>NC_140958.1:56604805-57204805 GCF_014529385.1 Adiantum capillus-veneris
GAGACAGATATATATATATATATGGAGAGAGAGAGAGAGAGAGAGAGAGAGAGAGAGAGAGAGAGAGAGAGAGTGAGACTTGTCATGTTTCTTGATGAATAGGATTAAGGTCCAGTAGGCAGAAGAGGCTAAAACCAGACCCAGAGCTTGTGCCAGGATTTCAACCTTTGCAGGCTCAGTTGCTTAATGTTTCTGCCAAAAGAACTGTTGACTTTTGTCAGGACATATCTGAAGAAGAGTCAATTGGTGAAGATCAATCAGAGAGGTCACCAGGCCAAGAGGATCCCTCACCCTACAAGGCTCCCTCACCCTATACAGTACTTGTCAAGAAAAATACAAGAAAGAGGAATATAGACTTCTCATATGATGCAGATGTGCCAGAAAGTAGTCCCTGTGCAACTAAAGGTAAAGCCAAAGAGGATGTGTCTTCTCTGGAAGACCCAGCTGCAACTAATGAGAGGCTGTTTGATTTTGGAGCATCTTGTGGTGCTGGGGACAAGTTTGATCTAGTTCATTCTATGTTTAACCCAAAGTTTGACATTGAAGACCTGTTAGCTCAGCACAGTAATTTCTTGCAGTCCTACAGAGATAAGTTTGAAGTGATGGTACAGGTAGGGAGGGTTGTTCTGCCCACTATGACTCTTGTGCATTTAAATGACTGTGGTGGAAAGGGACAGGGACTGAAGAAGTATAGGGAATTACCACCTTCTTGCTGACATTCAGCCTGCCCTTTGCACCAAAAGAAATGCAAACTCATTCAGGAAGCCTTTGGCTTTATGATTTACCTGAACAGGCTGTTTGGATTCCTCATGCAGAATCCTGATGAGGTGTTAGAGGAGCAGGAGACAGCATTAGATGAAGAATGCGAGGAGACAACTCATATACAAGAAGTCGAGGAGGTTGAAGATACAGTCGACCTTGAGGTTGAGGCAATTGAAGTACAAAGAAGTAAGATGCTCTCTGTGAAAACCACAGAAATCAAACTTCCATTGGATGTCAGTAACTTCACTGAGAAGCATGCTCAGATGATCTTGCCTACTGTGCCTGACTTCAGGATTGGAGATAGGACCTATATCTTCTTACATGATGTGCAAAGCATCTTTTATTTAAGGGAGGATTTCTCCCTGGCTATTATTTCTAGATTCCAAGAGGAGAGGAGTGGATTTGTTTCAGAGGATAGTAGTGATGATGAGGCAATGGAAACATCCAGCAATCCAATGGAATGCCTCCGAAGATGCTTTGAGAAAGCTGAAAAATACAAGGAGACACTACCTGATGAAGCCACCTTCCAAGCAATAAGACAAAGCCTAAGACCATCAACAAGTAACAAAGAAGTGGAGGATTGGTTTAACCATTCATGTCAGGGGTCAACTACATCTGTAGACCTGTGGCAGGAAAACCTCTTTCTGCACGATGAGAGCTTCATGGTAACTCTCTCTCTCTCTCTCTCTCTCTCTCTCTCTCTCTCTCTCTCTCTCTCTCTCTCTCTCTTTGTGTCACTTCTGACGTGATATGTGCAGTCTTGGATTGTTGACAAGGATGACTTCCTTTGGCGGCGGACTCGAGAGTATCGTGGAAGGGATGCGGCCCAAGCGCAGTACCTTTCAAAGCTTTGCGAGTCGCCGATAGTAGTTTTTCACAATTCCATGTAACAAGAGGGTTCAATAGCAACTTACACATTCAAGACACTATCACGCTTCTTGGGTGGACCCGTGCTGCCCAAAAGTGTAGATAAAGTCATTCTTGTGGACAAAGTGTTTGCTAGAGATTGTTTTGGTTACTGCCCGGGCTATACAGGTGGTCGGGCAGCGTATTACTACACCTACACAGCAATGGCACTAGCTCTTGGTAGACAAAACCCAGATGAAATTTTAGAGTATGGCAAACATCTCATGATTCGTTACAAGGGTGACGTGCCAAAAAACAAAATTGAACCTTCAAAATCTTGATACACTTCAAGTAGAAATTGTATAAGATCATGTATTACATAAATTTTGTACAATGTCATCCACTCAGAGTATCTTTCTCCACTTGTGATTCACATACACCATTGTCACTCTCCACCTTCGTTGACTTTCACGAGCTCCGGAGTTGTTGTATGCCATTGATCTTTTAACTTTTTGTTGTTGTAAATGTCTGATGGCTTGTGCTGTTGTTGAATTTGCCAAGACTTCTTTTGCCTGCATTCGATGAATGATTCTACGATAGAACCATTCAAATAGTTCTCTCAAATTGTTAGCCTTGATTCGAGAGCCACCATGTCGTGTATGCCTGAAATAAGCATTTCTCGCCATGTAATGAGACTTTTCCATCCCTTGCGTATTCCATATTGCCGGGCTCCCATACTTTTGTATAAAATATGGTAAATGATTGAAGATGATGTGCTGGATATGAAAACAGATTAGTTAGAATGTTTTACACTCACATATTTGCACATAAGAGAGAATGAAATACACGATAATACCATGTAGAGAGTAATCTGGGTGTCTGTCCATGCTGTCTTGAATGATTTTTTCAAAAGGTTGAGATTCTCCTTGAACTTGTTCATATCACCTTGTGACCAGTCATCTTTGTCGCACATCAAAAATAGGATGTCTATTGATCGCCAAACCTCAGCCTTCACAATACGAGTAGTTGGTTCTTGGTCTTTGACTGCAATATGTAGCTTTTTCCAGCTTTGATACTCTACCTTGCTAGCATAAGATGTGTTATATATTTTTCCATGTTTTGTTAGCTTCGGATCTCTTGTACCTTGGGGTATAGATAAAAACCTCCGTGCCTTCACCCCACCGATGGATGGTTTGCATGGGACATCCTTCTCAGCAGTTGATCTCTTTTCATCCCGCTGGATTTTCACATTGCCACCATGAAGCCCCATACCCGACAGTACCATTTCTAAGCACTACAGGGCTACTTGTCGTTCTGCCGAGTTCTTAATCTTCCAAGCAAACCCGATATATAAGTAGACCAATTTCTCCACAATTCTACAAAGGGCATGAATTGTACAAATGTGGACATTCACAAGTGGTATTTTCAAAACCGGTCGAAAAGCAGGATCCTCAATGTGACGTGTTGGAGCTTTTCTCCACCACTTTGGGTCCATGACCTTTGCAGGCTCCATGCAGAACAAACACGACGACTTTGCCATTGCACCCATTCCACAATTATGCATACACTTTAATGTTTTGAGGTCACCTGGAAGATGCCACTGAACTTGAAAGTCTCCCCTTCCATCTAGACGTAGTACCTCTCCCTGGTTAGTCTGTCGATCAATCACCTCCGGAATATTAGTTCGATGGAACACCCAATATAGAATCTCATGATCTTCTTTCTTTACCTGCAACACAAAATAAATGAGACTTAGGTAGATGTGAACATTTGAGCTTACCTGAGAATCTCGCTTACCTCAAACGCACCAAGCCACCATATGTTAGATTCTGATTGAACACTAAAATATAAAGGATCATCACTGGGACACTTTGAGAGGGCTCTATTCATTAAAGTAATAGTAACACGCTCTAGCTTTTTCTCTTTAACAAGCTCACACTCATCCAGTTTTAACACATAATGTAATACCCCTCGTGACTCTTCAAATGTGATGTTGTAGAACTCCACCATTCTCTTCTGTAATGTCCGCAGGTCCATAAAAATATTATTGAACTCATCATATGCCATGTTTTCTCCATGGCCACTGTAAGTTGCTTTAATATGAAAGGGCTATCCAAGATAGTCTCCCTGTGCCTCGTTAAGCTGAAGCCTCTCTTTCCAAACACTTGAGGCTGATGGTAGAAGTTTGGATTTTATACCCTTCTTAACAAAGATGGATGAGACAGACTTTTGGATAGCCGAATATCCTCTTTTTCCTACACCAAGTGAATCAAGTGTGCCTTGTATCTCTTTTGCAGGCACTGAGTTCTCTGAAATAAAGCGGTCCACTACATTTCGTTATAGGACCTTAAACTTCTTGTCATGTACTATATCTGCTGCCAGGCTTCTACTTATAAGTGGCTTCAATCTCTTTCCTATATTGGTCAATGTTTTCCTTGTTAGGATAGATTGAATCTCTACATGAAGACAATGCATAAGTAAATAACAGAAAATTTGCTTCACTAACACTATTTAGGGACATGAAAACAATGCATAACAAGAAAAAACAAAAAGATTACTTAACTAAGACAATGTAGCCAACCAAGAAGCATCACCTTAATGCTCGGATTCTTTTCTTGAGACCTCCTGATGCAACCTGCAATGTTTCAAGATTGCGCAATTTCTTCTTTCGGATACGACCACCCAAGATGGTGTCCTTCATTTGACAACTTCGCACCTTTCCTTTCAGTTCTTGTACCTCTGTTTTATGTTGCAAAATGGTAACCTGATCTGTAGAATGTAAATGTGAAAGGCGAACAATCTCACATTGTTGAGCTTGGAGAATTCCCTTGTAAGTTTCAGCTTCTCTTGTAAGAGATTTACAATAACCCAGAAGGCCCTTTTCTCCGTCACCAGCAAAGGTCAATAAACTTGTAGGATTGACAAACGGTGGAGACTCATTAGTCATTGGATTCTTAGGGTAGAGAGAGCCTCTCGTCTAGATATCTATGTGTTTAGCTCCCTGAGCTCTGAGCGTGTTTATGGAAGCGGGAGGTATATGTGTGTTTGTTTTACTACGCTTAATCAATCGTTGGTACTCATTGTCCAAATCAATGTGAAGGTGATATTTGGCTTGTTTCTGGTAACATTTGTGCCATTTGAGTAGTGCGCCATTAGCCAAATGTGCAGGTTTAATGGAAAGTGAATAGCGGCTGTGCCTTCGTCCCTCCATGTTAGCCTCATTCCCTCCATATTGACGAGGTTCATTCAATGCAACTAAAAAGAGAATTATCCATGAATCACTACGAACGAATGTTCAGAAGAGTAAGGAATCTACTTAAAGTACACTTTTTGAACTTTTACTATGAAAGACCCAGCTCTATTATTTGCCATTTTTTCTAGAGAGAGAGTGCAAAAAATACATTTTCTTAGAAGGCCCTCCAAATGACCTCCGAAATTCCCTAATGGGTCATTCCCATAGCCCATGTCAGTGTGGTTGAGATGCTCCCGTGCGGTGTAGTGTATCTTGGCGGCCTTTTGCTGTAGCTCAACAAACACTGACTGTAGATCTGTGTCAGTTCTCTTACTTCTGGGTTTGCTATGAGTTCGAAAGAAGGTAGTTTGGACTTTTGCAAGTAAACTGTGAGGGTTTTCCTTCTTTCTCTCATGTTTGCTCCTTGATGTGACAATTTCAATGCCTCTTTGATGATCTCCTTGGTGATCTGGATCTCCATCACTTCATTATCCATGCCTGCCACTCTGCAAGTTCCATCTTCTTGGATAGTCTCTATTAGATGCTATACCCTCTTGAAATCTATCCCTACTGGTGGTAGTGATACGAAGTTCCACAAGACGACTTTTTTGAGCCATGACCTTTGCGGTGATCTTTTCAAGTAATTCTCTGCCTCCTTGGGAATCATCACTGTGTCCACTACGTTTCTTTTGTCATCCACATATGAACCTTGATATATCTGAAAGGCTGCTGCATGTTGCACATCTGCAGGTATCCAGGTGGTTGCTGGCTTTAAAGAATTGGGTAGAAGTGCATAGGGTACTGCACCTTCCGTTGCTAGGTTCTTGCCTTTTCTTTTCCCCGGAGAAGCCTCCATTGATCCTGTCATCACAATTATCAATTAATGCACAAACATAGTACTACTCTCCTAAATTGATTACCACTTAATCATGCATCTAGATGAGCCTTCTTAATCCCAGGATTAGTTAAGATAAAATGTTAGCAGATAGACAAGCTCTTCCATTGTGCGACATTGGCGGCTTCAAATTGATGTTGTTGGTGAAGAAGAACAAGTCCAAATGCCTTGAAATTTTGTGTGGTGTATGCTTTCATGGCATGTAAGGTCACTCCATAAGCCAAAGCTCAAAATCTGTCCATTTACTACTTTTTCTTAGTCTATCGCGATAGACTGGCATTTTTTGGATCTGGGTCCTTTTTTGCAGTTGTGACTCCACCAATTGGTTTCCCATACCTTGCTCAAATGAATGTCAAGTGACCCCTTTTTGGATCAACTCCCAATTTTCCAGATTCCCTTCAAGGAGATGTTGGTCTATCTCCTTCATTTTGTGTTGTTTTGGGCTCAAACTTAGTGGGTGGTCATCTTGCATCATGTTGAAAACAACTGCTAAGTCAAATTTTTGATAAGATGGTCCAGTATCCCTCTGCTTGGTCTATGGTGATAGACTGGGACTTAGTGCCAGTTTGTCATTTTTTGGCTTTGTGACCATCTGTCCGCCTTCTCCCAGTTGATGCAAGGTTTCTTGACCCCTCACATGTAAATTTTACCAGTCTGCCCTTGAGATGTCCTGCTCTGACTCTGAGTTGTCTGCCTGTCTTTCTCAGCTTGCCATATGAGTCCATCTTGGCACCAAATTTGGTGTACTGCCTTCATTTGCTTCTCCAAGTCTAGCTTGTAAAAATTTGAAAAGTCCTTCCCCCCAATAATTGTTGTAGCAAGTCTATCGTGATAGACTGAGTTTTTGGCCAAAAACGTTTTTTCTTGCACACTGACTTGATATTGGTGGTTAACATTCCTTGTTAGCATTCCTCATGAAGCCAAAGTCAAAGTTTCCCTTGTCTAAGTGTAAGTTCAAGTCTATCGCGATAGACTGGACAGTTTGTCATTTTTACCAGTTTTTTTATGTTAGTTGATATTCATGGTGTTAATAGGCCCTCCTAGACACATACATCAAGTTTTAATCAATTTAGTAGAATGCACTCCCTGTTTGCAGCACTTAACTGGTCCTGAAGTCGAAGTAGACCACTTAGGTGATGGTCGCGGTTCCTTTTGGTCTTTGTATGATTTCGGTTGTCTTTTACTTCCTTTTGACCTTGCATCCAAGCATTCAGTTGTTTTTTTGGTGTTTGAAACACCAAGAACGACCATTTGGACGTCTTTCTGGCCTGTTGCTGGCATTTTCCCTAGTGGAAGAGCTTTTTTCCTGAGTGGACACATTCCATCTCGTAGTTGACCTCCTTTGGATGTTCCTTGTTGAATTTGGTGTAATTTTGTCACTTGGTCAGCCCGTTAGAATATCGTGACGCTTTGTGCGGTTTTCGTCAGATAGGGACTTTAGGCTCCGTTTTGACGAACTTTTTCATAGACTAACCCTTCAGTCGGTTTGTCGAGGTTATTGGCTTGCTGACTATGAATTTTGGCTCATTTCCGATCACCTTGGTTTTGTCGCCCTTTTGCAAGTCCTGCTAAATTAGGGTTTTCTGAGCGGGTTCCTTCACGCTTTCCGAGGTCATAGGCTCGATCCCTAAGCTATAGGCATTGTGCCTTTCAATCTTGGTTCCATTCGGTGGCCTCTAGGTCTCCGTAACATCCATTCTACCGTATGTGTGCACAGGTTGTGATTGTGATGCCGACGAGGTTTTGCGACTAACTGAAGTAAACAACACTAAGAGTCAGTGTTGACGAGCATACCTCTCATCGCTGATGTCGATCTCGCGACCGTGTGTGATGGATGATCTCCTGGAAGTCTCAGCAGCTGTAGGGAGCTCTCTCTCTCTCACTATGGAAAATGACTCAAATGAGGGATTTCTAGCCCAGCCTCTCTATAGGCAACCGAGACTCCGACACCAAATTTTCCCATCTTTTACCTGTGGCCATAACTTTTTGTGAGATGCAGTTTAGGCTTGAAAATTTCCTGATTTGGACTTCGGTTGCTCCAGTTTTACCAGTTTTGTAGATTTCTCCTGTTGGAGGTCCCTTCATGACGGTGGTCATTTTGCTCTGTCACCTTTGCAGTCCTCTTTTTTTTGTGTGTCTTCTTTACCTTGCTCTGATCAGGTGTCTCTTCTTTTGTGTTTCCATTTGGATTATGGATTTTTTTCTATAATTTTTGCTAGAAAATGGCTAAAATAAAGCAAATAAATCCCAAAATAACCCGAAAATAGCAATTCTAACCTAGAAAAATACCAATGAAAAGAAAAATACTTTGTAGCTCACTTTTCTTTCGGTTATGTACAATCTCGCTCATTACCATCAACCTTGGCGTATATTTTGCTGTTTTTAGACAGTTTTTGGCCAGAATTGACTCTCTTTATAGTTTATACACATCCCTAGGGGCTCATGAATGATGATTTGGTCCCCAATTCTGATTAATTACGAGGGCATATTCTTTTTCCAAAAATCACACAATAAAACGCAAAAATGGTTGAAAAATTGCTCACAAACATTGCCCTCTAATATATGACATGATGAGTCCGCATTGGAATGCCTCCCCCCCTCCTAGTTGGAGTCCTCTCGGATGACAGGTTATCGTCAAGGGTATGTGTTGTGAATGGGTTTGAACTCGTGCTAATGCAGGCCTTGTAATGTAGCCCTATATGCATGTACGGTCAATGCATGTAGAAAGAATTTATGCGGTGCAGAAGGTATAAGCGATGCGCTTATTGGCATTTGTCGTTGAGGTTTCCCGATGGTATCTTGAATTGGCTGGCAGATTTTCTTTGCAAGGAGTAGTTGTAATTCTGTCGCTCGTTGTCTGATTTTTTTCCACTGGTTTTGAATTGGCGTTTGTGATTTCTTTGAAGTTGATATTGTCGTATCTGGTGAAACATTCTTTCTTTCTACCTTGATGACTTGTGTCTGATACATCCTGGTAGTTTTTTTTGTTGATTCTGTTTGTTTCCTCATGCTGTTTGCATTATGTTGCTTGACCTTGACAGTTGTAGATAGCTGCACAATTGTCATCTTTGTCTGCCCTTCTTGTGTTGTTGGCTCGTTTTGAATTGGCAGTTTTGGCATCCATACCAATATAGTCCGTTGCGTATTTGATAGATTGACTATGTTTCTTTGAAGTTTTGCTGGCTTTCGGTGTTTTGTCTTTTCTTCAGACTCCTTTTCTATAGGAATTAGGCTGTCGCGCCTTATCCACACTTTGTATTTCCGCTTTTGATGTAATTGCGCCTCGATCAGCTCTATACGCCGTGCCCAAACTTGCCTGGTTCCCTGCATGGTTGCTGATTTTTGATACTACGTTGCTGGACTTGTAAACTTTCTTTGTTGTTGGACAGATTTTTGTGGTGGTATTGACTTTTGTTTCCTCCTTGACATGAATTGGTTATATGATAAGAAGGGTTCTGAAAAGTTTTCCTTTTTGAACACTGCCTCATTCATATCCAAATCAATGAATACCCTGTTAGCTTTCATCCATGACACTGCTAAGATACACGGAGTGGCTGATTTACTTGGTGGCAGTACATGGAATTTTGTAGTGTATGGGTGTGCCTGCACTGTGATTGGTATTATAATAGACCACAACGTGGTCACCTCATCACCCGATGCTAGTTTCAACCTGTGTGTCTCTAGGATCGTCTTCACTGGTCCAAGTTTGTGAAAGAGCTCAAAGATGATGACACTCATTTTTGCTCCAGTGTCAAGTAATGCATAGATTTCAACTTGTTTTGTGCCTGCATAAGCTTTTATGTAATGACTACACCATGTATCTTCCAAGTCGTCGATGATGCTATCGTCGTGAGCCTTAAGGTCTGTCATGGTCTTTTCTACTTCATCGCTTTGTATATCCGCTTCGATTGTTTGGGATGTTGAAAGAGGATATTCATCAGTCATCATTGGGGTGACCATGTTTATTGTCCTGAGAAACTGCTTTCGTTTAGCAATCCGTTCCTTTGCTTCTTGTTGTGCCTGGTCTTGAATTCTTTGTTGTTCCTGTCTATAGGTTTTTCCATAATGCAGTTGAAACAACATTTCCGGTGTTAAAGGTAGATGATATTTTTTTAAACGACACCCACTAATCCAACTCAGCATTTCTTTTCCATCTAGTGTCGACAGTTTTACTGCTCCGCTGGACGATATTTCTTGGATCAAATAAGGTCCCATGCCTCTTTTCTTTAGCTTTTTGGCATGCTATTTAAGGGTGTATACTAAGACATAGTCACCCATTTTAAAGTCCTTGTTCTTGACATGTTTGTCAAAAAACTCTTTCTGTTGTCTTTTTTTTGCATAGACGGCCGCTACAGCATTGAGTCGTAACTCATCTAATTTTTCAAGGTCCTCTAACCGTTCTGAAAGTTCATGCCCCGTCCAGTCCAATTGTTTTGCTACCCTTAGTGTGGGGATCAAAAAGTCAATAGGCAATATTGCATTTAACCCATATACCATATTAAATGGTGTAGCATTGAGTGTTGTTTTATATGCAACTCGATAAGCCCACAATGCCGAATAGAGCATATGATCCCAATCTGTGCTTGTTTCACTAACCAGTTTCGTAAGAACCGTGCACAATACTTTGTTGGTCGCTTCCACTTGGCCATTGGCTTGTGGATGATAGGGTGCAGATTTGCGATGAATTACCATAAACTCATTTAAGAGATGTTGGATAACTTCATTTACAAAGTGTGTCCCTCTATCACTCACCAGCTCGATTGGAAGGCCATAACATGTAAACACATATTCATATAAGAATTGTGCCGTGGTTCTAGCGTCTGCTTTCATTGTGGATTTTGCTTCTACCCATTTGGTCATGTAGTCCATGGCCACTATGATATATTGTGCTTGTGAACGATAAGCTGGTGGAGTGATAGGACCAACAAAGTCCAATCCCCATTTAGCGAATGCTCGAGCACTCATCATTGGTCTTAAAGGCATTTCGTCTCTTTTAACTGGTACCTTAGTTTGTTGACATTCATCACACCTTTTCACGAATTCTGCTGCATCTTAAATCATGGTCGGCCACCATATACCTGCAACCATAATGATTTTTACGGTTCTCTCTGCTGAAAAATGACCACCTGCTATGCCTGCATGAGCCTGTTCCAATAATGGAAAGTAGTCATTTTCATGAGGGACTAACCTTAGCTGGTCATTAGTTCCTCTTTTGTACAATTGGTCACTAATGAGGGTATACCTATTCCCTTTGATTTGTAAAGCCTTTTGTCTGGCTTTAGACCAATCTCCTGGCAGCTCCTTATTAGTCAAATAATCCACAATAGCATGACTCCATGCGGGTGCTACTGTCACTTGGTATAATGTGGCATAATCCACAGTGGTATTGGATGTGAAAAAGTCGCATTTCTTGATGTAATTTGCTACATCGCCTGCCATTCCTGGCCAATACACTCCAAGTCTTCTTAATTGTGCATACATCATTTGATTTCCTCTATGGAATCCCCCTATTTTTGTGTGGGCGCCCTCTAGATACCACTACAAGAGGTTGTGTGCTCTTGTGACGCTGTTAGCGACGGAAATACACTGGGTTTTTATAACCCCCGGCGTCGCTAATAGCGTCGCTACGAGAGCGTCGCTATAGGCGTCGCTATATAGCGACACTCATAGCGACGGTTATAGCGACGTTTACACAGAAGTCTATCACTACAAGAGGTTGTGTGCTCTTGTGACGCTGTTAGCAACGGAAATACACTGCGTTTTTATAACCCCCGGCGTGGCTAATAGCGTCGCTATATGCGTCGCTATAACCGTCGCTATATAGAGACGGTCATAGCGACGGTTATAGCAACGTTTACACAGAAGTCTATAGGGACGCTCATAGCGACGCTACAGAGCCATAAATAGCGACGGTTATAGCGACGCCCGAGAGAAATTTTTTTTGGTGACAGGGCATTGAATGCCCTACCACCCATCAACCATATTGTACTTGATTCACTTTTTTAAAAAAGTGCAAGGGTAGATAATAGACCCAAAATAGTCACCCACAAGACGCATTGTTTGCAAAATTGACAAGCGTAAAATTGACAATTGTACACATCATAGGCAAAATGAATTGATTGGCAAATGTAATAATGACAATTGTACAACATCATAGGCATAAAGAATTGATTGGCAAAATGAACTGCGGTGACAAATGTAATAATATACATGGTTCAAAAAGACGTATAAAATCCGTCTCATGATACATAAGCTATGAGAAACCCTAAACTAATGCTATCTAGCTACGGCTAAACTGACGTCGTCTAGTCAGACGTCTCATCGCGTCTTAGCAGCGTATCTGTCGGATTCTGCAAAAAAAGACAATGAGACAGCTTTCAGTAAGTATAAACATATAACGACATTTATAAAACAATACAAAAAATAGAAAAGAGTAAACCCTAATACTAACCATGCCGCCGCGAGAACTGAGAATGTCCATCAGGGCGTTTAAGCCCTTCCTGCTTGCGTACTCGCGCTCGTACGGTGTGGGTTAGAATTAAAAAACTCATAAACCCTAAACTATCAAACATAAAGAGCAATGCAAAAACACTTACAAAATCGGCCTCAAATGATGCCCATCCACCGCTCCCCAAGTGGTGCGAGCTCCCTGCCTCTACTCGCGCTCTGGCTGCATCCTTTTGTTGCTTCCACTTGTCGGGATTCTCGCGCGCTGCTTTCTTCGCATTCTTCCAATCTTCTTTGGCCAGCCAATCTGGCCTGTTCCACCCATGCTTGATTGCTTTTTGCGCTTCGGAATGCTTGTGTTTGCAGTATTCGCGCATTCGAATCTTCATCAGGTCTTCATTGAAGCGCTGATCCCATGTTGGAACGGGAAACTCATCATGAAGTATGCTGATGACTCTGTTTTTTAAATCACTTGGTACTTCACTCCATTTGTTTAGTATGTAGTGTCTAAACAGCTGAGAGCAAAGACCACGCATGCGCGAGATCACCTTCTTGCCGTCATCATCCATGATGATGCCGCCGCTGAAGTCGATGGAGTAAGGCAAGCCCTCTGGCCGGTGACGCGTGAACCTGGGTGTCCCGGCAGGGGTCTCTAGCGGGGTGTCAATGGGGGTACGGACGTCAGGTGTCTCCACCGACGTCTGGGCCCCGAAGCGAGGAGTGTCGAGTGGGGTGGCCCCTGGCGGAGTAGGTAGAGGTGTGTAGCTGCTAGGAGCAGTCAGCCGTGAGAAACCTGGCGTAGATGGCGATGCTGTGGCTGGTGTGGGGGCGGGCAAAGAAGGGGAGGGTAAAGAGCCTCGTCGAACATGAGGCGGTGTGGAGGCATCGGTGGCGGAATCCCCACAACAACCGCCACCGCCACCACTAGAGCGCCGGTGTCTAGACGAGTGTGAAGCTCGTCTCCTCGACGCAAAGCTTCGGAGCGCGCCGAATGCTCCGAAATAGAGGGAGATGCGGATGGAGTAAGAACGCGCGATGATGCGCCAGAGCGATGACGCTCCACGTACCACTGTCTCTGCTGCGGTGACAAAGAAGAAAGAAACTCCTCATCATCCATACCTGCATTAAACACACGAATATTTAAACTTAATATTGAATGAATAGAGTAGACAATGATGCAAAGACCATTAAATACAATGAAGTAATGACGCATATAAATACAATGATGCGATGAATTGAGTGATAGAAGAGGCAAGTCCAAAACTCAGAATTTTCAATCATAAGATGTGAGCGCCATGGAAGGTACTTAGAGAGCCAGAGCTTTTACAACCCGGAGCAAAATTGTTCAAATACAATATTTGTGGCTTTAAGAGATCTCTCTCTCATCCTCGCATAACTCAGCATAACTTCCTATATCTATATAGAGCTCTCCGTTTAAACACATATCCTCTGTTTCATTTTGTAGCTCCTTTGCATGCACCCCATATAGAGTAGTAGCATCTTGATGCTCGTCTGGCACCACCGCAGCGGCTTCTGATTGAGCATCTTCTCTGATCTCCTCCATTGATGCCGTTGTGATTGGCACATGGTAGCCTTCATACGTCCTTGTACTACAAGGGGCTACCTCTATGACGTACCACCAGTTTGATATAGACTTTGTAGGATGAAATATTACCTGCCAGAGCCACATAACTTACATGAGAGCTTTCAAGCACATAACTTGTAAAAGGGGGATGTTAACTATTTACATACTTACTTGTTCACAATGCTCTGGTAGTACGAAAGTGTCTCTTAGGTCAGTCCATTTCTTAGTAGAATCCACCTCAAGAAAACCAGACTCTCCTCTACGCACAGTAGCGTTGCGACCCTCCATGATTATCTTGAACCATTGCACGTCGAACAAGTCGACAAAAAATCCTCTTCTCAACACCGAGATTGCACATGACAATCCCAGATATGCGCTCATCATCTATGGTTCGCCATAGCGTGTCTCGGGCTTTATCAAATCCGTCTAGCCACTCTCCAATGTACACTAGGGACTCTGATACCAACCAACCTTCTGCCATGCTACCCTCCGGACGTGCCTTTTGACGCACATATCCCTTAAGCGTTTTCATGAAACCTTCTAAGAAGAACATCCATCTGGAATAAACTGTGCCAGCTATTTCCACCTCATCAACTATGTGAACAAGAAGATGCACGTGAATGGTTAGCATGGTAGTAGGAAAATGTTTCTCAAACATGCACACAAGCTCCGCAGCATTTAGTTTGGCGAATGGTATGGAGTCTACGTTGATCTCCTTTTGTGAGATCCATTGCACCAGCTTTGCAAGTTTGTAGATTGTGTTACGGATGTCGAGAGTCAAACTTCCCTCAATGGCAACCGGTAAAATAAACTGTAAAGTATGTGCAGCAATGATATTAAAGTCCACATTTTATGCAATGATATTAAAGTCCATTGAACGTACCTGACACATTTTATGCCAATCGTGTGACTTCAAACCGGTAAGCTTTCCTTCTTTAGTAAAACACGTTCGGAGCGAGTGCATTACGCCAGTGGGGGTCTGCAAAGATCGAATGGTCTCTTTTACTTTGCGTTCTTGGGCTCCTGTGAAAATCCATGGTGCTTTAGGGAGTTTTATCGATCCATCAAACGCTGTTTGCGGCCAATATTGCTCCATACGATCCACATTTCTAAGGTCAACTCTGGCTCCCAAAGTATCTTTCTTGCCGGTCAGATGGTCCCATAGTAGATTACCCACATTCTTGAATATGTGCATTGGATCGAGCAAGTGATTGATCATGAGTCGGGGCCAGTATGGTAACTCATACCATAGAGATAGTCTCTTCATCCCTGGAGGCAATCCGTCATCACACATCTCCTTCTGCTCTAACCATGCTTGTGCAGACATCGTTGGTGGCTCTCTTCCCAAAAAGCCGTCGCGTAACACATGATTCTCTGGAAGATACGCTTGATGACCTTCATAGATTTTCTTCTTCAGTGAGGGTGCCCTACGTGCATTCAGTCTAGGTCCACATGTGACACATGCTCTGTATCCGCTTGTTTGAAGCCCTGCATCTATACACATGATAATAGATCAACTATGGGAAAAAACAAGATTTACAGTGTCTGAGTGAGGAGTGTCAATAGATCACCTGAGCATTCTGTTAGCCCGGGATAGTCATGCATGGTCCACATTAGAATGCCTCTGATCAAAGCATTCCGTCGTCCTGTGTGTCGGCTCATATCCACCACCTCTATGCCAATCCACAATTGTTGTAGCTCTTCCAATAGTGGACGAAGATACACATCCATATTCTCCACTTTATATCGCCCTGGCACAATCAAGCTTAGCCATAGGTGCCCCTTCTTCGTAGTCAACCACGGGGGAATGTTGTAGTTGACGATGACAACGGGCCATACACTGTAAGATGTTGATCTTTGACCAAATGGATTTACGCCATCCATAGCCAGGCCTAAGCGCAAATTTCGAGCTTCCTTGGAAAAATCCGACCATGTTCCATCTATATGTTTCCTGGCTACGCAATCTGCAGGAATTCGTAGCACACCATCCGAAGATTTATTCTCCTCATGCCATGATGCTAGGACGGCCATGGACTTACATTCGAAGAAATGCTTGATGCGAGGAAGCAGAGGAAAATGTCGCAAAACCTTTTGTGGAATTTTTGTCCCGTGGAGATCTACTCGATATCTTTCGGAATCACATTTCGGACACTTCTCCATGTCTATGTATTCCCCTCTGAAAAGAATGCAGTCATTAGGACAAGCGTGGATAGAATTGTAATCCATCCCCAAGTTTTGCAAAATCTTTCTTGCTTCATCTCGGGAATCTGGCATCACATTGTCAGCTGGTAGTATGTGCTCTTTAAGCAATCTACACAACATAAAAATACGATACAGTCGTGTAAAAATCTATCAGATCATTATACATTTAGAGTTTTATTAAAGTAAACTAATTGTAATAGATCACCTGAAAAGCGTTGTGACGCTAGTGTCACTCCATCCAAACTTTGCCTGCATGTTGAGAAGAACCAGGAGTGCTTTCAATCTAGACATACGTGCTCCATTATACAATGGCGTATCGGCTTCACTTTTCATATCATCATAGATAAGCCTTTCTGAATCCATGATCGTCTCGATCATTTCATCAATCTCGGGCTCAAACATTGCCTCGTTGGGAATGTGCTTTGCATGATCATCTCCCGAGCTGTCAGAGGCTACATCTTGTGGCCTCACATATGCTGCTTGACCAAAGCGCCTGCGAACACGTCTATTGGGTTGCAAGATTGCTGCTTGTTGGCCAGCGTCAGAGTCCGACGAGTTATAATTGGCAACAAATCGATCTATAATAGATGGATCGAACTAGCCAAATTCGCGAACGTGCTGCAAAGAAGCACGTCTTGTCCGTCGCACAGCATGCTTGCATTGATTACAAGGACATAAGACCCTCGTTGAGAGATAGGTGTTTCAGTTGGACGGTCCCACATCCTCGTCACTACTCATAATGAGGATAAAAATCTTATAACCTGGACAACAAGTTTAATATTCTATTGGCATTCTTCGTCTTATCTCTGTCTCTCTCTCTCTCTCTCTCTCTCTCTCTCTCTCTCTACCTCACATTCTCTAGTCATGTCCAATCCCCACACACCTCGGTCTAGAGGTGCACGGAGATCAGAACCACCAGGTTATAATCTCGTCTTTATTGGTCAATACCTATATTTGTGGGTACAAGAAATCTACAGACCCACGTCTACATGATACTGCATGTAGTGGACAAAACCCCTTTGCCTCTTCTCTAGCTGTAGCACTTCACAGCATCTTAACATCTTTTCATAGTAGATCTTTTCACTGTTCGTCTAACTCTAAACCCTAAACCGTAAGTAATTCTTGCGTGGACTCGATCTAACGTAAATAAGCGTAAATCTAAATAAACGTAAATCTAACTAAAAATAAACCTAAATCTAATTTAACGTAAGTCTACATCTAACCTAATCTTTAACGTCTTTTGGGATAGTTTTCTACGACGTTAAAACTCTCTTCTTCTTGTGTGTGTGTGTGTGTGTGTGTGTGTGTGTGTGTGTGTGTGTGTGTGTGTGTGTGTGTGGGTAAACCTAAATAAACCTAAGTCTAATCTAATAGAACATAAATCTAAATCTAACGTAAATTATGTTATATTAAAAACAAAGAACTAAACTAACAGGGATTATAAGAACCTTAAAACTGATTTAACACATATTTTTTCACATAACTCGGCAAGAGTTGGCATTCTCATCACTAAAGATGTGAGAGTTAACTTCCGGCGGTGACGCTGCCTCATCTCCATCCACATCTGACGACAGCAATTGGCCCTTTGGACCGTTCTTGCTCTTGTTACTAACTTTGAAGTTGCTGTTGAATGACTAGAGGTTGTCTAGATGGTCATTGTCGGGGATGTAGTGACTCTTGCCGCCCTGAAGATCCACCTTTTTCCCTATCGTCTGAAGACATTTCACCAGTACTTTTGGATCGACGGAGCCCACCATGAGTGAAGGCAGCAATACCCTATATTCCATTGAGGGCTTTCTTCACCCGCTTCAAGCAGGCATCGTAGTCTATGGAGACCTAAATCTAATCTAATATAACGTAAATCTAAATCTAGCGTAAATAAACGTAAATCTAACTAAAAATAAACCTAAATCTAATTTAACGTAAGTCTACATCTAACCTAATCTTTAACGTCTTTTAGGATAGTTTCCTACGACGTTATAACTCTCTTCTTCTTGTGTGTGTGCGCGTGTGTGGATGTGTGTGCCAATAAAAAGAGATAAATGGTATAACCTTTCTATCACCCATGCCAAGTATGATAGATTGGTTATGCCATTTCCCTCTTGAATAATAGGTCTTGAGTTCAACTCCCCGTCGGCTAGATCTTTAGGTCTTTTAATTTTAATTAGTTTCCTACGACGTTAAATTAGTTTCTCTCTCTTTCTCTCTCAATGTGTGTGCGTTTTTTTGTTTATGCATGGTTTCTCTCTCTTTTTCTCTCTCAATGTGTGCGTTTTTTGTTTATGCATGTTCTCTCTCTCTTTTCCTCTCTCAATGTGTGCGTTTTTTGTTTATGCATGCTCTCTCTCTCTTTTCCTCTCTCAATGTGTGTGTGCATTCTTTGTTTATGTATGTGTGTGTGCGTTTTTGTTTATGTTTGTACTCTCTCTCTCTCTCTCTCTCTCTCTCTCTCAAAAACCCTATGTGTGTGTGTGTGTGTGTGTGTGTGAGAGAGAGAGAGAGAGAGAGAGAAAGAGGGGAAGGGAACATGAGAGTGAGGAGAGGGAAGGAGCATACCTGGCTCTCCTTCCTCTCGTCGTGTGTGTGTGTGTGTGTGTGGAGAAGAAAGAGAGAGAGAGAGAGAGAGAGAGAGAGAGAGAGAGGGAGAGCGTTACCTGCTCCTTGCTTGAGGGCGCCGAAAAACTCAGATCTGAGATCTGAGTTTTTGGGCGCTCTCTGTTATTTTTTTTGCCCAGCCGGCGTCGCTATGAGCATCGCAAATTTACTTGTAAATTTGCGACGCTCATAGCGACGTCGGGAAATTTTTTTTGAGCGTCGCCGTGTGAGCGTCGCTAATATGAATAGCCTCTTGTAGTGTACGCTTCGTACTCCTCTGGGCCTATACACAATCTTAGAATCCCATCGTTTCCATGATGGTACATTCTTCCCGCAAGCATTGCGTAATTTCGTGCTTGTCTAATGTCTTCCACCGTGTGTTTGTCGTCAAGATTCATTCCATATGTCAGCAACGGAATAATTTGCTCTGACCATTTCGGTATCATCTTTATATTAAATAGGTATGCGTCTGGGAGATCATCATCTACTCCGGTAGCTTTTTTGCCATGTAGTAATCGAGAAAGGTGGTCTGCTCTTTGATGAGTTTTTCCTTTCTTAACTACTACTGTAAAATCAAACTCCAGCAACACAATGAACCATCTTACAATTCGTCCCGTGTTGCAAGGTTTGTTTACTAAGTACAAGAGTGCCTGATGATCCACAAAGAATGTGAATTTGTTTGCGAGTAAGTAGTGATGAAATTTCTTTACAGCATATATCATACCCAATCCTTCTCTTTCAGTGGTAGTATAATTCTTCTCTGCACTGTTGAGTTGTCTACTAGCATAACTAATTGGAAAATCCGTCTTTCCCTCATTTGGTTGTGCTAATATACAGCCTATTGCAAATGCCGAAGCATCTACATGTACATGGAAGATCTTTGACCAATCTGGTGCTTTTAGAATTGGTGCAGATACCAATGCATCTTTTAATTTCTGGAGTGACTTCATTGACGCATACATCCAATGTAGCCAAAATTTGAGACCATTCTAGGGGTTCGAGCTTCTCTTTAGGAAAAGGTTCTCGTATATAGGCATCATCTTCCAAGACCCTCTCTAGTGTCCTTTCATCGTGGTCAAATTCACTACATTGAGATGCCCCACACATCCATATCTCTTTTTTCTTACAAAGCCACGCTAGGACTTCTGATCCACTAATGGTGGCTGAGTCAAATTCTTCCACCGGGGTTCTCGTGACATCATGGTAGCTATGATTTTCATGTTTACGCGTGTAGTAGTTTTAGCATGTCTTAGATACAAATAATCATACCCCCAGTCCTGTACCATTTTGAGTTGCCTCATGAACGGCCTACCAAGGATAATTTCATAGTTGTTCTTCTTGCCGAAATCTACTATGGCAAAGGTATGTTCGTACTCTATGCCACAAGAAGATACCACAATTGCCTCAAGCAATCCTATAGGCCTTTCTATGTGCCCATCCGCCAGTTGCAATTTCATTCTAGTTGTTCGTATTGCTGGTTTTCCCCATTTTTCCCATAGCAATTTGGTCACAATGTCAATGCCAACTCCACTATCAAGTATTGCCTTAGTCTCTATGCCATTATACTCAACTGGTAGGGTTGTGTTGCCGTCTTCACCCTCACAATACTCTCCTACCTTGTTGAGTGGCACTGGTCTAGTGTTGACTTTCTTCGGTTCTGTGTCATTAAGCTCGGTTTCGAAGAACTTAAGAGGCGTCCTTATGCAAAAATTTTCAAGACATTTGCCCACTTCCGTCCACATGCTTGGCCTAATTTTTAACAATTCTGCCAATGTGATTGTACACTTGACCGGAGTGGTCAACAAGTCTGTCAGGATTTTAGTGTCCAATTGATTTGAACCGCCTATCCTCTGAGAAGGTACTCTTCGAATTTTTGACCTTGCCTCATAGTCTCCCATATATGATGGCAAAGTTCTGAGAGATTGTGGTCTACTATCTTCGAATGCAACTGAACCATTATCCCCTTGAAATGATTTAACGTCTAGATCCCATGGAGTCTTATTCAAGTTCAGCTCTGAGAAAGGTGCTGACTCGACTGTTTTTGTCTCATATTTTTCTTGAGCTTTTTGCACCGTTTCCCATAGTTCTTCAGGCCAATTTTCTTCCACAATAGGGGAATATGGTGGAAAACCTTTCAGTGATTCATCGGTGCTATTAGGTACGTCTTTTGCATCCTCTACATCCGGCAAGGATTTAATGTTTTCTATCTTGTCGGGTATCCTTTGTTAGGTTTTGTGAGGTGTTTCATTGTTTGATGGTTTGATTACTCTATCTCTTGCTTCCATAGGTGGAGGCTCCAATAAAGCTTGTGCAGTTTCAATCAGCTGTTTGCACATCTCTAGTCTCTGTTTTTCTATCTCTGGATATGGATATGTCATCCACCTTTGCTCTAGGGTTTGTCTGTTCTTCAATCTTGCTTCATATGCTTGCAAGATTTCATCTAAGGGTTCATTGATCTTATCTACCAATACCGACCCTCCTGAGCTTGCACTCTTTGGTCCTTCCGTTGATTTTAGAGAGTCAGAATCTCTTTGCTGTTTAAGTTGCTCTCAAGCTATCGTCAGCTCAGCTTCTACATCTTTTTGTTTTCGCTCACATCTAGCTTTCATTTTCACTCTTCGTTCTTTCCAAGGATTATCACGACTGACGCTAGACTTGTCAGTCTTGATTTCTTCTTGATTTTCATCGTTACTCTTGGGCTGATTGTCATTTTTCCTTGCTTGGGCTCTCGTCAAGACCTTAACAAGAATAGGAGTTTCGTTTTCTGACCCTCCACTAGACGGTAGCGCTCCCAGCATATTCAAGGTAGTTTTGCTCCTTTGCTTGGGTTTTTAGGGCAATCAGAGATTAAGTGAGTAATTCCACACTCCATGCAATATGCGTTGACCCTAATGATTTCGTCATGAGGGCAGTCCCTCAACCAATGGTCTCCTCCACACTTGTAGCTTGGTCCTTTAGGCTTTTGACGTGCTCCTGGAGCTCCTCTTTGTTGGTGTGCAATTCTTTGCCCGCTCATGCCTTCGTTGGCTATGAACAACAGTGTTCTTTCATCCAGGCTATATCGTCCTTCTCCCGCTGCCTGTGCAGCAGTTGGTGGTCCTGTATTTCCTATCATGCTCCATGGTTCTGGTGTAGAGGGTTCGTCCGGTGGATAATAGATAGAGTTTGCCGCATATCCATTGGGCTCGTCGTAGTATGCATGCATAGGTACCAAAGCCCTCTCGTCTGACTCAGTTGCTGTGGGTGTGTATCTTATGCCGACTGATCCTAATCCTGGTAGGGATGGTTGTTGTCCCAACACTGGTTGTGGTCTTTCTACGCCTACAGGTCCTGGTAGGTTTCCTGTTTGATATCTAGGCATCGGTGGGACTTGAGGGGATGTCGTCTGAGCTTGCGGAGTATATGGTCGTTCTCTCACATATCCCTTGTTATAATAACACTCCTCCGTCCCATGGTTTGTCCATTTTTGTTCAATCGCACACCATTTTGGTTGTTTAGCTTGTGGTTTGGAATACAAGTTAATCTTTTTAAGCACTTCATCTACAAGCTGCTCTTGGCTTACCGCTACTTCCCCCTTTAGTGTTGTCTTAGCAGACTTGCCTCCGCTTTGTTGTGAGGAAGAATCATCGTCAAGATCCTTGAACTCACCCTCTTTGTAGACCGCACAATTTTCCACAAGGTATAGAGCTTCCTTGGTTAAATCATTCAACGTAGTGCTCCTTTTAATATGTAAGTCCTTTTGAAGAACTGCATTACTTAGTCCTTGGATAAATATATGCAGAAGTTTGGACTGAGTTGGCAGTTCTTCCACGGGACAGAACTTAACATATCTTTTTAATCGGAGGGCGGCCTTTCGCACGGACTCTCCATCTTTCTGTTTGAATTTATGGATTTGTGAGACTGTATTATGAGCTATCCCCCTTTGTGAGAATTCCTCGATAAACTCGTCAAACACTTCCTCCATAGACTCAAAGTCTCTTCGCTCCACCGAGTCAAACCATGTAGCCGCATCATCCTCTAAGGTTAAACCAAATCCTGCAAATTGGGTAGGAAAGTCTTGCACCTCTTGAGCTCTAACATTAGGGGAATTTTGAGGTCACTTTTGTGCCCTGTAAGAATATGTAGAGAGAGAATATATACTTTATTTAAAAAATAGTGAAATGTTTGTAAAAAGGTGAGTTTGCGTCCTTTTTACCTCCACCGAAACATGTCATTGTCAAATCTTTCTAGGATCTTTCGTATTCTAAAAAATACTCCCTCCAAAACTAACGAAAACGTCAGTTCTGGCCCAAAATTCAAAATTTCCAAAAGCTGAAACAAACCTTTTCTGTGTCGTCTTCTTCCTCGTATCTGCACAGCTTTTTCCTATAGTACTATCTCTGACAAATACTGCTAACAGACTTCCATGAGGAAGAGAAGAAGCTTATACCATCTACACATTGAGCTAAATGAAGAATATTGTCCAGTGCGCAAGAGAAACAAATGTGCAGAGGTGTCCTCGTCCATATTTGAAGCAATGCGGCAAGATCAAAAAAATCACATTGATCTCTGGACTGATGGAAGATTGTATCCAGTGGACCCAATGACAAAGAGCACTCCCCCATTCTCAAATTGTTCATCTTTGATAAAATTTGTGGGTGATGGTCAAAGAGGGTTGCTGGGCTATACACAGAGTCTTGCGGCAGAGAGAGATATTCTTAAGTTAGAAGATCATTTGACCAAACAAATGATAAATACTCTTAAACAACAACTTGAGGAATGTAAAGAGAGCAACGAAAAGCTACAAACTCAACTCAAACAAGCTAGAAGCAAGAATACAATGTTAGGAAACAGACAAAGAGAAAAGAAGTTAAAGAACATTGAAGCCTTGAGACGTGGTGGAGGAGGTTGCAGCAGGAGAATCAGAGCAGCAAGGTATTGTTATTTTATATGATTCTGCTTATGATTATTTTATATGATTCTGCTTATGTTAGGTTGTTAATCTTTTTGTTAAGTTGTATTATGATTCTGCTCCACATTATTATGCTTATGTTATTGTTATTACGCTATTGTTCTTTATTAAATGATTAATATTCAGTTAACTTTAATTTAGTTTGTTTATTTTGTTGGTGTCATTTGGACAATAATCAGTTAATTTTGTACCTTTTGATTTAGGACTTTGCTACAACCAAACTCTGCATCAAACATGGAAATGGCAGCTAAACATTATTGTGATGTTTTACCTCTCAAGGTTGCCAAAAAGATTTTCACAGAGAAGAAGTTTAAAAAGGCAAAGGAGCAGTGCATTGAGGGATTTTTGCAGAGCTCTTGGAGGATGTGCAATATACTATGGATAAGGTAGGCATTAGCAGAGATGGTTATAGCAAGCTGTTCAGAAGTATGAAGTCAAGGTTAAAGCAATGTAAGGTCAGGTCCTCTTTGCTTCCAAAGCCATCCATTGTGTAGTAGGCAAGGAAAAAGATCAATGAGAGGATAATGGAGATGTTGGGTGAGCCTCACCACATTCATGGTACCTATCATGGTAAAAAGAGGGATCTTCAATTTGACGAGTTCAATAATATTTTCCTTGACTTGAAGACACTTCAGAAGGAAATGATCAGATTCTATGAGCTGGAGCATACAGAAGCAAATGGTGTTGTCAGTTTTGTGATAAAGCTTGATGAATGTGAGATTGTTAAGAACAGAAAAATTGAGAGGATTTCCATAACTTTAATGAACAGAGCATTGAAACCGAAGGATACCAAGTACTTTAGCGTGCAATTGGAGAAGAATGTCTGGTGGCTAGGTTCTTTTGAAGTAGAGAGTGAAGACTTTGATGTTCTGGAATTGGGTTTTCCATCAAACAACAATACCCGAAGTCATTAATGCACAAGAATTAGGGGAAGGAGGAGGTGCAGTGAAGGCAAACAGCTTGCTTGAGGTTTTCCAATGGTTATATAGACAAATATGGCATAGAACCAGATCAAAAATGACAAAGAAAGCACTACTGAACTCAGATTTAGCAAATGCCTTACATAGGAACAAGTAGAAAAGACAAAATTCATATAATAGTTCATCTGCAAACCAAAAATTCTTACAATGGCTAGCTACAAGAGAGAGACAAGGTAGAAAGTGGGCCAAAGTACAGGTTTGAGCAAAGTCAGTCTTTTGATGAAGGTACATCAACTTCACCCCTAAACTTCAGAAACTTCTGCTTATTGTAGCCTATCATTTGTCTCTTGAGGTCCCCAGAGTGGGCAAGCACATAGGATGCCATTGTTGCAAAATAACCAGCTCTAGAACCAGTAAGGCCAGGGAAGAATCCAAAAATTCTGATGGCTTCCTCCTTTTCCACCAATATTAACTTCTCTAACCCTGGAGGAAGCTGATATGAACCAACAACCTTTGCAAGTGCTTTAATTGCAAGCATTGGAAGCAATGGTTCTCTTGTAAACTTGTTATGGAATATAATGACAGTCTCTTTGTTGAGCTTCCCAATAAAGTGTCCCAAGCTTTGGTTCCTTCCTAAATTTAAGGGTCTGGAACCCTTACCCCTGCCAAGGAATTTGTCTGTGTCCAGTATTTCAATCTGCAAAAATATGTCTTGGTTAATTGTTCAGCACATTAATAAGACAGGGCAAAATGGTCATTAACATACCTTAGGAGACTCATCCTCCTCAAACAAGGCAGGTTCCCATATATCAATGGATCTAGTTGGCCTTACTTCATAATCTCTGGTCTTTTCCTCTCCCATATTCTCTATTTTAAGCCTTTTCTGGATCTCATTGAACTCCTCTTCAGAAGGTACACCCTGTTGCTCATATCTCCGAACAATGTCCTGCACATGCTTTCCAACACTTGAGCTGTCAATAAAATTTTCTGCCTCTGTGTCCAAGACTGCTAAGGGGCAAGGTGAGTAATCAATAAATCCTATGTCATTAGATCCCCACTCAGCCAAAACTGCCAAAGCATAATCTTCCCTTAGATAAAAAAGATGCTGAATAAAACATATTCCTTTTTGTTAACTTTGTATGTGGGAAATGTTGCTGTGCAATGCAAAGGATCAACATCTTCATCCTCAATGTCAACATTCTCCACTTTAGTGATGTTTTCTGCTTTAAATTTTGCAATGTCCAGCATCTCAGTGCTTTGTAGCTTCTCTTCCTCTTCATGGAACTCCATCTCTATCTCCTCTTTCTCCTGGTCCTCCTCAGCCTGGGAAATTTGCTTTGGAATCTCTTTGCCCTCTGGTGTTGGGAGTACACTGAAGAAAATGATAAGTCCAAGGTCATAATCTACCAACTGGCAATGCATATTACCATGAAATTTGCAAGGCTTTATGATCTTTTGCCAGTCTGGATGAAGGCTTGACCACTTCTTTGCAATACCTGTCCTTGACAAGCTACCTGCTTTGCATATATCAACAAAATGAACAAGATTGTCAAGCCTGTGATCTCTGATCAATTCTGTATATATCTCTTTCAAGTCACTAATTTGTGTAGAGAATCCATCCACAAGTGCTTGAAGATCAAAGGCAGCATTAAAAATCTGTTTAACACTTTGAAATCTTGTAAGTTCATTAACTTTGTAAAGAAAAGACATCAGCTTGTCATCAGCGGTCTCTTGTATATCCTCTGTATCCATTATGACAATCCACAAATGCTCAGCTGAAAAAGAGAAAAGAGAAGTCTATCAAGACATTAACCACCCTTCTTTATATCAAGTCTACAAACAAATTAAAAGCATAAAATTGTCAAGCAAATTAAGCGCACAAATTAAGCGCAAGCAAAAAAGAATTACATAAAATTGTCACATGCTAAGTTTGTCACTTGCTATGCGAACTGTGAGGGGTTAAGAGAAACTCGGCACTCACTAACTACGCGCACGGAGTGACACTTGGTACGCGATTTCCTATTGCTAGGAAGAGGTCGACGGCTCCCAAAATCGCGCACGGCGTGTCGCGGTGTGTCGCTTGGAGGGTTGGAGGCTTAATTTCAAAGCCTTGTGAATGACAATAAGCGAAAAAACGGGCTGGGTAGGTTTTTTTTATGGCCAAAAACGCCGCCTCGGGGGGTGTGCAAATCGGTTGCCGCCTCGAAGTGTGGTCCAACGGCTAGTATGCGCCTAGGGACTTGCGCAAAGCACCCTATATAAACCTCCTCAGAGCCCAAACTAAGCGCATTTTGAAGGAGGTTCTACCCGGTTCTCGCACTTCCACAACCCAAAAATTCGAGCGCTTTGACCGTCACCCCGTGCGCGATATTCGTAAGTGTGAAGACTTTACCATGCATACAATGTGTGCCTCTGTGTACCGCTTGGCACTCCGTCACCCCGTGCGCGATCATCGAAAGTGTGAGGACATTGGTCCCTTTGTGATTTTGCGTACGGGGTGTCACCGCAATGTGTTCCACTATGTATGGAAATGTGTGCCACTATGTCAAAAAGGAGGAGTTTACTTTGATAAAGTAATAATAAAAATTAAATATACATCGTTTACTTTTTTTACTAATGTTTGTTGTGTAACAATCATTCCTATCCCTTTTGAAGATGGCAAGGACCAAGAAGACTGC
Organism: Adiantum capillus-veneris; assembly: GCF_014529385.1. NCBI lineage: Eukaryota > Viridiplantae > Streptophyta > Polypodiopsida > Polypodiales > Pteridaceae > Adiantum > Adiantum capillus-veneris. Next base: position 56,631,919 of record NC_140958.1, read on the forward strand.
AAGGAAGGTTGATAAGCCTCTATCCAAAGATGAAGAAGAATCTCAGTCTAGCAAAGCTTCAGCTGGTACTTCCAAACCAAAGAAGAGCACATCTCAGAGGAAGGACCCTAAACCAAGCACACCTGACCCTCAACCAAGCAAAAGAAAAACTACACATCAGAGGAAAGCTTACAAGCCACTGCAGCTTAAGCCTCTCCTTACAAAGAGAAAGTTCAAGCAGGGGGTCAAATGTCTAAGAGAGATAAGGAAGGCCATAAAGTCCATCAATCTTGCAATTCCCAAACTGCCCTTCCAAAGACTATGCAGACAAGCTGCAGAGGAGTACAAGATTGACATGAGGTGGACTAGAACTGCATTGGCATGTATCTAGGAGGCTTCTGAGGACTTTATGATTGAGCTTTTCCAAGATGCCTATATCTGTGCAGCTCATGCCCATAGGGTTACTTTGATGGACAAAGACATGATCACTCTCAGGAGGCTGAGATACAGGTTTTCAAGAATGTTGGAGCCTGTCCCTATGCATGATATTAAGGCCTTTAATATTCTCAACACTCCTCCATGGAGGAATCCCAAGGAGCCTGAAGTAGGAGTAGTTGATATTACTGAAGAAGAGGAAAAGGAAAGGAAAAAGAGAGCAAAGGAAGACAAGGAAATTGCAGAGAGAAAGGAGCTTGACCTGTTGGAACCTCAGCTAGTGCCCCTCTTGAGGAGTGTCAATCCTACTGGTTTTGTTGTCGCTCTATTCAGTGAGGAGGATCCTAGGGAGGATTACAATTCACTTGACTCTGAGACCTTGGAAATTCTCAAGGACTGGGACCAAGGATATGAATTCTCCACTCCTTATCACATGCCTCAGGTTGTTTTTGTTTTCCTCTGTATTTTTGTTTATAGCAAGAACTCTTTATATAACAATATCTTGTACCAGGTTAATGATGCATACATATGAGCCAGACCTTCAACAAAAGGTGGAATTTTTAGACCCTTCTATCTCCCACTTTCTCAGGACAGAGACAAATATTAGAGAGCTCACAAAGTGGTTGACTCATGTGGACTTGGAAATCTGTGAAATTTTCTTGATTCCTTATCATGAGAGGTAAGTTTCCTACCTACACCTTGTGAAGAGAATTTACTAATTCATGTTAGAAGGCTAACTGAGGCTTGTTTTTATAGCTCACATTGGAGTTTAATTTCAATTGATATTGTGAAAAGAAAATGCTACTTTGTCAATTCTCTTGCTGGAGTACATGGTCAAGCAAAATTGTAAGTATAGTAGCAGACACATTTTGTAAACCACAAGCAAAACCTCAAGCACATACTTTTAATAAAGAATTTTGGACAGTGCTGCTACAAGATTTATAGAGACACTGGAGAATTGTCCACCCATGCCAAAGATGCTGACTAAAATCCAATTTTCAGTTGTGAAGGTTGGAATTCTTTATGCTTTGTTCACTTCAATGGATTATCCTCAAATATTTTTTCCCATAAATACATGTAATGAGTTGCAGGTTCCAATCCAGCCTGAAAGCCATTCATGTGGATGGAGGGTAGTGACAAATGCCAAGCTCCTCTTGGACTTCATATACTGCAATGACAATCAGAATGTAGAAGTATAGCATATTTCATATTTGCAAGCTGTATTTTTTCTCATTTTATTGTTCCTAAAACTTGCTTTCTATTGCCTTCTATAGATCAACAGAGAGTGCTATAGTGAGAACCATGTATGGTTGACAAGAGCAAAGATTATCAAGTATATGATTGAAGCAAATGGACAACTGCAAGAGGTATTTAAAGATGATGATGTTGAAGAGAAGGGGAAAGCAAAGCTAGAAAAGGCAAAGGGGAAAGCAAAACTAGAAGAGGAAAAGGGAAGTGAAGAGGAAGAAGAGAGTGGTGAGAAGGAAAAGGCAAGTGAAGAGATGGATGATAAGAGAAAGAGGAAGCAGCCCTCAAGCCCTCCTGCCAAAGAGCCCACAAGAAAATCTTCCAGGACAAAAGACCCCACTGCAAAAGCACCAACCCCATAAGGAAGTCCCCTAGGGACAGGAAAACTCCTGGCAGAAAACTATTCTAGCTTTTTGTAGCCCACTTGTATCCAATTGTCTATTCTATAGCCCACTTGTATCCAATTGTCTATTGTATGTAATTGCAAATATTTGAAATTGAATACATTTTGATCACCTTGTTTTAAGACTCTGTTACAAAATCAAATCATTGATGTTTGGAAAAGTTGCATTTCAATAACAAAATAAAGATCCTTTTAGATTTTTATTTCAATAAGATCCTTGCAGGTCATGTGATACAAAACAAGATCCTTGCAGGTCATGTGATACAAAATAAGATCCTTGTAGGTCATGTGTTACAAAATTGTCTTGAAGGATGTTTAAGGCACCAAATGTACAATGCCATCCAAGATGTCCTTGCACTATAGCCTCTTTTCATTCCTTTTTGATACCTACAAAAACAGTCCAAGTTAAATAAAGAACCAATAAGAGAACAAGAGACTTTTAGGGATAACAGTTACCTTTCCACCATTTATTTGAAAGCAGAATGTTGTGGGCAGTTCAATTTCATCATTTTGCAGGTCCAATCTCAATTGATGTAAGCTACACATGCCTCTTATCTTTACAATTGACAGATGCTCATTGTTTACCCATATATCAATGTCTTCTATTGGGCTGTCAATGAAGTCCTCCATGTCTTGATCAAGTGGAGTTAGCTGACCACCAACATAGTGCCATCTTCTGTAATAAAATGACATAATGAAGTTTTGTGTCCCTATCATGTATTTGCAAGCAATTGAGCCAGCTTGCACATTACAAGTGATTCCATTCACTGTTTTGGTGTTCCAACCCTCATCCACAAATTCAAGTACATTTGCCGAGTCTAAAGTCTTCACTGAAAACATTGTTCTAGATTTTCTGACTTCAACATTAGAGAAGAAGTCTACAAAAACTGTAATGGGCATGAATATAGAGATTCTACTCTGTTTGCTTGCTATGTTTGCTTTCAAACACTTTTGAATCTCACAAAACAGTTTGCACCTGTAGCCCTCACTTGTATTTGAGCTAGGGAGTGACCATTCTCCACTCTTGAAATCAGGCAAGTCTAGCTTGGTTGTGGCTCCAAGTTCTCCAGTCCTTCTAGGTGGAACATAATAATGGTCAAAGAAGAATATTCCATTCTCTGCCAGTGAACCCTTAGTCCTTCCCTTGTATATTTCTTCACCAATTGATCCATGACACACATCCAGAATATTTATAACACATTCTACTGGCTGCCATTCCATAATGTTTGAAGGATACAAATCTGTAGAACAAATAACCTTATACAACATGCATTACAAATAAGGATTTAAATTAAGAGACTTACAATTTGGTCTATGTAATGGCAAAGCAGAACTCTCTAAGTCAATATGCAGATCTTTATGCATGTACACATGCTGCACCAGCACCTCTTTGATTGATTTTTTGTTGTCGCCAAAGCTGAAATCTTTAACAATACCCTTCCATCTCGCCAAGAAAGAGTTTTTGGTGGAAGACTTTATTCTCTTGTTCTGTTGCATCAGTATCCACGTTCCTTTGTGTATAGTTATTGGAATCCATTCTCCATTTTGATCAGTCGTGTTGTAAGTGACAATGGCTTCAATGGAAGTTCTTGGTCATTTTGATCGTGATGAAGATTCCATGGTGAAAAACGAAATGAGCAAAGAAGTTTAGCCTGAGTTCAAGAGAAGAATAAGCAGAATGTGCAAAAAACGGTTCAAATCTGGAAAAGATCATGAGATAGAATCAAAACGTTGTTTTATGATGACGACGTGCAAAATGAAAACAATATAATATGAGAAGTGAGTCTTTCTAAAAGCGACAGCTATTGAATGCCTTTGCACTTTTACTTGTTTACATTGCTATCTACCAGCTCAAAGTTGCGGTAAAGATAGAATATTTGCTTTTTTTGTGAGGTTTCAAAAATAGAGGTTCCGTAACGGAAGCTCTTCAACCATTGGTTGAGACCACTCTCTCTCTACACGCTAAAAGGCACAAAAATGACCTCAAAATTCCCCTAATGTTACACGCACAAAGGCTGCTACATGATCTCTTGGATCCCTGCTTCCCGTATATTTCTTGTTTACCCATTTTTGCACTTGAGAAGGTCTAATTCTACGATGGTCTCCAAATCTCATCATGGGATCTCCCCGTCCTAGTCGATATACCTCCTCTGGTCTTCTGTAGTGGCCAAGTTCTTCTCCCAATGGTGCTCCTAATCCATAATTCCTAACAGTTCTCGTGAGAGATGGTTCATCTCTTCGAACTCGTTCTCGGGGTGTTCTTCCAAGCTCAATTGACCCCTGAGTCTTTGGCTTACTCTCTCCTTGATACCGTGCATAGATTGGTGGTTCTTGTAAATCCCTTAACCCTCGTGCGGTTTGATAACCCTCTCGGGTTCGGTCTTGTTCTAATGTAGCACTCTGTCGAAGCCATGCCTCCAGTGATGGCTGAGTAGCTGGTTGGTCCTGGTAGTTGGACGTCGGTGGTCGGGTAGAATGTGAGGTAGCGTCATACTCTTCTGAAAAGGGATTAGTCGACTTGCTAGGGGTGTAGGTGGCTCTTGGTACCTCGTCGGGGCCATAGGTCGATGCTCCTAGAACTGTTGCCTTTTCAACCTCTTCTGGGAGAATACGTTTGTATTCTCGCCCGTATCTGTCAACAAAAACAATATCCTTCCCCATAGCAGTTTCATAAGAAAATAAGTAAAGAACCTTGTCTTTGCTTAATTCATTTGGGTAGGGTTCCTTGCATTGAAAGTAAGAGAATATTCCCTCGCTTTCATGCTTGTAAATCCCTACATTCTCATTATAGGTTGGGACCCTGGTTGCTTTCTTATCATACATAAAAAGTGCTCCAGGTAGATCAATGTTAGGAGGCGGTTCTTGGGTTTCTGAAATCATTTTCCCTTTTGCCACGTTATCCCCATATCTGTTGTAATCCTCAGGGTTACTCACTATCAGATAGTGGTTTCCCTTTTCGTCTCTAAATCTGTCTCCGTCATCGTAGATTCGAATTATCTCTAGTCTCTGAGCCGGTCTTTCTTCAATACAAATACACTTGCATCCCCGATAGTCAGAATAGACTAGGGCTCCCCTTGAGTTAGTTCCTTCCAAGAAGATTATAGTGAACTGGGTTTCGTTTAAAGGATGTAGGGAGGTGCTCCCTCCTGGCATTGGTCCTTCACCGATGAAACCTCCTGGCTGTTGACTTCTCATCATGAAGAAGGACGTTTCTGACGAAGTGTCAGTATCACTACCCTCTTCAATGATTGGTGCCAATGGGTCTAGTCTCGTCTGTGTTACACTCTCTTCTGTGGACGTGGTGCTAATTTGACTTTTGACACTTTTAGCTCCCGACTTAACAAAGGCTCCTGACCTTAAATACATAAGAATGAAAGTTTTGTTGCAAACTTAAAGCTTACCTGGACTCCTTCTTCCTATATAGCTTTGTGATGACCTCCTTCCGGGATCTACACAAGGATGGTTAGTCTGTTCACAAGTGTTTTCCCTGAATTACCAAAAATCTTTCAAGTATATACAGCAACCACTTAGTCAGTCTTCTGGTGGTCCAATTTCAATTATGAAATGATGGATGGGATCTATATAGAGAGTATGTCCTAGCAGTATAGTCACAAATTGCAAAAAGTGTCTAATTCACAACTTCCTTAGTCTATCGCGATAGACTGACATTTTGCTCTGGCACAAGTCAATTCAAAATTGTGACTTTACCCTTAAGTTCCAGTTACCCTCTAAAGCCTATCCCCCAAGTTTTGTGAAGTTTGGACACTTGGGTTGGGTTTTGGTCCCATTTTAGTATTTCAGTCGGAGCTTGATTCTCTATCTGACCCTCAGCTTGACCTTCAGTGATCTAAATGTCTTGAATTTTGGTGTGTCTGCTATTTAGACCCTGATAAAGCTCTCCCTAGGGGAAATTTGAAACAAAAGTTGCCCAGCAGAAAGTTCCTTGGTCTATCGCGATAGACTGGGCACTTTCTCCATTTTCAGCTTTTTTCCAAATTTTTCTCCACAGTTGGTTTAGCCTCCCCTTGTGTAGTGCATTGACCAATTTTGGCACTGTTTGGACATTTGTTCAAAGACTTCTTGCCCTTGTCTCTGAATTCAGACTCCAAACACTAGTGTTGAAGTTTTGGGGTCAAAATTGGTGTTCAAATTCACTCAATTTTTGTGAGTACCCTTGTATTGATGTGTTAAGCTTGTGGTATAAGGGTTTTTTGCTTGTTGCTAGAGAAACACCACCTTCACCAGTCTATCGCGATAGACCAGGCAGTGAGCAACGGGGACTTAATTTTTTGTATGTTTTTGCATAGTCTTGTTCCCTGTGTCCATATAAGTCTATCCCCCAAGTTTTGTGAAGTTTGGACTTATTTTGACCTCAAACTCAAGCACTTCACAAATTTCACTTTTCTCTGAAAATTCACACTCCATTGCACTTGAAGTGATGCAAATTTGATGACATTGCATCTTAAACTTGTGCACATCAGTCATACCTCATGACACAGTCAGTTTACCCTTGGCTAATGGTTATATCTCATCTTGGACCCTTTAGGTTCACTTAGTGTTTCCTTATGAAAATCACCTGCTTATTTTATATTTTATTTTTTTTGTTGGTTTTGGTCGCAGTTTTTATGTTTTCTCGAGTGTTGGATCATAAATTTCAATGTCGACTCTTTTCACCCCTTTCAAGGGTATATGGGGTGAGTTTTGCTTTCAAGGCAAGCAAACATTCTTATTGTTTCTTCTTTTTGTTTGTTTTTTGCGGTTTCACAACGTTTTTCTACTCTCTTTCTTCACAAGTATAACAATCACTAAAAACCAAAAACCATAACTCCACATTATCCTACCTAACTAAATCTAACTAGTCGCAGACCCTCGGCAAGACACAGGCTTCCTGGCTATCCACTAGACCTCAGGATACTCTATCTTGGATCTTGTTCTAAAAGTTTAAGCTCTCTCTAGTCAAAACTAAAGCAAGCTAACCATCACACGAGTGACGTAGATCTCCCTACTTAAGGTCTTGTGTCCCCGGCACCGGCGCCAATGTTTTAGGGAAAAACTACTCCCCTGTTCATACTCACGAGCACGACACAGACAACATACTTATCATCCGACGATACGACTAACCCGTAGGTGCACGTAGGCAATCGCATTAGCTTGTCAGGCTGAGACCGATCTACACATACGCACTTTTATGATGCATCAATCACTAACCCTGATAGATTGCAACCCACTCTATCCCTTAACGCTCACAACACAGTTTACACGTGCAATGAACTCGGAATCGCATCAAACTTACTAGGCACCATCCTCTCACTAGGACATATTTACCTATAAGTCTAATCTCACCAGATTAGAACCCTAGCTATCTCGAATACTGTCGCGATAGACCAACAGGTCATAATCCAAAAGTGGGCAAAACTTAAGTTTATCAGTATCTATGTGTAGCTAATCTCTTTCTCATTCCATGAAGCACTTGATTATTGAAAACAGACACCGTTTGTGCTACTTACAAGCAAAACAAGCTCGAGGAAGAATCGATCGCAATCAACTCGAAACGGCGAATGTGTGGTGTGGGTGCGTAGCTCTCGGAGAGACTACCGCGATGGTGTGGTCGCGTCGTGAATCCGGTGAGGGAGAAGCGCGTAGCGAAGAGGATAAGACACACTCACTCTCTCTCTCTCTCTCAGACTCGTACGACACAGGATTAATTCAAAAAATGTTATTTCAAAATGGTTCTAAGGTGACTTTTATACTTTAGTCACCTTAGCTCAAAAATGTACATGGGGTTCTCTTGCTCATGATTACAAAGTGGGAATAAATCTGAGTCCTGACTAACTGACTATTATTTACATAATCCAGACGAATGGATCAAAATGATAAAACGTCTTTGACATAAAAAAATGGAATTTGATATGCTTTACAAGATGGGCTCATTACAACAGTTGGACCAATGAGGCTCCAACAGAAGGTGATTTGGCGCATGCGCGGTCTTTGCTCTCAGGTGTTTAGACACTACATACTAAACACTTGGAGTGAAGTACCGAATGAATTAAAAGAGAGAGTCATCAGCATGCTTCATGACGAGTTTCCCGTTCCAACACGGGATGACCGCTTCAATGAAGATGTGATGAAGGTTCGAATGCGCGAATACTGCAAGCATAAGCGTTCCAAAGTGCAAAAAGCAATCAAGCATGGATGGAACAGACCAAATTGGCTGGCCAAAGAAGATTGGAAGCATGCGAAGAAATAAGCGCACAAGAATCCCGACAAGTGGAAGCAACAAAAGGAGGCAGCCAGAGCGCGAGTAGAGGCAGGGAGCTCGCACCACTTAGGGAGCGGCAGGTGGGCATCATTTGAGGCCAATTTTTTAAGTGTTCGCATCTATGTTCGATAGTTTAGGGTTTATGGGATTTGAAATTCTAACATAATGGAGTCTTTGTATGTTTTGACAGTGGTCGTTTACAAGACGTGATTCCACTCCGTACGAGCGTGAGTACGCAGGCAGGAAGGGCTTAAACGCCCTTATAGACATCCTGACTTCTTGCGGCGGCATGGTTAGTATTAGGGTTTATTCTTTTGTATTTATTGTATTGTTTTATAAACGTCGTTCGCTATATGTTTATACTTACAATGGGCTATCTTATTGTTTTTTTTTGCAGAATCCGACAGATACGCCGCTTGGACGCGATGAGAGGTCTGATTAGACAACGTCAGTTTAGCCATAGCTAGATAGCATTATTTTCTTTTTGTCCTAGCTTATGTATCGAGACCATGTAACTATGTATTTTTGAAAACCATGTATATTTTTTAAATAATGACAATGGTTTGTAACTATTACATTTGCAATGATTAACAATCAAGTGATTTTGTTGCTATGTACAATTGTCATTTATTTACTTCCATCAATTCACGCTTGTCATTTTTGTATCTTTATTTTGCAAACAATACGTACTATGGATGTTGGAGTTAATGATTATATTGTCTTGTGGGTGACTATTTTGGGTCTATATTTACCTTTGCACTTTTTTTCAAAGGTAAATAGACCAATGAAACATTCAATATGGTTGATGGGTGGTAGGGCATTCAATGCCCTGCCCCCAAAAAATTTTAATCTCGAGCGTCGCTATATTAGGCTCTGCAGCGTCGCTATATAGCGACGCTTATAGCGACTGCAATAGCGACTACTATAGCGACGTTCTCTTATCGATGCTAATAGCGACGCTTTTAGCGACGCCGGGGGTTTAAAAAACCCAGTGTATTTTCGTCGCTATAAGCGCCACAAGAGCACACAACCTCTTTTAGTGTTTGATAAAGACTTGGGATGGATTGGGTAGAGCTTTTGTTGCTAGATTCTCTCCTATTTTGCCTTCTTGTTTAGTCTTTGGGACCCTGTTAGAATTCTTCCAAGGGGAGGGTGAACCAATTGATGAGTATGTTAAGCGTTTTCAAACTTTCAAGATGAAGCAATGTGATCCTCATTGTTTTGATGAGAGAGTTTCGTTGGAATGTTTTCTTACGGGTATGTTGAGGGATACTCAATTTCATGTGAGGTTGTCAGATCCAAAGAAACTTGATGATGCATATGCACGCGCTAGGGTTGTGGGGGAGGTGCACTTTTTTTTGGCCAAGGGCATGGGGATTTTGACAAAGAAAGAGAACATCTGCATGAGATTTGAGTGTTGAAGCGAGCTTGAAAGATTCTTTTATCATAATTTTCACGACGATGATCTCACTTGGTCTGCTTTAAGGAGTTGTTGACAAGGTATGATATGCTTGGAAATGCTACAATGAAGTCCTCGACCTTGATGAATAAATATCGAGATCGGTCACTACTAGAGGTGTACAAAGGAAGCTGGGAAAGACTTTGAAGAGGGTGGCCACCAATGGCGCTTATTGTTTTTTGCATATCGTCTATGTCTTTATCGTAGTGTGTGTATGTGTGAGTGTTTATGGAGAGTCTATGAAGGGTTTTCTAGAGAAAATAGAAGAGAGAGGTTATCTCATTGATTCAAGTCGATAGAGATAGGGAGAGTCTCTATATAAGATTGAAGAGAGAGAATCAAGAGAGAGAGTGGAGCTCTCATGTATAGAATCAAAGAGATTGAGGGAGAGAATCTCTCTCTGCTACTTGCAGCAAGAGGGCCGAGTTTAGGAGAGCAAAGGGAGAAAGTCGAAAGGATCCAGGAGAAGGTAGAGAGCCTACAAAGAGAAGGGGTCCAAGAGGGGCCAAGAGCCGGAGATGGTGTTTCTTTTGTGGGTGATTGCTCGTGCCGGTGAAGTGGGAGACAAGGTGGCATTGAGAGATCATGGGTGCCATTTGCAAGCCATGCAAGAGGGGGTCATGATGAAGAATGGAGAGGAAGAGTTTCTCTCGTTGCAATCTAGTAGGATGCCGAGAGCAGGCTGAGGAGATGCTCACCATATTGCATGCCACGGAGGAGGTGTGAACCCGAGCTTGGAGGGGCTTTGATTAAGTGAGGTGTTTTAATACGTTTTTTTTAACAAACTATTGAGAGGGTGGCGGGTGTGTTGATCTATGGAGGAGGCACCGCCTGTTGCGCAGAGGGTTAGTGGGCAAGAGAGAGGAGCACCATCTGTTGGCGCTACCGAGGCAAAGAGAAGGGGTGCTTGAGAGAGTCACCATGAAGAGCATGAGAGGGGCACCGTTTGCAGGCAGGGGTGGTATGCAAGCCATGATCGAGAGCAGGAGATGAAAGAGAGTGGATTAGCTAGGAAAGAACGTAGTGAAGTGGGAGCTAGCAAGGCTAGTTGGATGACGAAGCCCTGACTGTGCTGAGAAGGAGAGGGGGTCTGCAAGGAAGAAAGCCCGTTTGTAGGCCGCGAGAGAGATGAGAGGGAGATCCTCACTGTGTGGGTAACCGTTGAGTTGGATGACGAAACTCTGGCTGTGCCGAGAGCGTTTGTGAGAGAGCATGGGAGGCCGTTTTGTCGTAGGCTATGATGAGGCTGTAGGCAGTGAGTTGCCAGGCTAAGCAAGAAGAGGAGAGTAAGTGAGAGAGGGATTTGCCCTGTGTGAAAACTAGCGAGGAGAGAGATTAGGAGAGAGAACCCCGCCTTGCACTGCCGAGAGTAGTTGAGAAAGAGAGAAATATTCTCCCTGTGAAATAAACAAGGAGAGAGAAGGCCTCTTTTTGGAGTTGGGTGTGAGAATTGTAAAAATTCAATCACATATGGGTGCTTGCATTTCTTAATACAAGGACAAAGAGAGAGAAAGAGGACACTTGGGACGCCTGTTCAGGGCTACTGTTGAGAGAGAGAGAGAGAGAGAGAAATGAGTCATCACGCTGCCCTATAGGGTGTAAGCCCTGATACCTTCAAGAAAAGTGGAAGCCTACGAAGTTGCATCGACGAAAGGTTTTGAAGCCAAAGATAAGTTTTGTAAAGCTTGCTATAAAAACAATATTTTCACTATTCAAATTGCTCAATAATTTTACAATATCTTGTTCTCATCTCGACTTTCATCTCTCTGTTTCAAACTAAAGACAACATTCTCTCTCTTCCTTTTTGCTGAACTATTAAGTGATCATGTTTGTGGATAATCATTGATACAATCTGGCACCGAGACTGCATCGCACATTCCTTGGTAGCAGATTTTAGCAGCACATCTCCAGCCATAGTTCCTTGTTGGTGGGCTTGGGTTGGGGGTTTGTCTTTTTGTCTTTGCTTGGTTTTTCTTGTCTGGTCCTGCTCCATGGCCCAGGCATAGAAAAATATCCATCAATTGGGTAGAATGGATGTAAGCATAGAAGTAGCTATAGCGTGGGCCTTGTCAACCCCGAGGGCTTGACAAAGTGCTATGCGTGTCATGACCTTGCCGCAAAAGCCAATTCCAAAAGTGGCAATTGCAAGTGATTTTTTTCACCAGAATAATTACATGGGCTGTTTGAGGGATAAAAAGTGTCATTGTGAAGTTGCATGGTTTTATGTTAATCCACTATGCGGGTGAAGAGGCCGTGAAGATCATTGCATCCAACATATTTGGTGTCCTCTAAGAAAAGAAGGAACTGCAAATGGAGGTGTGTGGCTCTTTCGACGTTGTTGTTGTGTGGGAGGAGGATGCGCTAGCGTGTGTTGCCATGGCGATCGCTCTCTCTCTCTCTCTCTCTATCTCTCTCTCTCTCTCTCTCTCTCTCTCTCTCTCTCTCTCTCTCTCTCTCTTCTCATTGTCTGTATCTCTCTGTGTGTCTTTCTCTCTGTCTCACTCTCAAGTTTTGGCAAAAAAAATAAGAAGCCCTCTCCCCTTTATATACACCCCCCCTGCCCGCCCCCCCCCCCCCCCCCACCCCACCAAGGCCCACTGCAGAAAAATATACCATCCCAAAGCTCTTTGATATACATACAAACACATGGGTGTGCACACAAACACCCCAAAAAAATCTAAAAAACTTAATCAATGAAGGTGATACTATAACGACAAAAAAGTTTTGAATTTCCATTAAACAAAATGCTTTACAGCATGGCAGTAGAGCCGGTTACATTGATCTATTGGATCAACTTAAAGACAGTGCGTTGCCAACCCTCCACTCCTCTTGCACTTTCATGGCTGTCTCCATCCGACTACTAATTTGAAACAAAAAAATTATTTTCTTAAGACTAACAATTGGCACATGTAGACAACATAAAAATGAAACTGACCTTTTGTCGATGGAGATGAAAGTAAGCATCTTTGATATCTTTGTAGCCCAAGATAATCAAGTTTTCCCGTATGTTGGTGAGTGTCCAATGTTCACTAACTTGCACAATCTCAGAAACACCATTTGACAAAGTAATGGGCATGTCAAATGTCACAAAATTAGCAACATTGGATTGTAAGGGTATCCATTTTCTACTCTTACACATCCAACGCTCATAGTGGAAACGTAGGTGCAAAGTAGTGCGCACTTTCAAATATCGCATCCCTGTACCTAAAGCCCCCACCTTACACTTGTATTTATCTCCTTGGCGTACTCCCTCAACCATTCCCCAATTATCTCCAACTACTAGTTTTAGTGCTTCATACATGACATTCTTGCTACAAAACATAGTAGGTGTGACACTGAATGGCAATGTCTTGAACAAGTGTAATAAAAACATGCATGGGGTAGCACCAAGTGAGCCCTACTGATCTAGAAGCCTTCCCAAATTTTAATGAGGAGAAAATATCAGAAAGCATCTTCTCCTTCATTGAGAAGAGTGATCACGCATCGCGTTGTGGCCATTCCAAGTTCAATAATGAAGGTTTGTCAACAGCAATGATCTTACCATATCCATCCTTTGAGACCAGCACTACATACGTGTGTGAGTAGAAGAAGATTCTACGTTGCAGTAGAAATGAAGGTGGGGAGTTGGGAAGCATCATAACACCATTGTTGGCATGAAGAGCGTTGAAGGTTTCCGTGAGACTCTTGAGTGGTTGTTCCTCAACAAAGTTGGATGGGAATAAGTCTATGAAAACACCAAAAACTATCAATTCAAAAGCAAATAACAAGCATTTACAATCAGCAACCAACAATGTTTTACGACTTACAATGTATTGGGGAATTTCTTGAGCTTCCATTACTCAAGCTCATGGAACACCAAGAGTACACATGCTAAATAATGGCCACTGTGCCTTGACTCTATCGTTCTTGAAACCAAGAGGTCTCCCCTTCCACTTTTTGTCAAGGTTGCCACGGTTTCAAACGCGATGAGGCCTGATATCTACAGGTTGCATGAAGATCTAAGATCCTTTAAAAAACACTTGCATCACGCATTCCCCGTCAGAATCCCTAGTGTTATGCAGGAAAACCGCCTCTATCTCATCATTTGGCTTCCTTGAAGTGGAGGGGGTTGACATGGTAGCACCAAAAGAAGAAGCGTTGTGGTGTTAGAGAGAGAGAGACCTGTTGCTTCAGGAATGAAGTAAGAAGGAATGTTTGAATGGGAAACAAGGGGAGAAGAAGTAGTTCAAATGGATGGTGTGAATGAAAGGGGGAGATAGGAGGTGCAACTATGGAAAGTTTCCATTTGTGATGCAGCTATGGAAAGCTTGGAGGGAGGGGGAGAAGTGGCTCAATGGGGAGCAAGGGGAGAAGAAGTAGCTCAAAGGGATGGTGTGGATGAAAGTGGAAGACAAGTAGTACAGCTATGGAAATATTCCTTATGTGTTGCAGCTACGGAAAGCTTGGAGGTAGAAGGGGAAAGAGTAGAGGTAGAATAGAGGGTACTATTGAGAAATGCATATTTTGATTGAATTTTTTTTTTTGACCATGTATTTGGTTAGGAGAGATTTTGGAGAGTGAAAAGTGAGATTTAGAGATTTTTAAAAAATATGAAATTTTCGGGTTACTTTATGGGCGCCCATGAAAATGGAGGGAAAGCGCCCCCCCCCCCCCCCCCTTTTCCCCCTTCTCTCTCTTCTAGGGGACAAAGCTATAATGAGGGAACAAATAGGCCCCCATGCCCCCTACTACCCTATCTTTTGAGAGGGTATAGCTGTGGCAACCACCCTCTTCCTATTTGTCCATGCTTAGTCACCCCTTAAGCTAAAGGGCACTTTTGGGGTTCATATTTTCCTAATGTGTGTTAGAGATTGTGTTGGTCGTATGAGGCACTATATCGATGGATGTCCAGAGTTGGAAAATCCAACCAAGGAGAGACTTGTCTCATTATTTCTAAAAGTCTTAACAAAGAGTTGAATTTCATTATGTACAACAAGAAACATTCAACTTTGGAAGTATGAATTCTAGATGCTATAGACTTGGGGGATAACAGTGAGATCTTCAATGAAGAAAGCACAATTAAGGACACACACAGTGAGTGCATGACATCTACTAGGCCAACGCATGTAGGACCTTTTGTGGCAACTCCTATGAATGCTTTCAAATGCATGCTCAAGTGCATGAATGAAATGATGAGCGACATATATAAAGGATGTGAATGCATGGGCTAGGAGAAGTTCCACAAGGGAAACCTATGGGACAAGCCAAACCACCTAAGTGGTGTGCCATTGAGGGTAAATGGACAAGAAATGGACAAACCATGAGACAATTAAACGAGTGTTATTATGTACCAATGAGACAATAAGGGAAACCTATGTATAGGTATTCACAAAAAATGGGGCAAATATAGAGACCACCCATGACTATGGAGAGACCAACATTAGTGCTAGGTCAACAATGATAATTGGAAAAATAGTTGTCCAAAGATTGACGAGAATGCTAGGTCAGTTGAGGCTTACGACATGCAATGCACCAGAAAAGGGGGGCATTTTTTTGAAGATTGTCCTAGGAATCCTGTAAATAAAGGGAAAACAACCATAAACATTGTACAAGTCATGCCTAGTAGCTCCTCAGACAATGAACCTACGATTCTAGTCAAGGTAATACCAAAGCACAAGCCAAGAAGAACAAGCAAAACAATGCAACAGTCGTGGGAATCCATTCTATAGAAGACCAAACTTTGAGACAATTAACATGGTTAGAGGTTTATTGCCCGGACTATGAAAAGAGATTTTCATGCCTATGTGGATAACTTTTCCCAATTCAAAGAGAAAATAGCAATACCACATGCAACTTTACTCTAGATATCTGTTGCACCTAAGTAGAGTAGATATCTGGTGGGGTACTTGATGAATATAAATTTCTCAAGAGACATGAGCAAACAAACACAAAGAGAAACCAAAATTGAAGCGGATAATTATACCATGATCGACCAACAATTATATAGATGAGGGAAGGACCAACAACTCAGACTGTGTGACAATGAAGATGAGTACATTCCTATCTTGGAACAAGCACACTTAGGACTAGCAAGAGGCCATTTCTCTCATGACATAGAGCTAGATCAATATTGATGGATGGCATATGGTGGCCAAATCTATTTGTAGATGTGAAAGAATTTCAAAAGATGTCTCTTGTAAGCGACAGGAAAAAAGGACAACTCAAATGGATAGCATGCCTTTGGAACCAATGATGGGAGCAAGAGTATTTTCTGTGGTATAGACTTTGTTGGTCCAATACATCCATCGGCATACAAAACTCAATCACAATACATTATTATGGCCACATATTATTTGACTAAGTGGGAAAAAGCTAGAGCCACTAGGAAGAACGATGCATGACACATTGTTGCACTCTTGTACGAATGTATATTCATGCAATATGGGCTTCCTATAGAGCTTCTGAGTGATCAAGGGACACACTTCCTCAACAAGATGATAGAGAATTTAATTAACAAGTTTATGGTCATCCATAACAAATTTGTGCTCTATCATCCTTAGGAAAATGGCCAAGTAGAGCAGCATACAAAAAAAATCCTAAGTTTGGTGCTTACCAAGATTGTAAGCCTGGGTAGAACAAACTGGGAGGTGAATCTCCACTTAGCTCTATTGGCTTGCAAGGTTTCATTCAAAACCTCTTTGAATACCTCTTCATTTAATTTGGTCTACGAACTTGGTGCTACATATCCAATGGAGTTCTTACTCTCAAACCTTAGAGTTGCACATGAACTAGAGTGGATGGGTCATGAACTATCAGAACGATTTGAAAATCTCAAACAATTAGATGAGCCAAGACTAGCAGCTATCACACACGTCTATGCTCAAGAAAGGAAACAAAAATAGTTCTTTGACTTGTACTTGTTGATGAAAATATTTAAGCAAGGGGATTTGATACTAGTATATTTGTCAAAGCAGCACATCTTAAAGTTCAAGAAAAAAGGGCATTTTGGTTTTGTGATTGAGAGTGTTTCACTAAGTGGGGAAGTTAAACTAGCCACCTTAGATGGAAAAATAATGGAAAACTAGATTAGTGGATGTCGACTCTGGAAGTTTAACATTCCATTGACTAATAATCTCTTGGCAAGGATGGATGTAGCCAAGGAATGCAAGACCAAACAACAATAGGTTATAGAAAAAGCTCAGAGGAGGCACACATTTGAATCTTAAAGGGAAAATCTGCAATGTGACCAATTCTTGATTTTTTGTTAGTCAATATACTTTAGATTCAAAATCTACCTTTCACTTTGGCTATAGTAGAAGATGAAGTGGAGACAGATGAAGCATGGCTGGATGGATGTTACCATATACATGTGGTAGTGATGTGTGTGAACACACTAGGACCATCGGGGCATTTTTTCCCTCTTTAGGAGGTTTTCCCCCCCGAGCATTGTATATACGCCCATCACTCTAGGGCTATCTATCTTTCCATTGCACACTAAGTAACACACTCTCTATTTGTGTGCCTTGAGCTTCCTTCATCTTCTCCAAGCTGTGTGTGTTTCTCTGCAACCCTAATTCCAACAATTGGTATCAGAGCAGGTCATGTCCTCCCGGGCTTAATCGCCAGCTGCTCCAGCACACGCCTGCTCACTTTCTCCGATTTCAGTGAGCTTTGACGAGCGTTCGCAGGTTGACAAAAATTTTGGGCATGCTCGTAGAGCTCGGTCTGCTCAGAATTTTGATTTGGGCTCATTTCGGCCTCCGTTTCCACTACAGGCAATACTGCACAGGCTATTTTGTCATTTTGTGCAGAATTTCTGTCAGTGCCGTTTTCTGCATAACAGGTGCCTTATAGTCTTCTACGGTTTGTGCTATATAGCACGGGTTGTTCTCGCTCCATTTCTCCTATTTTTGTGCAGTTTTCACATCAGGTGCAGCATTTACCATGGCTAACAACAACAACACAGATGTGTTCAAGATGTTTTCTCTGCTGAAGACAGGTTGGATGGGGACAACTACCCTATGTGGGCTTATATGATGCAACATGTTCTTGTGTCAAAGGGTGTCTGGAACATTGTGCAGGGCATTGATGTACGTCCTGGTTCTGAGGATGTAGGCGATGTTGAGGATGTTGCAGGTCTTGCAGTTGTTAGAGTTGTTTTGCCTATGACAGAACAAGCTCGTTGGGATGTTAAGGATGCGCAGGCTCATGCATTGATTGCGTTTTCTGTGAAGCGCACCATTGTTCTTCACATCCGTTCAGCAAAATCTGCAAAACAGGCTTGGGATATTCTAGCAAGTCTTTATGCAAGCCGCAATGAGGCTAAAATTGCTTTGCCGCGTAAAGAGCTGGAGTCAAAGATTATGCATGAGGAAGATGAAATGGACAATTTCCTTGTTAGTGTCAAGGATATCAATGAGCAGCTTATTTCTGCAGGTGAAGTCATTTCAGACAGTTCACTTGTACAGACTGTTCTTGATGCCTTACCAGATTCCTACCAGACTTTTGCTAGTACTTGGAGACTAATAACCCAAGGAAATCCTGAAGTTGTCAAGTTTGATGCATTATGCACATTGCTATTGTAAGAGTCACTTTCTAGAAAAAACAAGACTAGGCAGCGTGCAGTTGAACAGGCTTTTATTGCTTCTCAAAAAAAGGGTGGTGACAGTAATGCAGCCACCTCTTATGGTTCTGCTGCGAGTGGCAAAAATTCTGTTCCTAATGCTTCTGCTGGCAGTAATTCGTCTGGCAATTTTGTTGATAAGGGCAAAAAGAAGATGCGTTGCCATTATTGTAAAGCCAATGATCACTTGATCAAGTCGTGTCCTAAGTTGAAGGCCAAAGAGGCTAAGAAGAAAGAGGGTGGTTCCACTGCAAATGCTGGCTCCACTACAAATGCAGCCATTGTTGAGTCTTCTGTGAAAGGAGACTGTGTTGCTGATGTTGATGCAGAATGGGCTTTTAGCGCAGAGTGCACTTACAATCCTGCTGTCCATGATGAATGCTTGTCAGTTGCTGCAATTCACATGTGTGGTATTTCGACACTAGTGCTACAAAGCACATTACCTCACATCGTGAATTGTTTACCTCTCTTGAGTCTGTCCCTCATGGGAACTCAGTCACTTGTGCCAACAACGCCTCTTATCCAGTCAGGGAGTTGGAAAGATTGTGCTCACTACTGCTAATGGCAGTTCCTTCACACTCGTTGATGCACTTTATGTACCTGGGATCAAGAAGAATCTCTTGTCTGTATCCGCACTTGCTAGACTTGGACTTGTAGTCAAATTTGTGGATGACAGATGTACAGTTCATGATCTCAGTTTGGGTGATGAAATTGTTGCATCTGGACTTTTGTGCCGTGGGCTGTATAAGCTCACTTTGTATGACAAGTGTGGACAAAACTTTGTAAATGCTGTTACAGATTCAAGAGCTATTTCATATGCAAAAATTTGCCATGCACGTTTTGGTCATCTAAATTTTGCCAGTTTACTGCGTTTGCAGAAATCTGATATGGTTGCTTCTTTGCCGCCTCTTGAAGCACTTGTCAAACATGTTTGTGAAGGCTGTATTTTGGGTAAGATGCAGCGTTCTAAATTTCCAAAGGATGGTTCAGTTCGGGCCACATGCAGGTTGCAGCTGGTGCATAGTGATGTTTGTGGTCCCATGCAAACTCCGTCCTTGGGCAATTACCTGTACTTCGTGACTTTCATTGATGATTACTCCAGGCATGCATGGGTATTTCCGCTTAAAGCGAAGTCCAAAGTTTTTATGTGCTTCAAACAATTTCTGGCTGAAAATGTGTTGAAATGTAGTATGGGCACCCTCCGTTCCGATCAAGGGGGGGAGTATATGTCTCATGAATTTAATGCATTTCTGGCTAGTCGTGGGATAAAACACCAATGTAGAGTGCCTTATACACCTCAACAAAATGGTGTTGCTGAGATGAAAAACTTGTCACTAACGGAAATGGCACGATGTATGGTGAAAAGTCAAGCTTTGCCGCATTCTTTTTGGCTTGAGGCCATCATGTGTGCCACTTATGTACTTAACAGGTGTCCTACGAAAGCTTTGCAGTCTATTACTCCATATGAAGCATGGCATGATAGAAAACCTTCTATTGAGCACATGCGTGTTTTTGGTTGTTTGGCATATGCTTTGGTGCCACAAGTGCAGTGCAGAAAATTGGATGATAAGGCTGTCAAATGTATTTTTGTTGGTTATAGTCCTGAAAGAAAAGGTTATAGGTTGTATCATCCGCAAACAAAACGTATTTTGGTTTCTCGGGATGTAGTGTTTGTGGAAGATTCTATTCAACCCTTGCTGTCATGTACTAGAGATAGTAATGTAAGCTCACAGGACATTTATGACACTTTGTTGCCTCTTTTCAGTGGTGGAAATACGAATGTAAGTTCCAATGAGGCAAATGTACAGCCTATGGGGGTTTCTGAAAATGTTTTAGATTAGCCTGTTACTGATGCAGATGTACATGATGTACTTGATGAGGAAAGGGCTGAAATGAGCAGGCTAGAGGTATGCCAAAATGGCTGGTGCACACTTTGCGTGACAGTAAATTGGATGCACCTTTGTCTAGTCGTACTCGTTCAGGCTCTCGCCATGCATCTTATGCATCAGATTGTTATGCTTTGGCTGTGTCTAGCTTACATGATGTTAAGGAGCCTCTGACTTTTGATAAAGCACAAAATTCAGAAAATTGGATGGCTGCCATGCAATGAGAATATGATGCACTTACAGAAAATGACACATGGACTTTATGTGATTTGCCTCCTGGCAAAAAGGCCATTGGTACGAAGTGGGTTTACAAGTTGAAACGCAAGCCGGATGGTGAGATTGATCGCCATAAGTCTCGACTTGTTGCAAAGGGTTATGCACAGCAAAAAGGCATAGATTATAAAGAGACTTTTGCTCCCACTTGTCGTATGACTACTGTGCATTTTCTATGTGCATTGGCAGCTCATTTTGGTTGGGATGTACATCAATCAGACATTGTTACTTGTTTCTTGAATGGTGACATATTTGAGGAATTTTATGTAACGCAGCCTCGCGGTTTTGTCATAAAAAGACAAGAGGACAAAGAGTGCAAATGTAACAAGGCTTTGTATGGGTTGAAGCAATCTCCTCGTGCTTGGTATGAGAAAGGTGACACTCATTTGGTCAAACAAGGCTTTTGTAACAGTCCAACAGAAAGCACATTGTATGTAAAGCGTGAGGGTGATGTACTTCTCATTGTGGTTCTTTATGTTGATGATTTTCTGATCACTGGACCAAATGAGAGACACATTGCTGAATTTAAGGCTGATTTGAATGCTACTTTCAAGATGAAAGATTTGGGGTTGTTGCATCATTACTTGGGTATATAGTTTAAGCAGTGTGATGGTGGTATTGCCTTGTGTCCAAAAAGTTACATAGAGACATTGCTATGTAAGTTTGGACTTGAGGATTGCAAACCTATTGCCACTCCCATGGAAACAGGTTTGAAGTTTAGTCTACATGATGTTGGTGATCCTGCTGATGTCACTCTTTACCAAACTGCTGTTGGCTGCCTCATTTATGTATGCAACATGAGGTTGGATATTCAGTTTGCAGTCTCACAGGTCAGCAAATTTATGCATAGCCCAGGGTCTAAGCATTGGCAAGCTGTCAAGAGGATTTTTCGCTACCTTAGTGGCACTTTACATATTGGCTTTTTTTATCCCAAGGGGGGATCATTGCCGCTAGACTTACATGCTTTTTCGGACTGAGATTGGGCTGGTGTTGACCGCTGGGTCAACAACACAACAGAACTCAAGTTTCATACCAAAGTCTTATCTTTTGCGAGTTATGAAATGCTGCAGATTATGGCTATAAACGTCATTTGTAATGAGTAGTTATTCTAGTTTCGGAAGCCGGGGTGCAATGGAAATTCCAGATTGTAAATACAAATCCATTTGACCCTTTCAACCCCATTTTTGGTTAACCCTAAGGTAGCCTTAGTATATAAGGTACCTAGGTCATTTTGTAAAAGGACTTTTAATCATAATAAAAAACTTAGCGATGCCGTGTACTGTGTGTGAGAGAGAAAGAGAGTGAGCGTGAGCTTCATCCTCTCGCTACGCCCGGCTCGCTCAACACATTGGAGATCTAACTGCACCATTGTTGTAGGCTCGAGGAGAGCTACGCGACAACGCCAAGCATTCCACGCGAGACGAAGCACACACGCCAACGCATCTACGAGATATTTGTGGCTGTAAGTGTATCAAATGATGTTTGTTTTCTGCGTGCTAGTAGTCTATAGAATCGTGGTGACATAAGCTACGCATAGGTACTCATAAATTTCAGTTTCGGGCACTTTCAAAATTCTTCTCTGTCATCCTACGCATTTTCCGCAGATGGGTTTTGAGTGAGGGTTTTGAGTGTAGAAGATTAGGGACAAGTGTATCCTAGTGAGGGGATGGTGTTTCTTAAGTTTCGTACGAATCTGGCATGATTAGGTGAGTTACCTTCCGTATGTGTGTATGTGGCTAGGTGGTGTAGTTGAGGGTAGTGAGGTTCTTGATTGTGGTTTAGTTGGCCTTCCAGAGTGTTGTATGTGTAGGATGGTCTCAGCCTGACAAGCTCAAGAGATTTCCTTCGTGTGCCTATCGTGTCATCTGTGTCCTCGATTGACATAATGTTGATCTAGGTAGTGTTTGCATGCACTTCATGGGTGTGTGAGTCGCTTCCGTCCAACATTGGCACCGCTGCCGGGGACACAAAGACCTAAGTAGGTTTCCTACTAACACTCGTGTGATGGTTGCTTGATTTAGTTTCGGCTAAAGAAAGCATTTTTCTTAAGTGGATCCGGAAGAGGATATTCCGTGATCAAGTGGATAGCCAGGAAGCGTGTGTCTTGCCGAGGGTCTGCGACTAGATAGGTTTAGTTAGGATCTGTGGATTAGAGTAGTTGTTAGTGGTCGAGTGATTTGTGAGGTGAGAAAAGCGTTTACTAGTCCGTGTGTGGCAGTGAAGCGTTTTTCTACTCATAGATGCAAAACCCCATATGATTTGTAGGAGTAGCTTTAGGTAAGTGATCCGATTGTGATCTAGAGATATTCATCACTGAATTATTTGCTAAAGTGCTTGATTGCACTTGAAATCACGGAAAAGTGTGCTTTTGAGGGTAAAAATGCATTAAACAAGCTTTTGTGGATATTTTTGTATGACTAACTGATGCTGTGCATATAAAAGAGCATTTGCAAGGGTTTTGAGAAGAAAACCTGCAATTCTGTAAACATAGACATCCTACGTGTAGGATGTCTCAAGGGGTTTTTGGAGACCAAATTTGAAAATTCTAACTGCACCAGTGGGTTCAGAGGGTAGGTTTTACCCTAGTAACATATTGACTTGGGTGTTTTTCCCTATTTTTGTTGACCAAAAGCCAAAAGGTGGAGTCAAAAAACGTAAAATTTCAGCAAAGGCTAAATTGAGTGATTTTTGCATATTTTTTAAATTGTGAAGCATACTTGCACTTGCTGAGAGCATAAGGAAGCATCAGGGACACTTCAGTCTCAAAAAATCAGCAGTAGACATCCTACGCGTAGGATGTCTACAAGGTGATCTGGTGGAAATTTTAAAAATCTGAGGTTACCAGTGTGTTTAGAAGGTAGGTTTTACCCTATTTTCACCTGGAAAGTGGAAATTTGACCAAATTTTGACAGATCAAAGCCAAAAGACGAGAACTACCAGACATCCTACCCAAATTGTGTCCAAGGCCTAATTTTGAGACCAAAACCATAATATGGCTGCATGAACATGTCTTGAATGATATATTGAGTGACTGAAAGGGGTTTCACCTCGTTTGGGTGAGAAAATTGGGTTCAAAACGGACTTTAGCACTTCTGACTGAAAAAAGGCAAGAACAGCTAAAATTTGAGACTTTTGAAATCCAAACTCAAATCTAAGCATACCACTAGGTTACTGACATCAAGGGGAAGCTGTGGGACAAGTCTGGGGTCAAACAGGCCAAAAAGACATCCTACGCGTAGGATGTCTTCTGTGTGATTTTGGACTCTAAACAAAATTCAGAGCATACCACAGTGATCAACACCCTAAGGAGAGTCTGTGGTTTAAATTTGGGGAAATTTTGAGCAGTTAGACATCCTACGCGTAGGATGTCTAAGGCATGATTTAGAGGCCAAATTCAAACTGTGGACATAGCAGGGTGTTGTATAGCCTTAGATAAGCCTCCTAGGAAAATTTGGTCCAATTTGGAGTTGATTTGACTTGTGAATTCATCAGAACAGACATTAGGATTCTGGAGCAGATTCTTGATCATTTGACCAACCTATAGGTGTCAAGAATCAAGGGGAAGCTACAGTGCAAGTTTGAGCTGAAACACAGCAAAAAGACATTCTACGCGTAGGATGTCTTTAGGGTCATAAAGTGGTCAAAATTCTACTTTGGCCATATAGGGAGGTTCTAAGTGTCTCAAGGATTCCAGAACTTTTTTCAAAAGTGAATTTGGACCTTGTTTGGCCTATTTACCAAGCAAAGAAAAGAATTGTCAGACATCCTACGCTTGGAGTGCACTAGAAGCTTATGCAGCCCAAATCTTGACCTATTGGCATCCAAATTCAATTTTGAGCATACCATTGGGTTGTTGAGCACTAGGAGAATCTTGGGATCAAGTTTGGACAAAATCTGAGCAGTTAGACATCCTACGTGTAGGATGTCTTCAACTTGATTTAGGACTTCAAACCAACCTATGAGCACACCATTGTGATCAGCACATCAAGGAGAAGCTGGGGTGAAAATTTCAAGTCATTCTGAGCAAATAGACATCCTACGCGTAGGATGTCTCAAGGCCATTTTTCAATGCAAAGGAAATTGTGAGCATACCATTGTGTTGCTGGACTTAAGGGGAGTCTTTGCACCAAATTTTGTTAAATTTTGAGCATGTAGACATCCTACGCGTAGGATGTCTCTAGGCCACTTTTAGGATCCAACTGTACTTTTGACCATACAGAAGTGTTCACAGTGTCAGAGAGATCCCAAATCATCTTTTAAAATTCTTGTTGAGAGAGTTTGGATGATTGGTCATGAGAGTGAAGGACTATATAGATACATTGACGACAATGAGGTCAATCTTTATAGGTGCTCAGATCCATACCTAGAAGAGATAATGGATTACAAGCTCTTATATGTTTACACATACGGAGTCCACTATCAATGGAGATCTATAGTTGTCGACAAGTATGGACGAGAATACAGAGTTGTAGAAAGCACAAATCATCAGACTGTACTAGAAAGAGGTGGATATTTGTTCAATGAAGGACCACAAATGCCTCCACCAAACACGAGAATTCCTATAGGAGTTCCAAGAAGAGAGCCACCAGGATTCCCTTCAAGAGCGATAACGAGAGAAGGATTGAGAGAGTCTCTGGTTAGACTTGTAGATAATCGACGAGTTAGACCACAGAAATGGGTAAACAGAAAATACTCCGAAGATAAAGATCCGAGAGATCACGTAACGGCTTTTAGAAGAGTGATTAGAGCAGAGGAAGTTTCAGATTTTGCGACACAGTTTGCGGGATTTGGATTGACTCTAGAAGATGATGTAGCTACATGGTTCGACTCGGTGGAAAAATGGGATTTGGAGACCCTATATGAACTGTTTGAGGAGTTTATTGAAGAATTATCGCCAAAAGGCATTGCTCACAACACGGCCTCGCAAATCCATAGATTCAAACAGAAAGAGGATGAATCAGTACGCAAAGCATCATTACGGCTCAAGAGATATATTAAGCTCTGTCCGAGAGCGGAATTACCTACGCAAGCACGACTGATGCTGATCCTTATCCAGGGAATGAGACATGCGGGCCTTCAGAAGGATCTGGATATGATAAGGAGGATGACGCTAAACGAGTTGATCAAAGAAGCCCTTTATCTAGTGGATAACTGTGAGGCATACAAAGAAACAGACTTAAAGAGTCAAGGAGATGACACATCCTCTCAGCACAGTGTTTCACAGATAAGTGAGTCCATTGCCAAGCCAACGACACCTATTAATCAAGAAAATATTATCGACGACTTGGTCGAGAGGTTGATTCCTCTTGTAAGGTCTGATTCAAGAGAGCCGAAGTGGTGTGAAATTGAGAGAAAATGGACGAACCATACGGGGGAAGAGTGCTATTATAGCATGGAAAATGCTAGGGAAAGGTATGTACAGCCTGTTCCAGAAGCACCTACTCCACCTAGATACATTACGGGGAATGCGCCAGGACCAGTAGGAGTTTTAAGGCCACAACTTGTCTTAGGACAACAACCTCCGCTGCCAGGTGCTAGAATGTAGGTAGACATGAGATACATGTCAATGATGGAAGCATCAAATAAACCAACGCCAGTACCAGCTACAATGTGGTATAGCAACCAAAGTGAGTACTACCCTTCGGAGCAACAAAATGTGAGAGAAACACATGGAGTGGTGATGCCGGTACAACCTCCACCTCCTGGGTTTCAATCAAAAGAAAGAAGGTATGAAATGGACGAAAGGACATTGCGATTCATTACAAATAGCGGCTTATCTAGGTCAAAGATTGCTTATAGCCAAGAGGAAATGTTAAAAGAATCTCCTCAACCAGGGAGAGATTGTCACAAAAGTCGTGACAACCACTTGGTCAAACAATGTCCTCATACGGAGATCATTAAAGTAAATGCCTATTGTCTTGAGTGTGGAATCACTCACTTGATCCCCGATTGCCCGAAAAAACCAAACCAAATCAGGAAAATCACGACAAATGTATTAGGGATTGTTCAGCTACCTAGTAGCTCAGAAAATGAAAATGTCGTACCAGTTCAAGTGGTTACGAGAGCACAAGCTCAAAAGAAAGCTGATGAGAATCCTGAGACAAAGAACACGGAAAGTGACATGAGTCCAAAGATAGATGATGGACCAAAGACAGACGCACCTAGTCAGAAAACCAAGAGCAAACGAAATAGTTGGAAAGCTAGAAAGACTAGGATGAAAGCACGCAGGGAACGAGAGCAAAAATCCCTAGCTGAGAAGCTTACCGAAGCTCAGGAGAAGATAAAACAGCATGAGGAAAAGAAGACACGTTCTCTTACACAGATGGTTAAACCTCTAGAAGAACCATCCACGGATGAGAAACCAAGAACTGCTAGTTCAGGAGGATCTATGTTGGCAGATAAGGTTAATGAGACATTAGATGCCCTCTTGAAAGCCTATGATGAAAGTCTCAAAAACAACCAAACCCAAGAACACAGGTGGATGACATATCCCTATGCGGAACTAGAGAAGAAAAAGTTTGAAATGTGCAAGAAAATGATTCAAACAGTCCAAGCTTTACTAGAACCACCAGTTGCAAAACCTGAGGATGTGATCCGTGTCATGCCTACACAAGTAATCCCACCAAACCAGGAACTAAAAGAGCCAGATTCTAGTCATGAGCACAGACCAAACCTCAAAGACCCAGCATTAGAACCAAGGATAGTACTGAATACCACGGATAAATCTTCCAAGGGATTTCACCAAGCTATACCTGAGGATTGTAAAGAGATATATGGTCTTGACGAATTGTGGAAACAAGTCAGAGAGGCCAATGAAGCCAATGACCTAAGAAGACGAGTAGACAAGACTGTTGATGAACGAGGAGTATTTCTACCACCAATAGAGGAATTTGAGGCTAGATCTAGACGTGAGATCGTATTGGGGCGACAAAGGATCTGTACAATCTATGGATAGTCAACCCCATTCTCTAAGAACACTACCGTCCTACATGGGAGAGTATGAGACCAAGTCAGATGTGGTTGCAGTCCCATCACAGAGACTGTCTCCCAACAAGGCCATCGATTCAAAGGGGCTAGTAGATATTCTATCTACCCTAGCCACCTGTACAATAATGTTAGCCGAGTTGCTCAGAATAAGACCAAACATGTGGGCTAATGAGGGTAAATGTCTACAGAATTTTGGTGTAAAAACCCCAATGACTCAAATCGAGTAAGGCATCAAAGAGCTTGAAATGCCTCAACTAAAGACTAGGCCAGTGCCATTAAACAAGGTAGGTGAGTATTACGAGGGAGAAGATGGAAACACCACCCTTTCTATGGAATTCAATGGTGTAAAAACCATGGCAATCCTTGACAGTGGATCTGGTGTGGCCATTGCAACCAAAGAGGTTTGGAAAAAATGGGAAAAACGTGCCTTGATATCCACACGAATGACCCTGCAGCTTGCTGACGGACACAAGGAAAAGCCCCTAGGACTGCTAGAAAAAGTACTCCTTACTTCTTGTGGCATTGAATATGAACACACTTTTGCTGTTGTTGACTTTGGCAAGAAGAACAACTATGACATCATTCTGGGAAGACCATTCATGCGACAATTGAAAATGGTTCAAGATTGGGGTTATGACCATATATACCTGAGACATATAGAAACCATAACAAAGATAAACTTGAGGGGCCATAGCTATAGGGATGTGACAAGAACACCAGTTGAGGAGTTTGATTCCGCCACAGTAGCAGGATCAGAACCTCTAGCTTGGTTAGGTAAGCCTAAAGAATTGTGGATGTGTGGAGCTTCACAATGTGGTAGCTTGAAACGTGAGGAATGTATCCTAGAGCGGGTTATAGAGGATAGGGACTATATCCTAGAACCATTTCTTGAAGAAGAGTTAGAGCCTTTTGGATGGGAACACATCTTGGCTACTCTGGACGTGTGCGCCATGGAGGATGCTCCCACAACAAAGTTTTGTGATGAAAATGGCTATGATGTCATTCCTTATTTTGCAGTGAGTGTACCCAGGAAAACGAAGAGAACCAGACATGAACAAGCTCGCGACATAAGGAGCAAACAAAGAAATGTGGAGAATCAAAAAAAGAAGAAGAAGACGAGTTCTATGACTCTATAGAACACTTCGAGCTTCAAGAAGATCAACGACCCGAGAATCAATGTCATCGCTACACGAATAAAGTGCATCAAAAGTGGATTCCAAAGTCCTCGATGAAGACACAGCCACCACAAGCATCCTCATACAGGGATCCTAATAAGGATGCAAAGACTCACCTAGGAGGAATACGACCAGAGAAACGAGCTAACAATGCTCTAATCAATGGGCTAGAAAAGTCCTCCAAGAAACTACCACCCACGTGAAAACAGACGGTAACTTTCCACTACCAGCCAAAAAATCAAGGGAAAGTACAAGAAGTCAACCTTGCTGAGGATAGTAGCGATAGTGATGAATCTTACGACATCCCCTATCATCAACTCAGGCCATCACTATCACCAACCCCTTCAGCAACAACCATGACAGGTCAAAAGAACAGGACAACAAGTAGCCAAAAAGCTTGACAAATCTGGATACCAAAAAGCCAGATCGGCAAAAAACAGATATGGATCAAGAAGACAAAGATCTCTAATGACAAATCACAAGATCCAACACCAAAACAAAAACAAGGAAAGCGTGCACGAACGGGTAAGAATATCACAAAGTCGCAAGCTTTCACAACTAAGGTTTGGGCTCCAAAGAAGTTGATTCAAGCACAAAAAAGTCAGGAATTCATTTGGATTCCAAAACAACCACAGTATCAACTTTCAAAGCCTAAATCCTATCCCCAACCAAGTGTACAAGGGCTGAAGCAAAGACCACTGTCGACTCACACAACAAAAAGGTGGATCCCAAAGAAGTCTCTTCAAACACAAACGAAGCACGGGCAAGTATGGGTTCCCAAACGAGAGCCAGCAACAAAACAACCAATAATCGCAAAGAAATGGGTCCCAAAGAAGAACAACAAAACAGCTGTCAGTGCATCGCTGCTTGAATTCTTACAATTCTTCCTACGATTACAGTACAATTAGAAGAGAGCAAGTCACTTCAATCAAGCAACGATACAGGAGCTTCAAAGACCATTACATTGCTTAGAATAGGAAGCCTCGCCAACAAATGCCAATAAGCAAATTGCTTATACCCACATCTTGCACAACGTAAATCTTTTCCATGCATTGACTGTGTATGCATAATAGGGCTACATTACAAGGCATGCATAGACACAACTTTTAATTGCCCAAGCACAAGACATACCCTTTGAGATACCCTGTCGTAAAGGTTGACTCCAAATAGGAAGGGGGGAGCCATTCTGAATGCGGACCTAACATTATGACTATTAGAGGGCAATGCTTTGTGAGATGCATTGAATTTTTGCGTTTTATTGTGATCATTTTTTGATGAAATTTAGAGTATATACCCTCATAGTAGTGTTACAGAGGAGTATGGGGACAAAATCCATATATGAGCCCTAGGGACTTGTGTATAGTGTACATAGCATTTAGATTTCTATTTGAATGATTTTTCTTTTGTTAAGTTTTTTTAAAGATTTTCTTTGTTTATTATTAAGAAAAAATAAAAAAATCCATAATCCACATGAAGAAAAGACTGACGAGAGGCCTGAGCACTACAAAGAGAAGAAGGTACAGGGAAACGATGAAACTTCACGAAGTATGTCTTAACAGCCACTACAATAGCCGAAGAACTTGTCACAAAGCAGTGTCAACAGGCAACCGACAAGTCGTAAAAGTCAGAGTCGAGTAGCTAAGCCACAAAATGAGTGAGGTGCTAGTCCAAAAGCTTCAAGTAATATTCTCTGTGGTCTAAGCATGTTAGCTATTCTAGGTACTGCTCAAGCTGGAAGAGTTGAGCATATTTACGTTGTGTCGCTCATGCTGGTATAGGTGAGCAAAAGAGTCGAAGTCTAAGTACTTAAGTTTGGTGAAGTGAAGGAGAAGGTCCAAAAGACACTCACATACTGAGCATTGTGAGATACGAGTGGAGAAACTTCTACATCGAAAACCCTTCTTGGAAAGGTGGAAGCTATTGAGACATCTTTTGATGTCACATGTGCTACATTTATTCCTCGAAACACCCATCATCTCCTTCTTTCACATTGCATGCTTTTGTTGACAAATTTCTCATATGCATATAGAGTGTCCCATAATTGGCACTTGCATCAGGCACTCTTTCTGTGTTTCACCCAAGCACTCACCTTTCATGAACATGTACTTCACGTTCAACTGCTCAACTCCAATAAGAGCGTATACCAAAGGCATTTTTTTCCCACCGGGTTTTTTCCCTTTGGTCATCCAGGTTTTAGACCCTAATCTAAAGACACCTATCACCATCCTCTTGTACATATTCCTTCTACATCAACAATAAGGAA
This sequence comes from Adiantum capillus-veneris, assembly GCF_014529385.1. Taxonomy (NCBI): domain Eukaryota; kingdom Viridiplantae; phylum Streptophyta; class Polypodiopsida; order Polypodiales; family Pteridaceae; genus Adiantum; species Adiantum capillus-veneris. Next base: position 56,662,888 of record NC_140958.1, read on the forward strand.
ATGCTACTCAAATCAATTGACAAATGAATTGGAGCACCAATTTTAGATCATAGCATACTTCTCCTCAATGGCGAGTCGAAGAATGGCCTGCAATGACAAAGCTGCAGACAACACTAACAACATGATTGCAAAGAAACAAAGAATCCCCAATGAAGAAGAGCAGAAATAAGGGTAATCAAAGGATCTCAAAATCTTGTCCTTGATAATGCGCATCAAATGCTCCGCAGGGTTTTGAACCTCAAATTAGAATAATTAAGTCCTGGATTTTGCCTGACAGATAGACTTTGCATTGGAGTGCAACTTGGGCTAAAAAAGTTAAGGGTTTAGCCATACAATTTCTACAAAATCCTTACAAAGTTGTCATTGGCTCACAAGATCAGAAAACCAATCACTCAATTCTACAGATTGTAGAAGTTGTTTCTGAGAATCACAAATACTCCAAATTGACAGATTTGCTGGAGCAAATGATGGCTGGAGCTTTCTCTATCCATTATGATAAGAGTCAAGTTCACCGACATTGGGTTCTTTTTGAATTTAGATCTGGCAGTAGACCTATAATGACAGAAACAGATGCTGCAGCTCGGAGCGTGGATGTGAAAGACATAAAGTTAGTCATCAATTATAATTTTCCTGAATCATGTGAAGACTATGTACATCGGATTGGACGAACAAGACTAGCTACTACAGTGTCTTGGTTTTTGTTTCATGCTTGGCAGTTCATGTATATCATGGTTGAGCAAGAAGCAACCTACTGTGGCCACTTCGAGTTGTGAGGCTGAGTACAGGGCAGTCTTCACAGCTACGGTTGAGTGTGTATGGCTCAAACGCCTTATGGATGATTTGGGTATTGGACAGGACACTGCCAACACTATCTACACTGACAGTCAGAGCATTGGCAGTTGCGAGGAACCCAATTTTTCATGTTCGCACAAAGCACATTGAGGTGCATTACCACTATGTCAGGGAGAGGCTCTCACCAGGAGAGATCAGCTTGGCTTATGTGCCAACACAGGACAACCTTGCAGATCTTTTCACAAAGGCATTGTCTCGTGAGAAGCTTGAAGCTTTCCGCAAAGCTTTGGGCTTACTCCCCTTTGTGGACTGATCCTGTCCTCAGGGCATGGCACTTCCCTTTACTCATGTTCTAGCTCTCGTTCACCGCATCACTCCAGGGGGGATTTGTTACCATATACATGTGGTAGTGATGTGTGTGAACACACTAGGACCTCCGGGGCATTTTTTCCCTCTTTAGGAGGTTTTTTCTCCCGAGCATTGTATATACGCCCATCACTCTAGGTCTATCTATCTTTCCATTGCACACTAGGTAACACACTCTCTATTTGTGTGCCTTGAGCTTCCTTCGTCTTCTCCAAGCTGTGTCTGTTTCTCTGCAATCCTAATTCCAACAATGGATTAGAAATGAGGATAACAGCTGCACTAAAAGATAAATTAAAAGTCAAAGCACTAGGCGATATTGGTGCCAAGATAAAAGCTTAGCCTGCAAGAAGGTGACTACCTAACCATTGGAGTACTGCAAAGCTAAGGTCAAAGCCTACCATAAAGAGTTCACTCCAACATTGGAAATGATCAACTTGAATATCTTTGTGCATAGGTTTCTGTGTTCACACACGTTTGTTGGCATTCTTGATGAGCATATGAATGAAGATATGGTATTAGGAGTTCGAATTGATGCGGACACACAAAACTGTCCAAGATTGGGATGACAAAGTTTTTGAGTTAACAATCAAAGATGGATAGTTGAGGGTAACATTTTCTTACAACAAGAAAGAGTGGAAAGCCAATCTACAGGCTTCAAAGTTGACGAAATACAAATTAAGTTCAACACTTCTATCAGCCACTCAACACAAAATCCATCCTCATAACATAGGCATGCAAGGACCATGCAATTTTGGGTACCAAAATTGCATGGTTACCAAAATCTGAACTTCACAACAATCCCAAGCAGATTTGGGTGCCCCAACAACAATTGATCACACTACAAAAATACCACAACCACAAAATGAGTGTGGAAGTTCAGGTATGAATAGTCCTAGTTGACTAAAAATAGACTCATTTGTACTTTGATTCCTTTGGAGAGAGCTCAGGGAGTCTTCTTTGTGCGTGCTTTCTACAGTCTCTAGTGACCACCATAGTACATAATCTCGCATGAGACATGAGGGGTAAGTTCATAACCCACTAATGAGCATGCTTGATTGTACTTTTGGGGTCAAGATAGTCCAAGAAACTCTAGGTTAAGAGAATCTCCTTGGGAATGAACAAAAGCAAAAAGGTTTGTAATGACCAACTCGATGCACCAAAATCTAACCAAACTGAATAAGGGGTATAACAAGGACCTATAGAACATTCCCAAAGAATCAAATGAACATTTGATTGGGGACTGGGGGGTCTATAGATAATAAGCTTAAATTTGACCCGGTGTCAAAATCAAGTTCTGACATCACGGTGTCGGAGTGCATGGTTCTCTAGGGTCAATCAAGAAAGCATCGGGCCTTTGGCTGTAGACAAGAGCTTAGCAGACATTCAACCTCGGATAAACGAGTGCAGAGTTTGAGAGAGAAGACTGTAAGTAAGAACATTATTAATTGATACGATGATAAGAAGCGTCACCATCATCCAGTCTCCGGGATGATTGTTTACCTACTTGGTAATAATTTTAGAAACCATTCCATTTACCTTTTCAACTAGGCCATTACATTGAGGGTAATATGGTGAAGAGTGCCTCCTTGTAATGCCCAGTTTCTGCATTAATTCTCCTACCAAGTCTGCTCTGAAACCTGGCCCTCTATCAAAGATGATCTCTAAAGGTGTGCCAAACCTATAGCATATGTGCTCGTGGATAAATTTAGCTACCTCTACCGCTGTGATTCTAGTGGTGGCTGTAGCCTCTGCCCATCTAGTCATGTAGTCGACCCCCATGATAATGTATAATTTTCCTGAGTTGGCCCTAGGTAATGTCCCAATGTCATCGATACCCCATTTTTCAAATGGGCCATATGAGAGAATAGGTGTCTGTGGTTCAGGTATAAGTGATCTAGTGCCGGCCTTTTGACACAACTTACATGTTTTGCACCAGTGGTGTACATCACGGTTGAGGCTAGGCCATATGAAGCCTGCTTGCAAGATTTTCCTACTTGTTATGTCTAGGGCAAAGTGACCACCACAAACCCCGTCGTGACAGCTAGCAATTACTCCCGTGATTTCCTGAGAGAGAGGGACCTTCCTGAGTATTTGGTCCTTACCCTTACAATACAAACCGTCATCGATGAGTCGATACCTTGTGGCCTTCCGCGTCAGCCATTGCTTCTGTCCCTTTGTTAAATCTGATGGGCATTCTCCTGTTTCCAAAAAATGCATGATGTCAGGCAAGGCATCACTGCCTTGAAATAGAGGGAGCTTTAGTTTTATTGCTCCAACCACCACTTCCTGTAGTCTTTCACTTGCTAGGGCATCTGCTTCTTGGTTTTGAGCCCTTGGAATATGGTGTATTTGAACTTTTTCAAACTTACCCAACAAGGTTTTTACACCACTTAAGTGAGTCCTTAAACTAGGATTCTTGCATGTCCATGCTCCATTTACTTGCCTTACCAGAAGTAGAGCATCCCCAAATACATTAAGACGTTGTACACCTTGCAAGACACACCATTCTAGACCCTTGGTTAGTGCTTCATACTCAGCTTCATTGTTAGAATGTGAATCTAACAATTGGCCCAACGAAAATACCTTTGTCCCTTTGTCATCAAAGACCACTATGCCTGCAGCTGCATTGTCGGACGCTTGCTTGTAGGCTCCATTAAAGTAGAGAGAGTATGCTCCTTCTACCATCGGTGGTACTGGAGGTAATCGGACTTCTCCTTCCTTAGATTGCTTCTCCTTCCCTTCAAAGACTTGGTAGGTCATGAGTCCCCCCAAACTTGCCCTTGTCGTGCTTTCTATCTGTACCGTGTAGTCAAACTCTTGCAGACGAACTAGCCATTTAGTAATTCTAGCAGACACATCCATGTGTTGTACAACATAGGGAAATATTTCATCCGTGGTTAGAATCACAAATTGCTTAGGCAGCAAATATGACCTAAACTTTGTAGTTGCAAATCTAAGAGCTAGGACTAAGTGTTCCACATGGGTGAAACCTTTCTCTCCTGCTGTCATCATTCGACTAGAGAAGTAGATTGGCCTCATGAAAGATGTCGTCGTATCCTTTTGAAGTAGCACATCCCCCAATGAGTCATCACCAACACTTGAGGTGACATAGAATTTTTCATCCCACTTAGGTGGTGAGATAGTTGGTAGAGTGGCTAAGACCTCCTTTACCTTGTTGTAGTGATGTTCGCTTTCCTCGTCCCAAGTGAAAGTTGATCTTTGAGTGAGTTGTTGCAGTGGTAGAACAAGTTGTGATAGTAGATGTATGAATCTACTTAAGTACCTCACCTTCTGTAGAAAAGAGACCAGTTGACGTGCGGTCGTTGGTGAAGGTAGGGCTATGAGTGCGGACACCTTACTTGGGTCGGCGTTGATACCTCTTGCTGAAATTTCATGGCCTAGTAGAATGACTTTACTCTCCCCAATGTGACATTTATCCACATTTAATTGCCCACCTAGTCTTTGCAACCTGGCCAAACCTTCAGTTACCTTTTCTAAATGTGAAATACGGGAGCTATATATACAAAAATCATCAATGAACACTCTTATGGATGTTCCAAAGAACGGTTGAAAAACATATGTGACATATCTTTGGAATGTGGCAGGTGCATTTGTGAGACCAAATGGCATAACCCTGTATGCAAAACAACCCCATGGCGTGATAAAAGTGGTTTTTAGCTGATCTTCCAAGGCTATGTGTATTTGAAAGTATCCAGAATAACCATCACAGACGGTATAGCATTCAAAACCCACTACTTCATTCAGAATTTCATCCAAGAAAGGGAGAGGAAAGTGGTCTCTCTTTGTAGCTGCATTTAGTGGTTTGTAGTCAACACGGACCCTCCACTTACCATTCTTTTTAGGCGTCACCACTACGGGTGACACCCATTCTGAGTTTTCTACAGGATAGATGAATCCCGCCTCCAGCAGTTTCCTTACCTCGGCCAAGAGTGCCTTTTCTTGTATGACCCCCAGTCGTCGTAGCTTTTGCACAACTGGTTTTACCCCTTCCTTCAGCTTAATATGATGTTCCACCACTGTAATGCCTGTGATTCTTTCATAGTTGTCAATGAAAAGGTTAGGAAATCCCATCAACATTTGCAAAAAACTATCTTTCTCCTCAAGTGTTAATTCAGTAGACAACATACCCTTCAACCTACTTCCTCCTAGGCCAGGTGATTTGCTCTCCTCTTCATTGGGTTGCCCTTTTGGTGATGGATCACCAGTTGTGCTTACCCTTTGTGGATCCTTCATAATGATACCCATCACATCAATGGAACTGTCACTTTCGTCGGTGGATGTGGTCTCCTCCTCAGAACTGGAAGATTCGCTAGTGGTTTCATCTATCGATGTTTCCAGATTCATTTGCTTCTGCTTGCCAATCCTCATGTCGTAGTAGATTGTCTCCCCTTTCTTACCGGTCATGCGTAGAAGGCTAGTACCCCAGTCCTGTTTTGCATTCAAGGCCATCAACCATGGCCTTCCCAAAATTAGTGGATAGCCCTCCCCCTTAGTAGGCATTACAAAAACATCTACCTCTACCTCAGTGTTGAAAGCTTTGATTTTCACGGCACTTACCACACCCACACACTTTACTTTTGCGTTGTTTGCCATCTTTGCCTTGCATGGAGAAGGCCTGTCAACCTCGAGACCTAATCGAAGCATCATAGCTTTGCTCATTACACAGATTTGTGCACCTCCATCAATGTAGGTGTTTCCAACCCTCTTTCCTTTTATGTTTACGTCGACAATTGGAAGGATGTCATCCATGTTGCATCCCAAAATTGCTCCGGCTACCTTTGTTTTGGAGCGTCTTGTACTTACCATTTTAGACCATTGTCGCCTTACTTTTGGTGCAAGATGTAGCAGTTGTGGCCATGTAATCTTCGGTCCTTGCTCTGCCACATCCAATGTTAGATCATAGGGCTTAGAACTTTCCCCTAGCTGGAAGTTGGTGATGCCCAATTTCCGTCATGGCCTGGATGGCCTCTTGCTAGTTTCTCCTCTCATGCTTCTCTCACCATCTGATTGTGTAGCCTTCTCCCTCCTAGATCTTTTCACAGTCATGGCTTCAAGTGGTTCTAAAAAGGTTACCTTCTCCTTACCCTTGTCCCTCTCCTTTGCTCTGGGTGGATCCACTACTACGGCTTTTCCTTTCTCTTCTAGCCTTATGATGTTTACAGGGCGATCATGTGGTGGGGCTGGTGGAAGAGGTGGGATGGATGCTTGTAGTGGTGTCAGGGTGGACATAGAATTTGTGTTGGTGGGGTTGGTGCTCGGGGTGGGGGTGTTATTTCTCTAGGGGGTGACAATTGGTTCCTCCTACCGCCTCTATTATAGTTTTGTCATGGTTTGGGACAGTAGTACATATCGTGACCGTCTTCTCCGCAGTTGTAGCAATGATACTCCCTGTTTTGTCGTCGTGCTCTTCTAGGGTCTTGATCTCTTTCTTGACTCCTCCCTTGTTGTATTAAGTGGACAGACAAATTCTGCAGTTGGTCAGTAATATGGGCCAACATATCTTGTTGGTCATCTCTTACCCCAAGATCCGGTGGTGGTGGTGAAATGGTGGTTGTCGTAGTTGCTGGTCGATGTGATGTTGATGTTTCTGTTGACTCGGTTTCTTTGGCTTTCATTCGCAGCTTCTTGTCCTTAAGGCGAGCAATCTCAACGGCTAACTCGTACGTAGCCGGGAATCTACCTTTCACCTTCTCCTTGAGAAGCGGCCATAAGCCATGCGTGAACCGATGTTTTTTTAGGAAATCAGGTGCGGCTTCCCCCCTTGCCAGTGACTCAACCCACCGTTCCCACAAATCCACAAATTTGGACTCATAGGTGGCATATTCTAAAAGACCCTCCTTCTTCAAGTCTCTCAACTTGTCCCACAACTTTTCTGAAGTGGTACCTCCCCCAAAGCGCCTCTTAAAAGCGGTTTTTAAGGGTTCTCAGTCATCCTTGGTTGCTTGTGGAAGTGCATTGTACCATGATCTAGCTTCTAGCTTCATGAGATGCTTAAAGATTCTAACCCGGGATTCATCCGTATCTTTGTTGCTCACTACACATGCTACTTCAAAGTCATCTAGGAAGTCTGTTACCAAATCCTCCCCCTTCTTTCCTTTAAATGTTGGAAATGCTACACTTGCCATGATTACTGAGAGAGAGCTAGAAAGACACACTGCTTAACTTGCAAAAGTTTTTTTCTTCTTTACAAGGAGGCGTGTATACCCTCTTATACTAGGACATAGATTAAAACTTCAAACGGTACATTGCCTTGTACCAAAGGTAAGACAAATGGTTGATCTGATGCTAGAACCTCAAAAAAACGCTCCTTACCAAGTATGGTGTCAATGACATGCTGGTAGTGAGCCTTCAAGTCCAGTATTACCTTGATTGAGCGTACACGTGTTGGTATGTGTGATCTGTCTTGAGGTAGGTTGTACTGATTCATGTGAATCTTAGAGGTTCTTAGTCACTGTCCAAGCTTGTGGGAGAGGGTGGTGTTCTTTCTTAAAACAAACTCAGTAGATCCCTAGTTTCTCTAGTGAGAGTGTGAGCCAATGATTCCGTTATCTGTGCTGCAGCATCAGGTGCGACTTGAAAACTGACTGTGATAATTACCTCGGTGACTTGAGTTACCCGATTCTCAAAGTAGAATAGTGTTGATTCTCTATTGTGTAGAGCTCCTTCCATTTTGTTGTTGTTGGTTGGTTGTAGGTTGCGGACATGGTTTCCACCTTCTCGTTCTTCTTCTTGGCACTTGGCCTATGTATATCCACTGGGTTTGGCGCGTTTGTTGACTCTCCCACTTCAAATCGATTACCGTTACGCCTGGCACTCGAGCTTCGATGGAGATGCGGAGTTCGTCTAGTTGTGCTTGGAGCTCTTCTTCTTCTGTCGTCCAATTAGCAAATCCTGCTAGCCATTCATCCATTCACAATAGTTTAGGGGTTTCAGTCTTGTATACTGAAGGGTTTCATGAAAAGATCCTCAGTGGGGGCACCAAATGACGGGAGCAAAGCGAACCCCGAACCCCGACGGCCTCTAAACATCGGGGACCGAATGGCGCGCCTCGAGCCTGTCATGGTAAAGCAAACAGGGGGGCACCACCTAGCTTCAACAGCTAGGACGCAAACAACACACCACCATAACAAAGTTTTCATCCAAGAGAGATGGATGCTTGGGAGTAATGATGAAGAGGAAAGGGAATGAGATCAAGTGAGAGAGAGAGAGAGAGAGAGAGAGAGAGAGAGGGAGAGGGTATAGCGGCTTAGTACTTAGGCACCACAAAAGGATGGCGAATCCGCACACCCTTCACACATACACAAGCTCACTCCAAACACAAGACTAGGTGGCGATTCCGCACACCTCACATGGGCAAAACGTTGCAAGAAAACATACTCACAAAACCTCAAGCTTTATTTAGAGAATAAGGCGATGAAATGGGGAGCATAGGGTAGGGGAATGAGAAGAGAGAGCGTGGTAGAGCACATGGCGGATAGGTGGGAGTTGATGGCGAAGACTCGCACGAGGGTTATGGCCATTATCCTTCATTTAGTTTCCCTTCATCTTCCATAGCCCAAGGGTGTAGAGGTCATGCTCAAGACGAGCATGGTGATTGCGGTGATGGTGGTGGTGTGGGTGTGTGTGTGTGCACTAGGCACACACAGTGCATAGTGTACTCTTTGGTGATGGTGACCCCTCTTTATATAGGGGAGGAGGGGGGAGAAATACTAGAATTTAGAAATGAAGAAATCATTATCTACATAGGCCATGTGACTGTGGGCCCCACTTGTCTGGCTCTGTGTATATGTGCCAGAACAGCAGTCTCATGAGAGAGAGATGGATGGATGAAAAAAAGTGAGAGGTGACATGGAGAATAAAGTAATTACAAGAGGGGAGAGAGGGGAGTGTGTTCAGAGGTGAATCTGTGTGCAGATGTGTGTGAACACAAGCAAAATCAGGTAACCACCGGGTGGGGATGGGTCTGTGGGCACCTTTTTTAGTGAAACTGAGTGTGTGTGAGTGTGGGGGAGGTTATTTAGCTACAAGACAAGAGACATGGCGCCCTTTAGAGAGAGAGGGGGGTATTTGGGTCATGGGATATGATAGGAGAGAGAAAGAGGGGGTGGGGTATGCTATTTTGGAAGATAGGGTAAGTTGCATGTGAGTTAGGGTGCATTATTGGTGAGTTATAATGCATTATTGGTGAGAGGTGGGGTAGCTTGAGGGGAGAGAGAAAGGAGAAAGGACAAGGGGAAGAGAGAGGGGGTTGACCTTTTGAGTGGAGGAGAGGAAAAGGGACACCCGGCGGGGCACAGTGAAGAAAAAGGAGGCAAGGTGGGGATGGGCTACCCCGTAGGCATGAGGTGGCCTATTTTACCTTTCTTATATATTTACATAATCATACTTTATTTTTTTCTTACTTTTTCCAATGCCTTTTATCACTCCCTCCCTAAGAGGGGGTTTTCATGGGGTGGGGACGAGCGAAGAGGGGTATGGGAGCTTGGCTTGTGAAAATCCCCCATCACAACCATTCAACTAGAAATCTCCCAAAAATTGAACCAGTGTCAAGTATTTTTGTGCTCTCGATGCTCTTCTCGACCTTCCCTTGTCTTCTGCAATTTCTCTCAAGAACACTAATTCCCTTCTGCTATAGTTGGTTCCCCAAAAATCCCTCCCAATAACCCCCAAAAATGGCAAAAGGAAAAAGAACCCCCTTAAATTGTGTGCATCCCCTTTTATAGAGTAGCCAAGACAAAAAGGAAAAAATTGAAGGGTTTTTATATGCTCGTACAATCAACTTGAGCTCAACATAGCATTTCCTTTGCATTGCATACAATTAGCATTATCCCTTATACCATCCACTGCATGTTGCCGACACGTCAACAATTTCCACTCTCTCTCTCACCTGTTCACTGGGTGCCACCTTCCTTATCACATAAGCCCCTCCCCAAGGAACTAGCAATCTTGCTAAGGTGTGTGGGGGGGGGGGGGGGGGGGGGGGGGGGGGGGGGGGGGTGGAGGGGTCTTCAAAACATTGGGTGCCAAATTGGACCCGTCCCATAACAATGCCACATCATCACTATTTTGAGCGCCACTAATAGCCAACGTGTCACCATAGCTGGCTATTGCTGCCACTCAACACTGCCGTGTGATCGACGGGCAACCACCCCTGCCATACCCTCGCCTTTGGGAGCTCACTCCACCTCATGTGATGCCCATAATACTCCAAGCCTCAGCACATATAGACTTTGTTGATTATGGCTTTGTGCGAATGTGGGATTTTCCAAGCCACATGGAAGTGCCTGGAAAAACAACCCCCCATGACTTCAAAATTTCTCCAAAGCTCTCCACCAAAATACCCCTTTGTTTTGCCCCCAACATTAAAGCCTTGCAACATGATGCCTGGAGCTTAGATAGCCAAGACAATAGAACCACTTGAAAAATCCCCTTTGCATCTCTGATCTACTTGGTCTTCACCACAACTTGATTGAGGCCAAAAATCGAGGCCGTGAAAACGTAAAAAACCATCCACCATTGCACTGCCGCTCTCCGGCATCAACTTTAACCTGCAATAACTCTCCGTCCAGGTATCCAATTGACAAGCAGTGACTTTTTCCCAAATCCACATGAATTGCTCTACCTTTCATAATCTGGTCGAACCCCAAATGATGCCCGATCGCCTGATTTCCAATGCAGTTGGATAGGCGCATAATTGGCCCCTTGAAAACCTTCATCTGCTAATATCTTTTGTATCCTGGCTTCGATTTTTGGGAGGCTCCATAGATCAAACTTTATGCATCTATCACTTCAAGTCACCTTTGACCACGTGTTCCCATCTGCCCTACCCGTCTCAAATCTACAACCACTTTGAACTTTAAACAATAATAACTTTCTCACCAGGGCTCTATTTGATGAGCCACCTGGACCAGCTTGTAAATCGCTTCAAGCACCACAATATTGGCCTATATAAGAATTTCCCAATAGTAGAACATAAGCATTAATTGGCCCATAAACCATAATGAGCACCACCTAGATCATATGGCATAGAAGTCAACAACTCTAGGTCACGAAAAACTCCAACTCCACTTGGATCAAATGGCATATCCATCAATTGGTTTGGACCATGCATATAACCCTCTTCGCTTGGAACAAAATCTAGAAGAAATTCCCCTATATCATAGGGTAACATCAAATCCCATAAAGCATTAGGCATCATTAGATACTGCCATATCCCTTGCGCAACCTGCTCTGCCAATTGTTAATCATCGATTACGGGTAGGAGCATTGGTAATGCAACTTCATCCCCTGGAGAAGAAGTAAAACTTTGGTCTTGCTCATCTGAATCCATGAGTGCCCTGGAAAATTTGTCTTCATGTGGTTCCCAAGAGTCATCAAGAAAAATTTCCCTCTTTGGTACATACCCAAAATCTAGTAGAACCTCATCCAACAATTGCATAAGTTCCTCATCCAGTGCATTTGGATAAAATTGCTTATGCACGAAATCAGATTGCTTAGTACCTTTAGCATCCATAATTGAGAATACTTCCAAAGATTTGTGCAATAAACACATAATCTCTGGGTCCACTGCTTCAAGAGAATTCTGTACCTTGAACATCTCAGGGTAGAAAACTAGGCTTTTCACATATGGCATGCACAATACTAGCCATACCTGCTATAAACTGATCTTGAATCTTCTGTTCCTCATCCAAATATCTTTGAACTTTTGTAGGACAAATCTTAGCATGATTACAGAAAATAGCATCCACCACCCTATCCATATGATCAAGCAACACCAAGAGATTGCACTTGATCATGCAGCCCCTCTGTATAGGCACCATCAAATTGAGGTTCAATCTACCACATTGTGCCCTCTGCATCACCAAAGCTTAATAAGGAAGGTGTATGCACCCCCTATAAATCATCACCTTGCGGAGATTCAAGCACATTCTCTTGCACATTCAAGCCCTCAAAATCTAGTGTATCCAAACCCTGTAGATGTTCATGAACATCTACACCCTGTGAACCCTCATTTGTGGACAAACCCTGTGACTCATCATGCCTTTCTCGACCTTGTAAGTCTTCAACTTCAACCTTCATCATGAAATCTACAATCCACAGCTTTGCATAGACTGCCGGAACAACTTCTTTATCATCTTTATCCTGTAATACCCTTCCATCCTCAAGAATACACTCATCGATAATAGTGTCAAGCTTAGCTTGAGTCTGATTGCAAACCTCTCCATAAGTAGGCACATTACCACAATTCTCATCATCTTCATACATGCTTGGATTCCATCGTTGACGGATGACAACAACTTTAAACTTGCTCCTACTATGCAGATTTTGTTGTTGAAGCTCCTGGACACGCTCAATAAAATTTGAATCACAAACCTATCAAAACTTTAGAATCTACTTCTCTTTTGGCACCCCATGCAGCTCTAGTTCCTCTTCATAGCACTGCAAGTAACCTATAAGATCATAGCCATAAAAAAGTATCTGCTGATAAAAAACTGAGCATTTGGCATTTTCAAGTGCCAATTGCTCCACCATCTCTCGCTTCTAGCTTTCTTTCTCATTAAATTCCTTTTTTGTTATTGCTGACGTTGATACTTGATTTTTTTTGGGTTGCTCTGCTCTTGAAATCCACCTAGATGATGCAATTCCCATTTCTTGATTTTCAAACCAGTATCCAAATTATGGTTCATAAACTGCACTTGATTTGAATACAATTGCTGCAAAACAACAGCCATTGGCCCTATAATTTGTTGCATCTCTTTCACTTAGCTTGTCACCATATCTGGCTCCATCTACCCCAGCCAGATTCACGTCGGATTCACCAAATTGTCGGAGTGCGCGATTCTCCAGGGTCGATCGGGAAAGCACCGGGCCTTTGGCTATAGATAAGATCTTAGCAGATGCTCAAAATTGGATAAACAAGTGTAGATAGACTTAAATAGGGTTCAATACATGTAATATTGATAACAAAAGAGATTTTGAGAGAGAAGACTACAAGTAGGAACATTATTAATTGATACGATGATAAGAAACAAAGATGTGAGACTCAAAAGATCTATTCAACTGATGATACAATTTCAATTTTTTTGATTTCCCTTTCGGCTGCATACATCGTATCGGTACGCCTTCTGAATTGCAATTCTTCAACCAAAAAACTCCCAAAAATTAAACCACTATCGAGTTGACTCAAGAGATCTATTCAATTGACAGATGATACAATTTCAATTGTTCTAATTGCCCTTTTTACAATCCGGTTGCATACGCAACATCGGTACACCTTTTGAATTGCAACCCTTCAACTAGAAAGCTCCCAAAAATTGAACCACTGTCGAGTCTTTCTGTGCTCTCGATGCTCTTCCTGACGTTTCCTTGTCTTCTCCAACTACTCCACTCAAGAACATTAATTCCCTTCTACTGCAGACGGTTCCCCAAAAAGCCCTCCCAATAACCCCCAAAAATGGCCAAAGAAAAAAGAACCCCCTAAAATTGTGTGCATCCCCTTTTATAGAGTGGTCAAGCCAAAAAGGGAAAAAAGGGTTTTTATATGCTCGTACAATCAACTTGAGCTCAATATAGCATCTCCTTTGCATTGCATACACTTGGCATTATCCCTTACAGCAACCATTTCATGTTTCAGACACGTCAACAATTTCGACTCTCTCTCTCTCTCTCTCTCTCTCTCTCTCTCTCTCTCTCTCTCTCTCTCTCTCTCTATCACTTAGCTCATGTGATACCTCCCCTTTGCTTTGTCCTCTTGGCTTGGCCACCTGGCTTCTCTCTCTCACCTGTTCTCACTGGGTGCCACCTTCCTTCTCACATAAGCCCGTCCCCAAGGTACTAGCATCCTCGCTAGTTGGGGGGGGGGGGGTGTTGTCTTCAAAATTTTGGGCGCCCAACTGGGCAACGAGATCATCATCACTGTTCTAAGCGCCGCTAAGAGCCAACACGCCACCAAAACTGGCCATTTCCGCCCCTCAGCCGACGGGCCACCACCCCCTCCTGCGCAGTGCCGTGAGGCACTCTTGCCATACCCACGGCTTTGAGAGCTCACTCCACCTCATGTGATGCCCATAATACTCCATGCCTCATCACATGTAGACTTTGTTGATTGTACCTTGGTGAAGATGCGGGATTTTCCCATGCCATGTGGCAGTGCCTGGGCAAACAACCCCCCATGAGTTCAAAATTTCTCCCATTAAGTGAAATTTGAACTCACAAAGGGGCCCTTTAAGGAGTTTGACTTTACCTCTCTCTACCAAAACGAACGCATGGATAAATTTTTGCAAACAAACTCCAAAGTTAGCGGAGGTTTAGAATGTCCTCTTCAAGCTCTATCTACTACTGATATATAACACGCCATGAGATTCTTCATATTTTAGAAGATTCTTTTTCTGATTCACCTATGATGTGATAACTCTGTTGGAATCTAAGTGAATAAAAAAAAGAATCTTCTAAAATATGAGGAATCTCATGTCGTGCTATATATCAGTAGTAGATAGAACTTGAAGAGGACATTCAAACTGTCAAACCTCCGCAACCTTTGGAGTTTGTTTGCAAAAATGTATCCATGCGCCCGTTTTGGGAGAGAGAGGTAAAGTCAAACTACTTAAAGGACCCCTTTGTGAGTCCAAATTTCACCTGATGAAAGTTCTCCAAAATACCCCTTTGTTTTGCCCCCAACTTTAAAGCCTTGCAACATGATGCGTGGAGCTCAGTAAGCCAAGACGAGAGAGCCACTTGTAACTCCGATCTACCTGATCCTTACCACAGCTTGATTCTCTCAGGGCCAAAAACTGAGGCCGTGAATAACATAAAAAACCATCCACCACTGCACTGCCGCTCTCCAGTATCAACTTTGTTAGCAATGGCTAACACAAGCTACACCGATTATGCACCAAGTTGGAGATGTGCTATGGATGTGCATAATATTTCCTATCCACATTGTATAAGGTTTTGGGATCATTTGGAGTTTCAAGTTGTATATGCTAGCTAGAGGGCTCAAACTTAAACCCATAGTAGAAAGGATTGTGGTGCAAGATTTTATAAGAAAGCCTTTATGCAAAGTGGCTTCATTCATGGAGTAGTAATTCTTGAGGATCCATTATTGAGATCTCTCTCTCTCTCTCTCTCTCTCTCTCTCTCTCTCGTGTTTACTTTATGGATGGCCTAGCCTTGATCGAAATGCCCATGCTTAGAAGGCTAGTGCTAATCCATTGTAATTAGAGAAGAATTTCTTAATCTAATCTCTACTTTCTTCATTAGTCCTAATTCTTCTATATTTCATTATGTCATGAAGTAGTTTCACGTTCTCATTATTCTAGATTTGAGTGTGTGTGATGACTTATTGCTTATTGACCACTCATATCCTTCTATGAGCACTAGATTTACAATATTTAATATCTCTAATTAGGTTAATTAAGTTGGTTCTTAATCTTGTGATTAGTGTATGTGCCCTATTGTTTGCTTCTGTGTGGATGGGTTTAATGAAACTCTAGCACCATTCACCTTGTCTGTGTAGATTTTGATGAATTACCTTGATTGGCATGTGGTGATTGGAGAGGCCAACACTAATGCAATTAGTGTGTGCTTGTCGAGAGTGTGCTTTGAGATTCTAGTCTATGGCAAGTTGGACATTGGTGGGCTTAATGTGTGTAGTTGATGCTTGATTGATGATGTGATTAGAGTTAGTGATTCATGGCTAATCTCTAGTGCATTGGAAGAGCATTCTCTTGAATTCTCTCATTTGATACATCCAATGATACACGTGCTTCCAGCCCTATCCAGGTTGCTGATCCTAGGATTGATAAATTTGTTGTTCTTGGGTTGATTAGGTTATGCTACGATTTTTCCCAACCTTTGGCGCCATTGTCGGGGATCGATAACCTAAGCTAGTGAGTATAGGATGTTTAGAATAGAGTAATTTCACTACTAATTTCATTGGTTTTGAGTGTGTGTATCTCAATTTTGGTTTGATTTGATGATGTTGGTGCAAGTAATTGAAGATAAATTTTGAGTTATGAATACCCCAAACCCACAATTCCACCCCCAATTTCACTAATTTCATACCAACCCTTACTAATTTTTCTTCATTTCCATGCTAATTGTACAATATGCTAAAATTTTCTAATTTTTGACTAAATTTGCTGATCTAACCGCTAACATTTGAAGTGTAATGTATGTTCAATCCCCTTACAAGGGGTGGAATCAACACTTTTATCAAGTTAATTGTGCTAATCCATGCCTAATTTGATGATTCGAGTGTTTGATTTTTAACCTACAATGGTCAATTTTTGGGCTACTTTGGAAGAGCCACACATGTGTGTGCATGGTGGAATCATCATGTGGGTCAATGATTAGCTTGGATGCAATCAATTGTAAGTGCATTAACCTACTCTCCATTCAATTTTTGGGTGATTAATTTGATTCCAATGTGTTGCTAAAATTAGGTGTGTAAATCAATTGACATACTTTGAGATACTAATTTAATTGTTTTGGAATGAATTTGATGATCAATTTGGACTAATGAATGATTTGTGTGTCAAGATTAAGCTTGATTTGAAACAAGAATTCATGTGTGTGCATAAAGATCTTTGTGTGTGTAATGCACCAAAGAGGGAAAAAATTGCCATAAAATTCAAGTGTGTGTGCACCTAATCTTGAGTGTGTGCATGCATAAAAATTGAGGGAATTGATGATATGTAAATGTGTAATCATGTAATTGATGTGAATGCTATGCTAATCCCATCATTGGTTATGCCTATTTACCAAAAAATTGGGCAAAGATTGAGTGTGTGTGTGTGTGTGCCCATCCAAGACCACTTGATTTTCAATGATTGATGGTCAATTGGGGCACCCAAATGATTTTTGATTGTGAAATGTGCATGAAAAGTGTGTGCAATCATTAGGTGTAAGCCTAAATGCATTGACAATTGAGTCAAATTTGAACTTTTGTGCTTAATTTTTTAGTGTGTGCATTGCTTAATTGGGTCAAATTAGTGTTAATTTTTGAGAAATTGAGCATGCATGCATTTGTTTATGCTAGATTGAGTATACAATTTTAGCATTATGATGAGAAATTGATGGATTATGTGCATAAATTTTTGGCCTAAATTTGGGTGTGTGTGCCAATCAATGCATGTACAATCCAATTTGTGAATGAATAATTAATTGGTATTTTTATCAATTATGATGATGAATTGGCCAAATAATTGATGTGTTATCACAAATTAGCTTTGAGAATTGAGATACATCACTCGATTGGTACTCAATTGTGTAGATTTTTAGTGTATTGCCATGCTAATGATGAATCAATTTGATGAACATGGGAAAAATGCACTAATATGTGTGCCTACTCAATGAAATTTGATATCCAAATTGGGATGAATAATTCGGAGCAATTACCAATTATGATGATTATTATAAGTATGACCATTGCATGTGTATACCAATAGAAATGGTGGAAATTTTGATGCTTTATGCCTTTGGAAAGACCATAATCAAATGTGTATAGCCTCACAAAATAAAATGAAAAATTTTAATGATTTGGATGATTAGGACTTTGAGATATGAGCAACTCAAATGCATTGATCGATACTTGGAGTGTATATTTGCAAATAAGAGGAATTTTTGTATAGGATGCTTGATTTGTAGTCATTTTTGTATAGAAAAGCAAAATCTGTCAAGTTTGCATTGGTGAAGGGTGGTATCATGTATTATTTTTTACTCAATTGAGAACATATAAATTTTTAAATGCATGATGAATTGGATGGGATTGGATACTTCATTGAGACCACTTTTTAAATGATTTTTCAGGATTGATTGAGGGACTAGGTAATAATAATGGGGGTTTAAGGTTGATTTGATGTGTGATAATGCATTGCACCTTAGTTCATTGAATTATGAGTGTGCATGGAAAGTGATTGCACCGGGGAAAAGTCCACCTACATTCAAGTCGCCACTGCTTGAGTCACTAGCACAATCCATGTAGTCAACCTCTTGCTGCAACTGCACATAGCCCTTGTTACAGTATCATGACCATTGATCTCATAGCCTTGGAGAGGGGGAATGGGGGAACACACCCGACACAACAAAAAAGGCCTCTATATAGCTCACGGTATCCACAACACCCCTATCATTTCAGAAAACACCTTCAAAAACCACACTTCTCACTAACGGACCACTGCCTACTCTTTTTCCAATGTCTACACACTCCACAAGTCCACCACACAATGCACACCTATTGCCACGGTCGGTCTCCACCCTTGCACACACACACACACAGCCGCTCAATCTCACTCTCTCACACAAAACATCATCGGTTTGGGGGGCACACATATCCACACTGTCGGCATCTGAGGGGGAACACAAGAACAGGAGAAAAAGAAAGGGGGGAAAGGGGAATGACAACAAAATTGGGCAATATTGGCTTGATTATGCTTCAAAAGGCATGTACAAAGGTTGCAATGCCATCACAATGGCCATTTTCAACAGAAATTACAAAGGGATTTGACAGGCACACTCCTCTGCTAAAAAACTCCACTTTCCGGGCTTCAAATGGAACAAAAAAAGCCCCCAATTCATTAAAAAAATGGCTTTTATAGTGGGGGGTCTTCAACTTTGGAAACTGCTCCCTAATTGGCCTATCTGGCACCTTAATTTGGCATCTTTTGGAAGCGGAGAGCCGCTTTTCTTTCCTTTACTCTCTTTTGCTCTCCTTGGGCTTGTGCTCTTGAAGGGGGGGGAAGGGGGGTGCACTGGCGAAGACGCTAGTGTCCCTTGGCATTATTATTATTTTATTTTTTTATCCTTCATTTTCACCCTTTGGACTACCTTTGACTCCTCCCTTTGACTATCTTTGTCCGGTCCCTTGCTTAATCTATTCTCCCCTAGCCTTATCTCTCCTCACTTTCCCTTTTTGTCTCGGCCTTTAGGTGACCCTCTGCTCTCCTCGACCATCTCCTCGGACTACTCCTTTCTCAGATGGTAGCCCCCTTGTGCGGCCCTTGAATCTTTTCTCTCTCCCTCATTTTATGGGACAACTCCCCTTGCATTCGACCTGGCTCGAGCCCGATTACTCTACCCGGCCATACTCTCTCTCTCTCTCTCTCTCTCTCTCTCTCTCTCTCTCTCTCTCTCTCTCTCTCTCTACGAGAACAACCCCTTACCTCACCACTAGCGACATCGCTAGTGGGGGGGTTGTGCTTAATTTACCTTTAAAAAGGCCCCTTCACTTGTGTGGGACCGGCCACCTAACGGGCGTGATGCCAAGTCATCAAGTGCCGGAACTGGCAAGCCACCCTCTATGTGCCACTTGCCGCTGATGTTGGCCAAAAGCCACCACGTGCTGCCCTGGGCGCCATAGTAGCATAGCCCGGTGCGCATCTCCATCACCAAAACTCCAAGGAGCATGCTCACCACTCCTATACACTACCTATCCCCCATGCCTTGGGCTATATTTGGTGGCCTTTCCCCTCCAATTTGATCATATAGGAATTTTGCAAGTGCCACATGGCAGCATATGGACGCCCCCTCTTGAGATGGGTTGGAAAAACCCTCAAAAGATCACATTTTTTTCCCTTGATTTACACCTTTGTCATTTGCTGCTCACAGACCAAGCTCCCAAACCGTAAAACCCGATCGTAAGCACTTCTCCCCCGCTCCAAACTTGCCAATTCCTTGTCGCATTCCGAGCTTCCCTAGGTCGTAAATCAATGCCGCAAAACTATGAAAAAACATTCGAGACTGCTCTGTTGGCAATCATCACCGAACTTCCTAGCGCGATATCTCTGTCATCGTAGCTTCGATTGTCAAGCTGTAAATTCTTGTTGACTTCAATTGATGCATACCATCCTCCAAAATCCCGTCAAGGCCCCAAAGATGCCAGACGGCATGATTCCCCACGCGGTCACCTGGCCCATAACTGGCCCCCGGCAAAACTTCAATTGGCCATAACTTGCTATCCAAAGTTCATTTGCAATAAACAGTCATGCTCCATAATTTGAGCTCTACACATCTATCTACTACTCACATCTGCCTAGACCATCTGTCCCCAGCTGCCCTCTCCATCGGGGATCTGCTAAACCTTCTAACTTTGCACTACAATATCTTGAGCATCGGGAATCTGTTTGACGAGCCGTCTGAACCAGCTTCTGGAGCACATTGAACACTACATTTTAGAACACTGACTTGACACTTTGGGCACCTTGATCTATCATCCCATTTGGACATATCTTGAGTCTTTTGGCCTAAAAAACTACTTTAAACATACATTCGAACTGCCACCAGTCTGCCCAGGGACTCCATACTGCTCTAGCCTTCTGCACTGCATGTTCCTGTAGCCTTTGCCTGACATAGATCACTTTCCAACTCGGACCAACTTTAGCAGCACCATCATTGCCCAACCCCCTTGCTGAACATTTATGTTTGACCAAAAGCATATTTATAGAACTTTAACATTGGCACACCAAACTGACAAAAACTGAAAGCACTCGCAAAACCACAACCCCATGTATAGGATATGTAAAAAAACTTCATCTACCTTCGCACACTGCATACTTTAGGTGGGTTGCCTAGCCCCCTTGGCTACAATCTGATGCACCTAAGGCACTAGATTTCTCTCAAAATACAACTTGAGCCACACACTGTTTACCCTATTCCTAAGAAGCTTACCATTTGCTCCTACCAATTGATAGGTCCCATTCGGAAAGGCTTTCTACACTTTATATGGACCTATCCACTTCTTCTTGAAATTTTTCTAGAACATGAAATACAAATAACTCTTGTACTTCATGACCAGGTCTCCTTCCTCTATCCTTTTGTCTGGCAATTTTTTATTGAACTTGGCAACCCGTTTCTCTCTTGACTTCACATAGTAGTCCACTACTCCCTCCTTGTCCATATGCAAGGCCTCCTATTAGCAACAGCTAACACAGGCTACACCAAATATGCATCAAGCGGGAGATATGCTATGGTTGTGCATAATATTTCCAACTCACTTTGTATAAGTCTTGGGCTCATTGGAAGTTCCAAAGTTGTATATGCTAGCTAGAGGGCTCAAACTTAAACCCATAGTAGAAGGGGTTGTGGTGAAAGCCTTTAAAAGGAATCTTTTATGCAAGGAGGCTTCATTCTTGAGTATCCACTCTTGAGGTTCCACTTTTGAGAGCTCTCTCTCTCTCTCTCTCTCTCTCTCTCTCTCTCTCGTGCTTACTCTATGGATGGCCTAGCCTTAAGCTTAATGCCCATGCTTAAGAGGCTAGTACTAATCCATTGTAATTAGAGAAGCTTGATTAATCTAGTTCCTATTTTACTCATTAGTCTTATCTTCTCTACATTTCATTAGGTCATGAAGTAGTATTACACTCTCATTATTCTAGATTTGAGAGAGGTATGTACTTCTTGCTTTGATCTTAACTCTCTTCTTCCATAAGTATTTCAATTAGTTGATTACTTCTCTAATTCTCTTGATTAATGTAGTGTGTGTGTACTCTTGGTCATGTCATTAGAGTTTGTGCTTAATTGTGTGCTTATGTGTGTGAAGGTTTAAGAGCCTTGAGCTCAATGCCACTCGTGTGTGATGTGATTAGAGTAGCTAGGTTGATATGTGATGATTGGGAAAGCCAACTTCAATGCAATTAGTGTGTGCTTTGATCATGGATGCTTGTGTTGACTGTGTTCTTGTGATCCACAAGATTGGCAAGTCGGTGGACTTTGGTGGACTTGATGCGTGTAGGAGTTGATTGACTAGTGATTAGAGTATGTTTAGAGTTAGTCTTGCCATGGCTAATCTCTACTTGCATTGGTGAGGTATTATCTTGAATCCTCTATCTCTATTAATCCGATGCTCATGCTTCCATGCCCTAGCTGGGTTGTCGATCCATGGATTGATAATTTTGTGTGGGTTGCAATTAGGTCGTTTCTACAATGCTTCCCTACATTGGCACCATTTCCAGGGATCGATAACCTAAGCTAGTGAGTATAGGATGTTTAGAATAGAGTAATCTATGTACTGGCCGACTCCATGCAATGTGGCCCATGCCATCCACACATACATGCACATACACCCTCTGGGCCTCTGGCCATCTACCTATCTTTCTCTAATTCGCCACAATCGCGGGCCATCACCGCCACCAGAAAAAAGTAAAACCACGGTCTTTTTTGAAAAAAAAAACTATAGGTGACTCCCATTATCAAGAGGTGAGTCACACCTCCCTCATCCTTGCCTTACCTCCATCTCAAACGAACCTTGAACAACGAACCTTGAACAAACACATCTAGCTTCAATTTGAGGATGAAAACTTTTTGGGCATTAATGAGTGATTGCACGTAGTTTTTGCAGGAATTGTCACAAATTGAAAAATAAAAATAAAAATTTGCAAACCCAAATCAAGAATTGAAGCTAAACCTCCTTTCTTGCCCCTCAATTGTGTAGTGCTCCTACTCGTGTTTGGTCAACGCATAGAATGTCTTTATAACTATGTATTCATTATGTTCTCTTGCCTTGAATGATATGATTTTGTAGATGAGTGCAAGTGTGCAACAATCTTTAGTGCTTGAGTTGACTGGATTTCACATTGCTTCATTTGCGAGCTACATTGATGATATATTCATGCTTGGTCAAGAAGTCTTGTGCTTTAAAAATTGAGCTTGATATTGAATGTATATTTTAGTGCTTACTCTAAATGAAAAATCATTGCATAGCACTAAATTGAGCTTCTTGAATGACCATGAGATAGCATTGAACATGATTTTTAGTGCTTGTATTGTATTGATCATATGAATGTATAGCACTAATAATTGATTTTTTTTTAAGGGATGTGGAAATGTTGGGATTTCATTGATCCAACGTGGGAGTCATCATTGAAAAGTATTAAAAAATGTGGCTAGTTAGAGCCATTCCAAATTCTTTGAATTGAAAGTTGTACACATGCTAGCTCATAGCTTGGTCAAAAGTTAAATTTTTTCATTTGAGCTAGTGTTTACCCAACTTTTTTGAGAGCTTTCAAGTACAAAATTTGTCTATTGAGAGCCATTCATTTTAATTTCATCAAGTTGCAGACATCTCTAGCTCATAGCATGCTCTAAAAATGTAGAATTTCATGAGCTAGTTGCTAGCCAACTATTAGGAAAGCTTTTAAAATGTAAAATTGGGCTTTGAAGAGCCACTTCATTTCATCAAAGTTGCATTATTTTTCAGCTCTTGGCTTGTTTTTAATTCCATATTTCATTGAGCTAGAAACTAATCAACTTTGAATCATGCATGAGAGATGGTAAAACTTGCAAAATTTGCTTAACATTAGTCCTTTAGTCCAATTGCCATAAATACGCTCTTGATGGAAGCAATAAAAAAGTGCTAAAAACTGAAACAATGAAGCAAAAATGTGTCAAGAAAAAGTAGCAAAAATGCTACTAGACACATGAAAAGAAAATATATATGTTATGTTGTGTCTATGTGAGGCCTAGCGCCTTATTGGCACTTGGTAGGCGAGGAGAATCACCTTGGTTTGCTTGGTCAAGGCCCTAAACCGATTCCTTGGGCTGCTAGGGGTTAGCCAGTGCCTTGGTAGGCTAGTAGGCTTTTGGAACACTTTCTTGAGGGTTCAAGGAGCGGAGACTTGCCTTGGGGTGGTAGCCTTGTGTTGTGATTTACTTTTTCCTATAAATGACAAAAGCAAACTTCCATGAGCTTCAAAAATCTTTGAAAATGTACTAATAGATTAGGAGCTCTTTTATAGCCCATAGACATGATAGACTTGAATGATTTATTAACATTAGTCACATAGTTTTTAGGCTAGTAAGTTTATGAAATTTCATTAGCCTAGGGTCATAATTGATTGCTCGTGTTTTATGCATAAAACTGAAATTTCAAGTGGTTTAATACTCATGATAGTTAAGTGTCTTTTTTGCTTTATGTTGTCAAGTTTTTGACTATGATTCACCCATCTTTTAGAAGCAAAAAATTAACTTTGCATGATTGTTCATTGTACTTCATGTTTTATTTATCCTTGTTGGCCTTTGATGTTAATTACTTGTTCTTATGTTTTGCAGCTCAAACATTTCTTCCATGGACTTGCTTTCTACCATGTCTCCGTGTTTTGCTTCACTGGCACACGAGGACGTGCACCAAATTAGGAAGGGGGAAATGTTAGCAGTGGCTAACATAAGCTACACCGAATATGCATCAAGCGGGAGATATGTTATGGTTGTGCATAATATTTCCAACTCACTTTGTATAAGTCTTGGGCTCATTGGGAGTTCCAAAGTTGTATATGCTAGCTAGAGGGCTCAAAGTTAAACCCATGGTATAAGGGATTGTGGTGAAAGCCTTTAAAAGGAAGCTTTTATGCAAGGAGGCTTCATTCTTGAGTATCCACTCTTGAGGATCCACTTTTGAGAGCTCTCTCTCTCTTGAGTGCTTACTCTATGGATGGCCTAGCCTTGAGCTTAATGCCCATGCTTAAGAGACTAGTACTAATCAATTGTAATTAGAGAAGCTTGATTAATCTAATTCCTATTTTACTCATTATTCTTATCTTCTCTACATTTCATTATGTCATGAAGTACTATTACCCTCTCATTATTCTAAATTTGAGAGAGGTATGTACT
This sequence comes from Adiantum capillus-veneris, assembly GCF_014529385.1. Lineage (NCBI taxonomy): Eukaryota > Viridiplantae > Streptophyta > Polypodiopsida > Polypodiales > Pteridaceae > Adiantum > Adiantum capillus-veneris. The sequence continues at coordinate 56,687,668 of NC_140958.1, forward strand.
TCTTGCTTTGATCTTAACTCTCTTCTTCCATAAGTATTTCAATTAGTTGATTACTTCTCTAATTCTCTTGTTTAATGTAGTGTGTGTGCACTCTTGGTCATGTCATTAGAGTTTGTGCCTAATTGTGTGTTTAAGTGTGCGAACGTTTAAGAGCCTTGAGCTCAATGACACTCATGTGATGTGATTAGAGTACCTTGGTTGGAATATGATGATTGGGAAAGCCAACTTCAATGCAATTAGTGTGTGCTTTGAACATAGATGCTTGTGTTGACCGTGTTCTTGTGACTCCCTAAGATTGGAAAGTCAGTGGACTTTGGTGGACTTGATGTGTGTAGGAGTTGATTGACTAGTGATTAGAGTATGTTTAGAGTTAGTCTTGCCATGGCTAATCTCTACTTGCATTGGTGAGGTATTCTCTTGATTACTCTATTTCTATTCATCCTATGCTCGTGCTTCCATGACCTAGAGGGTTTCCAATCCATGAATTGATAATTTTGTGTGGGTTGCAATTAGGTTGTTGCTACAATGCCTCCCAATAGTCTGACAATCGTGGCATGTTTTGCACTAGTAGTGCACGTCGAAGGCCACCAAAAGCCTGTTTTTAGCACTCAAAATAGAACTTGGTCTTTGCCTCGATGTCCACTTTCTTCATGGAATTGCTCCAATACCATACATATGTATTCTTTATACAACACCCTTCTTAGCAATCTGTCACATCCATAGTTCATTAGATCTTCACCTACCAGTGTGAATTTGCGGGCCTTCTACACCACTCTTCTTCTCTATGACTTGGACAAACCTTCTGGACACTACGGGCATGCACTAAAAAACCCTTCCATCTCCTTTAGAGTCTCCCTGCCTGCATAAGTGGCTCGGGCCACATATAAACCTACAACATGCACCTCCACTTTGCTACATGCTAATTGGTCTGCCTCTTGATTCTACTCCCTCCTTACATGCTTGAACTTAACTTCTTTAAAAGACTTTAGCATTTTCTTGATGGAAAAGAACCAGTGGTTCAAAGAATCCCTAGACAAACCTTCTGGATAGTACAGGCATGCACTAAAAAACCCTTCAATCTCCTTTAGAGTCTCCCTGCCTGCATAAGTGGCTCGTGCCACATATAAACCTACAACATGCACCTCCACTTTGCTACTTGCTAATTGGTCTACCTCTTGATTCTACTCCCTCCTTACATGCTTGAACTAAACTTCTTTAAAAGACTTTAGCATTTTCTTGATGGAAAAGAACCAGTGCTTCAAAGAATCCCACTTTACTTGGCATTGGCTTAGCAGTTGCTTGATGACTAGCAACGCATCTCTGTTCACCACCAACCTGGAAATGCTAGACTCTATACACCGCTTCAAACCCAAATGCAAAATGAGATACTCCACCTCATTATTTGCGTGGACATCCTGCAGATCATCTGCCTTCAAAAATATAGCTTTGCCTTGTGGGTTGTGTATCACCACACCTCCACTTGCCTTTTGGACTACCCTTCGATGCGCTCCGTCAAACCACATTGTAAAAGCATTCTCCAAATCAGGCTCCTCCTTAACTTCATCTGGCACCACCCTTGGATAGGCTTGAAAATTGACGGCCTTGCTAAAAAGAATGTTCACCAAGTGAGACCGACTCGTGTGATCTACCTTGAACTCGAAATCGAACTTGAACTCTTGCAGCTCCAACACCCACTTCATAATGCTCCTTCCTGGCTTCAAATGTAGCACTACTTCTGGCAATAAATTGTTATCCCTCACAAAAAATTGCATACAATTAGATGCGCTTTAAACTTCCTGCAAGCAAAGACCAAAGCCATCACCTATTGTTCTGCTTTGGTGTAGGTGGTCTCACTTGTGCTAATCATCCTACTTTCAAAGTATATCGGCTTGTAGCTCCTTCCTACCTTTTGCAGTAAAACCGCTTCGATAGCAACTGTGCCTACCGTCATGTAGACACATAGAAGTTGTCCTTTTGATTGGGAGGACACACTGCTGGTAACTCACACAAAATTTCCTTGACCCTATCAAAAGCTTCCTCAGCTTCCTCATCCCATTCGTAACCATGTACCATTTGAGCTCTCTTTTGAAGAGGATGTACATATTGTGATAACATCCAAAAAAAATGTGATAGATACTTTAGCTTATGAAAAAACAAACCCAAACCTTGAGCATCTGATGGAGGCTCCATTAACACCAATGCCTTCACCTTCTTAGGATCAGCCTCTATACCATTCTACAACACCACATGACCCAACATTTGTACTCGAGGCTGTGCTAGCTTGCAATTATTGGGGTTCAACTGACCTCCTTCTTCATCAAGACTTTGAAAGCATAACTGTAGTTTTGATAGGTTCTCCAATCTTGAACTGTAACAGCCTATATCATCCATGAAGACCCTGATAAAGCGGCCCAAGTATGGACCAAACACCCTGTTCATCCAATCCTAGAAGGTGGCATATGCATTCACCAATCCAAATGGGATCGTGCGATAAGCAAAACAAACCCATGGAGAGATGAACGTGGTCTTCAACTGGTCTCCATAATTGAGTATCTCTCGTGCCCAGCCACTTGGTTTAGGATCTAGTCTTGAAACAATAGTGGATAGGGATTTCTCTTGGTTTTTGCATTCAGTGGCTTGTAGTTGATGCACACTCTCCATTCCCATTCTTCTTAGGGGCTATAACCACTGGTGAAACCCACTCTAACTCTCTCACAGGGTATATGATGCCTGCATCCAACAACTTATTGATCTTTTGCCAAAGGGCCTCCTTTTGGATCTCCCCTAATCTCCTTAGCTTCTGTTCTTTAGGCCTATGCCCCTCCTTGAGAACAATCTTGTACTCTACCCCTTTTGCACCACTCAAATGCTTGTAGTTCGTCACAAACAGGTTTGGATAGGACTTGCATAGCCGAACATAACTCTCCTTCTCACCCTTGGTCAAATCTTCACTTATCATGCTTGAAAACTCCTCTATGCTTAAACCATGAGCTTGAGGCTCTTTACCTTTTTCCTTAGGAGGGGAGTCTTCTATGATGATCTTGAACAAATATGCATCTATCTTCAGCATGTTGTCCTCGCTCTCCTCTTCCTCTGTGCTAGCGTATCCTTCATCATAGGCCGTCTCTATCTTGTACTCCTAGCTCGTCGTGTCGCCATAGGAGGAGAACTGCTTTCTTTGGTCTTCAAATCTAGCACAATCTATCTACCCTTATCTCATCAGGCAAGGTGAACACTTTTCTCTCCCAATCCTGCTTAGCACCTATTGCCAAAAGCCATGGCCTACCCAAAATGATCGGATAAGCATTATCTCCTGCCTTCATCTCACAAAAAAGTCTATTAGGCACTCTATACCCATCTTTTTGACCTTTACATCCCGAGCCACACCCAGACACCTAGCTTTAGTATGGTTGGTCATCCTCATGCACACATTCAATTTGGCTACTGCCTTAACTCCCATCTCCTTCATGGCTGCTTCTATCATGACACAAACCTGTGCTCCACCGTCTATATAGGATTGTACCTGCATCCTTTTCTCTATGACCGCATCAACAGTGGAAGGAAATCAGTGGGTCTACCTACCCTCAAAGCCATGTTTTACACTGCTTGCACATTCCCCTTAGCTCTCGAAAGCCTGGTGCTAACACTTTTAGAACACTCCTTCATGGTTGCTTCTATCATGACACAAACCTGTGCTCCACCGTCTATATAGGATTTTACCTGCATCCTTTTCTCTATGACCGCATCAACCAGTGGAAGGAAATCAATGGGTCTACCTACCCTCAAAGCCATGTTTTACACTGCTTGCACATTCCCCTTAGCTCTCGACAGCCTGGTGCTAACACTCGTAGACCATTGCCTCCTCAATTTTGGATTTAAAGCTAACAACAACTGACAAAAAGTAATGTTTGCTTTCTGATTTTGAACATCACTTACCAGGTTGTACTTGGGATAGCCACATCCTAATTGGAAATCCACTTGCTTGATTTTGCAGCGTCTCCTTCTTTTGCTAGGTTGAGGCTGATCTCTACCTTCATACACTTTCTCTTTGCCCTTGCGAGCTCTGGTTTCCCACTCTGTCTTTGTCTCCCTCTGAGATCTTTCCCTCTTGTTGGCCAAAACTTCGACATCCTGCTTATCCACTCCGATAATATTCACTCTTGGAACTTCACCTCCGTTTGGTGGAGCTAGCTACACTGGATTCTCCACTGCTTGTTCTCTTGGACCATTGAACTGCTCTTGGAATCGGTCCCTACCAAATAGTGGGTAAATGCCTCCTCTCTCTCTCAGCGACGATTGCGGAAAATCAGGTGCACAGTGCCCCTCTTTTCCACAATTGTAGCGAGATTGTAGAAAATGCCTGGTAGCGTCCTTGCCCTACCTCTTGCTCCTCTTGGTTGTCCTCTTTCCATCAGGCTTAGTTGTAGCTCTTGCATTTGCTCAAACAAATCTTGCATCATGCGTACCCAATTTGTGGCACAATCGCTACTCCTCAATTTCCACGAATTTCCTTGTGCATAGTCCTCGCTACTCCTCAATTTCCATGATTTTCCTCGTGCATAGTCTCCCTCGGACTCTGCAGTTGAAGGGAAGCCATCGTCTTGTAGCCCGACACACCTTGCTCTATCTTCTTCTTTATCTTTCCGCTCTTTGATCGTGCAATTGCTATCGCACCATTGTAATTTTTTGGGCTTTCAAAATCAAATTTCTCTCCCACCTTAGGATGCAGACACACCATGAATTTGTCTAGCTTAAAGTAGTCCCCATTAGCCAATTGCATGGCTGCTACTAGTTCTACCCAACACTCTTCAAAATGGCCCAAAACCAGATTGAACTTTGAACTTGTCACTTACATCTTGTTTAAGCGCATTCAGCTTCGCATTCATCTCAATTTGGGACGCCTCCTTGCAAAAGTCATGAAGAAACCTTGCCCATAGAGCTGACCACGCCTGTCGCGGCTCGCCTTCTAGATCTTCATACCAAACTTTGGCTTTTCCACGCATCACCAAAGGAAATTTCTACATCTTGCTATCCTCGTTTGGCATACGCAATGATAGCATGTATAGCTTGAACTAGAACCACTGCCGCTGAGGAAAGCTTTTCCATGCATGGGAACCCCCCCATATATTTTTGCCCTTTTATCAAAATATTTTCCATTATATAAGTTACTTTTGATTTTTTCTTCCTTTTTCACAAACGTTTTAGCCTTTATTAAATAAATAATACTTATGCTAATCAATCACGATGTAGCATAATAAGTAAGCTTTCTTTGTTGATCTCTCTTTTGACCTTAAAAATATTAAATATATATATTCTAGTATTTTCTAATATATTTTTTTCATGTATGTATATTATTCCACTCTACCAAAAATTTTATTCACTAGTTTTCATTTTCAAACCTCAACCCCACTTTCAAATTTCAATAATACCTCCATCTAGATGATTGCCAATCTTTTCAACACTCTAGGTCATGTTTTCATACACATGAAGGAGCTTACACTTGAAGGCAAGAGAGAAGTCCACTCAAAGGGGACCACCAAAAGACTTTTGCAGCCACAAATAATACATTATTTGGCTAAATTTTTTAAGTAAAGAAGAACCCCGAATCTGAAGGAGCGTTCAACATGGAAGATGTAGCTCCTGATCTCAACTTTTAGCTCAATTTGTTTCAGAATTTTTGGAGTTATGAACACGGAAATATGATTTTTGTAGTGGACCCCAGTTTTCTCGTGTAATGGTGACACAGGCCATCCCACTTTTCTTCCTTCTAGAATGGCTATGGTTCTTCAAGTCTTCAAGCATGATTACAAGAGACAAGGCTCTTTTAATGAGGTCTTGGCTAGTCTAGAGTAATTCTATCACCATTTTTGGAGGATCCATCCTCATCAACAAATATCCACCTTCGACAACCTCTCTTATAATTTTCTTACCTCTCTCTTCTCTCCCTAATAAGCTTATGTCTATCCAAAGCTAGACTATTGTAAATATTTCCTATCCTCTACATCCTACCCACATTCTCTCTTTTTCTCTCTCTATTGACTCTGGTATTTTAAATAACGAGGAGACAAGATGGGAGCCATAGTCACATGCACCCCATTTTCCTAGTCACCAAAGTGGGACACTCACCTCAAATAGAAATATTGCTAAATCCTTCCCTCCTTCCCTATATAAGGAGGCCATGAGAGCTCACTTGGGGGAGAGAACACACACACACACACCTATCCATACACACTCTTGTGCTACATGCTTGTAGCATGAACCCTAATCACATAATCACAACACCATCATCATCACCATCACCATGCACAAAAGATGAGCACCACACCTCCACACCACTTGTAATTAAAGGTTGAAGGCACAATTTCAAGAAGAAGAAGGGTGGACACACTCATGATATTCCTCGCCATCAACTCCCATCTCTCCATTATGCCTCCTACGATCTTGTTCCCTTCTCATTTTCCTGCCATACGCTACCTATTGTATTCATCTTTTGCAAGCAATCAACACACTCCATCTTGGTGCCATACTTTGTGTCGCTTTGGATACATCTCATTGTGAGTATGGTATATTCTTCTTCCTTGCCATTTTTTTTGGCTTATGTTAAGGTGTGCGGATTCGCCACCACACACACACACTCTCTCTCCCTCTCATATTCCTATCATCTTGCTACTTCCATCTTAAGGTGTGCGGATTCCCCACCTTTTGTATGAGAAGTGAGCATACTTGCATGTATCCCTAACCTCGTTATCTTCCTTACTACATGCACACGTAGCGAGCCCATTCTCACTCACTCACCACTCCTCTCACCTTATTCTCCGACCACCCCATTCCACATTTGGGCGTGGATCTTGAAATTGTTTTCCATGCATGCTTCATTGTGTATATGTATGCGTCCTAGCCGCATATCTTGCTAGGTGGTGCCCCTATTGTGTATTCCCCGTGATGAGGCCATTGTGCATAGTCTTGGTGTAGAGGCCACCGGGTCTATTTTTTTCACTTCCGCCTCTCATTTGGTGCCCCCACGGAGGAAGGCTCTTGAAACCCTTCAGTTTACAAGACTGAAAACCCCAAACTATTGTGAATGGATGAATGAGTATGAAGGATTTTCTAACTGGACGACAGAAGAAGAAGCGCTCCAAGCACAACTAGACGAACTCCGCATCTCCATCCAAGCTCGAGTGCCAGGCGTAACGGTAATCGATTTGAAGTGGGAGAGTTAACCAACGCGCCAAACCCAGTGGATATACATAGGCCAAGTGCCAAGAAGAAGAAGGAGAAGGTGGAAACCATGTCCGCAACCTACAACCAACCAACAACAACAAAATGGAAGGAGCTCTGCACAATGGTTTCTATGTTAATGGTCGTTTTGGTCTCCATGGTTTCACCTGAATCAGAATCTTCTTCAGCGTCGTTCATATATATGGGGTCGTCACTAGTCCCTATGTTGGTCTTTGAACCGGGGTCTGACTTCACTGCTTTTTGCGATCTCTTTCTTCGTGTTTTCTTCTTTTTCTGAGATTGGGCAGTTGATGCCATGTCTCTTTCCTCAAGAATATAATTTTGTTTTTGGAGCATCGATCGTGTGAGTACGTTTACTGGTACCACGGGTGTACTTGGTGATGGCTCCTCGGTAACTTCAATCAAGTTTAATGGCGTGATCTTCGATGCATTTGGATTATTTGGACATTGGGCAATCAAACGATCTATGCCACATCGATTACACTTGAGTATCGGCATTGTAGACATGCTCGCTTGATTGGTTTGCATTAGTGTGGCGTTCTTTTGTAGCCTAATAGGACACTCGGCTACACGATGTGGACCTCCACACTCATAGCATTGAAGAGGTGGTCTCTTAACAGTGTAGTTGATATTTTGGCCTCTTGCCGCAAGAGCAGCTACTTGATATACAGGTTTGACTTGTCCCCAATAGTCCTCCATGTAGTATTGTGGACTTTCTTCAAGCACATCCATCCCATAGGCGATATTAGGATCTATATCTTCCTCATAGCCTTCCAAAGAAGAAATAGATGACTCACAACCCACTTGATTCACAGAAGTGATTCTCGGATGTGGTGGTTGCGGTCCTAGCACTGGAGGTGGTAAGGGTGTTGTTTGAACAACATTTTGGGCCCTAGGGACCATGTGTTGTGTTGTTTGTTCAAGAGGTGGGGCCGGCATCAATGCAGGCACTCGAGGTGTGTCTATCCATGCTAAGGTTGGTCTATTGGCCATCGCACGCTTAAATACTATGCAATCCTTAGCTTGATGACCATACCTTCCACATGCATTGCAGTTCCCATTGAATTTTACTCTAAAAGTAGGGCATTCACTCGTACTATGGGGTCCATAGCATACTGAGCACCATTGTTGCTCCCTTCTTGGATACAGATGATTGTTTTGTGGAGCACGATTGTCTCTAAGACTCTCTTGAATAGCCTTGGTGAGATCTGCTAAAGTCATCTCAAATATCTTTGGCTCTTTAGCAATAGGATTTAGGGTCATTGGCTGATGCCCTGATGCTTGCGAGCTACTAGACTTCGGCTCGGCAGACACTCTTTCTCCTGCAATCATTAAATTATCCTCTAATTGGATTGCATTCATGGTTACTGCTTCCCAAGTAGTGATACCTCTAATGACTAGGCCATTATAGATACTTTCATGTCATAGTCCCCTAATGAATCTATCGAGAAATTGGTTGTTTTTGAATTGCTCGTTTGGATTGCATCGAGAATTCAAATTCTTTAGGCGACTAATGAAGTCTCTCACGGACTCACCTTCTTCTCGTTGGGCTTTTTGGAGTTGAGAGGCTACACCCCAAAGTACTCCCTCTCGTATGTGCTCTTTCAAGAACAATCTCCTAAGAGTAGAGTAGATCGTTTTCTCTTCTACTCTTAAGGTTCTATACCAATCTCCAGCCTTTCTGCTTAGGGTCAAACTCAAAGCCTTACACTTATGTAGCTCATTGTTCTCTTCCAAGGAATCGCACACATGTTCAAAGACTTCCATATGCTTTCTAGCATCTCCGTCTCCACTGAATTTCTGTGTGAGCTTAGCTACTTGAAGTGCCTTGCTCCTAGGCTCTCTATCAGGTGCACTATGCATTTTTTCCGCAATAGAGCGACCGATAGTTTGAGAAAATGCTGCCAAATCTCCTATTTGAGCAGGTATAATGGGTGTATGTGCTCCTGGAACCACATGTGAGATGGGAGTTGGCCTTGGCCTTGGAATACGTGCGGCTCTTGGGTCCCATATTTCGTATGGTGGTGTCCCAGATGGTGGTCCAAAGTTTACAGGCGTGGCCCTAGGCATAGGGGGTACCTGATATGGCATGTTATTATTAAATGGCATGGCTCCACTTTTATAAGAGCTTGGATAATGCCATTGTGGATTGTAAGCTCTTGGAATAATCGGAGGTGTAGGAGCTACATGAGGCGGAGGTACGACAGGTGCACATGATTGATACATACATGTAGGTATAGCTGGGGGCACTGTGCTACTAGGCATCGGCGCAGTATTAACAAATGAACTCCGTGGTGTACTTCTTGTCATGCTCACCACTGGGATATGCATGGTAGCCATAGTGTCATTAAGAGAAAGATGAGCTAGATCTGGGAAGGTAAAGCTGCCACTTGTTTGCTCAGATTGTATTGAGGCTCCTAGAGAAACAACATATGGAGGATCAATGGGTCTCACTGAGGGAGTCTCCATTTGTGATAGGGTTGGTTGGTTGGCCTTTCCCGTATCCAAGAATCTCATTAGGCCTGTTGAAGGCATGTTGATCCCTGTGTTCTGTCTTTCTAACTCGACAATCCTATGGAGGACATCACAGAATTTCTGTTGTTGCTCATCTATGCTAGTAGCACCCGATGTGGATTGTAGAACATCTAACCAACCCACATGATAGGTGTGTCCTGTGTACCGATCAGTTAAAGCTTCTGCTTGTAGGTCATACTCCCAATTTTTGTTTAGGAATATCCCATCTAGGCCTGGCGTGCTGGAGGTTTCCCTCGAAGTGGAAGCATTATTGCTCCCCATCGCTTGCCCCTCCGTGACTACTACCTTGGGAGCACTCCGTTGCTCGGCTGGCATGATTGTTGTCATAGGAGCCTTTGCTTTCAGGGCTCGACTTTGTTCTAGCCTTCGTAGGTTCTCAATTTTCCTCTCCCTTGTTGCTTGCATATAGCGTTCGATCTCTTGTACTTCGGCAAGACTCCTTCCATCGGGTAGTAGAACCTCAGAGGGAGATAGTCCTAAAGGATCAGGAGGCGCAGTGGATGGAACATTCACATGCACACTCTCAAGAAGCATAGGGTCTATTTTAGACATGAATGACGAATTTACTTCCCCACTCCCTTCATTTATTTCATTAACCGCATGTTCGGAGCGAGTAGCTCTACTAAGGGTTTCTTTTAAGCGGCTAAACACACTGGACCCGGGCCGTGGACCCATGGCATGCATGTCTTGACTTGAACTATCAGGGTTTGGTGTAGGATACCCCTCCATGACTTCGTAGTCAGAGGAAGAATCACTAGACGCGATATGAGGATCTTGGGTCGCGCTACCTTGAGTCCCGACCGCAGGTCCAGAACCTAGGGTGGAGGAATAATGGGTGCCCGCGTAAATGGAGGCACTCCCAATATGCTCGTGCTCTAACACTCGTCCAGAGTGTAGGTTCATATGACTTGGATCCCCTAGAAGTGTCAGTGAGTGCCCGTGAAGGCTGCTCAAAGTCTTTTCTTTTCTTTTTTTTTGATTTTTTGGTCCTTTTTTTTCCTGACCCAGCTATAGAATAGAACGTATGATAGCTCAAAACGAGCGTCTCGGTCAGAGGGACGTGCCGTGCTTTACAGCCCTCCGTTTGGTCACTTTATGCCCTCGGAATCCCTAAAACCGTCAATTTCTAGTAGGGAACTAGGCCCAAATTAGAAAGTCTAAGGGTGCAAGTGGGAAGAGAAGGGAGGAGAGTGGAGGACTTGCCCCACATGCTCTCATTCCCTCTTGAGGGGGTAGGGTATATATATAAGAGTGAGTCTAGTATATATCATAAGACTGAGAACTGAGGCCTGGGCTTGGGCTTGGGCTTGGGCTTGGGCTTGGGCTTGGGGAAATGATCCCGATCAAAATTTTAGTGTAGCCCCCCAGTCACTCACGCTTAAATATTTTCGGATTTTTTACATTTTTTTAAAAGTTTTTTGTTTTTTTTTTTTAGGCGACGACCGCGCGCGTTTTAGGTGACCCTTTCTTGGCCACACACAGTGTCAACACCTACCTAACCTCTCTGTCAATAGCTCACAGCTCACTACCTTATCTACTTACTAACAGTCCTGCTAACCACTAACTAATCTACTAACTAATCTGTTAACCACTCTGCTAACTGATTACTGACAGTGAGCTAGCTGTCTACCTACTTCCTCTCTCACTACCTTACTGTGCAAAGACTGTGTGCAGGCAAACCTTAACAGAAAACTGTGTACAGACTGTGTGCAAACAGAAATTGCTAACTGTCTACCTAATTACTCATTCACTGCGAACAAGCTAACGACTACTAATTGTGCAAAGACTGTGTGCAAACAGAAAACACAAGATTATGCAGAAATCACAGAACTTGCAGACAATACAGAAATTAACAACTTGCAGAAAAATAACTCATTCCTCTTCCTCTTCCTCTTCTTTCCTACTACAAACAACTCATAGAAGAAGCACAAAGTGCCTCTTGGGCTTAGTGCAGGGTGATTCCCAAGCAACGGCGCCAAAAATGTGCGCTCCTTGCCGCACTGTCGAAGCAAGGGACTTGCCTAACACTGTGTGCGAGCCACAGACGGCTCCAAGCACACAACTAGCTTAACTAGTAAGCTCAAAAGAGGGCAATGGTGTGTCACTCACCGCTCTATGCTCCTGCCGTGAAGGATTCCTCACCGCGAAGAAGAAGGAGACGCCGCTACGTCGCGCTCAACCGCTTCACCGCCGTCGTGCCGCCGCAATGCTCGATCAGACACACACACTCTCTCTCTCTCTCTCAAGTACACACACACACACTAGTACACAAGGAGATGTACACACACTAGTACACACTAGGTTTAGTTGACTTTTATATGAGCTCACCCCATTCACACTTGGGCGTCCATACTTAGCCAACTAATCCCTTGAATGTTCCAGTTAGAGTGCGCCTCTCATCGGCGATCACTCTTACCCTTTTCCTATTGGACCGACAAGCCCCGTTCCTGACTCTACCAAATAAATAATACAATGTCTGCCGTAGGTTACAACGTCCGTCGTAGGTAATAGGGTGTCCGTGAGCCGTGAGGGTTAACACCATCTAGGGTGGACAACTTAATAGCTCCACTTGGAGATACATCTTCAATGACAAACGGTCTATTTCCCTTTTTCTTAAACTTGGGAATGTGTTGCTTGAGGGAAAAGACTAAAACTAAGTCCCCGTTTTTGAATATTTTTGTAATTAGATGGGAATCAAAAAAACTGTTTTTGTTTCCGCTTTTGTACATAGATGTGAGCTACAGTAGTTAGTCTTTGCTCATCAAGATTTTCTAAATCTTCAAGTCTCTCTAACAATTCATGCTCCGTCCACTCAAGATCCTTATCTACCCTTAGTGTCGACAATAGAAATTCTATTGGCAATATGGCATCAAGACCATAAACAAGGTTAAAGGGTGTAGCATTTATAGCTGTTTTGAATGAAACTCAATAAGCCCATAGAGCTGCATGGAGATTCATTTCCCAATCTGTCCTTCCTAAACTAACCACTTTATTCAATACTGAGCTAAGAAATTTATTCGTATGCTTAGCTTTTCGGTTTGCTTGTGGGTGATAGGGAGCTGATTTGTTATGGATGACCTCAAATTCATTAGGCAGATACTCGATTACCTCATTGAGGAAATGACTCCCCCTATTACTAACTATTTCTATTGGCAGTCTATATCTTGTGAACACATCCTCATATAAGAATGCGGTGAGAGGCGGAAGTGAAAAAAATAGACCCGGTGGCCTCTACACCAAGACTATGCACAATGGCCTCATCACGGGGAATACACAATAGGGGCACCACCTAGCAAGATATGCGGCTAGGACGCATACATATACACAATGAAGCATGCATGGAAAACAATTTCAAGATCCATGCCCAAATGTGGAATGGGGTGGTCGTAGAATAAGGTGAGAGGATTGGTGAGTGAGTGAGAATGGGCTCGCTACGTGTGCATGTAGTAAGGAAGATAACGAGGTCAGGGATACATGCAAGTATGCTCACTTCTCATACAAAAGGTGGGGAATCCGCACACCTTAAGATGGAAGTAGCAAGATGATAGGAATATGAGAGGGAGAGAGAGTGTGTGTGTGTGGTGGCGAATCCGCACACCTTAACATAAGCCAAAAAAAATGGCAAGGAAGAAGAATATACCATACTCACAATGAGATGTATCCAAAGCGACACAAAGTATGGCACCAAGATGGAGTGTGTTGATTGCTTGCAAAAGATGAATACAATAGGTAGCGTATGGCAGGAAAATGAGAAGGGAACAAGATCGTAGGAGGCATAATGGAGAGATGGGAGTTGATGGCGAGGAATATCATGAGTGTGTCCACCCTTCTTCTTCTTGAAATTGTGCCTTCAACCCTTAATTACAAGTGGTGTGGAGGTGTGGTGCTCATCTTTTGTGCATGGTGATGGTGATGATGATGGTGTTGTGATTATGTGATTAGGGTTCATGCTACAAGCATGTAGCACAAGAGTGTGTATGGATAGGTGTGTGTGTGTGTGTGTTCTCTCCCCCAAGTGAGCTCTCATGGCCTCCTTATATAGGGAAGGAGGGAAGGATTTAGCAATATTTCTATTTGAGGTGAGTGTCCCACTTTGGTGACTAGGAAAATGGGGTGCATGTGACTATGGCTCCCATCTTGTCTCCTCATTATTTAAAATACCAGAGTCAATAGAGAGAGAAAAAGAGAGAATGTGGGTAGGATGTAGAGGATAGGAAATATTTACAATAGTCTAGCTTTGGATAGACATAAGCTTATTAGGGAGAGAAGAGAGAGGTAAGAAAATTATAAGAGAGGTTGTCGAAGGTGGATATTTGTTGATGAGGATGGATCCTCCAAAAATGGTGATAGAATTACTCTAGACTAGCCAAGACCTCATTAAAAGAGCCTTGTCTCTTGTAATCATGCTTGAAGACTTGTAGAACCATAGCCATTCTAGAAGGAAGAAAAGTGGGATGGCCTGTGTCACCATTACACGAGAAAACTGGGGTCCACTACAAAAATCATATCTCCGTGTTCATAACTCCAAAAATTCTGAAAAAAATTGAGCTAAAAGTTGAGATCACGAGCTACATCTTCCATGTTGAACGCTTCTTCAGATTCGGGGTTCTTCTTTACTTAAAAAATTTAGCCAAATAATGTATTATTTGTGGCTGCAAAAGTCTTTTGGTGGTCCCCTTTGAGTGGACTTCTCTCTTGCCTTCAAGTGTAAGCTCCTTCATGTGTATGAAAACATGACCTAGAGTGTTGAAAAGATTGGCAATCATCTAGATGGAGGTATTATTGAAATTTGAAAGTGGGGTTGAGGTTTGAAAATGAAAACTAGTGAATAAAATATTTGGTAGAGTGGAATAATATACATACATGAAAAAAATATATTAGAAAATACTAGAATATATATATTTAATATTTTTAAGGTCAAAAGAGAGATCAACAAAGAAAGCTTACTTATTATGCTACATCGTGATTGATTAGCATAAGTATTATTTATTTAATAAAGGCTAAAACGTTTGTGAAAAAGGAAGAAAAAATCAAAAGTAACTTATATAATGGGAAATATTTTGATAAAAGGGAAAAAATATATGGGGGGGTTCCCATGCATGGAAAAGCTTTCCTCATTAGCCCTCCCCCTAAGGCTAAAGGTATTCATGCCTCTAGCGTTGTACCTGATTCTTCTTCAATTGAGGTGGAGGAGTCTCCCTCCTCGGGGATTTCCATCATAGGTGTTTGATCAAATCTCAAAAAGTACTGCTTCAACCTCCATCCATTGAGACGTGTTTTGTGGAGCCTACCATCTGCATCCATCAATCGGTAACTGCCATTGGCATAGCGCTTTCTAATGACAAATGGCCCTTCCCATCTAGGTGAAAACTTTTTATCCTTCCTAGTGTCAAACCTGTTAGCATACCGTAGGACCAACATACCTTTCTTGAGACCTTTTGCCCTAAGTCCCTTGTTGAAGGTAAGTCGACCTTGCTCTGCCTGTGCTGTATAATAGTTGATAGCATCTTCTCTGTCTAGTTGAAGCCTCTCTAGATCAAGAATGTGGTTGTGGAGATGAGCATTAGGACGTTCCACCTGCCCAGCTAGCACCCTGAGACTAGCCAATTGTACTTCAATGGGTAAAATGGCTTCCTTACCAAACACCAAGTGATATGGTGTGAACCCAAGGGATGTGCGAAATGAAGTGCGATAAGCCCAAAGTGCAGCCATAAGATGCTTGTCCCAATCACTTTTGTGATTGTTTACATGCTTAGTGATGATCTTGCAGATCATACCATTTACCTTTTCCACCAAACCATTGCATTGTGGGTAGTAGGGAGTTGAGTGTCTTCGTGAGATACCTAACTTCTCCATTAGCTCTCCTACAAGGTCTCCTCTAAAACCTGGTCCCCTGTCAGAAATTATTTCAAGAGGAGTGCCAAAACGGCAACAAATGTTTTCAAATACGAACTTAGCCACTTCCTTAGCTGTAATCCGGGTGGTGGCAACTGCTTCAGCCCACCTGGTCATGTAGTCCACACCCATGATGATATAAAATTTACCTGATTGGCTCCTTGGCAAAGGCCCAATAGCATCAATTCCCCATTTCTCAAATGGTCCATATGAGATTATAGGAGTCTGTGGCTCATATGTGAGCCTCCTATCCCCTGCCTTTTGACATTCCTTGCATGTTTTACACCAATGATGCACATCCCTATGTAGACTAGGCCATACAAACCCTGCTTGTAGAATCTTTCTACTAGTGATGTCAAGTGCAAAGTGTCCTCCGCAAACACCATCATGGCAACTTGAAATGATTTCAGTGATCTCTCTAGAGAGGGCCTAAGAATTTGATCCTTACCCTTGTAGTAGAGCTCGTCATTGATAAGGCGGTATTTTGTTGCCTTGCGCACAAGCCACTGCTTTTGGCCCTTAGTAAGATCCTTAGGACACTCTCCTGTGTCCAAGAAACTCATGATGTCAGGCATAGCATCGCTACCTTGGAAGAGAGGCAGCTTCAACTTGATAGCACCCACCACTAAAACATCTTGCAACTTCTCTCTAGCTAGAGCATCTGCTTCTTGATTTTCTGCTCGAGGGACATGATGTAATTGTACAACTTGAAATTTCCCTAAAAGTTCCTTGACTTTGCGCAAATGGCCTAGCAAGACATGATTTTTACAAGCCCAAGTTCCTTGTATTTGTTTTATTAAAAGCATGGCATCACCAAATACATTTAACTGTTGAATGCCCTGTGTCACACACCACTCTAACCCAAGAGTTAAAGCTGCATATTCTGCCTCATTGTTAGAGTGAGAATCCAAGAGATTCCCAATGGAGAAAACCTTGTCCCCTTGCTCGTTGAAGATGACAATGACTGCTGCAGCTTTGTCCACTTTCCTCTTGTAGGCTCCATCAAAGAAAAGAGAGTGAGCCTCCTCTACCTTAGGGACTTCCAGCACGGGTGTAATATCTTGATCATTTGGCTTTATCTTTAGCTTCTTTTCATAGTGGCGATGAGTGAGAATACCTCCTAGACTGGCCCTTGTGGAGTTCTCCACTTGCATTGTGTAGTCAAACTCTTGTAGCCTTGTGAGCCATTTGGAAATCCTAGAAGAAACATCCATGTGCTGCATTACATAAGGAAATACTTCTTCCATTGTTAAGATTATGAATGGTCTAGACAATAAATAAGAGCGAAATTTGGTGGTAGCAAACATTAATGCAAGCACCATGTGCTCCACTGCCGTGTATCCCTTTTCTGATGGGTCATCATTCGACTAGAGAAGTAGATAGGACGCATGAAAGAAGTTTGAGGATCCTTTTGCATCAATACAGCCCCAAGTGTGTCATTGCCAACACTAGGGTTTACATAAAATGGCTCGTCCCACTTTGGAGGTGCTATGGTGGGAAGTGAAGCTAGAATTTGTTTTACCTCATTGAATTGTTGTTCATTTTCTTCACTCCAAGTGAAGATCTCTTGATGGGTAACTTGTTGTAAAGGGAGAACCACTTGGGAGAGCAAGTGAATGAACCTACCTAAATACCTCACCTTTTGAAGAAAAGAGACCAATTGCTTTGTTGTGGTGGGAGAGGTCAAAGCCACCAAGGCTTGAACCTTGCTTGGGTCAGCTTCAATGCCGTTGGCCGAGATCACATGTCCAAGAAGAGTAACCTTGCTTTCACCAATGTGGCATTTCTCCACATTGAGTTGGCCACCCAAAGCTTGTAGCCTAGCTAGACCTTCATAAACTTTCTCCAAATGAAGAGAGCGAGAGCTATAAATGCAAAAGTCATCAATAAAAACACGGATTGATTTTCCAAAGAATGGCTGAAAAACAAATGTAACATATCACCGAAAAGTGGCTGGAGCATTAGTGAGACCAAAAGGCATAACTCTGTAAGCAAAACATCCCCATGGTGTGATGAAGGTTGTCTTCTTTTGATCTTCTTCAGCGATGCTAATTTGGAAGTAGCCTGAGTAGCCATCACATACCGTGTAGCGCTCATGTCCTGCTACCTCATTGAGTATTTCGTCTTGAAAAGGAAGAGGAAAATGGTCCTTCTTTGTGGCTGCATTAAGAGGCTTGTAATCAACACAAACCCTCCACTTACCATTCTTCTTTGGTGTGACTACCACTGGAGAAACCCACTCCGAGTCTTCAACAGGATAGATAAAACCGGCTTCTAGCAATTTCCTCACCTCTTTGAGTAGGGCGTCTTGTTGAATTACTCCTAGCCGCCTGAGCTTCTGCACTACAGGTTTACTTCCCTCCTTGAGCTTAATGTGATGTTGAACTACTGTGATGCCAGTGATTTTATCATATTCATCAATGAACAATGTGGTAAAATTACTTAGCATCAAAATATAATCTTCACGCTCCTTCCCACACAACTCACTAGAGAGCATTTGATGTAGCTTACTTGCTTCTACCAGAGGCTGTATACCTGGTGTCTCTCCTTGGCTTGATGATGAGGCATCAGGTTGCTCCATCTTCTTAGGGTCCTTGAGAATGATCCCCATCACCTCAATGCTACTGTCACTTTCTTCACTCACTGTTGACTCCTCCTCTGAAGTGGTTGAAGAGTCACCACTAGAAAACTCATCCTCGGAGGTTTCTAGATCCATGTCGCGTTGTTGACCTATCTTCATGTCGTAAAGTATTGGCCTTCCTTTTGCATCCTTCATCTGGATTATGTCGGTGTCCCAGTCCTGCTTAGCTCTCATAGCCATAAGCCAAGGCCTCCCTAGAGTGATAGGATAGCCCTCCCCTTTGTGTGGCATGACAAAGATGTCCACATCTACCTCGGTGTTGAATGCCTTTATCCTAACTGCATTTATGACACCAACACATTGAACTTTTAAATTATTTGCCATTTTGGCTCGGCATGGTGCCGGCCGACTCACCTCTAAACCCAAACGGTGCATCATTTTTTCACTCATGACGCATATTTGTGCGCCACCATCGATGTAGATATTGGAGATGTGTTGCCCTTTGATGTAAGCATCCATCACTGGTAGTATGTCGTCTAGATTCCTCCCGGAGATAGCCCCAGCTATCTTTGGCTTTGGTCGCCTCGTGTTAACCATCTTTGTCCATTGTCTCCTCACCCTAGGTGCTAGGTGGAGTAACTGGGGCCAGGTGATTTTTGGGCCCTGCACAGAAACATCTTGAACCAAATCATATGCTTTAGAACATTCACCCAAAGAGAAATCTACAATGTCAATTTTACATCATGACTTGGACGGCTTTTTGCTAGATTCCCCTTTATTCTTCATCTTTTCTTCCTTTTGAGAAGATCCACCATGCCTAGCGCGTTTTACCCCAATGGCATCTACTCCTTTAACCTTGGTCTTATCCTCCTCCACTTTCTCCTTTCCCTTACCTTCAAGACTGATGACGCTTACTGTTTGATTGCCAACTGGTGGTGGGGGTAAGGGTGGAATGAGAAGTTGTGGTGGTGGTGGTGGTTGAATCGGTGGTTGTAAGATTTGCACGGGTGGTGCTTGTCGTGGTGCCCTCGGTGGTGGTGGCCTTGCTCTTGGTGGTGAAACCTGGTTTTGTCTGGCTCCTCTGTTGAAATTCTGCCTCCTTGGTTGTGGACAGTAGTACATGCCATGACCATCCTCCCCACAATTGTAGCAGTGGTATTCTTGGTTTTGCCTTCGTTGTCCTCTCCCTTGCTCTTGGTTGCGATTGTGTGCATGCCCTTGTTGTATCAAATGGACTGAGAGATTCTCAAGTTGATTGGTGATTTGGTTGAGTAGGTCTTGCTGATCTTCAATTGATTCTTGTGGTTGAATCCTCTGGGCGATTGTTGTAGGTGGTGCTAGAGGTGGTGGGGTCCTAACGGCTTCCTCTCCATCGATATTCCTGGCTTGTAGGCGCAACTTCTTGTCTTTAAGGTGGGCCAATTCAACTGCTAGCTCATACGTAGCAGGAAACCTTCCCTTCACCTTCTCTTTAAGAGTTGGCCATAACCCAGCCACAAACCATCCTTCTTTAGGAAATCAGGTGCCCCCTCATCCTCTCTTAGCGATGCAACCCATCGTCCCCATAAATCTACAAACTTTGACTCATATGATGCGTATTCCAGCATACTACCCTGCTTCAACTCTGTCAACAATTGCCATAGTTTCTCTGATGTTGTGCCCTCTCCAAAACGCTTGACAAAGGCTGCCCTTAATAAGTCCCACCGTTCCTTGGTTTCTTGTGCCAAGGCATTGTACCATGATCTTGCATCCACCTTCATTAGAAGTGGGAAGATGCGCAAGCGCGAAGCATCATCATCTCTTGCAGAGATGACACATGCTATTTCCAAGTTGTCTAGAAAGTCTGCAGCATCCTCGCCCACCTTACCAGTAAAGGTTGGAAATGCTACACTTGCCATGATTACTGAGAGAGAGCTAGAAAGACACACTTCTTAACTTGCAAATTTTTTTCTTCTTTACGAGGAGGCGTGTATACCCTATTATACTAGGACATAGATTAAAACATCAAACGGTACATTGCCTTGTACCAAAGGTAAAACAAATGGCTGATCTGATGCCAGAACCTTAGAAAACCGCTCCCCACCCGGCATGGTGTCAATGACGTGCTGGTAGTGAGTCTTCAAGTCCAATATTACCTTGATTGAGCGTACACGTGTTGGTATGTGTGATCTGTCTTGAGGTAGGTTGTACTGATTCATGTGAAGCTTAGAGGTGCTTAGTCACTATCCAAGCTTGTAGGAGAGGGTGGTGTTCTTTCCTGAAACAAAGTCAGTAGATCCCTAGTTTCTCTAGTGAGAGTGTGAGCCAATGCTTCTGTTATCTGTGTTGCACCATCAGGTGCGACTTGAAAACTGACTATGATAACTACCTCGGTGACTTGAGTTACCCGATTCTCAAAGTAGAATAGTGTTCCCTACGCAACAACAACCTCACCAAGTCCATAGACCCTTGGACATACCTAGTGTCATCCAAGAAGAAAGTGACTTAAAGTCATGGGAAAGTGGGCATACTCACTTCTTGATGGAAAGAATGTTTACAGAGGGACTACTTGATCCTATCGAAGAAATGGATATCCCATCTTCCCCACGTCAAGGGACTGAAGTCCAAAAGGTACCATTAAACATTGCCAAATTGATGGATTTCATGTCTTCAGAAGTTAGAACCACCATTATGTCCAAACTATATAAAGACCCTGAGCTAGTCGCAGCCCTTCAAGCCTTCCTCAATGGAGAATTCAAGTTTGGGCTACCACAATTTGCACAGATGGATGGAGCTGGGGAGATACCAATAGAGGAGGAACACATAGATCCACAACCCAATCTAGATGAGAACCTTGTTATAGAGATACCTGTTAACAAGTTGGGACAATACTTTGAGGGTGATGAATCTAATGCGACTATACCAATCACTACTAAGGGATTAACTGTGAAGGGAATCCTTGATGGTGGCACTTGGGTTAGCATTGTGACTAAAAATTGCTGGGAAACTATGGGAAGACCTCAACTTGCGACCACAACTATAGTAGTGAAGATGGCTAATGGGTCTATTGTTAAACCTATTGGGATGCTAGAAGATCTCAACATCAAGGTCTTTGGACATAAAATAAGAGTTACATTCATTGTTATGTATTTCTCCAAACACACTATGGCATCGGAGATGATCTTAGGACGTCCTTTCATGAGGGAAGCAAAGATGGTGCATGACTGGTCTAAAAACCATGTCTACTTGCAATTCCAAGATTCTGTCATTCGAGTGGATCTTGTGACGGGTCGAGCACATCCTCTAGGAAACAGGTTTATAATCGATCATAGATCTGACACAACAGTTCACTCGGCCCCATTGCAGTATTGTTACACGTGTAAAGCGGACACTGATGTTGGGGAAGATTCTCCATATATGGATGTACTACCTGTGATGACTGAGTCGGACAATGTGGATTGGGTCCACCTAGCAGCAACTATAGACACTTGGGGAAATAGAGGGACAACCTGGGTAACACCTGAGGGGGATGAAATGCCCGTACCCTTAAATATGCTACAAGCAATGCATATAGCTTCTGTCAAGACTCATCCTCATATAACGAAGAAAGAATACAAGTGGGTCCCTAAATCTTCTTTAGCGACCATAGCTAGTGCTAAAAAACAGAAGCCTTGTAAGAAACGTTCCACTCGCTCCAAGAAATGTAAGAAAATGTGGCGCTGGATTCCTAAACGACTATTGGAAGCCCAAGGCTACTATCAAGGAAATGATCAAATTTGGGTGCCAAAACGTATATTGTGTCCTTACCTGTCACCTGACCCATGTGAGCCCAATCCTGTAGCTCAAAAACAACTTAAAGATTGCGGAAAGCAAAAAATCACAAAATGCTACACACCCTCTCCATAGCTAGTTTGGGTACCTAAGAAAGAACAATCTACTCCACCTAGCTCAGGAAGGGGGGAGTCCCATGAAGCTTCTAGCTCCTTATGTAATGCATCCATAGAGGTAAAAGCTTCTCCACATCCTCCACCTACAATAGTGGACCTCCATAAAGCTACAAAGGAATCCACACCTCCCAGTGTTCAAGAATCACCTGATGAACCACTTCAAGTTCGATCTTGGGAGAGTACCTTACCACCCTTGCAACTCGATGAGGCACCTAAGGTAAGAGAAAACTACTGGCAAAAATCCTCACCTATTATCGACTGGAACAATTGGTTTCAAAGGGTGACGAGCACATTTCAAACGGTATGACCTACCCAAGGAAGGGGGGAGTGTTTGCTAAAAGTCATCATTCACTTACTTCCCTCTCAACCTTCCTCCCTGACCTCTTAATTTCCGATCTTAGGGAATGTACATATAAAGTCTTATACTCACAAAAAACAAAAATAAATAAAGGGCAAGAGCAATTAGCAAACGAGTATGCACAATAAAAGTCAAAACATTGACCCAGACCTATACATTCACATCCGGTACACTGAAACAGAAACCTATGTCATAAAACACCTTTGATCCTCATCACTCGAGTGATGGAGGGTAGGTAGGATTAGTACGATAGGAGTGTTTCCGTTTTAGAGTTGAGTGATTAGCAAAGTTCCTTTTTCCCACTAATGTGCCTCCTAGAGGTATTCTTTGTGTTTCCTTGTGTGTACAGGAACGTGTTGCTGTGGTTAGGATTTGGACCTTCATAGAATCTTTCTCTCATCCACTTTTCAAATCAAGCGTGACCATCAACACAAACAGGTGTTTCTTGTCCATTAGCATTGCCCCTTATCTTTTTGCATCCATGTTTGTCTGTTTTGATTGTGATTGGTAGCATAATATTGAACACATTTTCTTAGTATCAAACATTTAATTCAATGAATTTTTTGTCATAATCACTTGTCTAGATTTAAAAATCAAGCAGTCCGACTAAGCTAGTTTGACCAAGTTAGGTGTTAGAGATCTTCTCTTAATACCATGGGGAATGCCTTCCTAATAATTAATGGTTACTTAGGTTCTCAATCCGATTTAGGCATCATTGTGTGAAATGTACTAGGGCTTTCTAGTGGGCTTGACCCTATTGACCTTTCGCTTAAGTATATAAAGGGAGTTTACTTGTGTGATGAGCCTGGGGAGGTGTATCAGTGTTATATGACCCCCCAAAGTTACAAAATTAAAATGTTGAAAATGAACAAACAAAAAATCAAAGTGCCATAATGTAAAATCTTAAGCTGGAAGAGAAATCTCAGCTTGATTGGGTACTTCACTCACATGTATCGCCTATGGTACTAGAGCCCTAGAGGTTTCCAGTGTGGGCGCTTTTCCTTGAAAAGCAAAAAAACCAAGGCATACAAAATAAGCACACACATCATTCACTGTGAAAAGACTTTGGGGGGTCAAAGAAAAGGTAATCAGTCAGGAGATGATTTCATGAGAAATTCCTTTTATCGTAGCTTAACTACAAGGTCTTCTAGGTATAGCCTCTAGTCAGCCCTCGAACATGAAATACTTGGCTCTCGCGATTAAACAACTTAATTGACCATAGAAAATTAAGAAGCTTACCCATGGTATTAATAGTCGATCTCAAGTGCCTTTCGACCGTTAAATTAGCGACCCCAGACTTGTTTAATTTTTTACCTTTACATCTGTTTATGCATTTGATTACATTGCAATTTAATGTTTATTGCTGACAAATTGTTTAAAATTCTTTTACCAAACAATTTGTCTGCCTAAAACTGCATATGCTTTTTAATCGCTTATGAGAATACAATTACTGTGCCAATGTTGTTTGATTTTGCAGTGAATGAAGAAGGCTAAGGACATTCATCTCAAATGCTCTTCCACCTCGACGAACGAGCTTCAACTCAATAGCTTCCGAGGATGGAATCTACATCAGGAAGGGGGGCATGTTAACCCTCACGGCTCACGGACACCCTATTACCTACGACGGACGTTGTAACCTACGGCGGACATTGTATTATTTATTTGGTAGAGTCAGGAACCGGGCTTGTCGGTCCAATAGGAAAAGGGTAAGAGTGATTGCCGATGAGAGGCGCACTCTAACTGGAACATTCAAGGGATTAGTTGGCTAAGCATGGGCGCCCAAGTGTGAATGGGGTGAGCTCATATAAAAGTCAACTAAACTTAAAATTCACTCATTCTCTCATTTGTGCAATGCAAGAAGAGTGCTCTTGCTCCATCTCCTTCTCCATCTCCTTGTGTACTAGTGTGTGTGTGTGATCGAGCATTGCGGCGGCACGACGGTGGTGAAGCGGTTGAGCGCGACGTAGCAGCGTCTCCTTCTTCTCCGCGGCGAGGAATCCTCCACGACAGGAGCATAGAGCGGTGAGTGACACACCATTGCCCTCTTTTGAGCTTACTAGTTAAGCTAGTTGTGTTCTTGGAGCCGTCTCTGGCTCGCACACAGTGTTAGGCAAGTCCCTTGCTTCGACAGTGCGGCAAGGAGCGCACAGATGGTGAACCAATGGCTAATTGGATTAGTGGATGTTGTTTAAAGAAGTACAATTTGCCACTAACCAATGAATTGCTAGAAAGGATGCATGTAGCTAAGCAAAGAAAGATAAAACAACAACAGGTTATTGATGAAGCCCAAGAGGAAGCTTGCCTTTGAGTACTCAAAAGGAAAGCTGCTCTCAAGAATCAACAAATACCTATTCCCATCAACACTCTAGGAATAGATGACCGCCAATGGTATTGCAGAAAGATGCAGTGTCAAAAAATGATGAATGGCTGTATGGTAGGTACCTTCGCATCAAATTACAACTCAACAATCATAGCACAAATGCATTGGTCGACACAGGAGATCGAGTAAATCCAGTCAGTTATTCCACCTACAAGAAAGCAACGAGTCAAGTTTTAACAGCAGGATAGCAACTATCAAAGGATGCAACAAGAACCCAACACCAACATTGGGAGTAGTCAACCTAAATGTGATAGTACATGGATTTTCAAGTCCTCATAAGTATTTATGCTTACCAGATGAACACGTGAATGAGACACTGATTCTTAAAATCTCATGGATGGGGACGTACAAGGCAGTACCAGATTGGAATACCAATTAGCTCAAACTATCACCTAAAGATGGACAACTCATTGTTCCAATTGCACCAAGCAAAGAGGAATGGAAAAGATAGTGGGACTGGAGTATCCATAGACACCAAAGAAGTTTGAAAAAAATGGGAACAAAATGCTCTTAGAAAAACCAGAATGAAATTGCAACTCGCAAATGGTTAGGGTATATTGGAGCACATTATTGTAGCATCTTGGGATAGAATAAAAACATACATTTGCAATAGTGGCCTTTGGTAAGAGCATCAACTTTGATGTCATTTTAGGGAGACCCTTTTATGATCAACTTAAAATGGTACAAGATTGGGCTATGAGCACATCTACTTGAGGCACAAAGAGGTTACGACAAGGATCAATGTGAAAGACCATAGCTACAAAGGTGTTAATCGAACTCATATTGAGGCAATTGACTCAACAATGATCAACAAACCAAAAATCCCATCATGGTTGTAAGATAAAGCACATCTTTAAATGTGTGGAGCTTAAAAATGTGGAAGTTTTACCAAAGAGGGTTGTATTCTAGAAAGACTAGTAGATGACACAAAGTATATCCTAGAATATCATTTCTTGAGGAATTATTTGAGCCATTTGGATGGGACAAAATCTTGGCTACTCTAGATGTGTGTGTGAATGAAACAACACCTACAAAGTTTTGTGATGAGGAAGGCTCTGATATAGATCCCTCTTTTGTGATAAAGGTGTTGAAGGAAGCTAATGAAAATTGTGAGTATGAAAGGAGAAGAGGTGAAACAACCAACTATGCATAAATCGTGATGCAAAATCACAAACAAAGGGAGAAAAGAAACCACAAGTATATGTCATCATTGATATACCTGAAGAATCAACAATAATTGTTTCAAACAAGATGACTCCAAAAAATGCACAACAAAAAGCAGATGAAGAAACAATGGTTTCAAGTTCCAAAGTTAGATGTTCAACAAACTTCAAATCAAGAGAAGAACAAGGGTAAAAGGCAAAAGATTGATTGTCTTTTGCAGTGACCAAATTCAATGTATGTACAAAAACAAGGCTTAAAATTACATGTTCAATTGTGATAGATCATTATGCTACAAAGAATCTAATGTCTTATGGAACTTCTATGATGATGGGAAAGCCATCCATCAAAGATCTATAAGAAATAGTGTACACAAGCTCTAAAATTCCGATTCCTAGTTTTGGCATGACAGAAGCCATACCCAAGTTGAGTAATGGGACATTCAAGGATGTTTTCTACATAATCGACTCCTATTAGATCAAAGAGAGTCTTGTCCTAAACAAAAGCTAGATTAACATCTTCTTTGAACAATAGAAAAAGGCTTCAACAACAACAAAAAGAATAGTGCCAGAAGCATCACAACTCCATGCAAAAAAGAAACAACCAACCATAACAAAAAAAGGTAAAGCTAAAGTAAAACTAAAGAAAATCAACTTTGCAAGTCAACTTTACCTTCAACACATCTCCATGAAACTTTGCAAGTCTACTTTACCTTCAACACATATCCATCAAACTTCCTACATAGCCTCTACATCAAAAGCCAAACCATAAAAAATGCGTTGGAAACCTAAGCAAAAATTTTATCAACCAAATTTTCCATCATAACAAAGCCTCCGAAAATGGTCAAAGAAAATCAACCAAGTGTTAGTATCGAAAGATCACATCAAATTCAAAGATCCAATAAGGAACAACTAAGATCTAGCATGCAGTACAAGGCTCGACCCAAAGGCACACATTCACAACCAAGAGTGAACAAATCCAATCAAAATGGAGGGTGATACAACTTCTACACGGATACCTTGTCCTCTACCACAAAGGAAAGGCTTTTACAATGGTAACAATCAGATATGGATAACAAAACCTAGTGTCCATCAAGTCATAGAGTAAAAGGGGAAATGGCAAAAGACGGTCACATCATGGAGACCAAAGACACGATGGATTCCAAAATTTCTATTGGAAACTCAATCAATTAACTTGGACTCATAAACACAATCTTGAGTTGTTGATAATCCATCACAAGCTCACCATAAAAAAGAGAGGTGTAATGCAGAACAAACTTGGTTTATTCATTCATGAAATGAGCATTAAGTTGGTCTACAGCCTTGAACCACTACGTGTGGGATAATTCCTTCTCTTCTCTCCTTGACTCATATTCTAGGACAAAGCGCACACTTCACAATCATATTCTCTCCTTGACTCATATTCTAGGACAAAGCGCACACTTCACAATCACCACTCGTGCCAAATCAATGGCAATAAAATATTGTTGTATAAACGATGAAAACCAATTTTTACATGTGGTCCTTTTGAAAAATGGGGAATTGATGCTATGGGTTCATTGCCTAGAGCAGCAAATGGTAAAGTCTATATCCTTGTTGCTATCAACTATATGAAAAGATGGGTAGAAGCACAAAGTGTAGCATGAGTAAATGAAAAGAACAGTGAGCATGTTTGTCTACACCCAAATCTATTTCATGTTTGGTACACCTCTTGAAATCGGCTCTAATAATGGTCCAAGTTATAAAAAGAACTTACTAACAGAAGTGTGTGATGAGTTTAAAATTCCCCATAGGCATTGCATACCCTATTATCCATAATTAGATGGTTTGGTAGAGAAAGCTAATGGGATTATTGTAGGAATCATGAGAAAGATGGTGAAGAGAAAGATGAAGTTATGGGATGGTTTCTTAGATGGGGCATTATGGGTATTTAGAACAACTTACAAAGATGATACCCAATTCACTCCATTCCACTTAGTGTATGGACAAGAAGCTTTGCAACCAATTGAATTTCACATTCCCACTATAAATCTTACATGTAAACAAGAGAAGAAATGGGATGAAGCATGGATCAATAGGCTCCATGGTGGAACTAGAGTGGAAAAGAGAGTCGGCGTATAGGTGCTACGACAAGAAATCTTTGTAACTCAAGGAGAATTTTGACAAGGGTCTCAAAGACAAAGGGATTAAAGAGAAAAATATAGTCCTTTGCTACAACAATACATTGGACAACATGTTTGATGCTAAGTTTGAAAATAGATGGGAAGGGCCTTATATTGTGTAGAACGATTTTACATGCAACTACTACCGATTGATGGATTTGGATGGAAAGGAGCATCCTAGGAAGGTCAATGGCTATCGATTCAAGCATTATCTAAGTCGCATCCTTCCAAGACATTTGGAAATAAAGCAAGACAAGGACGAAACCAAGGAGGTATGCTACTATTGTTGCTCTTTTCACATATTGAAATCATGTGCAAATAGGTGCATAACCCATGAAGGAAAAGAGACATCAAGAAGGAAAGGAAGATTGGAGGAGGCATTGCAAGATTACCCACAACTTTCATTGTAGTGCAAGCGAGTTGATTATACATGAATGAATCATCAACAGGGGGGGGGGGGGGGGGGGGGGACTAAATGATAGCTATTTTTTGGTCCAGCTATCATGAAAGAAGAGACAACAAAAAACCATAAGCATAGCCCAAAATAAACCGAGTGTGGGTGAAAGCATGTATAGGTGGACCGCTTTTGCCACTATATAGTATATGGTTTTTGGGGTTGAGAAAATGAGTGGTTTAGGCGTTTGAAACAGTGGGATTAAATTCAAAATTTATGGAAAAAAAGGGTTAAAATTTGACTTGTACTAAGTGAAAGCGCTTACTCATTAATGATCACCTCAAGGTACGTTCAAGCACTTAATGCAAATATTCTCTCGAGTCTCGTCCCTCCCACACTGTCTCGCTCGTTCCTCCCCCCTCTCTCTGTCTCGCCAGCGCCATTCAGGTTTCTAATTCCCTCTTTCCTCCCTCCTTTGCGTTTCTCTGCTAGCCGAAGCAACAAGCAGCAACATCACAACAACAACAAGAAAATTTAGGAGGAGTACTTTTTGCTGGGCTGGTCATCAACTTCAGTAAAAATCCCCTGCAGCATCAATAGGTATGTGTCATCATGTAGCTTGAAGCATTCTATCTCGAATGTTGGCTGAATTTGAATGTGGCTGGTTTTCCTAGGTAGCATTTCCAGGTAGCATTGATCCATGTTTTAACATGCTTCATGCAGATGTAGAAGCATTGTATGCTTGTCTCTGAATGTGTGGCGAGATAACCAAAGGGGGCTTGGCCTAGTGTTTAAAGTGAATGGGTGGGTGTGTAAGGACCCAGGTTCAACCCCTGGCGATATGGTCTGCCCTCTGTTGGGTGGCAAGATAATCATGGATTGTAAATATTAATGATGCATGTGTAAGTTTAGAATTTATTTCTTGAATGTATATGCATTGTGCGCATCTAATTGATCACCCTTGTGAATGCTTTATAAAAATGCATCATGCAGCTTGAAGCATGAATGCATATTTTATCAACTGTGTGTGCATGCTTATACGAATGCATCATGCAGGTTCAAGCATGTATGCATTTAACTATTGATCTTGTATCTATGTGGCATTTGTGATTTTTTTAGGATGAAGAACCAGGCTACAAAGGGACCTTCAGACTCTGACAAGGGTACACCTAGGAAGGGAAAGAGCTCTACACAGGAGTCGCCTATCAAAACAGGTTAGATGCATCATGAATGCATTTCTAAAATTGGTTTTATGTCTTGTAAAATTTCTGAATTTTTTGCACATGCATACTACAAAAAGAACTTCCGAGTCCCCCAAGGGTACACCTAAGAAGCAAAATGTTCAGCAAGTTCGATGCAGGTATTTCCCCCATGGATTCAATTAAAGTGTTGCTTTATTAGGAAAAAGTAGTGTGCACACCACTAGTAAATATCAAGAGGGTGAACCCCACTTTTTATGGGTACAGCACCACTGATAGGCTGTGTTGAAGTGGTGCATCTGCAGCACCCTTTAAATTTGGGCAGAAACCATGGTTGCATCACTACATAGTTATGCTGATATGGTGCACCATCTCTTAAAAGTGATACTGGACCACTTTAAAGTGCTGGGTGGCACTAAAAAGAGGTAAGGTTCTAGTAAAAATTGGAGATACAATGGGTGCATAACTTTCCAGTGGAAAACCCTAACTATTTTGTGGTGAAGCATCACTTTTAAGCGAAGCATCACGATGTTGCACCACTTTTCAGTGGTTTTACACACTTTTAAGATACCGAATAATGTTCTAGTTAAGAAGCACCACTTTCTAGTGGTAAACACAACTATAAAGTGGTGCTTCTTAACGAGAACGTTATTCGGTACCTTAAAAGTGTGTAAAACCACTGAAAAGTGGTGTTTTTTAACCTGAACGTTATTTGGTTTAAAGTGGTAAACACCAATAAAGTGGTGCTCACCACTTTTTGTGGTTCAAATCACATTTAAGTGGTGTTTATAGTGGTGAAGATCACTATAAAGTGGTGCTTCTTAACTAGAACATTATTCGGTACCTTAAAAGTGTGTAGGACCACTGAAAAGTGGTGCTTCTTAACCTGAACGTTATTTGGTATAAAGTGGTAAACACCAATAAAGTGGTGGTCACCACTTTTTGTGGTTCAAATCACATTTAAGTGGTGGAGCGTGATTGTCAACCACTTTCAGTGCTGTAGAACCACTTTTTAGTGGTGCTTTACAAAAGTGCAATAATCGTTAGTTCTGCATCTTTGCTAAAAGTGGTGGTTAAGTGCTTTTAATTGATGAAGCTTTACAAGAAGATACCACATTCTATTGGTGTAGCACCACTTTTTAGGAGTGTAGCACCAGTTTTAAGTTGTGTACAACAATTCACATCGGTGTAGCACAACTGATCATCCCACTTTTATGTGCTGGAGCACCACTTTAAAGTGGTGAAGAAACACCAAAAGGGGATGTATCACTAGAAAATAGTGGTGTAGCAGGACTTTTTAGTGTTACCTAACCAGTTTTAAGTGGTTGAGAACCATTTAGTGGTACACCACCAGTTAAAAATTTTGTAGTACCACTGAGAATGGTGCAGAAATCATTTCAACCACTTCTTATTGTTGATAAAACAAGTTAAATTATGGCTCATTATATACTAACATGCATTCTTATATGTTTTTACAGAGAGGTGGACAGTACCACGAGTGGCCTTACCCACTCGAACAAATTTTGCTTCACCAAGGAAGATTTTCATACCGAATATGGGCTATGCTTGGTTGGCCAGGATCCGAAGCTCCTATGTGATGATGATTTTTCAGATGAGGAGTGGCTTAGTGTATGGCTTTACAAGCGTCACCAAAAGGAGAAGATGCATTTAAAGGGGCTGAGGCCTGAAATGTATGAAGAATGTCTCGTGCTATACCACAAAGTATATCAGGGAGCTCCCCCGAACAACGAGGTAGGTGTGCATTTTGCACATGGATTTACTTGGCAGAAGTGCAAGGCTGCTGAAGATTTTGAAGGTTTAGTTGCATGGGCTGTGTATGTTGAAGGTGTTATCAAAATGTTACGCCAACAGAAAACTTTAAATAGGAAATTGGAGAAATGGAGGTCCACAAATGGTCCATGTCTTAGAAGCGAGTGGAAATTTAATGCAAAAAATATGCCTAATTACACTGACAGTACTGGCACAGGATTTGACTGGTAGACATACTCAGGTGGACATCAATTTTCAGGGCAGGCTAAGGAGGAATTTCTAAAGAAGTGATCCTTTGGCTCGATGGGAACATTTGGAATGTCAAATGTTTCCTCGACTACATTTTCTGCGTCAACGGCTGATGTAGCAGCTATTTCTAACATGAAGGCTAATGCTGCTGAAAAGTTAAAAGAGAAGCAGCAATGTCTCGAAGCAATAAAAATTGCTTTAGATCAATTAATGAAAAAGAGAGATGAGAAGGTTGGTTTGATGCGAGGCACCGCCAAGATCGTAGAGAGACTGAACAAGGATATGGAGGAACTCAAGTTGCATAAGGCTGGGCTTGTACCAAACGAGGAAGCAATGGCAAAGCTTGAGACCTTGATTCAAATCAGAAAGGAGGCTCTCAAAGACATGGGACTTGATATTGAAGTGCACACTCTCGATAACCTAGGTCATGAAGAGGCAGCACGGTTATAGGTATGTAAGCTTGATTGATTCACCTAGTAGTAGTTGATATTACTTAAAAGTGGTTAAACTCTAATTAGGAAAAAATGGTTAGAGACCATTTTATATGGTAAAAGACCACTTAAATATGTTTATATAACACTCTTAAGTGGTACCACATAAAGTGATGAAGACTCTTGAAAGTAATGCACAAACTTCTATTGTTTTATAAGTACGCAGTGCTATTTTTTTACAGGGTCAGCATGACACTTTGTTATGGGAAGTAGACGTGGCGACAGGGCATCTTCAATTTGTGGAAACGATTATTGATTTGTTCAAGTCAAGAATGCCTATCCTTCCTATCAGGCCGCCTGTTCATTTGGGATCGGACAATAGCTGTGTGCAGTTAGGTGATTTGTGTTTCTTGTGGGATGTCTATCATGCAGACTGTTGTTACCGGTGTCTACATGCTCCAGTGTCAACATCCATATCACCCACTTTGTTTTGTAGCTGCCTGTAAGTCTGCCGGCCAGTGTCTATTTCATGGATGTGAGGAACCTTTAAAAGATGCTTCGAAGCTGTTGGCACCCGGAGAGGCAAACATGGATGAGCATGTTGGTACAAGTAATCGATGTTTTTATACCTTATGATATGAAGCTGATTGTAGATTCATTTCTTGACCATTTTGTTTCTTTTCTCCATGTAATTATAGAGAAAGATCCAATGGAAGGCATCTTTGGATCTCCTGTTGATGGAATTGGTAATATTCTGCGGAACATTCTTCTCTTTGAATGTTCACATAACTTAATATTGAGTATTATTACATTGTCTTTTATGTAGCACACTCCCAAGCTGGGTCATCACGCAAGCCCAATATTGATAGCATGTGTGATGGGTGTGGGGATAAGAATGTATCCCAGAAATAAGCAGGTGAAGACAGTCGGGACCAACAAAAGACTGAAAAAAGGGCTGAAAAAAGAGCAGATGTAGTGGGAGATCAAGGTGACGCATCCAAGGAGTCAGCTGAGGTGCCTCTGAAGCCAAAACCTGCAATGAACAAGGATGTAGAGGATGCTGAAAAATCATATGAGAAGCCAATTAAAAAGGATACAAAAGTGAACTTGTCTGATGAGGACTCAGAACTTCTTATTTTAGAGGTTTGTGCAGAGGTTTTTGGGGCGTAGGAAAAAGAGGAGCAACACTGAAGAGCGCGCCAAACCAAAGAAAAAATCTAAGATTGCATCCGAGCCTCCAGAGCCTACTCCAGGAGGTAAAAAATCCAAGGAGCCTTCATCTGCTCGGAAAAAGACTAACCTCCAAGCACCCAACCTTAAACCTCCCAAAACAAAGTCCCATAAGAAACTTCTGTAGCCCCTATTAACCCTTTGTGCTTTGTAGCCTCTTTGTAATTTTGTCTTTGTACCCTCATTTTGATGATAATGAAACGACGGCTTTATTTTTCGTTCACTGGTTGTTTATTGCTCATTGATTGTCTATTTATTCTACTCATATTGTTCATTGACTGTCTATCTATTGTACTCATATTGTTCTTTCCGACATCATCATGAGCATCTTCAAGTAGAGCTTATTTTTTCTCTCCAGTATCTCCTACCAAGTGGATTGTTGCCATAGAAGTTCAAGAAATTAATGAAATGGAAATTAATAGCCTGGAAGGTATACTTTTCAAGTGTATTTTGAAAAGGTTAATATGTCAGTCTGATTGAGGTTTTTAAGGCATGGTACTTGTCTATGGCAGAACTTAGCTGGATTGGAGATGTTCAAGAACCAGATGAGAAGGTTTAAGACATAGCAGCTAAGCAGGATGCAGATGTAACACCAGATAAAGTAGAGGAAGACCAGGAACTAGCAGTTTGCCCCGAAATTGAGGAGATTTTGCCAAACTGCCCTGGATGGGGATATCTTGTTTCAAATTTTTGCAAGATCAAAAAGCTCATCATCCTTGATCTCGATGGACTATTCATGAAACGAGATGTAACCAAACGTGATCCAAAGACTGGACAACTTAAACACCCTCCACGTTCAGATTCCAATAGAGTTAAACTAAAAAGAGTGGACGAGAAGTTGTGGATCTACTACCGTAGAGATGTTGAGCAATTTGTTAGGGATTTGAGGCAAATAGCAGATGCAATGATTTGTAGCACTTGTACTGCTGCTAACATTGACCATATCCTCAGTACATGTTGGCCATACATATGGGAACATAGGACTTATTACTTTAGGGATCTCTTCTCAAACTGGCAATGTGAAAAGTGGTCGTATTTTGAAGAGATTGCTGGAGCTCCAAGAGACCTTGTAGGTGAACCTATGTTTTTCAAGCCCCTTTACCATGTTTGGAGCACGTTTCCAGAATACGACTCCTCTCGGACATTGCTCGTAGATGACTCCAGATATAAAAATATGCGCAATGTCTGGGACAACTGTATATGTCCACCCACCTTTGATCCTCTTGATGAAGAACAAGACCCTGATTACCTCACGCTCACACTGTTGCCATGGCTGTGCAGATGGGCACTAACCCCCAATACCCTGGTGTATACAAAGGCAAACCCCATCAGCAATCCCAAATATGAACTTTCAAGTCTAGTCTTTGAGCACTTTGTTATAAATGGAGATGAATGAGATTGTACATCCGGAAGTGCCAGAAACGTTATATATTGTACATTCTTGGTGGATATGTAGACGTTTCTGGATAATTGTTGTAATATACTTTTTGTAATATACAGAAGTTCTGGCACTTTACTGTCTCTGCACTATACATGTCTCTACACTTCTAAATGTCTCAGAACCACTTTTTAGTGGTGCTAAACCCCTAAAACATGGTTAAATTTTTATTATGTTATTGCAACAGTTTTTCTGGAACAGCAACACCATTTAATGGTGATGTTTGGGGGGAGTGGTGAAGCATTCTTAACCACTTTTTAGTGGGGCTAAACCACTTTTTAGTGGTGCTAAACCACTTTAGTACCACTAAAAAGTGGTAAATTTTTATTGAGTTTTTCTAAAACTGCAACACTTTTTAGTGGTGATGTTTGGGGGGGAAGTGGTGAAGCATTCTCAAAAACCAACATGTCAATTCCATCGTACATTTACACCAATTCCATCTTGTTTAATCTTTCACTAAATGATATAAAATCAGATTTGATTTACAATTGAAAGGGCATGCTATTGTATATTGCCTCATGGTTTTCATTGGAAAGTTCTAACACTTCTCCTATGCCATCGAGCACTACAGGCTCCATAGGGAACTTTATTGCCCTTATCAAGTGGAAATATATGAAAACTATTGGCTTGTTATCCCACAGGTTATACAAGTTTGCTTGTAGGGATTTATACCAATGGCCCGTGACCATATAAGTATGCTTCTCTATCTTGTTGAATAATGCATCAATTTGCTCGTTAGTTGTTAGGCCCTTAGCCACTACACACTTAAAAATGTAGAAGTCAACAGCCTCCTCATTATTCTCTCCATAAGTGACAGCAAAATTGTCTCCAGGTGTGAGAGCATCGCTTAAGGAGTCATAATGACCTGCATAAATGGCACCATGGAACTCCTCATCGTCTGAGTCTTCATATGACTGGGAATCATTAGTAAGTGGCTCTAAAGTGTGATATTGCCACGTCTCCACATGTGATCTGTTAATACACTTTCTCCAATGGCCAAGCCTGCAAGGAAAACAAAATCATGACAACTGTTTTGATCTCAATGCACAAGTGTTGTTCTCAGAATACCCATTCACACAGTGCATTGCTCTTGAGCCCTTCAATGGTTTGTAGTCCCATTGATGGCATCGTTGAACATCGCCTAGCTTGACCTCCCAGAACACCCTACTGACCTCCCTCTTTTGCTTGTCATACATAGTAGTTGCTCCAGTACTGAGATTCATTCTCAAAAAAGAGACAACTTCAACTGCACAAGTCAACCGCACACTATTTTGCTTCAATTTCTCATGAGTTAGAGCCCTTTTAATGACAGCCGTAGCCCATCATGTTCCCCCTTTCCATGTCCTGAGCAAAAAAAATTCCAATTCATTTCCATGCCAGTAAGGCTCCTATATCTAGCAACAAAGTAAAACGGTCGCTTTGCTTTAAATTGTGACGCTGCGCCATCTGACCAAACCCAATGTTTTTTAAATCTTAGCCCTTGATCTCTCAACCATTGAGCATGTAAGAGAAAAGCATGCTGCACAAATAAGGTGTAATGTTGTTTATCATCTGAGACAAAAAAGTGCATGGTCTTCTTTATTGCACCTGATGCGATGTGGAAATAAGTAATCAGGACAAAGATAGTGACCTGCTTAGTATACCAATGCATTGACTGGATCTCATTTTGCTCCTTGAAGGAGTAGTTCTCTGAAAAGTCAACGACGGAGACAACCACATCATCTGGAAACAAAGAAATGCAGTCCTTGAACTGTTGTGCTTGCCGCCTAAATATAAAATTGTGAGTGACATGCTTCTTCAAGTGGTCTTGGTACACTCGCAAAAGTTCTCTAGGCAGCATTTTCTTGTGGACAATGTCTTTCACAGTGCTCTTTCTAGCTTCATTGTTTAATCCAGTAGCACCCACTATATTTTCAAAAAACTTCATAGATACTTGCTTACTCTGCTCAACTTCTTCTCTTGGACAGATCTGAATATTGTAAAGAAAGAGGATGCAAGAGAGATACACAAGACAAGCACAAAGCACACAGAGATGGAAAGCTTCTTCTTCTTCGTACAGAAAAGAGAGTACAAAATGACTTAGTGCTAAAGTTGAAAAGTAGCACATATGTACATGCGATCACAAAGTGTGAACACGCTAGAAGCGTACTAGGCTGGCACTATAAGTGTAGTCCAGCTGTAGAATGACTGGCAGAGATCCTCCGTGTCGGTCACCTAACGCGCCAGTGAGAAAACGCCGTAAGCGGCCAAGACCCGTAGTGGATGCCAGCTCAAGATGTAGAGCTCGACATCTCAACACTCCCCCTCGAGCTCTGCATGTCGTAGAGTCCAAGCATAGTCGAAAAACGTCGAAGCTTATCAGCTCCGAGGGCCTTGGTAAAGATATCCGCTATCTGCTCTTCTGTGCTGACGTAGACCAAGTCGATGTCATCCGCCAACACTCGCTCTCGAACGTAGTGGTAATGGACCTCTGTGTGCTTGGTCCTTGCATGGAACACTAGGTTCCTAGCCAACTGCATGCTGCTAAGGTTGTAATAATGGATGACAATCTTCTGGTCCACCTGCACTCCCAAGTCCTCAAGTAATGTGCGTAGCCAAGCTACCTCGCACGCCGCAACTGCTGCACCTCTGTACTCGACCTCTGTGCTCAATAAAGCAACCGTAGGCTGCTTTTTGCTGCTCCATGTAACAGCAGTACTCCCAAAAGAGAACATGAAGCCACTCGTAGATCTCCTATCAACAATGCTACCTGCCCAATCTACATCTGTGTACCCATACAATGCTAATGGCGCATCTGCTGCATAGAACAATGCGTAGTCAAGAGTCCCTTGCACATACTGAGGTGTGCGTCGTACTCCATCCAAATGTGGCTTCCTCGGAAGCTGCATGAACTGACTCTCCAACCCTACTTTGTAGCTCAAGTTTGGCCTCGTGATAGTCAAGTAGATTAGACTACCCACAATCTTCCTGTACATATTGACATCCTCAACAACATCACCCTTCTCCGCACTCAACTTTGCATTCACATCCAAGGGAATAGAAATTGGCTTACAATCAGCCATACCATACTTTGACAACATGTCCAAAGCATATTGTCTCTATGACAGCCATACACCCTCTGGAGTCCTGATCACCTCAATGCCAAGAAAGTAGCGCAACTCGCCCAAATCTTTCATTTCAAACTCCTGTTTGAGAAGACCCTTCACATGGTCAATCTCCATAGCATTGTCACCCACAATAATAAGGTCATCTACATATATGGTAATGATCGCAATCCCCACATCACTCTCACGTACATAGAGTGAATGATCAGCATGAGCTCTCCTAAACCCAATACTGACAAGATACTTGGCAATCCTGTCATACCATGCTCTAGAGCCCTGCTTCAAACCATACAAAGCTTTGAGAAGTCTGCATACATAAACTGGGTAACCTGGATTGACATAACCAGGCGGCTCATCCATATACACTTCCTCTTGCAACTCACCATTCAAGAAGGCATTCTTTACATCCATTTGATGCATAATCCATCCTCTAGATTCAGCCACTGCTATGACAACTCTCACAGTCGTCATCTTTGCCACTGGAGCAAAGGTCTCCTCATAGTCTATGCCATACGTCTGTGCATAACCCTTTGCGACCAGCCTTGCCTTGTGACACTCAATGTTACCATCAGCCTTATGCTTGGTTTTATACACCCATTTATAGCCAATAGCTTTCTTGCCACTTGGCAATGGCACCAACTCCCATGTGTCGTTTGCCTCCAATGGAGCCATCCCTTCATTCATTGCATTATCCCAATGCACATTTCCAAGCGCATCCTCAAAACATGTGGGCTCCACATCCTGTATCACCTTAGCCATGTAGGCTTGGTGATGTGCTAGATACCCATCATAAGTCAATTTCTGAACTGGATTTCTGACTCTGTTAGATCTGCGCGGTCCTGGGTCACTCCTTTGCCCTCTAGCATCTTCTTGTACTTTCCTTACACCAGGTATCCTGACAGCCGGAATTCCAAATTCCTCATCAAGACTTTGTTCATAACAGTCTGAATCCATGTCTACATGTGAAAAACCTGATGATGCATCAGCCATAAAGGGAGGTTCATCAACCTTTTCCTTTCCTTTTCATGATACATTCGCTGTACTTGTTGGTGGAGTAACCTGCATACGTAGTCTACCATTCCATGGCTTCTCAACAGAGCCACGAGAAGATGACTCTTGTGGTCCACTCAAAACCGGTGACTGTGGCCTCACATTT
Source organism: Adiantum capillus-veneris (assembly GCF_014529385.1). Taxonomy (NCBI): domain Eukaryota; kingdom Viridiplantae; phylum Streptophyta; class Polypodiopsida; order Polypodiales; family Pteridaceae; genus Adiantum; species Adiantum capillus-veneris. The sequence continues at coordinate 56,726,875 of NC_140958.1, forward strand.
TGTACAACCACATCATCTTTTACATCAGCCCCAATAGTGCCATGTGCATTACTGTACCAGCTGCTCATCTCATCAAAGACTACATCTTTGCTCACTCGTAATTCTCGTGTAGTAGGATTGTAGCACCTGTACCCCTTTTGTTCAAGGGAATATCCCACAAGAATACATTTCCCTGCTTTAGGATCCAATTTCCTACGCAACTCATCTGGTACATGCACGTAAGCTATGCAGCCAAACACTTTCAAGTGTGCCAAATCAGGCTTTGTACCTGTAAACTTTTCCTGAGGTGTTACATCATGCACCGCAACTGTAGGTGTCCTGCTCATAATGTACACAGTAGTATTTACAGATTCAGCCCAAAAATGATGAGGAATGTTCTTCTCATTCATCAATGCACGTGCAATCTCTGCAATGTGCCTGTTTTTCCTTTCTGCAACCCCATTCTGCTGTGGAGTATATTTGCATGTAAACTGCCTGTGTATACCATGCATTCGCAGAAAATCTGAAAAATCGTTGGAGAAGTACTCTCCCCCTCCATCTGACCTCAATGTCTTGATTTGCATATATGTCTCCTTCTCAATCATGACTTTGAAGTCTTGAAAGTGACCAAATAGTTTACTTTTGTTACGCATGAAGTAGACCCATACTTTCCTTGTATGGTCATCAATGAAAGAGACATAATACCTGCAACCATGTATACTTGCAGTATCGGTTGGACCTCAAACATCTGTGTGCACCACCTCAAGTGGTTTTTTACATACATTGCGCTCATGTGGAAATGAGCCCTTTGACTGTTTTCCAAACTAGCCTGCTTCACACACTTTATGCATACCATCCACCTTGAATTTGGGCAAACGTTTTACAATCTGTTTTGATTGCATGCTGGGCAATCTATGTTCATTCACATGGCCAATGCGTTTGTGCCAAATGTCAACATCCGCCACAACACCTGTGCCCTGTGCCAATAATGTAGCTTTTACCTCAGGCATGTCTAAATTCAGCATAAACATTATGCCCACACATTTGCCCTCTGTGATCAGCTTACAGCCATTCTGGAAATCTTCTACATAACAGCCATTTGGATTGAAACGAACCTGCAAACCCTGCTCAACCATTTGTCCAACAGAAACAAGATTCTTTGTAATTATTGGGACATGAAGTACATCTTCTAAGTACTTTGATTTCCCACTCTTCGTATTTAAAGGTATGTCCCCTACATGAGCAATGGGGTGAGCTGTGTCATCTCCTGTCTGCACATAGCTTGACACATCTGGTTTGCGCATATCTCTAAACCACTCTCCACGAGACGTCATGTGATTAGAGGCACCTGAATCCACATACCAAACATCATCTTGGGTGGAATTCTCTGCAGTCATTATATTCATTACATGCTACATAACAAACATGCGCTCGTTTTTCTTGTCATCTGCATCTCTGCAAGTAGATTCATAGTTGCCTTCTTCTCTCTTTCCACTTGCTTTTCCCTTGGACAGTCACGTGACATGTGACCTCTTTCACCACAAGTCGAACATTATCTGCTATTTGCAGTATGTTGCTGCGTGCTTGATCCTGCACCACGACGTCTTTGACTCCCCCTGCCTTGAGACTGGTTTCCCCTGCCACCTATATTATTTTGATTTGATTAACCTTCTCGAAATTGGCCCCTGCAACCACTTGGGCCTCGACCACGACCTCTACCTCTACCTCTGTTGGAGTTAGAATAGAAGGCCTGTTCAGAATTATTTCTGCCATGAGAAGAAGATGTTTCAAGGTTCTTCTCCTCAAGAATAAGCATAGAAATCAAATCTTGGAACACGGGGATGTCGTCTCTTGTATTCATGGAAGACCTGAAATGTACATACTCATCTCTTAGACCATCCAAGGATGCACAGACAATGTCATCGTCTTCCACTGAGACTTTAATAGATCCAAGAGCCTCAATGATACTCTTGATCTTCAAGGCATAATCATTGATGGAGAGGTTGTTCCTCTTAACCTGATTTAGCTCCGACTTTAGCTGAAGCTTCCTGGCCTTGGTGTTCACCTTGAACACTTTGCCTAAGTTTCTCCATGCAATGGCGGGGGTTTCGGCATCCTGTAGATTCATGCCATCTGTGATGCTTATAGAAAGCCAATACATCACTTTGCTCTAGCCTTGTAATTGCCAGTCCCACAAAGCTTTCCTTTTTTCTGCTGTAGCATTTGCCTCGGGAATCTCTGGTTCCTTTTCATTGTCTCCTTCTACATAGTCCCAATAACCTTTTCCTTTTAGGAAATTTGTTATTCTGAACTTCCATGCAGGGTAGTTATTTTTCTCAAGCTTCTTAGTAACAATCTGACTGAAACCGTCAGACATCTTGAAGCACTAAGACAAAATAGCTACAATCTGCAAAAACCTGCAAATCTGCTGAACTTGCTATCCTGGTACCTCTAACGCTTTCTACAGTCAACGAGTGTCCACAATCAAGCATACATACAACCACTGTATTTGTACAATAAATCTCTGTGTACTGCACTTTGGAGACCTGTTCAAAAACTTGTACAAAAAACTTGGCATCTGGTCGTGGATTGGGATTGAAGGGATTGTGATGCTCTTGCTCTCTTAGCCTCTCTTGCCTACATCAGGCTCTGATACCATGTAAAGAAAGAGGATGCAAGAGAGCTACACAAGACAAGCACAAAGCACATAGAGATGGAAAGCTTCTTCTTCTTCGTACAGAAAAGAGAGTACAAAATGACTTAGTGCTAAAGCTGAAAAGTAGCACATATGTACATGCAGTCACTAAGTGTGAACACGCTAAAATCGTACTAGGCTGGAACTATAAGTGTAGTCCCCAGCTGTAGAATCACAGGCAGAGATCCTCCGTGTCGGTCACCTAACGTGCCAGTGAGTAAATGCCGTAAGCGGACAAGACCCATAGTGGATGCCAGCTCAAGATGTAGATGTCGACATCTCAACAAATATTACCTACACCGCATGCATTTCATGTTCCGATTAAGCATTGGTAGCTATGGAAACTATGTTCTGCAAGTATAGGGCAGAGTATAGACTCCAACAGTGAAGTGGTACTCATACTTTCATTTTTTTATGCAAGACATCCATGGTTGACAACTTCTTCATGATGAAGGCATATAGGGCAGCTGCACATGCAGCAAGAACCATGAAGATCAAAACTTCGAGTCCGCATGTGATTTACTGCCTCTTTAAGGAAAATCATTTGCACATGCACAATACAATAGCAGGTGTAGCGATCCCTCAATTTTCGGACAAAGAACAGTTTCATAGACTCGAAGCAATGTTGCGAAATCTGAATATCTGCATACTTTGTCTTGAATCTTAAATAAAGCTCCACCTACAATATACATGTATAAAAATTTTAAAAATAAACTTAGCATTCAAAACTGGTTAAATTGTTTCAAAAACATAAAAAAGTGATTCTATATCACTAAAAACTGGTGTGCACCACTAAAAACTAGTAATGATACATTCGGTAGTATTGTTTTACCTGTGAAAATAATGCACCACAAATACAAATTAGTGTAGAAACTAGTAATAATTATACAAAAAGGTAGAATATTAAGATTTTGTGTGAGGACAACTTAATAGTGGTGAGAAACCGCATTCAGCGTAACTAAAAAGTGGTTTGGCACGACTTAAAGGTGAATTCAAACCACTTGACGGTGATGAACCGCCAATAAAAAATGGTGTGCACTGCTTGAATATGGTGAGCAACGATTAAAAAGTTGTGAGTAAGGACATGAAAGTTTTGGGGAAGTTCAAAACTAGCACTTAAAAAGTAACTGGGGGGGACAAAATACTAGGTGACAGACCAGCATTAGCACTAGATAGTAGTCAAACACAACTTGAAAGTGAAGGAGCTCTTGTGAAAAGTGTTTGATGACCACTTTAGAGTGGTGAGAGACTAATTCAAATTGGCCAGTCACCAATTTAAATCTAGCACTTAAAAAGTAGCGGGAGGGACAAAATACTAGGCGACAGACCAGCATCAGAACTAGATAGTGATCCAACACAACTTGGAAGTGGAGGAGCTCTTGTGAAAAGTGCTTCATGACCACTTGAGAGTGGTGAGCAACTACTTCAAAGTGGGCAGTCACCACATGAACGCGGATTCTGGTCACTTGAATGCAGTTTCTTGCCACTTGAAATCGAGAACTTGCCGCTTGATTGCAGTGACAATGTTTTAGCTACCACTTGAAAGTGGTGTCTTGCCACTTGGGAGTGGTGCCTCATCACTTGCATGGAGTGATGACTGACGTAGTGACTTAGCACATGAAAGTGGTGTCTCACCACTTGATGACCACTTGAAATTAGTGAGCAACTACTTCAAAGTGTGCAGTCACCACTTGAACACGCTGATTTTGGTCACTTGAATGCGGTGTCTGGCCACTTGAAAGCGGGAGCTTGCCGCTTGATTGCAGTGACCAGGTTTAAGCTATCACTTGAAAGTGGTATCTCACCACTTGATGACCACTTGAGAATAGTGAGAAACTAGTTCAAAGTGGGCAGTCACCACTTGAACGCGGATTCAAGTCATTGGAATGCGGTGTTCGGCCACTTGAAAGTGGTGTCTCACCACTTGCATGTAAAGAATGAGGATGCAAGAGAGCTACACAAGACAAACACAAAGCACACAGAGATGGAAAGCTTCTTCTTCTTCTTCACAGAAAAGAGAGTACAAAATGACTAAGTGCTAAAGCTGAAAAGTAGCACATATGTACGTGTGGTCACTAAGTGTGAACTCGCTAGAAGCGTACTAGGCTGGCACTATATGTGTAGTCCAGCTGTAGAATCACTGGCAGAGATCCTCCGTGTCGGTCACCTAACGCGCCAGTGAGTAAATGCCGTAAGCGGCCAAGACCCGTAGTGGATGCCAGCTCAAGGTGTAGAGCTCGACATCTCAACACTCCCCCTCGAGCTCTGCATGTCGCAGAGTCCAAGCATAGTCCGGAAACGTTGAAGCTTCTCAGCTCCGAGGGCCTTGGTAAAGATATCCGCTATCTGCTCCTCTGTGCTGACGTAGACCAAGTCAATGTCGCCCACCAACACTCGCTCTCGAACGTAGTGGTAATGGACCTCTATGTGTTTGTTCCTGGCATGGAACACTGGGTTCCTAGCCAACTGCATGCTGCTGAGGTTGTCACAATGGATGAAAATCTGTTGGTCCACCTACACTCCCAAGTCCTCAAGTAATGTGTGTAGCCAAGCTACCTCGCACGTCGCAACTGCTACACCTCTATACTCGGCCTCTGTGCTCAATAAAGCAACCGTAGGCTGCTTTTTGCTGCTCCAAGTAACAGCAGCACTCCCAAAAGAGAACATGAAGCCACTCGTAGATCTCCTATCAACAATGTTACCTGCCCAATCTACATTTGTATACCCATACAATGCTAATGGTGCATCTGCTGCATAGAACAATGCGTAGACAAGAGTACCTTGCACATACCTAAGTGTGCGTTGTACTCCATCCAAATGTGGCTTCCTCGGAAGCTGCATGAACTGACTCTCCAACCCTACTGTGTAGCTCAAGTCTGGCCTCGTGATAGTCAAGTAGATTAGACTACCCACAATCTTCCAGTACATATTGACATCCTCAACAACATCACCCTTCTCCGCACTCAGCTTTGCATTCACATCCGAGGGAATAGAAATTGGCTTACAATCAGCCATACCATACTTTGACAACATGTCCAAAGCATACTTTCTCTGTGATAGCCATACACCCTCTGGAGTCCTGATCACCTCAATGCCAAGAAAGTAGCGCAACTCGCCTAAATCTTTCATTTCAAACTTCTGTTTGAGAAGACCCTTCACATGGTCAATCTCCATAGCATTGTCACCAACAATAATAAGGTCATCTACATATAGGGTAATGACCACAATCCCCACATCACTCTCACATACATAGAGTGAATGATCAACATGAGCTCTCCTAAAACCAATACTGACAAGATGCTTGGCAATCCTGTCATACCTTGCTCTAGAGCCCTGCTTCAAACCATACAAAGATTTGAGAAGTCTACATACATAAACTGGGTAACCTGGATCGACATAACCAGGTGGCTGATCCATATACACTTCCTCTTGCAACTCACCATTCAAGAAGGCATTCTTTACATCCAGTTGATGCATAATCCATCCTCTAGATGCAGCCACTGCTATGACAACTCTCACAGTCGTCATCTTTGCCACTGGAGCAAAGGTCTCCTCATAGTCTATGCCATACGTCTGTGCATAACCCTTTGCGACCAGCCTTGCCTTGTGACGCTCAATGTTACCATCAGCCTTATGCTTGGTTTTATACACCCATTTAAAGCCAATAGATTTCCTACCACTTGGCAATGGCACCAACTCCCATGTGTCGTTTGCTTCCAATGCAGCCATCTCTTCATTCATTGCATCATCCCAATGCACATTTCCAAGCGCATCCTCAAAACATGTGGGCTCCACATCCTGTATCACCTTAGCCATGTAGGCTTGGTGATGCGCTAGATACCCATCATAAGTCAATTTCTGAACTGGATTTCTGACTCTGTTAGATCTGCGCGGTCCTGGGTCACTCCTTTGCCCTCTAGCATCTTCTTGTACTTTCCTTACACCAGGTATCCTTACAGCCGGAATTCCAAATTCCTCATCAAGACTTTGTTCATAACAGTCTGAATCCATGTCTACATGTGAAAAACCTGATGATGCATCAGCCATAAAGGGAGGTTCATCAACCTTTTCCTTTCCTTTTCATGATACATTCCCTGTACCTGCTGGTGGAGTAACCTGCATACGTAGTCTACCATTCCATGGCTTCTCAACAGAGCCACGAGAAGATGACTCTTGCGGTCCACTCAAAACGTGTGACTGTGGCCTCACATTTTGTACAACCACATCATCTTTTACATCAGCCCCAATAGTGCCATGTGCATTACTGTACCAGCTGCTCATCTCATCAAAGACTACATCTTTGCTCAATCGTAATTCTCGTGTAGTAGGATTGTAGCACCTGTACCCCTTTTGTTCAAGGGAATATCCCACAAGAATACATTTCTCTGCTTTAGGATCAAATTTCCTACGCAACTCATCTGGTACATGCACATAAGCTATGCAGCCAAACACTTTCAAGTGTGCCAAGTCAGGCTTTGTACCTGTAAACTTTTCCTCAGGTGTTACATCATGCACCGCAATTGTAGGCGTCCTGTTCATAATGTACACAGTAGTATTTACGGCTTCACCCCAAAAATGATGAGGAATGTTTTTCTCATTCATCAATGCACGTGCAATATTTGCAATGTGCCTGTTTTTCCTTTCTACGACCCCATTCTTCTGTGGAGTATATCTGCATGTAAACTGCCTGCGTATACCATGCATTCGCAAAAAATCTGAAAAATCGTTGGAGAAGTACTCTCCCCCTCCATCTGACCTCAATGTCTTGATTTGCATATATGTCTCCTTCTCAATCATGACTTTGAAGTCTTGAAAGTGACCAAATAGTTTACTTTTGTTACGCATGAAGTAGACCCATACTTTCCTTGTATGGTCATCAATGAAAGAGACATAATACCTGCAACCATGTATACTTGCAGTATCGGTTGGACCTCAAACATCTGTGTGCACCACCTCAAGTGGCTTTTTACATACATTGCGCTCATGTGGACATGAGCTTTTGACTGTTTTCCAAACTGGCATGCTGCACACACTTTATGCATACCATCCACCTTGAATTTGGGCAAACTTTTTACAATCTGTTTTGACTGCATGATGCGCAATCTTTGCTCATTGACATGGCCAATGCGTTTGTGCCAAATGTCAACATCAGCCACAACACCTGTGCCCTGTGCAGATAATGCAGCTTTTACCTCAGGCATGTCTACATTCAGCGTAAACATTCTGCCCACACATTTGCCCTCTGTGATCAGCTTACAGCCATTTTGGAAATCTTCTACATAATAGCCATTTGGATTGAAGCGAACCTACAAACCCTGCTCAACCATTTGTCCAACAGAAACAAGATTCTTTGTAATGTTTGGGTCATGAAGTAAATCTGCTAAGTACTTTGATTTCCCACTCTTCGTATTTAGAGGTATGTCCCCTACATGAGCAATGGGGTGAGCTGTGTCATCTCCTATCTGCACATAGCCTGACACATCTGGTTTGCGCATATCTCTGAACCACTCTCCACGAGACGTCATGTGATTAGAGGCACCTGAATCCACATACCAAACATCATCTTGGGTGGAATTCTCTGCAGTCATTGTATTCATTACATGCTGCATAACAAACATGTGCTCGTTTGTGCTGTCATCTGCATCTCTGCTAGTAGATGCATAGTTGCCTTCTTCTCTCTTTCCACTTGCGTTTCCCTTTGGACACTCACGTGCAATGTGACCTCTTTCACCACAAGTCCAACATTCTCTGCCATCTGGAGTATGTTGCTGCCTGCTTGATCCTGCACCACGACCTCTTTGACTCCCCCTGTCTTGAGACTGGTTTCCCCGGCCACCTATATTGTTTTGATTTGATTGACCTTCCAAAAATTGGCCCCTGCAACCCCTTGGGCCTCGACCAAGACCTCTACCTCTACCTCTGTTGGAGTTAGAATAGAAGGCCTGTTCAGAATTATTTCTGCCATGAGAAGAAGCTGTGTCAAGGTTCTTCTCCTCCAGAATAAGCATAGAAATCAAATCTTGGAACACGGGGATGTCGTCTCTTGTATTCATGGAAGACCTGAAATGTACGTACTCATCTGCTAGACCATCCAAGCATGCACGGACAATGTCATCATCTTGCACTGAGACTTTAATAGATCCAAGAGCCTCAATGATACTCTTGATCTTCAAAGAATAATCATTGATGGAGAGGTTGTTCCTCTTAACCTGATTTAGCTCCGACTTTAGTTGAAGCTTCCTGGCCTTGGTGTTCACCTCGAACACTCTGCCTAAGTTTCTCCATGCAATGGCGGGGGTTTCAGCATCCTATAGATAGCCCATCATGCCATCTGTGATGCTCATAGAAAGCCAATACATCACTTTTCTCTGGCCTTGTTGTGAGTCCCTCAAAGCTTCCCTTTGTTCTGCTGTAGCATTTGCCTCGGGAATCTCTGGTTCCTTTTCATTGTCTCCTTCTACATAGTCCCAATAACCTTTTCCTTTTAGGAAATTTTTTATTCTGAACTTCCATGCAGAGTAGTTATTTTTCTCAAGCTTCTCAGTAACAATCTGACTGAAACCGTCAGACATCTTGAAGCACTAAGACAAAATAGCTGCAATCTGCAAAAACCTGCAAATCTGCTGAACCTGCTATCGTGGTACCTGTAACGCTTTCTACACTCAATGAGTGTCCACAATCAAGCGTACATACAACCACTGTACTTGTACAGTAAATCTCTGTATGCTGCACTTTGGAGACCTGTTCAGAAACTTGTCACTCCTTTGGAGTCCTGGGTCACTCCTTTTCCCTCTAGCATCTTCTTGTACTTTCCTTACACCAGGTGTCCTGACAGCCGGAATTCCAAATTCCTTATCAAGACTTTGTTCATAACCATCTGAATCCATGTCTACATGTGAAAAACCTGATGATGCATCAGCCATAAAGGGAGGTTCATCAACCTTTTCCTTTCCTTTTCATGATACATTCGCTGTACTTGTTGGTGGAGTAACCTGCATACGTAGTCTACCATTCCATGGCTTCTCAACAGAGCCACGAGAAGATGACTCTTGTGGTCCACTCAAAACCTGTGACTGTGGCCTCACATTTTGTACAACCACATCATCTTTTACATCAGCCCCAATAGTGCCATGTGCATTACTGTACCAGCTGCTCATCTCATCAAAGACTACATCTTTGCTCACTCGTAATTCTCGTGTAGTAGGATTGTAGCACCTGTATCCCTTTTGTTCAAGGGAATATCCCACAAGAATACATTTCTCTGCTTTAGGATCCAATTTCCTACGCAACTCATCTGGTACATGCACGTAAGCTATGCAGCCAAACACTTTCAAGTGTGCCAAATCAGGCTTTGTACCTGTAAACTTTTCCTCAGGTGTTACATCATGCACCGCAGCTGTAGGTGTCCTGTTCATAATGTACACAGTAGTATTTACAGCTTCAGCCCAAAAATGATGAGGAATGTTTTTCTCATTCATCAATGCACGTGCAATCTTTGCAATGTGTCTGTTTTTCCTTTCTACGACCCCATTCTTCTGTGGAGTATATCTGCATGTAAACTGCCTGCCTATACCATGCATTCGCAAAAAATCTGAAAAATCGTTGGAGAAGTACTCTCCCCCTCCATCTGACCTCAATGTCTTGATTTGCATATATGTCTCCTTCTCAATCATGACTTTGAAGTCCTGAAAGTGACCAAACACTTCACTTTTGTTACGCATGAAGTAGACCCATACTTTCCTTGTATGGTCATCAATGAAAGAGACATAATACCTGCAACCATGTATACTTGTAGTATCGGTTGGACCCCAAACATCTGTGTGCACCACCTCAAGTGGGTTTTTACATACATTGCGCTCATGTGGAAATGAGCCCTTTGACTGTTTTCCAAACTGGCCTGCTTCACACACTTTATGCATACCATCCACCTTGAATTTGGGCAAACGTTTTACAATCTGTTTTGATTGCATGCTGCGCAATCTATGTTCATTCACATGGCCAATGCGTTTGTGCCAAATGTCAACATCCGCCACAACACCTGTGCCCTGTGCCAATAATGTAGCTTTTACCTCAGGCATGTCTAAATTCAGCATAAACATTATGCCCACACATTTGCCCTCTGTGATCAGCTTACAACCATTCTGGAAATCTTCTACATAACAGCCATTTGGATTGAAACGAACCTGCAAACCCTGCTCAACCATTTGTCCAACAGAAACAAGATTCTTTGTAATGTTTGGGACATGAAGTACATCTTCTAAGTACTTTAATTTCCCACTCTTCGTATTTAAAGGTATGTCCCCTACATGAGCAATGGGGTGAGCTGTGTCATCTCCTGTCTGCACATAGCTTGACACATCTGGTTTGCGCATATCTCTAAACCACTCTCCACGAGACGTCATGTGATTAGAGGCACCTGAATCCACATACCAAACATCATCTTGGGTGGAATTCTCTGCAGTCATTATATTCATTACATGCTACATAACAAACATGCCCTCGTTTTTCTTGTCATCTGCATCTCTGCAAGTAGATTCATAGTTTCCTTGTTCTCTCTTTCCACTTGCTTTTCCCTTTGGACAGTCACGTGACATGTGACCTCTTTCACCACAAGTCCAACATTCTCTGCTATCTGCAGTATGTTGCTGCCTGCTTGATCCTGCACCACGACGTCTTTGACTCCCCCTGCCTTGAGACTGGTTTCCCCTGCCACCTGTATTGTTTTGATTTGATTGACCTTCTCGAAATTGGCCCCTGCAACCACTTGGGCCTCGACCACGACCTCTACCTCTACCTCTGTTGGAGTTAGAATAGAAGGCCTGTTCAGAATTATTTCTGCCATGAGAAGAAGATGTTTCAAGGTTCTTCTCCTCAAGAATAAGCATAGAAATCAAATCTTGGAACACGGGGATGTCGTCTCTTGTATTCATGGAAGACCTGAAATGTACATACTCATCTCCTAGACCATCCAAGCATGCACGGACAATGTCATCGTCTTCCACTGAGACTTTAATAGATCCAAGAGCCTCAATGATACTCTTGATCTTCAAGGCATAATCATTGATGGAGAGGTTGTTCCTCTTAACCTGATTTAGCTCCGACTTTAGCTGAAGCTTCCAGGCCTGGGTGTTCACCTTGAACACTTTGCCTAAGTTTTTCCATGCAATGGCGGGGGTTTTGGCATCCTGTAGATTCATGCCATCTGTGATGCTCATAGAAAGCCAATACATCACTTTGCTCTGGCCTTGTTGCCAATCCCACAAAGCTTTCCTTTTTTCTGCTGTAGCATTTGCCTCGGGAATCTATGGTTCCTTTTCATTGTCTCCTTCTACATAGTCCCAATAACCTTTTCCTTTTAGGAAATTAGTTATTCTGAACTTCCATGGAGGGTAGTTATTTTTCTCACGCTTCTCAGTAACAATCTGACTGAAATCGTCAGACATCTTGAAGCACTAAGACAAAATAGCTGCAATCTGCAAAAACCTGCAAATCTGCTGAACTTGCTATCGTGGTACCTATAACGCTTTCTACACTCAACGAGTGTCCACAATCAAGCATACATACAACCACTCTACTTGTACAGTAAATCTCTGTGTACTGCACTTTGGAGACCTGTTCAGAAACTTGTACAAAAAACTTGGCATCTGGTCGTGGATTGCGAACGAAGGGATTGTGATGCTCTTGCTCTCTTAGCCTCTCTTGCCTGCACGAGGCTCTGATACCATGTAAAGAATGAGGATGCAAGAGAGCTACACAAGACAAGCACAAAGCACACAGAGATGGAAAGCTTCTTCTTCTTCTTCACAGAAAAGAGAGTACAAAATGACTAAGTGCTAAAGCTGAAAAGTAGCACATATGTACATGCGGTCACTAAGTGTGAACTCGCTAGAAGCGTATTAGGATGGCACTATATGTGTAGTCCAGCTGTAGAATCACTGGCAGAGATCCTCCGTGTCGGTCACCTAACGCGCCAGTGAGTAAATGCCGTAATCGGCCAAGACCCGTAGTGGATGCCAGCTCAATGGATGCCAGCTCAAGGTGTAGAGCTCGACATCTCAACATTGCATGGAGTGATGACTAACGTAGTACTTTGCACATGAAAGTGGTGTCTCACCACTTGATGACCACTTGAGAGTGGTGAGAAACTAGTTCAAAGTGGGCAGTCACCACTTTAACGCGTTTTCTTATCACTTGAATGCGGTGTCTGGCCACTTGAATGCGGGAACTTTCCGCTTGATTGCAGCGATAAGGTTTTAGTTACTACTGAAAGTGGTGTCACACCACTTGGGAGTGGTGCCTCACCACTTGCATGGAGTGATGGACTGACGTAGTGACTTAGCACATGAAAGTGGCTTCTCACCACTTGAATGCGGTCAGACACCACGTGAAAGTGGTTTTTATACGTGTAAGTGTTGTGTGCACCGCTTCATTGTGGTATAATAACACTTGTAAGTGTTTACTAAGAAAATGTGTTCAAACTCCACTAATATGGTTTTGGTTACCATCATAAGGTGGTGGGCACCATTCATGCAGCAGGAGTAAAAAGTCTATGGCACTACTATAACTTTTGCACCATGACTAAAAGCTGCTACATCACTTGGAAAAAGTGAGCTACACTACCAAAAACGTTTGCACCTGTAACACCCCTACTAGTTTGTAAAACACGTCTATTAGCATTGGGTAAACAAGACTTTTTAGTGGGTGAACACCACTTTGTAGGGTTTACGGTGAAGCGTTGGTGCATTTCTAGTAAAAATTGTTTCTTAAACATTAAAACCTGCTACAAAACATTAAAAACTGGTTCAAACACACTAAAAAGTGGTGTGGAAACACAAGTAAAAGTGATTCAAAAACATTTAGAACTATTGATCAAATTTTAGAAGTGGTTCAGATACAATTAGAGACTAGTATAGTAATGTTTCACCACTTTTTAATGTTGCAGCACCACTAGAAAGTGGTGCAAAAAACCAAAACAAGATGTAGCACTAATAAGAGGAAGTATAGAAACATAATGTTGTGGCAGTAATGAGTTGTAGCACCAATAAAAAGTGGTATAGAAACATAATGTTGTGCAGGAATATGAGTTGTAGCACCAATAAAAAGTGCTAAAAAATTATATCAATTACCTGAGGCTCCTCAAGAAGGTGGATTGGATGCTTTACATATGAACATCTAGCTAGTCTCTTACTGCAAACATCTTTCTTGTTGGGGGCCACCCTCGTCTCATCCGTCCAAAATTGAAAGACTATGTCTTTAACAGTTTGAGTGATGTGAGTTCTTCGTGCATCATCTCTATGACACGCAGATGCAGGGAACGAACCATCGGATTCACTTGACACTATTCAGTGATGTTTGGCTGAATATAAGTTTCTTTTGTGGATCCCCATAAGCTTGGCAGCTTGCGGTATGCTCATGTCAGTGTTTTGCTCCTTGCTTCCACCATTCACCAACATCATCATTGCTGATTTCTTCACAAAAAACTCGTCTGAAGATCTTGGGACCTTCACATGATTCAAAGTGTTGCGAATGTTTCTCAGCATAATTGCTTCCAACTCTTTGGATTTACTCTGGATAGTAAGGAAGCAAGGATGTTGAAGAAGTTCATCAAAGATTTTCTTCCTACCACTTGCATCCATTCCCACGGTTAAAGTGTTGTACCATAGCTTGACATATCCTTCGTTTCTTTCTTTCATCCATCTCCCCTGTATTACTTTCCGTCACAAAGTTGATCGTTTCCTTATGTTGCTTTCATTTCTAAGCAGCCCAACATTTCCTCATTAATTTTCTACGCTGAAGTTGAGCTTCTCTACTCAATGACGATGAGGTGATAGACAGTTCTTCACTGTGCTCCATTGTTGCAGTACTTTCAAAGGATTGCTCTACAAGAAATACAATACAAATCATAACTACACGCTATACTTTTAATTAATACATGGCACTTCTTGCACTAATTATCAAGATACTAACAAAGCATAATAAGTGTTTACATACTCAAGAATCATCAAGTAGAAGAGGAACCTATAGAGATAGAGTTCGTGAGAGAGAGAGAAAGAGTGCTAAGAGAGAGAGAGAGATGAGCGCGAGCTCAGACACAAGAGGAGCCATGCTTAGAGAGATAAAGAGAGAGAGAGAGGGGGGGAGGCTGAGTGATACAGAAATCTCAGCAAGATCTCTGTGAGAGAGAGACAGAGAGGAGCTAGATAGAGCTCCAAGAGAGATCTCAGAGACAAAGAAAGCTCAGACAGGTTGTAGCAGGAAAGAAGCGGTGGACAATAACCCAACGTTCAGCAGTAAATTACATTTAGTCTCATTAATTGTGGTACGTTAGGAGACTTAATTGACGTACCTTAGGAGAGTGATATTATTTTTGAGATTTGAAGCACTTTTAAAACACCCACTTTTAAGCGCAAAAAAGCAATGTCCTTGACATTACTTTTCAGGCCACCTATACATGCTTTCACCCGTGTATATATGTAAATAACCCTAATAACTTTATTTATCATAGGTAACCAAAACACACTTTCAAAGTTTCTCATAGGAATCCCTACTTTTTTGTTCTATATTTACCATTAGGTGTGCATTAATATTAGGGGTGATTTTCTTATATGTAATTTATGGTTTGGGGGATATCTTCATAAATAAATAAGTGTTTCACCTATGCTTACGTATTTTAGTTTATATACTATCACTTGTGAATATTCATATAGAATATTAAATAAAATCTAGTAATTTACTTCACATGGAAAACAACTTGAGATAGATGTATTCAAATGCACATGTCTATTTCCTACAAATGTCAAAGAGACTTCAATGCAAAAGGAGAAGAAGAGTTCTACTTGAAATTGTCTTCCTATGATGAGTAGTCTTGAAAGGATATGGAAAAGAAGTACCAATATTGTTCTCCATAGGCTTCTATGCAAAGTGAAAAAGGACGGGGACACATAGTACATGGGAAATTGGAAAACATGAAGCACTTTTGGTAGCCTTCAAATTAAAAAAAATGGACTCATCACTTGCCGTAAAAAATGAAAACTTGTTGTTGAGTCTCTCTCCTAATATTTTAGTCAATATTTTCTCTCTCTTGCTTTTTTCACAATAAAAAAATCCCTATGATCAATCATCTTGATCTCGGGGGCTTGTTCGGGCCTCTGTAGGACTCTAAGATGCTTTTATCCATGATAAAACAGTCCATATCTTTTTTCTCTATTTTTTGTATGGATTTTACACATTCTCTTCTAATTACACACACACACACACACACACACCATTTTCACTAGCATGAAGAAGAAGCTTCACAGATTTGGCTATGGCTTCTATGTGTATATCTACATATTCTACTACTTTTCTAGAATAATTCACCTGTTTTTTCTTGTTCTATCTCATATCCTACCACCAACCCTCTAATTTCTTATGAATTTCATCCACACAACGCAGCAAACGAAGGAAATTTTAGCAAAATACTGGCTCCATCCAATGGAATCAATACACGACGCGTGGAAATGGAAGTGACAATTCAACAACAAAGAAGGGGAATCTTCTAGATTTGGCTATTTTCTCATCTCTCCAATTTCACCATTTGTAAATATTTCCTTATCTTATCCATTGTAGAACCCCATACTAACACTAACACTAACTCTAATTCTAACTCTTACTAACCCACTAACCTAAACTCTAGCCCTATCACCTATCTCTTTGCTTCAATCAACTACCTCCTAAGAAAAACTTTGTTATGTGTAATTAAAGGTGATCATGCCAAATATAATCCCTCCAAAAACCTATAAAAGGAGGGCATCTCTTTGTAATGCCATATACATGAGACGAAGATGTGATAAGTGTAGAGAATGAGAGTGCAAGAGGAATTGTGAGAGAGGCTACAAGATTTTCACAAGAAGCCTTGCATTATGCTATGCTAGCTTTGTGAGTGCAAATAGCTAGTTTTTCCAATTCTTGCTAAATACTCAAATGCAAAGTTCTTTGTATAGTGTATGCCAAAGAGAAGAGAGGAGAGGAATTAGAGGTTGCTTCTACAATTGTATGCTCATTTTGGTGATCTCATCAAAGAAGAAGTGGTTTTGGGCTCCGCATCTTGATGGTGTTCTTTCATCTTGTGTTTGCTAAACATCATGGAATCTACACAATCGTAAGTTTTTCCAAGTGTCTTGTGTTTGTTGGTTTTTTGGGTGACATTATGTGTGTGTATCCCTAGCCTCGAGTAAGTCATTGTAAGAGGGTTGCAAGGTGGAGATAACTCCTACGACCCTAAGACAATGCATGGGGTGGCTATATTTGAGTGTGTAATTGTATTGAATGGAACTTGAAATTATAAATTGTTGTAGTGCCAATTTTGTTTATCCTTGTGTTGTGGTTTTGATTTAGTTGGGGTACTCATATCACTTATCCGTTTTCTTGAAGCTTTGAGAATGCATGCTTGAAGTTTTTCATGGTATCTCTCTCTCTCTCCCTCTCTCTCTCTCTCTCTCTCTAGGTGGTGCCCCTATATTTTTTTATAGATTTGGAGTATGGTATTTGGGTGTGTTGTTGTTTTTGGGTTCTGTGTGTTGTACTTGTGTTAGACACTTGAACCCTATGAGCAACACGGGAGCCTTGAGAGGTGTCTAGAGGCCACTTCTCTTGTCGCTTATCCCAGAATGCCTCAGTAGTACAATCAATCGTTATTGCAAGAATTTGGTGGCCTATGCTAAGCTTGGATGCTCAAGAGTATGTGAAATAATGTGATTCTTGTCAAAGATCTAGAGTACCTCAAAGAAAAGATTACATGCCACTTTGATCAATGATGGGTGCTCAAGATTTTGCAAAATGGGGAATTGATTTTTCTTGGGGGGGTCACTATGTATAAACTGTGTATATCGTGTTATGTGTTCAAGGACTATTTACAAAACTCCTCATCTGTGAATTTTTTACAAATAAAATACGCCCCTTTTTAATTGAAAATGTAACCAATTTCATTTTATGATACCCTTTTGTATGTGAATATGTGAGAAAAAATCAAATTTAATATCCCCTTCTATTGCACTCACGTGATAGTCACATAATTACTAAGTGATGTCCTTGAGTGATTTTTTAGGCCTAATTCACCTACCAGCACATAGAAACTAAGACCAATTATTATTATTGCTATAAAACAATGCGATGAATCCAAAGCAACAAGGAAAAATGATGCACACACAACAATGCAATTCTTGTATGAGAATGTATTTATGCACTATGAAGTACTATTGATATTTTTATCGATAGGAAAACTCATTTACTTAAAGAGATACTTGAGTACTTGAATTCATGGTGGTTCAAAACAAGTTTTCTCTCCATCACCCCCAAGATAATGGACAAGCAGAACAAACTAAAAAATTATGAGCTCTATTATCATGAACATTGTTAGCACTAGGAAATTTGGTGAAAAACTATAGCTACACTTTGCAATATGGGCATATCATATTCCTTACAAAACCACTTTGAACTTAATACCATTCAATTTAGTTTTTGGATCAAATGGAATAAATTTTTGGATTAAATGCACTACTTCCTATGAGTTTTTAATATTGATACTTTGCGTATCAAAAACAATTGAGTGGGATGGCCATGACTATCAAACAAGCTAAATGAACTTGAAAAAACTTGATGAACAAAGACGCCTAACCATCGCTCATATCTACACATAAGAAAGGAAACAAAAATAGTTCTTTGATTCAAAAGTCCTCACCAAAGAGTTCAAAAAGGGGGACCTTATTTTGGTATTCTAATTAAAACACCACATTCCAAATTTTAAGAAAAAGGAGAATGGATTTTTTATTATTGAAAACTTGTCTCCCAATGGTAAATTTAAACTCTTCACACTAGATAGGGATGTAATGGCCAATTGGATTAATGGTGAGCGGTTAAGAAACTATCATTTGCCACTAAGAAATGAGATGCTAACCAAGTGATCACACAAGCTCAAAAGAAGACTTGGCTTCAAATTCTCAAGCACAAGCAACGTGTGCATCCAAATCCCATACCGATGGATGCCATCAAACTTGTACATTTTAATGATTCCGTACAAGAAGACATGGATATCAAAATCAAAATTGGTTCATCAATAAGTTATCATGAGCGGGAAATAGTAGATACATGTGCCAAGAAAAATGCTATGAATTATACAACCTATTTCCAAATGACCACCACTGAAGAAATGGATCCATATAGAATGAACCTCCATACTACCAACACTCAATCTCTTTTCTATACAATTGGGAAGGTGGATATCTTATGTAGACATGTTTTTTATATCCAACTTGGTATCAAGCTAGCAAAAAAATTAATTCTTGGAACACCTTGGATTTGAACTTACAGCTAAATTCCAAACTAGGAAGATAATTTGTTAAGAGTTATGAAACTGTTAAGAGATAGAGAAGTAGAGAGATATAGCTCATAAAATCACATACACACACACAAATGGAGGAAAAACCTTTTTATTCTTCTTCTTCACTAACTCAAGATAAGAGGTCTACAATGCATATAGATAAAATACAACATAAAGGGAAACTAATACAATGGTCTAGTGTGAACTACTAGTGAGTGAAATGGATGGATAAGTGTGCCACCAGTCCATATAGGTGGACCAAGTCAATGTAGCTCAACTTACCGATAGGTAGACTAGGTCGATGTAGTCGATAGGTAGGCCAAGTTGATGTAGTCTAGGCATAGTATCACTAGTGAAGATATGTGTATCTACGAGGTGCATTAGTGATGATGATTGTTAGTGATAGTCATCCAAGAGTAATACATGTTGAGCTTGACATCTCAACACTTCCTTTCAAGCCCTACTCCATCTCTCATATGGAAAGCATCATTGAAAATAACCATAGCTTTTGTGCTCCAAGGGCTTTTGTGAGGATATATGTAACCTCCTCATCCATCATCATGCACTCAAGGTCGATGTTGCCTCCCCATTAGGAAGAGAATGGAGTCTAGGAGGGCCTCTTTATTTGCCAGTTTAAGGGAGTCAAACCTCCAGTATTAAGAAAGCAATCAAAGGACAACTTTTGAATTCAAACAGGCAAAACGGCTAGTTTATTTGAATTTGATTTTTCCCCCAAAATAAAAGTTAAAATCTAGCGAAAAAAAACCATATCATGCAGCATATCTATGGAAAGAGCTCGGTGTGTTATAGATCTATAATCTCTGCTCAAATCGAAGATCATATGTAGGGTTATGGAAGCCCAAAAATCATAAAGTTGTCCACTCCCTTTTTTGGAGGGAAAAGTGTATCCTTTGACCACTCTTACACACCCACCATTCTTGCACGCATGGCGTGCATCTATTTGTAAAAATGTTAATCACCTCCATAATCTCATGGAAAATAAAGAGGCCCTCCTAAACCCCATCCTCTTCCTAATGCAAGACCCTCTCTTAATTAAAGTGGTTATGCACCTCAATTTTCTTTGTCCTCACATGAAAAATTGGTTTTGAGCTAATTGTATGCTCCTAAGGTTGTCGATAACAACCGACCTCTATACACGTACTAAAAAGTCATGATGTGGCAATGCCAACCATACTACATCACATGCCACCAATGCAACACCCCTGGGCCCTATACTCTACCTTTGTACTCAATAGAGCAACCATAGGTTGTTCTTGTTGCTCCATATGATAGTAACACTCCCAAGTGAAAACACGAAAGTGCTGGTGGTGAACCTACAATCATATGTGCTACTAGTCCAATTTGCATCTCTGTAACCATAGAGCTACAACTCAGCATCATCCCTTAATAAGATTATATAATCCAAAGTAGCAATCACATAGCACAATGTCCATCTCACTACATCCAAGTGTGGATTCCTTGGGGAGTGCAGATCATGTATACCCTATACTTTAGTCACATTATCACCTCCAAAAATCAAGTCATCCACATAGATGCATATCACCATAATTTGTATCTCATTATTTTTCACATACAATGAATGATCTGCATCAGATAGTCCAAACCCAAAGAGCTGAGGAATACCATAATCCTCTTATACCAAGCTCCAGGTGCTTGCTTCAGCCCATATAATTCTTTCTTTAACTTGCATACAAGATCACATGTCCTCATATTCACATAGACTTGTGGCTTCTTCATAAAGATAATCTCATTCAAGTTGCCATTTAAGAAGGCATCCTTTACATCCACTTGTTTCAACACCATCCATTTTCTAGATATGCACAATGAGGACTCGAATAACTATCATAAGACAATCTATGTATAGGATTTCTTACTCTCTCATATCTGAGTGGTCCAAGATCATTTCCAAGTGCCTTGTCTCTTCTTGCATCCTTCTTGCACCTAGATTTTTTACAAAGGGTATGCCTAAATCCTGATCTAAGATTTTCTCATAACCACTATTGTCACCATCACCATGAACAAAACTCAAATTTGAAATATTAGGGGCATCATCAACTATTTCCTTTCCTTTTCTAGATACATTTGAAGAGCTAGCAAGACTCACTCCTTCACAAAACCTGCCACTCCATGGATTCTCACAATGACCTACACTAGATGACCCTTACAGTCCACTCAAAACCTTTGACAGTGAACTTTTTTTTTTGTAGCCACATTCTCTCTTACATCAACCCCTAAATCGTTCTTCATATCATCATACCAACTTGTCATTTGAGCAAAAACTACATCTTTGCTCACCCTCACCTTACCCATGATTGGATTGTAATCTTATACCATTTGATTAAGGAAATAGCCAATGAATACAGATATTTCTACTTTTGGGTCAGGCTTGCTTCTTAGGCTTATCTAGCACATGCACATAAGCAATACATCTGAACACTTTAAAATCTGATAAATCCAAATTTCCACCAAAAAAACTTATCTTATAGTATCATGTACTATAGAAATATGGTCCATATACATAGTGTAAACACCTATAGCAATAGCCTCAACCCAATTACAATGAGGCATGTTCTTTTCATTCCTCAATGCTCTCACAATTTTTGCAATGTGTCTGTTCTTTTTCTCAACGACATTTTGCTTCGGAGTATACCTACATAATAATTTCCTTTGAATTCCATGCTTTTCTAGAAAACCATTGAACTAATTGGAGATGTATTATCCCCCTCCATTTGAGGCACTTGACATGTTTCCTATTCTGTTTTTCAACCCTAGCTTCAAAATTTTGAAAACGCATAAACACCTCACTTTTGTCCTTCATGAAATAGAGCCATACCTTTCCCATGTGGTCATCAATGAAGCTCACATAGTGCTTGTATCCACCCACCCATAGACACAGTCTTTATTGGAGTCCATACATCTATATTTACTAAGTACAATGAATTCTTGGTTACATGATTGAGGGAATGATGTTTTTTCATGTTTCCCAAATTGACAAGCCTCACAATTTTTCCTAGATCTCAACAATTTTAAATGATGGCAAACCTATAACTATCTTTTTGCTTTGCATCATTTTCAGCCTTTGAAAATTTACATGAAAAATGCATTTGTGCCAAATCTCTTAATATCTTCAACAACTGTTGCATCTTGTAAACATATGATAGCATTAACCTGGAGCACGTTTACATTAAAGTAAACATTCTGCCCACTTTCTTTCCTTGTGCAAACAAATTTCCACCCATCTTATTCTCTTTGACAACGAGACCATCAAAGTTAAACTTGACCTACAAACCCTACTCGATTATCCATCCCAATAGATCCAAATTCTTTGTATCAATGTAAGGTACATGCAATTTATGGGCCACAAGGTACTTTACTTTACCATTTGTCATAGACAATAAGACATTTTCTATGTGCATAATGGGATGTGATGTATTATCCCCAACCTTCACATAACTAGGAGTTTGAAAATTTTGCATTTCCTTGAACCACTCACCATGACTGGTCATGTGATTTGATGCACTTGAATCCACATACTAGATTATCACCATATTTTCCACATTTGTAATCATAGTATTTAGCATGTGTTGCACTACAAATAGCCTCTCAAGCTCATCTAGATTCCTACTAGAGGTTGCATAATTATTCTGTTGCCTCTGACGGGAGCAAAGCGAACCCTGAACCCCGATGGCCTCTAAAACACCGGGGACCGAATGGCGCGCCTCGAGCCTGTCATGGTAAAGCAAACAAGGGGCACCACCTAGCTTCAGCGGCTAGGACGCAAACAACATACCACCATAACAAAGTTTTCATCCAAGAGAGATGGATGCTTGGGATTAATGATGAAAAGGAAAGGGAATGAGATCAAGTGAGAGAGAGAGAGAGAGAGAGAGAGAGAGAGAGAGAGAGAGTGAGGGAGGGGGTATAGCGGCTTAGTACTTAGGAATCACAAAAGGATGGCGAATCCGCACACCCTTCACACATACACAAGCTCACCCAAAACACAAGACTAGGTGGCGATTCCGCACACCTCACATGGGCAAAACATTGCAAGAAAACATACTCACAAAACCTCAAGCTTTATTTAGAGAATTGGGCGATGAAATGGGGAGCATAGGGTAGGGGAATGAGAAGGGAGAGAGTGGTAGAGCACATGGCGGATAGGTGGGAGTTGATGGCGAAGACTCGCACGAGGATTATGTCCATCATCCTTCATTTAGTTGCCCTTCCTCTTCCATAGGCAAGGGTGTAGAGGTCATGCTCAAGACAAGCATGGTGATTGCGGTGATGGTGATGGTGATGGTGTGGGTGTGTGTGTGTGCACTAGGCACACACAGTGCATAGTGTGTTCTTTGGTGATGTTGTGTATGTCTTTAGTGTGATGGTGACCCCTCTTTATATAGGGGATGAGGGGGGAGAAATTCTAGAATTTAGAAATGAAGAAATCATTATCTACATAGGCCATGTGACTGTGGGCCCCACTTGTCTGGCTATGTGTATATGTGCCAGAACAGCAGTCTCATGAGAGAGAGACTAAGAGAGAGAGATGGGTTGATGAAAAAAAGTGAGAGGTGACATGGAGAATAAAGTAATTACAAGAGGGGAGAGAGGGGAGTGTGTTCAGAGGTGAATCTGTGTGCAGATGTGTGTGAACACAAGAAAAATCAGGTAACCACCGGGTGGGGATGGGTATGTGGGCACCTTTTTTTAGTGAAACTGAGTGTGTGTGAGTGTGGGGGAGGTTATTTAGCTACAAGACAAGAGACATGGCACCCTTTAGAGAGAGGGGGGGGTATTTGGGTCATGGGATATGATAGGAGAGAGAAAGGGGGGGTGGGGTATACTATTTTGGAAGATATGATAAGTTGCATGTGAGTTAGGGTGCATTATTGGTGAGAGGTGGGGTAGCTTGAGGGGAGAGAGAAAGGAGAAAGGACAAGGGGAAGAGAGAGGGGGTTGACCTTTCGAGTGGAGGAGAGGAAAAGGGACACACGGCGGGGCATCAGTGAAGAAAAAGGAGGCAAGGTGGGGATGGGCTGCCCCGCAGGCATGAGGTGGCCTATTTTACCTTTCTCATATATTTACATAATCATACTTTATTTTTTTTCTTACTTTTTCAATGCCTTTTATCACTCCCTCCCTAAGACGAGGTTTCCATGGGGTGGGGACGAGAGAAGAGGGGTATGGGAGCTTGGCTTGTGAAAAGTCCCCCATCATTAGCCCTCCCCTTTTGGTTAGAGGCATTCATGGATCTAGCTCTGTTTCTTCTTCCGCTTAGCTGTAGGATCCGATATCGAGTTGCCTTCTGAACTAGCCATTCCATTTGGCCATTGGTGAGATTTCTGGGATATTCATGAATCTGTAACAGGTCCGAGTGATAACTTGTTCCTTGGAATAGTGTCGGTTGATTAAAGGGGAAGCCCATGGCTTCTAGAACTTTGTGCCAATGTCCTCCTAGATCCCAAGTGAAAAATAGGATCATTGTTTGTAGTTTCCGAACAATAAAATTTGCATGCCAAATTGGATTAAATTTGTAACCACCAGTAGCGAGCGAGACTGAAAATTATGATTCCCAAGAGTGTACCAAGAATCCACCATATATGGCCGCCTTGTTGGTGTGGTGAGCTCAAGTTGTCTTCAGAGTCCTGCTTACTGCCATTAGAAAAAATTGCAAGCATATCATGCTTCTTTTGGGTGTGGTCAAACATGTCAGCTTCCTTTACTGATGCTAATAGCAAGCCACCTACCTTGCGGCTTAAATACAAGCGTAATCCACTTACCTTTCTCCAAAGAGAGGATGCACTATTTGTAAAAAATTGTACCAAATTGCGAATGAGGTCTTTATTCTTGCATTCTATCATGCTTTTGTCTATCCATGGCTCCTTTGCTCTTATCTCCATGCTGATCTTCTCTCTACATGTTAGAGCAGCTAGCCATAGCCATAGGTCTGATGCATCCCATGCAAACACAATGTTGTGTTGTGGAGGAGTTTGGAACACCCTTAAAAGGTTGGCAACATATTGATCATCAAACTTACTATGAACATCCTCACATAAACTGGAGGCATTACCCATCTCCAAGTTTATAACACCCTTCAGTTGACTAGAGGCATTACCCATCTCTAAGTCTATAACACTACACAATAAAGTCTTGCTCGGCTGCCAAGCCTCTGGAGCAATAGCCAACTCCAAACCTTCAGTCATACTTACCTCTTCGTTATGGTCCTCAAGTGAAACTACCTTGATGCAAGATTCCTTTAGCTTGCTACACTGTCCTAGGTCCATGCTTGTGCACAGGCTTCCGTTTTCAAAGCCCTCCCCTTTGCTTGATATGTTGTCCATCTTCTGCAAAGCCTTGCTAACAGGCTGGTTTTCCTCTTCTCTTGTATCTTTCATGACCTTTGCATTCCTCTTACTCTGACGAGGCCTAATCAACACTTTACACCTTCTTATCCTTACTGCCCAATGCTGTCGATTGATCACTTTGGTGCCTATTTCATTCAAGGTTAGAGATGTACTCACATTCGTAACACAATTTTCTTGACTTACCTCCCCCACCTGGGTAGCATCTTTTGATTCTTTAACCTCTTGTTCCACTGCTTGAGTTCTTTGAATAGTCTTCTTACTTGATCCTTCTTCTGTTACACTCATTTTGACCTCTTCTGCAAGACCAATGATACTTGGTGTGCGGGTACCAATTGGTGGTGGGCGTAGGATGATTGTAAGTGGTGATTGTGGAGGACGTAGAATTTGTGTTGGTGGGGCTGGTGCTCGAGGTGGGGGTGTTCTTTCTCTAGGGGGTGACAATTGGTTCCTCCTACCTTCTCTATTATAGTTTTGTTGTGGTTTGGGACAGTAGTACATACCGTGACCATCTTCTCCGTAGTTGTAGCAGTGATACTCCCTGTTTTGTCGTCGTGCTCTTCCAGGTTATTGATCTCTTTCTTGACTCCTCCCTTGCTGTATTAAGTGGACAGACAAATTCTGCAGTTGGTCAATAATATGAGCCAACATATCTTGTTGGTCATCTCTTACCCGAAGACCCGGTGGTGGTGGTGGAATGGTGGTTGTCGTAGTTGCTGGTCGACGCGATGTTCCTGATTCTGTTGACTCGGTTTCTTTGGCTTTCATTCGCAGCTTCTTGTCTTTAAGGCGAGCAATCTCAATGGCTAACTCGTACATAGCCGGGAATCTACCTTTCACCTTCTCCTTGAGAAGCGGCCATAAGCCATGCGTGAACCGATCTTTTTTTAGGAAATCGGGTGCAGCTTCCCCCCTATCCAGTGACTCAACCCACCGTTCCCACAAATCCACAAATTTGGACTCATAGGTGGCATATTCTAAAAGACCCTCCTGCTTCAAGTCTCTCAACTTGTCCCACAACTTTTCTGAAGTGGTACCTCCCCCAAAGAGCCTCTTAAAAGCGGGTTTTAAGGGTTCCCAATCATCCTTGGTTGCTTGTGGAAGTGCATTGTACCATGATCTAGCTTCTAGCTTCATGAGATGCTTAAAGATTCCAACCCGGGATTCATCCGTATCTTTGTTGCTCACTACACATGCTACTTCAAAGTCATCTAGGAAGTCTGTTACCAAATCCTCCCCCTTCTTTCCTTTAAATGTTGGAAATGCTACACTTGCCATGATTACTGAGAGAGAGCTAGAAAGACACACTGCTTAACTTGCAAAAGTTTTTTTCTTCTTTACAAGGAGGCGTGTATACCCTCTTATACTAGGACATAGATTAAAACTTCAAACGGTACATTTCCTTGTACCAAAGGTAAGACAAATGGTTGATCTGATGCCAGAACCTCCAAAAACCGCCCCCCACCTGGCATGGTGTCAATGACGTGCTGGTAGTGAGCCTTCAAATCCAGTATTACCTTGATTGAGCGTACACGTGTTGGTATGTGTGATCTGTCTTGAGGTAGGTTGTACTGATTCATGTGAAGCTTAGAGGTGCTTAGTCACTGTCCAAGCTTGTGGGAGAGGGTGGTGTTCTTTCCTGAAACAAACTCAGTAGATCCCTAGTTTCTCTAGTGAGAGTGTGAGCCAATGCTTCCGTTATCTGTGCTACAGCATCAGGTGCGACTTGAAAACTGACTGTGATAATTACCTCGGTGACTTGAGTTATCCGATTCTCAAAGTAGAATAGTGTTGATTCTCTATTGTGTAGAGCTCCTTCCATTTTGTTTTTGTGGGTTGGTTGTAGGTTGCGGATATGGTTTCGACCTTCTCCTTCTTCTTCTTGGCACTTGGCCTATGTATATCCACTGGGTTTGGCGTGTTCGTTGACTCTCCCACTGCAAATCGATTACCGTTACGCCTGGCACTCGAGCTTCGATGGAGATGCGGAGTTCTTCTAGTTGTGCTTGGAGCTCTTCTTCTTCTGTCGTCCAATTAGCAAATCCTGCTAGCCATTCATCCATTCACAATAGTTTAAGGGTTTCAGTCTCGTAAGCTGAAGGGTTTCATGAAAAGATCCTCAGTGGGGGCACCAAATGACGGGAGCAAAGCGAACCCCGAACCCCGACGGCCTCTAAAACACCGGGGACCGAATGGCGCGCCTCGAGCCTGTCATGGTAAAGCAAACAAGGGGCACCACCTAGCTTCAGCGGCTAGGACGCAAACAACACACCACCATAACAAAGTTTTCATCCAAGAGAGATGGATGCTTGGGAGTAATGATGAAAAGGAAAGGGAATGAGATCAAGTGAGAGAGAGAGAGAGAGAGAGAGAGAGAGAGAGAGTGAGGGAGGGGGTATAGCGGCTTAGTACTTAGGCATCACAAAAGGATGGCGAATCCGCACACCCTTCACACATACACAAGCTCACCCAAAACACAAGACTAGGTGGCGATTCCGCACACCTCACATGGGCAAAAAATTGCAAGAAAACATACTCACAAAACCTCAAGCTTTATTTAGAGAATTAGGCGATGAAATGGGGAGCATAGGGTAGGGGAATGAGAAGGGAGAGAGTGGTAGAGCACATGGCGGATAGGTGGGAGTTGATGGCGAAGACTCGCACGAGGATTATGGCCATCATCCTTCATTTAGTTGCCCTTCCTCTTCCATATCCAAGGGTGTGGAGGTCATGCTCAAGACAAGCATGGTGATTGCGGTGATGGTGATGGTGATGGTGTGTGTGTGTGTGTGTGTGTGCACTAGGCACACACAGTGCATAGTGTGTTCTTTGGTGATGTTGTGTATGTCTTTAGTGTAATGGTGACCCCTCTTTATATAGGGGAGGAGGGGGGAGAAATTCTAGAATTTAGAAATGAAGAAATCATTATCTACATAGGCCATGTGACTGTGGGCCCCACTTGTCTGGCTATGTGTATATGTGCCAGAACAGTAGTCTCATGAGAGAGAGACTAAGAGAGAGAGATGGGTTGATGAAAAAAAGTGAGAGGTGACATGGAGAATAAAGTAATTACAAGAGGGGAGAGAGGAGAGTGTGTTCAGAGGTGAATCTGTGTGCAGATGTGTGAACACAAGAAAAATCAGGTAACCACCGGGTGGGGATGGGTCTGTGGGCACCTTTTTTTAGTGAAACTGAGTGTGTGTGAGTGTGGGGGAGGTTATTTAGCTACAAGACAAGAGACATGGCGCCCTTTAGAGAGAGGGGGGGGTATTTGGGTCATCGGATATGATAGGAGAGAGAAAGGGGGGGTGGGGTATACTATTTTGGAAGATATGATAAGTTGCATGTGAGTTAGGGTGCATTATTGGTGAGTTAGAATGCATTATTGGTGAGAGGTGGGGTAGCGTGAGGGGAGAGAGAAAGGAGAAAGGACAAGGGGAAGAGAGAGGGGGTTGACCTTTTGAGTGGAGGAGAGGAAAAGGGACACACGGCGGGGCATCAGTGAAGAAAAAGGAGGCAAGGTGGGGATGGGCTGCCTCGCAGGCATGAGGTGGCCTATTTTACCTTTCTCATATATTTACATAATCATACTTTATTTTTTCTTACTTTTCCAATGCCTTTTATCACTCCCTCCCTAAGACGAGGTTTCCATGGGGTGGGGACGAGAGAAGAGGGGTATGGGAGCTTGGCTTGTGAAAAGCCCCCATCACCTCCTGTTTGGATAGTCATGTTGAACGTGACCATGTCTCTTACAATTCCAACATACTATATGTCCATGTTGACCTATATTGCTATGTTGCATATATCCACGACCTCTTGGACTTCCCCTACCTCAAACTTTTCCTTGACTACATATATTTAAGCTTTGATTATTATTCTATTGTTGCGATTGGTGGTTGCCTCTTCCTTGACCACCTCCATGACCTATACCATGTTCTATTTCTCTTCCTCTATTATTAAAGAGGACTTTTTCAAAGTCTGTATAGAGGAGTCTTCCTCAAGTTCCTCCTCTTCCACAATTAGTAAGGACACCATTTCAAGAGGAGTGCTACATAATCATGGAGAGAGGAGAGGTGAGAAGGGAGAAGAACACAAGGCACTGGTTGCAATCTCCCCCATTCAAGAGTGAGGATTTTCCTCTTGCACATATTTACTCATAGATTCCTTGAATGCTCAAAATGATTGCAAATTGTTCACTTGAACATAAAGCGACCATTTCTCATAAAGAGCACTTTAACACTAGAATGGTAACAGGACACTTTTGTGTCCTGTTAAGTGACCATTTTGCCTTATGAGTTGAAAAAAACTTAGCATTTTTTTTTTAGTATCAATCTCACAATTAACCTTACTCTTGCACAACATTTTTGAACGTAAACTGTGTGAAAAAACGGGTCCTGTTTTTGGCTTTTTTTCAATTTTTGGCAACTATACCACTTTAAACTTCATGTTTGTGAGGTTTAGATGGCTAGAGGTTAGGCCTTCATAGTTATGAACATGTTTTGATGCTTGTAGGGAGAGCTAAGTGTTAAAATTGAAAGTTATGACCAATTTACAAGAATTGCATAATCCTGTTTTTTGGCCAAAATTAACACTTTTATGATTTTTTTGGTGGCTTTCTTGATATCCAAATTCAAATTTGATTGTGTAAGTGTAATGTATAACATAAAGCTAATCTCCCTTGAGTTTTGGGGGACCTAACATGCTATATAGCATAGTATATGATGATGGTTGAGTTTTTTGATTGCTGAAGAATACGATACATTTTAGAGTAGCAAGTATAACTTTCTCAATATTGCTAGTTTCTTAGGCCAATTGTGTGTATTTTGTAGGTAGTAACCATATCTAATCATAGACTTCATAATGCTAAACCCAGTTTTTTCATGTTTGCTATATTTAGCACTTTATCATTGCCCGCAAGGTTCCAATTGTAAGAGATCCATTATATTTTTGACATGCTCCATGGATCCTTTTGAATCCGGAGGCCCAAAGGGAACTAAGAAAGCATATATATAGTATCTGTATTGAGCGTGACTATAGAAACTTTGATGATAGGTCCGCAGAATGGCAAAAATGTAACTTTTTTCTACCTATGTTTTTTGTCCAAAGAAAATTAGTGAGCTAAAAGCAACCATATGTATTGGTCACCAACCCATTGAAGTTAATGGGGCATTTTATCTCATGTCCTACAAAAATCTCCATTCTTATTTATATGCAATCAACCGTAAGAAATTGCTGTTTTGGGCAAAAAGCACTGGTCCATCAACTTTGGAGGCTTGTAGTGACCAAGGGATGAGAAAAATTACAAGTTTCTCATTTTTTCCATATGTAGTAGTTATTGAACTATAAGCTCATGAAAGGATTTTTCAAAATGAGTGGATCTACTATGGTTTTGGAATTTTTTCCCAAAACCCTGAAAGGACACTTTTATGTCCTGTTAGGTTACCATTCTAGTGTTAATAATGAAATATCCATAAACTTTCTATCCTTTGACATAGTCCATAGTCCACTTATTTTTTTTCACCTATCAGATACAATAGATAAATAATAATGAATTTCCATTACTTATCTCTCCATTAGAAAAGCAATTTTCCTTAGTTGCGAGGTTAAGCACCTTGCAAATCATACTCGTGGGGAGGGGGGGGGGGGGGGGGGGGGGGGGGGGGGGGGGGGAGCTGCACTATGTAATCATGTTAATGTATCACATGAGTTCAATAAGAGGGTTTTTTTTATGCAAAAGTTTTAATCAAATTAATAGAGATACATTAACAAAAGGAATAAATTCATAAAATAAGGGGTCATTTTATTCATTCAAACATGTTAAAAAATAGTTTTTAAAATACCATTTGAACACACATCATATAGGGGGTTCTCAATAGTGCACCTCCTTGAGAAATCATACTTGTTAAAAATAATGGCTAAAATTATGTGTTTGATATATCATGGATTAAGATAAAAACTAAAACTTAAACAAACAAGATTTTATTATACCTATTGTTATCCACATATTGCATATTCTAGTGTCTCCTACCACAAGAATAAGTAGTATATGTCATATCTTGATATATCAAGATATCATTAGTCACATTCATCCTTCAATTATCAATTCTCATAAATTTCAAGTCCAATTTCATAAACACTTGTTAGAAGCTGGACACACCCCACGGCATCTAACTACTCGGCGGACTATTATTTTTTGTAATTATTCATTCGTTAAAGAAAACCCAATTTTTCACCTTGTAAATATTGGAACTTACAGAATTTTCCAGCTTGTATCCCAGTTTTGATAGTTAGATGGAGTAGATGGATGATTTTGGAACTTTAGGGTTTGAGAAGTTGTAAGGTATATATACCACTTTTTGACCTTAATAAAAAAAACCCCCTTTTGTCATTTTAAACAAGTTTGAAGTCTGTGAGTGAGCGTACTGTGTACATGAGAGAGAGTGTGAGCTTTGTCTTCACGCTATGTATGCTACGGTGGTCGGAATCGAGTGCGGAGAAGTGCAGCGTGTTGCCCCCGACTAGAGCTACAAGCCGATACCAACATTGCATGTGTACGGTCCGGCTTTGGGAGCTCCTTCTACGAGCTTCTTCGGTTGTTTGGGTGAGCATACGTTATCTGATTTCACATTGCAGCATATCCACGTGTTCACATTGAGTAGAGCTACACATTAGGCACTTCAGATTTCAGAAATGAAGACCTGCAGATTTCGGCCAGACATCCTACGTGTTTCTGCACCGGGTGTTTTGGGCCATGATTTTGGTTCATAGACCTTAAGGAGAGTGGCCTATAGATATTAGTAGGGTCTCCTTCAAGTTCTATGGTGTTTCGAAAGTGTTTGATGGGTGTTCGGCTCTAGCAAGCGTTGTAGGAAGGTTCCTCTTTTGCACTTTTGAAGACTGTGACTTAGACAATCGGTAGGGACCTCTGTAGGAATTAGTTAGGAGTCGGTAGGTTGCTTCCACGCGCCTGCGGGTCGAGCTTTGTCCTTAGCTAACATTACTTGTTAGGTGAGTCCTCACTGTGCTGACGTCCGTCGCGGCGTACACGTCCAACATTGGTGCCGCTGCCGGGGATCGAAAACCTTAGGTAGGTGACCGAGACTAATCCTTGAGGATTGGGATTTTTGGCTTGCCAAGAGCTCGCTTTACATTTAGATAGGATCAGAGGGTGGAGGACTCTCTAGGTCTTAGAGGGAGTCTAGGAAGCGTGTGTCTAGCTTAGATCCTTCGACTTAGGTAGAGGAGGTAGACTTAGGTAGTTTAGGTAGTAGTCGAGTTCTAGAGTAGGAGTTGGAGTGGTAGAAGCGGTGAGAGGAGAGCTTGAGAGTCCAGAGAGGCCAAAAAGCAGCCAAAAACACCATTATCACCATTTCTTCATGATAGGTAGGAGTAGAGTAAGTAGGACATCATGATTCAGATCTAGAGCATTTCATGCATGTACACTTTCTTGGTAGAATCATTACAAGTTTGTAAAAGACGCAAAAGTGTGGTTGAAAGTCTAATTGAAGTCCAAAAGTTACAGTGAGTGTTTTTGATAGGTCTACAGAGCATCAAGAGCATTCCTATCAGAAGAAACTTTAATTTTAAGCCAGGAGACATACTATGCGTAGGATGTCTACAAGCCAATCTGAGAGGAATTTTGGGATTTTGAGTTGACTAGTGTGTTCTGAAGGTAGGGTTTACCCTAATTTCAATTGGAAAGTGGAAATTTGGCCATCTCTTGAGAGGATAAGGCCAGAAAGACTGAAATTGCTAGACATCCTACCCAGTTAGTGCCAAAACATTAACTTAAAACCAAAACCATAAGAGGGCTGCATGAGTGTGTCTTGCATGATATATTGAGTGACTGAAAGGGGTTTCACCTCATTCAGGTAAGAAAATTGGGTTCAAAGTGGACTTTAGCACTTTTGACTGAAAAAGCAAAAACAGTGAAGTTTGGGACTTTTGATATCCAAATCAAGATCTAAGCATACCACTGGGATACTGACATCAAGGGGAAGATGTGGAACAAATCTGGGGTCAAACAGACCAAAAAGACATACTACGCGTAGGATGTCTTCTGAGTGATTTGGGACTCCAAACTGAAATCTGATTATACCAAGGTGATCAGCAACTCTAGGAGGGCTTAAGTCTTGAGTTTAAAGCCATTCTGATGAAAAAAACATGCTATGCGTAGGATGTCTAATGCAAGAAAATGAAGCCAGAATTTGACTTTGAGCAGTGTAAGGTGTTATATAGCCTAAGGCAAGCCTGCTAGGCAATTTTGGTCCAATTTGGAGTTGATTAGACTGATCAATACCATCAACTGGCCGTCGGAACAGATTTCTGACTCATTGACCAGCTTATAGAAGTCCTAATCAAAAAGTAAAAGCAGTTGTAAGCTCAGCACAACAAGGGGAAACAACAGTGCAAAAGTCCAGGCAAAATACAGCAGGAGACATCCTACGTGTAGGATGTCTATTTGGCCATACTGCAGAGAAAATTTGACCTGGCCTAGACAGTGAGGTTCCATTTGGCTTAAGGGTTCAAAAACTTCTTTCAGAAGTGAATTTGGACCTTGATTTCCCATTTGACAAAGCAAAGACTGAATTCAGGCTTTTTCGTGTAAATTGGCCAACATCAGAGAAAAGTACTATTTCATACTAGCAACCTAATCCAGAACATCAGCAGTGTATAAAATACAGTAGGGGTTGAGATTAACTCTCCAGTTATACCAATCATTACTAAGATAACCTCTAGTAGGTAAATGCTTTGATTCAATTGCCGAAATTAAAACTCTTGTGTACAGGTATATTCAGCAACAAAGCAAGAAGTTGTGCAAAAACTGATCCGTTGCTAGGTTAGTGGTTGAACTTGTGATAAGTTGCATTGATAAGTTTGATGAATTTAAGATCAGGAAGATACATTGTTAGAGACCAGAAGGTGGCAGGTGACCAAGGTAGCTTAGTGTCCACCAAAGAGAGTGTAACTCAGGCAAGGTTAGATCCTCTAGCACCGATTATTGAGGAAGGTAGTGATACTGACACTTCGTCAGACAAATCTTTCTTCATGATGGGTAGTCAACAGCCAGGAGGTTTCACCTATGATGGACCTATGCAAGGAGGAAGCACCTCCCAAAATCCTTTGAATGATTCCAGGCTTACGGTGATCTTCTTAGAGGGAACAAACTCAAGAGGAGCACTAGTCTATTCTGACTATCGAGGCCGCAAGTGCATTTGTATTAAAGAGAGGCCAACACAAAGATTGGAGATAATCCGCAAGTATGATGATGGAGATAGATTCCGAGACGAAAAGGGGAACCACTATTTAATAGTTAGCAACCTTGAAGATTACAACAGATATGGAGATAACGTGGCTAAAGGGAAAATGGTTTCAGAAACTCAAGAGCCGCCACCAAACATTGATCGGCACGGAGCTATTTTTATGTACGATAAGAAAACAATCAAGATTCTAACTTATAATGAGAATGTGGGAATCTACAAACACGAGAGCGAGGGTGTTGTCTCTTACTTTCGCAGCAAAGAACCATACGTAAACGAACTAAGCAAAGACAAGGTTCTTTACTTATTCTCTTATGAAACTGCTACGGGGAAGGGCATAGTTTTTGTTGATAGATACGGGCGAGAATACCAACGTATTCTCCCAGAGGAAGTAGAAAGAGCAATAGGTTCAGGAGCATCAGCATATGCCCCTGAGGAAATCCCGAGAGCCGTCCACACCCCAAGCAAGTCAACGAATCCTTTTTCAGATGAGTATGACACTACATCACATTCCACCAAGCATTCAACAACCAAGACCAACCAGCAAACCAGCCATCATTGCAGGCATGGCTTCGACAGAGTGCAACAATGGAACCAGACTGAAACTGAGGGCTCAGGGATTTGCAAGAACCACCACAATATTCAAGATATCAAGCAGAGAGTAAGCCAAAGACCCAAGGGTCGACCGAGCTTGGAGGACCACCCATGGAACGAGTTCGAAGAGAAGAACCACCTCCAGCGAGAACCGTTAGAAATTATGGCTTAGGAGCACCATTGGGCGAGGATCCAGCCTATTACAGAAGGCCTGAGGAGGTGTATAGACTTGGATGGGATGATCCAATGATGAGGTTTGTAGACAATCGGTGAATTAGACCTTCTCAAGTGCAAAAATGGGTAAACAAGAAATACACAGGAAACAGAGACCCAAGAGATCATGTAGCAGCCTTTGTGCGTGTAATAAGAGCCGAAGAGGTGTTAGATTTTCTACCCAATTCGCAGGGTTTGGACTAACCCTAGAGGATGATGCTGCAACTTGGTTTGACTATGTGGAGCGTAGAGACTTCGAGTCGATGGAGGAAGTGTTTGACGAGTTTATTGAGGAATTCTCTCAAAGGGGAATAGCTCATAATACTGTCTCACAAATCCATAAATTCAAACAAAAAGATGGAGAATCTGTACGGAAGGCAGACCTAAGATTAAAAAGATATGTTAAGCTCTGTCCTGTCGAAGAACTGCCAACTCAGTCCAGACTTATGCTGATATTCATCCAAGGACTAAGGAATGCAGATCTTCAGAAAGACTTACATAATGAAGAGGAGCACGACGTTGAATGAGTTGACCAAGGAGGCTCTGTACCTTGTGGACAATTGTGCGGTCTACAAAGAAGGGGAGTTCAAGGACCTTGATGACGATTCATCTTCACAACAAAGTGGGAGCAAGTCTTCAAAGGCCACACTGAAAGGAGAAATAGCGGTAAACCAAGAGCAACTCATAGATGAAGTGCTAAAAAAGATCAACTTGTACGCCAAACCCTAGGCTAAACAGCCCAAGTGGTGTGCTAATGAACAAAAATGGACAAACCATGGGACCAAGGAATGTTACTATAACAAGGGATATGTGAGGGAGAGACCTTACGCTCCCCAAGCACCTGTAGCTTCCCCACAAGTTCCACCAATGCCTAGATATCAAGCAGGAAACTTACCAGGACCTGTAGGTGTAGAAAGACCACAACCGGTGTTGGGGCAACAACCATCCCTACCAGGTTTACGACCAGTTGGTATAAGATACACACCAACGGTAACTGAATTAGAAGAAAAAGATTTGGTGCCTATGTATGCATATTATGAAGATCCCAATGGATATGCGGCAAACCCTGTCTATTATCCACCGGAAGAACTCTCCACACCAGAACCATGGAGCATGATCGGGAATCAAGGACCTCCAACTGCTGCACAGGCCGCAGGAGAAGGAAGATATAGCTTAGATGAACGAACATTTTTGTTCATAGCCAATGGAGGCATGGGCGGACAGAGACAGGCTTACCATCAACGAGGGGCTCAAGGAGCACCTCAACGACCCAAGGGCCCCTGTTACAAATGTGGCGGAGAACATTGGCTGAGAGACTGTCTTCATGATGAAATCATTAGAGTCAATGCGTATTGCCCAGAATGTGGAATTACTCATTTGATTCCCGATTTTCCTAAAAACCCGAGCAAAGGAGCAAAAACCACCTTGAACCTGTTGGAAACAGTACCTTCCAGTGGAGGATCGGAAAATGAAACAATCATACCTATTCAGGCGATAACACGGGCCCACGCCCAAAGAAGGACGAACGAACCCATAATAGAAGAACCAAAAACAGATGCCTAAAGTTCAGAAACGAAAAATCAGAGAAGCACTTGGAAAGAGAGAAAGGCGCGTAGGAAAGCCAGGAAAGAACGAGAGCAAACAGCCCTATCCGATGAGTTGAAACATACAAAGAATAGATAGGAGCGGTTAGAAGATCTAGCTAGCTTAAGCTCACACACCACAGCAGCCATAGCACCTAAGGAAATAGCAGAGCCCAAAAGTGCAGGATCAGGAGGATCTGTACTGGTAGACAAGGTAAACGAGCAGCTGGATGCGCTTCTAAAAGCTTATGAAGCTCGGCTTAAAAAAAACCAAATCCAGGAGCAAAGGTGGATGACTTATCCATATGTGGAAATAGAAAACCAAAGGTTGGATATGTGTAAAAAGATGATTGAGACGGCTCAATCATTGATGGAAGACCCGTTGGGTAAACCAGAAAATTGCCATGACGCACCAGCTCCAATCCCTATCCAACCAACATTAGAGAAACATGAAGAAGCAAAGGAAAGACTCACTAATGATTATGAGTCCAGAGGAGAGCCTATCATAGTGCTAAATACCACCGATGAGGCAAGTGACGGGGTCCATCCTAAAATATTAGCAGAAATGGGAAAGGACGGTAGCGGTCTAGATGATCCGTGGAAGCGAATCCGAGAGGCCAACAAGGATAATAGTATGAGTGACCACATGAATAGCACGAGAAAAGAAAAAAACGTGATCTTACCTCCTATTGAAGAATTTGAGGCAAGATCACAAATGAACTTTGAGATACATTCACAAGGGGGAGACCAAGGATCTATTAGTTTGAGACACAGCCAACCAGACTCTTTGAGAACTTTACCCTCTTACCTAGGAGAATATGAAGCTAAATCGGAAGTGAGAGCACTCCCATCTCAAAGACTTTCTTCTAACAAGGTGATGGATTCACAAGGATTGATTGAGCTGTTATCCACCCCGGTGGCATACACAATCACGTTAGCAGAACTCCTAAGGTTAAGGCCAAACATGTGGACCACAGTAGGAAAATGCCTAGAAAAATTTGGAGTGAAAGACCCCACCTTGAAGCTACAAGAAGGAATCAGGGAGTTGGACAGGCCTAACCTAAACACTAGGCCGGTACCATTGAATAAGGTTGGAGAATATTGCGACGGAGAAGACGTAAACACGACGCTACCGGTAGAATTCCAAGGAGTAGTTTCCAAAGATATTCTTGACAGTGGAGCGGGAGTTGCTATCGCCACCAAGGAAATCTGGAAAAAATGGGGAAAACCAGCTCTGAGGACTACCAGAATGAAGCTGCAATTGGCAGATGGGTTCATGGAGAAGCCTCTCGGACTCTTCGAAAAAGTAATTGTCACTTCGTGTCGGATCGAGTATGAGCATACATTTGCAATAGTAGATTTCAACAAAAAGAACAATTATGAGATAATCTTGGGACGACCATTCATGCAACAACTGAAGATGGTCCAAGATTGGGGCTATGACCACATATACCTCAGACATGGTGAGACGACAACTAAAATACACATGAAAGATCATAGTTACAAAGATGTAAACCAAACACCTGTGGAAGAATTTGATTCGGCTACAATAGCAGGATCAGAACTACCACCATGGTTAGGGCAACCAAAAGAGCTATGGATGTGCGGAGCTTCACGTTGTGGAAGCTTAAGAAAAGAGGAACGTGTCTTAGAAGGAGCAATTGAGGACAAAAAGTATATTCCTGAACCTTTTCCTGAAGATGCCTTGGATCCTCTAGAATGGGAACACATACTGGCAACAGTAGATGTCTGTACCATTACCGACAGTCCAACAACAAAATTTTGAGATAAGGATGGCTACGATGTGCTACCCTATTACATGGTAAGCGTTGTGCCAGAAAAAGAGACGGTCGAGAACCCCCGTCACAAGAAGAGTTTTACAACTCCTCTGAACAATTGGAAGTAAATGATGAGGCAGATAATGAGTGTTCAGACACCTCCAGTGAGCGTGGGAATGAAGCCAAAAATATCAAGTTTTATGATTTTTCTAATCAACAACCTAGGCGCCAAGAACGCTATAGGAGGAAAAGAGCCGGAAGGCAAGCGAGAGAGAACCTGATGCCCAGGATAAAAGGTAAAACTCACTATTTGATGCTTGTAAAAGCAGAGGATTGTGTGAAAGATCAAATATCAGGGAAATTCTCAGAAAATCGAAAAGAACGAACGCGAGAAGAAATAAAGGTAAGAAAATCTAGAACCGAAACAAAATCTGAAAAATCAGAAAAAGAACCAACAAAAGACCACGAGTGGACCAAACTGGAGCGTAAACAGAAATACCAAGAACTGAAAAGGTCTTTGAGAGAGATATGGACTACTGAAGAAGATAGTGATGGTAAAGGAGAGTCAGAAAAGAGCAACATGAACGTACCACCACACTATAGGAAATTTACTATCCAAGATAGAAAAATTATCATCACACCACCAATCAGGGAGAGAACCAACCAAGAATCTTACGATGGGCCTGAAAATGCAAAAAGAATAGACCTCACAGAACCAGGTGAAAAGCCTCAGCCGGTCTATATAGCTAACGATTTACAACTTGAGGAGGAAGTGCAGCTAACACAACTTCTCACGAAGTATAAAGATGTGTTCGCTTGGTCCTATAAAGACCTCAAAGGAGTTGATCCATTGATATGCCAACATACAATTCCTTTAAAATCGGATGCAAAACCTAGCAAACAACGTCCTTATACATATAATGATACATTTGCCAAACGAATCAAGGAAGAGATTGATAAACTGATGGAAGCAGAGTTCATCTATGAAATAGAACATACAGATTGGGTGTCACCCATTGTGGTAGTTCCCAAGAAGAATGGAAAACTGCGGGTGTGTGTAAACCTCAAAAAGGTGAATGCAGCAACCATAACGGATAATTATCCCTTGCCAATTACAGAACATGTCCTTGAGCGAGTGGCCAGGAAACGGGCTTATTCCTTTTTGGATGGGTTTTCAAGATACAACCAACTGACAATAGCAAGGGAGGATCAACACAAAACAACTTTTTCCACAGAATGGGGGATTTATGCATATCGAGTTATGCCATTTGGCTTAACAAATGCACCAGCCACTTTCCAGAGGTTAATGACTCACACTTTCAAGGAATACCTAGGGATATTCTTAGAAATTTACATGGATGACCTGTGTGTATACTCTCTTCTGCGAGAGGAATATATTGACCATCTGCAAAAGGTCTTTGAAAAGTGCAGAACATATCGAATCTATCTAAGCCCAGAAAAGTGTGTATTTATGGTTAAGCAAGGACGAATCTTAGGACACATTGTCTCAAGAAACGGCATAATCACAGACCTAGACAAAGTCAAATTCATAGAAGACCTGCCCAGGCCTACTAATGCAAAACAAGTGCAATCCTTCATGGGGCACTACGGATATTATCGAAGATTCATATACATGTATGCGGTTATCGCACAACCTCTGTATCGTTTGCTAGTCAATTTCGAATGGACCAGTGAGTGTGAAATTGCATTCCAAAGGCTGAAAGAAAACTTTATATCCGCACCTGTATTAAAGGCACCAGATTGGGAAAAGATATTCCATGTGCACATAGATGCTTCAGCATATGCCATTGGAAGTATTCTAGCTCAACCGGGAGACGGAACAATGGATTTTCCCGTTTGCTATGTGAGCCGACAGTTAAACAGTGCAGAAAAGAACTACACAACCACCAAGAGGGAAGGGTTAGGAATGATTTATGCTGTAAAGAAATTTCGGCATTATTTGCTTGCAAACAAATTTGTGTTCTTCACGGATCATCAAGCTCTTTTATACCTAGTAAATAAACCTTGCAATACAAGGAGAATTGTACGATGGTTTATTATATTGCTAGAATTTGACTTCACAGTGGTGGTCAAAAAGGGTAAAACCCATCTCCGAGCTGATCATCTTTCAAGAATACACAACGGTGAAGCTCCTCAAGGGGTAGATGATGACATACTAGATGCTTATCTTTTCAACATTGAAATGGTACCCAAATGGTCTAAAGAAATAGTTAGCATTCTCTCCTTTGGAAGTGAGTTTGATAATACAGGATGTAAATCCAAACACCAAACAATTCGACAAACAAAAAACTTCTAGTTGATAGTAGGACGGCTGTATCATCTTGAATCTGACCTAATCCTACGATTATTTATAAATCCGGAAGAATTCGAGTGCTACCTTGAAGAGGCACATGTCCAGAGTTGTGCATTTCATTGTTCAACAGTGAAAACACACCAGAGTCTGAAACAGTTAGGGGTTTATTGGCCAACTATGTATGCGGATAAACATTCTTATGTTACCAATTGTGCAATATGTAGTGCCAAACGACCAGTGGATCACGCAACTTTGTTTCGGGTGAACATAGCACCTGCATGGAGTCAATATATCATTGACTTCCTAACCACTAGAACGTTCCCTGAGAACATTACAAGAGCACGGGAGAAAGCTATAGAGCTGGAAGCTCGTGACTTTCAGTTAATTGGAAATCAACTCTATAAGCGGGGAAAGGACAATCAACTTAGAATCTGTGCAAGTGAAAGCGAATACCTGCTGATTCTAGAACATGCACATAGCGGAGTAAGTGGAGGCCATTTTTTGGGCGATAAGACGGCAAAAATTGTCTTAACCGCAGGAATTTGGTGGCCCACATTGCACATGGATGCCGAATAATTTGTAAAGCGTTGTGATGCGTGTCCACACACCAAGGTACCAATCAAAAGAGATGAGATGCCATTAAGGCCAATGATGGGGGCAAGGGCATTTGCAAAATGGGGCATTGATTTTGTGGGACCTATATCATCCCTTGCATATCGCACCCATACTCAATATATCATTGTGGCTACGGACTATCTCACAAAATGGGTCGAGGCCAAAGCAACACAAAAAGCTGATGCACGTACCGCAGCTCAATTTTTGTATGAGAATGTTTTTGTACGTTACGGGTTACCAATAGAAATTGTCAGTGATCGTGGAACACACTTCCTCAATGAAGTCATTGAATATCTACTAGAGGAATTCATGGTCATACATAGGAAATCAGCACCATACCATCCACAGGCCAATGGGCAAGCGGAGGCCACGAATAAAACACTATGCACGGTTCTCACTAAAATAGTGTCAGAATCAAGAACCGATTGGGATCAACAGCTACACTCAACACTATGGGCATACACGGTAGCTTACAAAACATCAATAGGAACAACACCATACAACATGGTGTTTGGGCTAAATGCTATACTACCCATAGAGTTTTTAATCCCAACTCTACGAGTAGCAACAAGCTTGGAATGGACAAAGCTCAAAGACAAAAGGAATTTTTTGACAAACATGTGCGTACCAAAGAGTTCAAAACAGGTGATTACGTACTTGTTTATACCTTGAAGCAACATGCCAAGAAACTAAAAAATCAAGGGATGGGACCATTTGTGATTCATGATCTATCACAAAGTGGAGTTGTCAAACTTGCTACATTAGTAGGTGAAGAAATGCCAAACTGGATTAGTGGGTGTCGATTGAGGAGATATCATCTACCACTCACACAGGAGATGCTCCAACAAATTCACCAAGG
Organism: Adiantum capillus-veneris; assembly: GCF_014529385.1. Classification (NCBI taxonomy): domain Eukaryota; kingdom Viridiplantae; phylum Streptophyta; class Polypodiopsida; order Polypodiales; family Pteridaceae; genus Adiantum; species Adiantum capillus-veneris. The sequence goes on from NC_140958.1 coordinate 56,769,502, forward strand.
GAAGCAAAGAATGAAGGAAAAACACAGAGTACGAGAGGAAGCTCAAGCCGAAGCACAAGAACGCATTGCAAAAAGACGGCTTCTGTGACAACAACAACAGAGTAAACCACCATTGAGAATCAATGCCATTCGACTGATGAACTTGGAGGAGGAAACAGTAGAGTTAATAATTACAATCAAGGTGGGCAACAATCAAGTTGAATCAATAGCCTTGCTCGATTCGGGTGCTCAAGCAAATTTGATCTCTTACGGATTATACCAGCAGCTCCAAGTCACAGATCAACTTCATCCTACCCCCCAAGTGATGGAAAGTAGCACATCACACGCATTGAAAACATTAGGATGGACTATATTGCATGTACAGTTACATCAATACATTTACCCACATAAATTCTATGTGGTGATAGATGAAAGCACACAACAACCAATGATGCTAGGGCAACCTTGGCAAAAAGCATACAATGTCCAGATAGACTGGAAAGCAGAGGCGGTCAAAATTCAACACGAACATGAACAACAGGAGATAGCTTTTGCTCAGAAGTACCATCATGATCAACTGCAAGCCATGCAATCACTGGCAACAAAGACAAAAGAACAAATACAATCAAAGAACAACATGAAACTTGAGACCAACAACCAAGTAAAGGCCAACCATGCTAATCACAGACAGCTGAAGTCACCGGCTACACTGCAAAAATCTAGGCTACCAAAACAAGGTAAACAAGTATGGATGCGGAAGGATAGAAAGGCCATGGCGGGAAAGAAACAATGTAACAACCGGATTCCAACAAAGCAGACGGTGCAACCCAAAACCAAGGTAACCAATCAGATATGGATCCCAAAGAAAATGCTTAGCCATAACCCAAATGTCACTCACATTTGGATACCAAAGCAAAAGACAAAGAAAATACTTACGGTACAAGCAACAATAGAAAGCAGACATCTGCAGGTCAACAAGGGGAACCGATATATGTGGATGTCGATGACAGACAAACCAGTGGAAAACAAGAAAGTGCCAAACCATCTACAAAAGTTGGTAGCACCAAACTACCAATGGAAAGCCAAGGCCATAAGGCCCATAGCTATCACATCCAGGCCATTTCTATCCTCAGATACAGATACGACTCCAACAACAGTGTCGGCAAAGCAATTTCCTCTTGCCAAAAAGACAATTAAACAGAGAGAAGTAGAGTTACAGCAGCTACTTGCAAAGAAAGCAGGAAGCCTCGACGGCGAATGCCAATAAGCATCTTGCTTATTCCCTTCTCTTGCACAACATTAATTTTTCCATGCATTGACTGAATATGCATAAAATAGGGCCACATTAATTGGCCAGGCATTAGCATGAATTTTTCAACCTATGCACCGCACATACTCCGAGGAAAAACCTTGTCGTCCGGGAGGACTCCGACTAGGAGGGGGGGAGGCATTCTCAATGCGGAACCAATAACAGAAACAGCAAAAAAGGGCATGATTTTTGACTATTTTAAGGGTTGACATTTGATTGCGAAATTTTCCCTTGACCTCTAGCATCTTGAGCTCTGTTAGCTTGGGCTCTTCCATGAGGCCTTTGATCTCCTCCTCCTCCTTCTGGATGACATTGATGATTCAAGTTATTCCCATTTTTCTTGTTGTTGTTGCTATTGTTAGGTGATCCATTTCGCACTAAAGGTGGGTTTCTTGGTCGAAAGTTCCCTTGATTTTGAAGAAGTCTCTGATTTGGTTGAAGTTCTACTGAAGTTCTGTTGAGCTGTAGGCGGTCTAGGTCAAAAAAAATTGAAGTTTCAATTTGGGTTGAGGTTTATGGATTCATAATTATCCACCAATCTTGTGAAACTTGAATTATTGAATTGACAATCTCTAGATTGATTGTCAGGATCAAGACAAGTGTAACACAGATGATCTCTCCCAGCCTTCATACTTAATAAGTTATCCCTTCTTTGTTGTGAGTTCCTTGAACTTTGCTCATCCTCATGAGAAGGTCTTTTGATTTCATGGACAAGAGTAGGCTCTGGTTTTTTCTTCCTACTATCTGATAACTTGAGCTCAGTGGGTTTGCCCGTATTAAGGACATTTGCAAGGTTTGTAAGACGAAGGCTCTGAATTCTAGTCTTCATAGGGTTATGTATCCCTCACACAAATCGTGCCACTTTGACTTCTTGAGTCATTCCTACTAGAGCATACTTGACAAGGGTCAAGAAATGTTGGTATATTACCCTAAGTCTCTGGTTCCTTGAGTACAATCAAGAAACTCATTCATATGGTCCAAATGAAATACACTCTTCTTTAGTTGATTCTTCAGGTAATTCTTCTTTAGTTGAGTCTTCAGGTAATCTTAAGTTTCTACATTAGGGCTGACATTGTTTTTCAATACAATGGTCTCTCCACCAATGCTTGGTCGTCTTTTCCAATTTGAAATTAGCAATAATAGCCTTGTTCTCAATAGATAAATGAGCCAAATCAAGTAATCATCCATATGCTCAATCCAATCTTCAAAAAATTTGTGTACATCTTTGCCTTCTACGCTAAAGTTCCTAGGTTGAGACTTGCATAGCATAGCATAGCATCGATGTCTCTCTATCAATGGTGGTTTGTTGGGGCGCAATCGGTACATTGGCATTTGCAATTGCACCATTTCCTCTTGCAGACATGGTAACTTAGTGCACCATATCAGCTAAGATTGTGTGAGGTCCCCACCCCGTCGTATCAAACAACGGATCTGATGGTAAACCCGGTGGCCACTAGATCTATAGCGGAAGCAAACAAAATGGTTCAGGGTTCAACTAGCGGACGATCTCTCATCACAAAGTGAGTCGAATTCGAGCCTACTAGCAACGAGATCTAGCTCCACCTCGCAGGGGAAGCGTACTTAACTATCTAGCGATCCTAAGACCCACCTTCCAAGAGGAGAGAAACCCCGACTGCCTTTTTCCCCATGTTTCAGAGGCACGTACTCTCAAGGATTTGCCGCTCTAGGGGCAATGAGTAATACCAATATTGAGTAAGCACTATGGGGACAGAGAGTTTCCGACCAATCGGGACCACCCATCTCGTAGGCATTGGCAACCCGAGCCAAGCCCCCACTTTCCACCCCCACACTCACACTTCCTTGTGTGACCTAATTACTACCACAAAGGTTGTTCAACATAGATATTCCTTGTTTAATTCCGAATCACATGGTTTGTTAAAACAGCCCCTCAACCAATATTGCAAACAACACCAAGACAGAATTCTAGTAAAAATTCTACTCAAACTTATTCATAAAAGTTCCAATGTTCTGGAGGTACAACATCCCCCCAGCGAGAGTTCACTCCTCCCGTTGTCGCCTAGCTGCCCATACAACTAGGTATGTCCACCGCATAGAAAGCACGTCATGGACACTCCCACCGCATAGAAAGCAAGACGTGGGTTCCCACCGCAAAGAAAGCAAGTCATGGGTATCCACCACATAGAAAGCACGTCATGGACACTCCCACCGCATAGAAAGCAAGACGTGGGTTCCCACCGCATAGAAAGCAAGTCATGGGTATCCACCGCATAAAAAGCAAGTCGTGTATTCAAGAGTCCTAACGAGGAACTCTGCCCCCTGTGATCAGTAGGGGGGTCAGGACTGATTCAACATTGGAAATAAAATGAACATGTCGAGCTAAATTTTCCCTAGCAAACATTCTTTCCTCTTGCAAACAGCATACCCATCAATCATTTCTTTCCTACTTTATACTTAAATGTACTATGCATTCAATGCCGAGGTTTCTGTCGGATTTCTCCAACATGTTCGGGGATATGTTCATTCCTAACTAATAATATGCAATGTTAATTAAACAACTTGAATAGAAATTGGGACCTACCTCATCCATTTCTTCGTCAATAGCCCGTGAGATGGGCAGTATTTGCTCGTCCATGGGAGCCTTTCCTTTTCCGTTGACATTGCTTGTTCCCGCCTCGTGGTCGTGGGCTCCACCAAAGCGAGTTCTCTTAACCGGGGCCATTTTTCTCACTACTTAAATGATAGACTTGAAAAAAAAGAGCTAAGGTCCGAGAGTAACATGACAAACCAATCGGCAGATTAGATTTATTAAAGACTCCTCTTTATGCACGAGGTTAGATTTTTCCCTTTTTGCCCTAGCAATTTTAAGGGTAATTCTGTATCCACCCTATGGGAAACGACTCTAAGGTTAATTACTTGGCTTAGATGATTAAGAAATTCAGAGTTTTTCCAATTGATTCATGAAAGATATGAAGTAAGCAAGCTCATTCATTTTCCTAGAGCAATATGAAGGTGCAGAGTGACCGCAGGCATGTGTGATGGAAAAACCTTCTTCTTATTGGACTAATGACGGATTAATTTTCAGCCTTAATCGCATCTAAATGTGAGAGAAGATTAAGTATAATTTAATTACAACTCTATTGAGTAGTGAAAGATTGAATTCTGACAAATCTACACTATTACTAGCTGACAACTTATTGACTGTACCACCTAGAGAGAGAATCTTTCCTAATCATGCATTAAGCCTTGATTAAGGATGATGAATGGCTAAATAAATTAACTAAATGAATGATAATTATGTAATGAAGTATAGCTATGAAAACTTAGAGAGCAGCTATAGAGAATTATAGCTAAAAGTAGGCATAGTAGACAATAATTATGAGTGGGTAATGATGAGATCAGTAATTAAACCATAATTACCGTGATTAGGGGCTGAGAATCCTCTTAAATTTCTGATGCAATGAATCCTCGAGATGGGAATTTCGGTAGCACCTCCCTCCTTGCTTCTCCTTCAAAAGCTGTGTGTGTGCCGGCAGCACCTTCCCAGTGTGTAGGTGTGTGAGTATGCAATGTGTGTGTGTGTGTGTGTAGGCCTTTAAATAGGCTCCTACAGGCTGAAAATCGATTTGTGTTGCTAATTGCATCTGGATGAGCACTCAGTCCTTGCATGGCAAGTCCAGTTGCCTACCCACCAAGTGTCCAGTTGGCTCAGTAAACTGACTCTCACACTGAGTTGCAGTCTTGGCAGCTTCCCCAAGACTCCCACAAAGCAAGAGGGAGACCCCTAGCTGCTAAAGCAGGTCTGGAGTGGGCTGGGACCTGTTCCCACACAGCCTCGGGCCCCCGGTGCCTCCCGGACAATTTTTGTGAAAAATTGGTTTTAGGCTAAAACGGGCCATACGAGTCGGATTTTGATGCCGTAAATTGCTATACTAAGCTCTAACTAAGACGTACGGGTCGGAGTACCTGCCATATTTAGCAGCCCCCCCGGGGTCCGAAAATGCATTTTTTTCAAATTCAGGGTACGGGTGCAGATTTTCGAGACGGTCGAGACTGGACGGTTCGGGTGACCAAAAACTTACTATTTTTAGAATTTTTCACAAAAATTATTTTAATTCACATTTTGAAGCTTTATAACATTCTAAACATCATAGCACTGACAGAATCTGGAAAACTGCTAAAAATAGTAACTTATTCCATTTTATTCATTTCGTGGTACAAGGGTGCTCTTGTGATCGGGTCAGAGACCTTACAGATTGCTCTTAGTACAATATATACCATATTTTGCTTTAAGTCCCTTTTATTAAAATAAAGTTGAAAATTGAGAAGTAGACAAGAGAGTGGGAAAAAGAACAATGAATAAATCAAATCACTGTGTCTACATTGCAAAATTGTTTACAATTCAAAAAATATACAATATGATTTTGAAAGTCTTCAATAAGTTACTCATCTGGTGTCTCCCATCCATCAGTGCTTTGTATACTTGCACTAAGCATTGGGATTGATTATAGGTGTTGTACAAGATCTTTACATTGTGTGGGTTGTGGATTGTGGATTCCCAAACAAGTCAAAATAATGATTTCTTGGGTATTAAGCTAAAGTAATGTTTTTCATTGGCTAAACATTGCCAAACCCATACATTAAACATGAAAATATTGAAGCATCATATGGACATTACTAAGGGAAGTATACTCCTAGCTATCCATGTCTCCTTAGTTGGTCTCAGGATAAGCTCCTGAAAATATATATACAACAATTGGTTAGTAACAATGATTTCTTTCCCTACTTGGATTGTATCCATTCAATACTCCCAATTTGTGAAGTTTAATACCCTAATGGTATAAATTTTGGGTTTCCTGCAACGTAATGGTACTATCCTCTGAATGTATTTGGTTCAGTAGAATTCGTCGATAGGAGGTTGCTAGTAGTCTCTTCTTCTCTGTCCCATTTGGTGTGGTCATGATAAGCCATTGCACCTCCACTCCCATCTAAAGATGCTCTTCAACTATAAGCCATGATAGTATATCCACCCATATCCCTCGAGGTAGAACCTCAGTCATCTATACACACACCCCATCACGCAAGTTAGTTAGAACTAATGAAACATAAGTTAAAACTCAAAGACTATGACCTTAAAACAAATTGAATCATATCAAAATAAAATTTTTTCAATTATAAATATCAAAAGATTATATGCTACTTTGGAGAAGGTGCATAAGTGAGTAAAGGTCCAATGAACCAATTCTTGGTCCGTACAATCAAGGTTCTACCCTTGTATTTACTTACATCTCAGGTTTCAAAGTTCAAAACTTCTACTTGTGCGCTTAGATTTACATCTTCTTTCTTATACCACTCTTCCCCTTGAGAGGTATCTAATGGTGGTAGTGCATGAAAGCAGTTTACATGGGTGTGTCGCTCATTGACATCATCTCTATAGATATACACACTACATTCACCATCATTGGATATGCTTGAGCAAAGTCCCAAACACATGCTTCACATACTCATCGATGGTGATGGTAATACTGTGAGGATTGAACTTAAGGGAGAAGAGAAGATAATAAGTAAGTAGAGAGAGGATGCTCTTCTCCTTCTTCTTCTTCCCACAAAGGAGAGAAGATATTATGGAGATGGTGATGGAGAGCTTGCAGCTTGCACCACTCCGTATAATATGTATTGGCGTGCAGTAGTAGATGCAAATGTCAACACCAAAAACTGAGCACTATGACAATTTATGGTGTCAGGACAAGGGTCCTATAACCTAAGAACTAGGATAAGAATGGACTATGACCAAGGGCCGGGCTAGGCAGTGTGGACAGGGGATCCGTCTACGGCAAGGGGCTAAGAGCCCGCCTATATAAAGGGAGGTTGGGAGGAGGATCTCACGTCTAGTTTTCCTTGTTCTTACACTAGTATCAGAGATTAGGAGTCTCTCTTCCACTCTCTCTCTAGGCGTGGTCACTTTAGGTCCCTAAAAGCAAGGTCTTTAGGTGAGAACCGTGGCTTTCTGAGGCTTTTTTAAAAATAGCATTTTTTCTTGCCAATTCGAGCAGACTTTCCCGTTTTGGAACTGACTGTGTGGTGCATGCTTTTGCGAGGAGTTGGGTTTGAAGGCAGCGTCATGGGGAGGTAGAAACTTTGCCTCCATCTCTCGGCGGTTACCAGCAAGGGCAAGCACTCGGGGATCATCTTCGTCCTCACGCAGTAAACGGCATGCTGCCTATGAGTTTTTTGCTTCAAAAAATTCGCCAAGTTCACATTTCAAGGCCTTATGGCCATTAGCTTTGAGCCTTGGCCACTATTAGTGGCCCTTCCCACAAGAAAATCGGTGAATCAAGGCGGTCAAGCAAGCCAGAGCAAGCTACAAGCCGTCGAATCCTTTCCCTCAACCTTCACGGCTTAAGATTTTACTGTAAGATCCCCAACCTGCCTACACCAAGATCTGGATGGGATCCTTGACAGGTCTCTAGGTCTTATAAAAATCGGAGTCTCTAGACAAGAAAAATCCAAGGAATAAACATTTTCCATTGACAATGGATTGGGTCTATAGCCTTAGAAGAAGACCTAGTCTTGTCTCGCAGCGGAAACGGGACAACGTATTCAAACAGCCTACAAAAAAATTCTTATTCCGGCCCTATAACTTCATCATTCAAATTATGGTTTCCTTAGCCAACGCTTTTTTCCCCCTAACATATGTGAGGGCACAGCCGTTGGTGGATTCCTCTTCCAAGTGAAGAAGTTTCTAAAACGTTTTAGTGCGCAGGGATGGATAGTTACCTGACTAATCAGGTCCACACTTCCATGATTGACAACCTTAGTCAATCCCCACTTACCACCCCGCATTCACACAAGATTCGTTTATCTTATTATCACATTGTTTTAAACATTTAAAATAATGATTTCTTTTAACGTTCCATCACGGTAATTCTTGAAGACAGCATTGAAAGCATTCTTTTAGCAAACAGACATCTTTAAACTTAAGACAGGGTATTGTCAATCAAAACATTATCCATAATAACCATGACCAGTACTCGTCTTGTCTCAAGACCACCTAAGGGTGAAAAGCGGCACCCATTCCTTGTTCAAATCCGGAGTGGAATAAACCCCCACCCAAGGTTCCGGGTGCCCATACACCAAACCAGTTGCCCATACAATCGGGCGGCTCCCCTAGGATAAAAACGGTATCCTAAATTATGTAGAAACATCAGGACATGACACGGAGTAGAAACTCATCTTTCATGGGGGTAACCGACTTAACCATGGCTAGAAAGCCAATCATTATCATCAATTTATATCAAGGAGTCGGAGGTGTCTTGAGACAAGCTGTCTTAAGGATGATCAAACACATCTTTCCTAATTCAACCAGTTTTAACCCAAACAATTCTTTCCTATATTATAAACAAATTCACGTTGGAAGTTACCTTCCGTTTTCAGCCAGTTTATCCTTCTTACGTATGCAATGCTAACTTATAAAATAAATTAAACTAATTAAAGACTTAATTGAACAATGGGACACCCACCTGGGATTGATTGGCCATCTGCTGCTGCACTGGCGCCTGAAGACTCTCCTCCGTAGGCCTACTACTAGGCCCGGCTTCATCGTCGTGTGACGCTCTAGTTTGTTTTGGAGCTACTTCCTCATCATCAGATGTAGGATTTGCTTGGGTTCTTTTTGATGCCATAACTTCTTATCCTTATAAAAAGGACGTCTAATCATTAGGTAAATAATTCAAAATCTAGACTTAACCTTTGTATTCAACCGTAACCCATCCAAGGTTAAATTTATAGTCTTAATTGATAAATTCTTGACCTAGTAATTTCTTATTTGTCTATATAAGCATGATAACATCTTCCACCGCTTCCCTAAGGGTTTTCTAAGCTCTCCTAACTTTCTTATAATTTTCTATATCTTTTTCCTAATTTTCCTATCAACTTTTAAGCTAATAATTTACTTATTTTGGGCTTAATATTTATTGTATTTAATTTCTCTTATATATTTCATTTCCTTAACTTGATATCATAGGTTTGCACTTACTATAATTTTTCTAAAAACTTTTAACCACAAAGTCTATTTATTTTCATTAATCATTTGCTCAAAATAAGACTTTTGGTCAATTATGATTTACTAACCTCACTAATTAACTATGGTATAATTACCACAAGTAGATAAGGATATTTTTTACCTCTGGTAATTATCTTATTATTTTCCAACTTAGTTATATAATTTCCATCTTCAATTTTCAGCTAAAATTAGGATAATTTGACTTAAATAAATACTTATACTAATTTTTTAACCTTGAAATATTTATCACAGCCTCTTTACTATGTAAGCTAACTATGATAAATAGTGTAATCATATAGCATGATTTACTAATTTTCCCCTTGAAATTTCCACAAAAATTAGTATATTTTGACTTAGATAAATATCTATACTACTTTTCTAACCTTGGCATAATTATCACCGACTCTTTACCCTACAATACAGCTCTGATAAATAGCATGTAATTATTAAACATGATTTACTAATTTCCCTCTTTAGTTTTTAGCTAGAAATAGTATAATTTGACTTAGATAAATATCTATACTACTTTGCTAACGTTGGCATAATTATCACGGCCTCTTTACCTTATAATATAGCTCTGATAAATAGCATGTAATCATATAGCATGATTTACTAATTTCCCTCTTTAGTTTTTAGCTAAACATAGTGTAATTTGACTTAGATAAATATATATACTACTTTTCTAACCTTGACATAATTATCATGGCCTATTTACCCTATAATATAGCTATGATAAATAGCATGTAATCATGTAGTATGATTTACTAATTTCCCTTATTTAAATTACTCAAAAAATAGAGTTTTTCTACTAAATTAATTAGCTAGATTAATTTTCTGAGCTTTTCCTAATTATCACCGTTTCTTGAAAATCTAATTAACCACTGAAAAATATATCACAACATTTGAATTCCATTTACTAATTTCTCTTATTTAAATTACTCAAGAAACAGAGTATTTCTCCTAAATTAATTAGCTAGATTACTTTCCTAAGATTTTCCTAATTATCAAGGGTTCTTGAAAACCTAATTAACTAATGATAAATATATCACAACATTTGAAATCCATTTTCTAATTTCCCCTATTTAAATTACTTAAAAAACAAACTATTTCAGCTAAAGTAATTAGCTAGATTAATTTTCTGAGCTTCTCATAATTATCACAGGTTCTTGAACACCTAATTAATCACTGATAAATATATCACAACATTTGAAATCCATTTACTAATTTCCCCTATTTAAATTACTCAAAAAAGGGTATTTTAGCTAAAGTAGCAAATATTAGAATCTATTTCTCTTATTTTTAAAAGAGACCCAAAAATCAGGGATTTTATATCCTCCCACACTTGAAAAATTCGAGATATCCTCACCTCGACATGAAGTTTGGATAAGTAGTCTCATTACATTATCACGTTCTCAAGTAGCATCTTTCTCAGGATATGTTGACCATTTTATAAGGTGTTAAGTGATGATTCAGTTTCAAAGAGGTTTAGTTCTACTTTGAAGAATAGCTTCAGGGTATACTTCAACAGTTTCATCGGTGAAAGTAGATAGTAGAGAATCATCAAAAATGTGTTTTGGATCAATACATACCTCTTGAGTAAGATGACGTGAAAAACATCATGTACCTTGATGTGTGGTGGTAACAAGAGTGTGTATGCTTGATCATTGATTCTATTAATGATGACAAAAGGTCCACAATATCTAGCACTAAGCTTCTTATATTTATCCATTGATAAAGAGCTATCTTTAGGTTTCACTCTCAAAATACCATATCTCCTTCTTGAAAGAGTCGAATAGATTGTTTAGGGTCATCATAATTTTTTGTCTATCTTGAGGAGTCTTTTTTCCTTGGTGTATGAGATGCACTTGCAATTTCATTTCATCTGACATGTGTTTGGATGCTTGAACCCTTATGAGAGGGTCTATCCATTTTAATGGAGTAAGACACTCTTATCCATATAGCACTTGAAAAGGAGACATTTCAATTGAGCACTGGAATGAGGAATCATACACAAAGACAACCATAAAAAAAAATTTGGTCCATTTACTCTATTCATGCATACAATAAGCTTTCAAAATATCCTCGATGATTTGGTTGGTTCTCTCCATTTGCCCATCCATTTGAGTATGATAAGAAGTACTAAAGGCCAATTGAATTTCTGTATCTTAGAATAAGGATTTCCAAAAATTTTAGGTGAACTTTGCATCATGATCCAAAATTATACAAGGAGGTAAGCCATGATACATGAAGACACTTTTCATGAAAACTTGAGCTATATCCTTAGCTATAAATGTTGTCTTGATAGGGGAAAAATGGGTCTTTTTGTAAGCATATCAACAACCACAAAAATAGAGACATATCCTAGAGATGTAGGAAGTCGTGTAATGAAATCCATGGATACACAATCCCATTTTGTATGTGGTGCATCAATAGATTGAATCTTACCAGGGTATTGCACTCATTTATCTTTAATACATTGACATATTAAACATCTTGTAACGTAGTTCAACACATCATGCTTTGATCCTAGCCAAAAATTTGATATCCTACAATAGGTATATTGTGAGCTTCTTGTAGTATTTGAAGTTTAACCCCACCATTGTTTGGAATATAAAGACAATTATTGAAATAAATATCATTGTCTTTAATATGGAAGACTTTTAGATTCTTTTCTTACTTCTCTATGAGATTACCCAAGTCCATTAAATACAAAATATTTATGCAATAGGGATCTTGAGGCATACCTTCACAAATAAGGTCAATTAAACAGGTAGTAGAGGTTGTGATAGCCACTACAATACTCTTCTTGCTTAAAGCATCAACCACTAGGTTTTGTTTTTGAGGTTTATATTCAATTCAAAAATCATATTCGCATAATAACTCCATCCATCTTTGTTGCTGCATATTAAGGTCAGGTTGGGTGTAAATTTTACTTGAGGCTCTTATGATCTGTATGTAATTCAAATATCCTTCCAAGAAGATAATGTCACCAGACTTTTAGAGCATGTACAATGGTAAACAATTACAAATCATGTGTAGGGTAATTCAACTCATGAGTACGTAACATACAAGATTAATAAGCTACCGGCATTTTTTCTTGGGATAGAACACCACCAATTGCTTGTCCACTTGCATCAATGAGTACAATGAATGTCTTTGTGAAGTCGGGTTGCTGTAGTATTCGAGCATTCACCAAAGCTTCTTTGAGTTTCTCAAAGCTAGCTTGTGCAATTTCGTTCCCAAGAAAACACTTTAGTCTTCTTAAGGGTATTGGTCAATGGATCTGCAATTAGCCCTCAATAAAAGTACGATACCATACTGTGAAGCCAAGAAATCCGCGTACTTCTTTCACTAATTTGGGTGTAGGCCAAGCTACAACAACTTCAATCTTACTTGGATCAACAGAAACACCATCCTTGGATACAATAAATCCCAAGTAGTCTACTTTGTCAGTGAAGAAGGTACATTTTCTACCCTAAACATAAAGCTGATTCTGACGTAGAAGTTCAAGTACTCGGTGCACACATTTCTCATGTTCTTCCTTGTTCTTTGAATAATCAAAATATCATCAAAGAAGACAAGAAAAAAATAATCAAGGTCTTCTCTATATACATCGGTCATTAGGAGATTGAAAGTTGTTGGAGCATTTGTGAGTGCAAAAGGCATGACTGCAAATTCATGATATCTGAAGGGAGTATTGAATCCAGTATTCGATATATCCTCCTCCTTGATTTTGATTTGATAATATCCTAACTTAAGATCATTTTTTGTGAATGTAGAAGCTCCGTGTAGTTGATGAAGTAACTCATTAATCCTTAGTATGGCATACTTCTTTTTTACTGTTACCTGATTCAATCCACGATAATCAATACAAAGACATAGAGCACCATCCTTCTTTCAATTAAAAAGAACGGGGGTACTCCATGAAGAAAGATTGGGTCAAATCAAGCCTTGTTCAAGAAGTTGAGTAAGTTGCTCTTTGACTTCTTCAGACCTAGGCATCGACATCTTGTATGGTCTACAAGAAATTGGTTGATCTCCCAGAATAAGCTCTATTGTATGATCTTCATGCTTGGGTGATAATTGTGAAAATTCTTCAAGAAATACAACATCAAATTTTGTTAGCCACTCAAGTTCAGGTTTTTCTACCTTTCTCTCTGCAGGGTTAAGCTTTATTGCATAAATCAATTCATTCTTTTTGTAGGCTTTGATTAGTTTGGTAAAGGTCACTAGTTGAAGTTTAGGTTTCCCCCACTTCTTGATAGCTATAACTCTAGAGTTTTTCTCATTTAGGAAATTCAACGAAGAATTATACAATGTATGTGAGCATCATTGGAATCCATTCCTAGAATTCCATCATAGAGTCCTATGGGTAAGACTCTTAAGTGAGCTGAAGTGTTGTGACCATCCAAATTTTTTTTCAAATTACCCACTGAAGTAGACTACTCGTAGCTAATTCCATTGTGAGGTTTGAATTAGGGTGTTCAAGAAGAATGAGGTTTGTAATGCATCTAGGAGAGATGAAAGAATGTGTACTCCCAAAATCAATCAATAAGGTAAATTGGTTACCTTGATACTCTTTTGAGGTTTTAATTTTTGAAAAGTATTCATTCACTCCTTGATGTTCGATCGTAGCATGGACATATGTATTTGCTTGATTCCCTTCACCTCGAGTACCTTGAGCTCTGATAGCTTGGACTCTTCCTTAAGGTCTTTGATCTTGTCCTCCTTCTCCTAGACAAGGTTGATGATTGAAGTTATTCCCGTTGTTGTTGTTGGTTTTAGGTGGTCCATTTTGCTTAAAAGGTGGTTTTTCTGGTCAAAAGCTCCCTTGATTTTGAGGAGGTCTGTCATTTTTGTTGACGTCCAAAAAAGGAATCAAAATGGCTAAAGACAAATTTTGTGTGTCTAACAAACAAGATCACCAAAAAATGTGTTTGAGTTGAGCTCATTCCTAAGGTACATTAACTTTTATAGATGGTTCATTTGTATGTTGGTGACAAAGGCTATTCTGCTATATGAACTAACCTAGAAGGGAGTGACGTTTGTATGGACCCCAAAGTGTGAGGTAAGTTTCCAATGTCTAAAAGATGCCATTAGCATAAGGGCAATTTTCTTTATCTAGACTAGAAAGTGATATTCCATGTTCTTGTGGATGCATTTGATATTGTAATGGGGGCTATTTTGGCTTTGCTTGAAGGGAAAACAAACTACCTAGTTTCCTTTGCCGGCGGTCCAGTATTCAATACATTAAAACAGGAGTACTCCGCAACTGAGAGATAGGCATTGAGTATGATGTTTAGTGCAACCAATCTCATGCATTATTTTTTGGGAAAGCTATCTCACTTTTATGAATTCCATCAAACACTTCTCTTTTTTATTAACAATGTGGTGATTTGGGATGATTAATCAGATGGATGATTTTTCTGTTGGAATTTGATTCAAGATCTTCTATAAGCTAAGAAAAACTCACTACAATGTTGAATTTTTGTCCAAAAGTATTTCAGGAAGGCTTTGATTATCAAAATCTTAAAATTCACTATCATAGCTGGAGTTTTGAGAAGATGCGTGTCAATGCAAGGCAGAATGCAAGTTATAATTGAAGCTCATAGTGGGAGATCATAATGAAATTTTTGATTTGATGTCACTTACAAGAAGAGTTTACAAGTAGGGTTATGGTGGCAGAGTATGATGTTAGATGCTAAGGATTTTTTCCAAAACATGTGATATTTACGAGAGAATGGATAAACCAACTACAACAAAAAATGGCACCTCTAACCACAATAAAACCATTGGTTATTTTTATGAAGTGGGTTCTAAACTTCACGGGTCCATTTAAGAAGGTTATGCCTAGGAAGAAAAAGTACATAGTTATGGCCACATGTTATGTGAGAAAATGGATGAAAGCAAAAGCATTTCCCAATAACACAACAAAGTCAATAGCATGGTTCTTATAGAAGCATACTATGTGCAAATATGGTTGTTCAATTGAGATAGTTTCAAATCAAGGAACCCATTTCATCAATGATGCGATTCAACTTCTCATTGAAATTTTCTCAATCATTAAAAATCAATGCTATATTATCCCAGATGCAATGGAGAAGTTGAGAGTAGTGATAAGACCATCAAGTCCATTTTGACCAAGATAGTCTAGAAGGAGCCTCACACATAGAATGACAAGCTCCAAATAGTACTTTGGGCTTTTAGAGCAACTTACAAGATCATAGATGATATGAATCCATTCACAATGGTGTATGACACAAAAGCAGTAGTGCTTATGGAGTTTGTTGTTCCTAGTCTCAGAATGGACATTGAACATGACATGGACTACAATTCCACACTAAAGGATAGATTAAATGAGTTATTGAAGCTGGATGAAATTAAGCAATGGGTAATGTTGGAACAAGAAATGGTACAATAACAAAGGAAATATTGGCATGAAAGTAAGAGAATTCAGAAAAGGTGACTTAGTCTTACTATTTAGCCAAATTTAGGCCAAAAAAAAAAATCAATATGAAGAAAGCATGGTGTTGAAGCAAGGAACTCAATCACGTGGACGAGCCTGCAAAAATTCTCCCTCTTAAATCATTTATTTTCTGCCTAAGCCAACGTTGTAAATCCTAAACCCAAAAGAATTTGATTATTTCCAAACAGTTTTGTACTTAATGAAGAGACTAGATACCCTAGTCCATCACATCTTTGAATAAATTATCCCTTTCTATCCAAATACCCAATTTTTAAACCCTGGGTATACAAGCCAAAATTTATAATTATTAGGGGGGCGATTTTACTTTGGAGCTCACGTAGTGAAGAGTACGCCTACACTTGCATGCTCACTACTCTTTGTATGGGTAAACATTTCTAGAGAAACTTTGTGTGTTGATTCTTCATACTCTTGGCATTGTGTACATGCTGAATGTGCTATGTGTGTGTGTGTGTATGTGTGTGTGATGCAATGAGTGGTTTTAGCTCTAGGTTGCCTAGTGTGTTTAATTGCTTATTTTGAGTTATTAATACTATTTTAAGTGAAACTAAGCATGGAAAGAGGTAAGCAGGCCCTAGGAGGAGCCAAATGACCCTTCATTCATCATTTTTAGTGAAGGTAAGACGTGGAAACAATTACGGTTTCTCACCTACCTGACTGTGGCTTTTGCAGGTTTTGATGTTGAAAACCTATTGCCTATAGCCTAAAGACCCCTAATCTCAAGTTTCATGTCATTTGGAGTTCATTTGACACCTCTACGACCATTTGAGTGTGTGGTAGAGTACACAAGAGACTTAGAGATTTTCCCCTTTAGTTGCTTCTTGGATTGAGAGTGACACCTTTATCCTTAGTGCATTGCCATTGGGAAAATGCATTCGATGTTTCCATACACTAGTCAGGTCTGCTAAGTCCTTGGATTGACATATTGGCTTGAATTCTCGCTAGGCTACTCCGTCTCATCGCGGTGGTCCGTCAACATTCGCACCGTTGTTGGGGACGTAGGACGTACACTAATAGAGGAGGTTGCGGGGTGAGGTTCTTCATTACCAGTGCCCTTGTGTTACAGTTCATTACATTTATCTTTAGGCAGGGGAGTCAGTGAGGCTTGTTGATTTCTCAACTAGACCGAAGAGCCTTGTGTTCTCTTTTGGTTTCCTTATAAGTTAGGAAGACCTTAGTTGCTAGTTTTAGTGCATTATAAGGTCTCTACTTCGAAATTTCACACAAGTACTATTACGCGTTTGAATTTTTCAACCATCGCTCATTATTTAAGATACTTTAGTTCAAATTATGAACCGTCTTGAGAAAACCTAGAATTTAAAATTTGCACTACAAAGTTCAGACATGTTTAGCTATAAGAAACACTAACTAACTTATTGCAAGGTTTATTTATTGATTGTAGAATTTTCTCTTACTACTAAAAAGTTTATTTTAAGATTGTAAAGTTTAACGTAACAATGTAAAGTAATATATCATTTAGAAATAAATAAATTAATTATAAATTCAAAAAATACACATGGACGGAACATAAAAGCACATGGACTCACCTGGAGTCACATAAGAGGGGACAAAGTGGGAAACAGAGTCACATGGAACGGAGAGGATAGTCTTGACTAATCTTAATGAGGGGCATTGTCTGGCCTTATCTCCTTATGATGAAGACAAATTGGTCAAGTGGATGGGTACCACAAGGGGACCAAAAACACGGGTATGAAATTTAGAGTCAATAATAATAATAATAATTTATAATTAAAAAAGAGTTGGACGTTTTTTTCCAACTATAAATATAGCAGCCATACTCACACTTTTGGCATAGAGATTGCCTCTCTAACGCTCACGAAGTGCTACCACTTCTCTTAGAGAGAAGGCTTCTACAAACCACTAAGAGAGCAAAAACTTTGGTGGATTAGTAAGCGTGCTCGAACCCGAGGCAGTGATGATCATGAAGCTGGTACAAGTAACATGGCAACTCGTGCGGAACATACTATGTCTCCACCAATCAGATCAATCAAAACTATGGTGCAAGTTAGTATTGTAATTTCAATTTATGCATCATTTGCATATGCGAGACCTTAAAGATATACTAATCACCTTAGGAAAGGAAAACACGGACCGAAACCAAGGGGCTTGCTTCTTAACCCCAAGAAACTTGGCATATGTATGACAAGTAGGAAATAATGTTTGGTTAAATTGTTTGTCATAGGAAAGAATATTTGTATAATACCTTTTGGTATAATTTCTTTAAAGACCCTCTACTTATTAGCGCTGGCATTAGGTGCCCAATTGCCAAGGCCTGAGGTGACGCCCAGGGTGGCACAATTGATGTTGCGGTGGGAGTACACCCAGGATGGCCCAACGGGATAATGCAATTATGTTTTTCCATGGTGTGAGGATGACGCTCAATTTGGCACCGTTGTTGTTGTGATGGGAGTACGTTCAAGTTGGCACAATGAGTACTTATCAAGCGGTATGGGACGCTCAGGATGACAAGGGTTTTTATGAATAATGTATATACCGATCAAACCTAATGGTGCAAGTGGAGATTCTTAAGGGAACCTAATCCAAAAGTTTTTGGTTTAAAATGGACTACTTCTTGTTTGAATACTATTTGAAGGGTTGTTTTAATGAACGAGTACCATAAATAAGATAAAGGAACATGTATATTTAAACAGTGTGGTAGTAATTAGGTAACAAAAGAAGGGTAAGTGTGGTGTGGCAAGTGGGATAATGATATCTTGACGGTATCATTCTATGGATGGGTGGACCGGATGAGTCGGGTAACTTTCCAACGCTAGGAGTTTTTATTATAGTTGGTCGTAAACCTTAAAAGAGATGAACCTTGGTGTCTATGCTTCTGAAATATGGGAAAAAAAGCACAAAGGTTGGTCACTCTAGGTTTATACTTTTAGGTAGAATTAATAATAGAGAGGGTTTAGATAGGGTTATGGTGGTCATGGTCCGCCATAGCAAGATAGTACCAATCCTTCACTAACGGTTCATGCTCGTGGCTACGTAGTAGCTAAGGAAATGTCGATTGGTTTTTATTTTTAAGGATTGGAGACCTATCAAAGGTACTCCGCTCCTTGAAATGGGGCAGGGACCTCACATTGGTATCAGAGCCTAGGTTAAATCTTGAGAAGATTTTTAGTTTGTTGTTAGGATGTTGAAGGATGTGAATGTTTGAAATAATTTAAAAAAATAATTAATACAATTGTTTTTAATGTTTATATGGTATTGAGGATTGAACTTTCTTGGTATAAGAAAATGTTCATCCGGCCTACCAAAATTCCAGGTGTTCACCATCATGTTCAAAAATGCATGCGAATCACCAAATTATCAGTTTCAAAAATTGGTGAAGTTGATTTTGGATAGGGTGTTTGCAATACCTATCCCAAGGGTGCATAGAGGATGGGGCATCGACTGGAGTCCATCTGGAGGAATCTATACCATCGATGCTAACAAGATATGATGCATGGCTACCAACCTCAAGAAACTGTAATAACCCCTTTGACCAGACCAAAACACACGACAACCTTCCTAAAGGGAATAAATGCCCATGGAGCCTTAGTTTATGTGGATGCTCAAGGATGACAATGCATCTATATTGAAGAATGACCTGCCTATAGGATTATAAATAATCCTAGTAAATGATGATGGTGATAGATTCCACAATGAAGAGGGGAACCACTACCTCATTGTCAGAGATTTGAGACAACATGGAAAAAGGAAATATGGTTATGGAGACCCAAGAACTACCTCCTAAACTTAACCTTCCTGCAGCCTTTTACATTCATAACAAGAGAGTGTCAAGAGTAGCTACTATTCATGAAAATATTGGGATTTACAAGCATGGGGATGGGAGGGTCATCTCTTACTACCATTGCATGGAACCCCGTGTGAATGAATTAAGCAAAGATAAAGTCCTGTACTTGTATTCTTATACATGACACAACAACAAAAACCAATATCATTTTTTCCAATAAGTACGTATGAGAATATGAGACACTCCATCTGGGGGATGTAGGAAGAGTGATAATGCCAAAACTGTTAACACAAGCTGCTGAAGAGAAGCAAAATCCCACATAGACCCCTAGCAAATCCACAAATCCCTTCTCAAAAGACTATGACACCACATCGCATACCAGTGGACAACCATTGCCCAACCCTCAAAAGCCACATGCCACATCGCTATCATTTAAAGCATGGTTCAAATAGTATGGAACACCATAGCAAAACCCAAACAGAGGTGGTTATCGGGCCATGTCAAGGCTAGGAGCACACCAATACCACCACTCCATCAGCTAGGAACATCAAATATGACCAGGAAAGAAGCCCCACATTGAGAAAAAGAATGAGAAGGAGAAGAAAGGGTCCGGGGAGACGAACAATCACCTACAAGACCATCGAGGAATTATGGATTAGGAGCATCCCTAGGCAGAAAGATCCCATAGAGGAGGACTAGGAGACCCTATGCTTAGATTGGTAGATCACTGTAGAATCAAACCTTCTTAGATCCAAAATTTGGTAAACAAGAAAAAATTGAACAAGGGCTTGAACCCAACAATCCCCCCCTCAAGCCCGAACTAGACAGACCCTCTCATGACCTCGAGTTTTTGGTATACTCGGCAACCATGAGTTTTAGGTTCTCAACCAAGGATTTCTGGTGTATCCATAACCTGGTGCTATGATAGTAAACCACCCCTTGAACAGATAGGGTGTAGGTCAAAAAATTAGCTACCAATGAGTGGAGTTTTTGGTTCACTACCAAACCTTGGGTTTAAGGTGTACCCAGTAACCTCATGAGAAGCGGGACAAAAATGGGATGAGAACAAAAAATGGTATTCTGGGAGGTCTTACCACTCATGTATGTATGGCAGTGTCTAACGAGAAGAACTTTTTATCATGGCAATAGTTGACAATTTATAGGTTAAAATACGGATTTGACTAAAAATTGTATGATGGTTTTGACAATAGAAAAAGGAGGAAAAACCTATGACACTAAACTGGCAAAAATAGTTTGTGAAATCTTGCACCGCAATCTCAAAAGAGATCTTCATGTATTGCATATGTTGATATGCCGAATGCTTGAAGAAAACATTTGAAATAGTCTTCACTATAGCTATCTTTTCATATCAACATGTAGCATTAGATCAATCTCCCTCAAGCTATTCTCAATTGTGCAAGCTCATAAAGCGTGGTGGTTAAGGGCTTCTTCATGCAATTGCATGCTCGCATTATACAAGGATGGTCTCTTATGTCAAGAGTACTTTGAATAAGAGTGTCAGTTTTGACGCATGTCCTTGCAATTAGGATAGGTTCCATTCTCAAGATATCAAATTGAGAATTCTTTTTAGCTCCAAAATCCTCTTACCAATGATCTCGCCTTTTAATTGATGAAGCTATTGTTGAGTCCTGTAGCTATTCAGATGCTTGATATCACCAAGATCTATTTTTGTGTGTGTTTTTTAAAACACGCAAAAGTTGCTCACAAGTGCTGCAGATTATTGAGGGTGTGGATGAAGGTGTGACTGGCCTCTTGAAGGGGTTAAACAAGTAGACAATAATTAAATAGGTAGTGTGAAAACAAAAGCAACGAGCTGTGTAGTGTCAAACTGGTGCAGAACGATAGAGCTTGCAACGGTTTTGCTCTCAGCGGGTTGTAGAGGCAAAATTAAGAAAGCTTGCACTGTCGAGAAACTGCTCTCATGCCAGGGAAACCTGTGTGATGCCCATTTTTCTCGTTTTGATGTAGGTCGACAACCGACTTCCTCCTGTGAAAGTAGAGGTTCTCACACGCTGGGTTGAACTGAGATTGGGCAAGCTCTGATACCAGATGTTAGGAGATGAGGCTACGATGGGTTCCACCTGCTGCAAGCCATGGTGAGGTGAGGAAATAGCAGAACGAGCAAGAGAGGAGAGACTCGAGAAAGGAATATAAAAAAGCACACTATACTTGATTGATTTCCTTTGTAGAAGCTTATCACTATATAGAAAAAGTGCCATGCAAACTGGTAAAAGTAACTAAAGCTTCATCTGCATGCTCCAAGGGGGTTTCAACCTGCCAAAATTGAATGAGGGATTGAACCCAACACATTACACGTTGAACAACCTATTTTATTGACGAGTCCATCCATCTGTAGCATGGTCTCAAAGTTTCAAAAGAAAAGAGATATAGAAAGGCTCAGAAAAGAAGAGCAAGCTCAGAGTTTGTTGGTTATGATGAGGGCCAAAATCAAAGAACAAACGGGCCAAACATAAAAAAGATTAGTAGAAGAAGAAGCAAAAGGGGAGGACGCTAAACAAAATCAAGACTCAGAATTAGCCTGAAGAAAGTGCCTCCATTAGAGAAACGACAATAAAAGAAGACTTGATTGCCAACAAACCACTACAACCACTATGGAATAAAAATACTTTGATAAAAACACAAGATGATATTGTTATAGAAATGATGGACCAAATCTATCAGTAGGAGGAGCAAGAAAGGCAACGGAAAAAACAAGAAACTCAACAACAAGAACCAAAGATACCAAGACCAGTGCCTAGCAATCTGATCTAGATGGAGCCCCTCCTCACTGATACAAGCCTTTAGTCCGAGCAATCCATTCAAGTTAATACAAAAAGCATGAGGGTTGAGGTCACATACAGACCACTCATTAGCTGAGGAGCAGGCAAAAAAGATACTCAAAGATTATTTAGAAGCAGACTATAGTCTAGAAGAGGCCCAAGCTGCGGTAGACTTATCTTTATCTTTCATAAAGAGCCTAGCCTAGAGACAAGGACACTAGAACAGGCTATGTGAGAAGATGATTGATCAGTGGGCTTGCAAAAAATGCAAGAAAACCCCGTGTGACGATTGATCAAGAGCATGAAATCAAGAATGAACAGGTACACGGAGGAGTAGATCAACCAAAAGGCTTGTTAAAAGTACAAGAAAACCTCAGGATGGTTGTTTTACGTATCTTATCAAAAGTTCAATTGCAAAAAATTCTCCATGTAGTCACAAAGATACAAGAAATGTAGAGAAAGCACTAGAAGGCAGGGCTGAAATCCTTGCCTAGATACTCTCTTTAAGGAAGCTCCACATGAAGGTAATCAGAGCACATTATAAAGTTAGTCACTCAATCAACAATCACCCTTACCAAGAAAGATGATAGCAAGAAATCCATACAAGGAACGACACAAGATGATGCAGAAGGATCAATTGTTCAAGAGTCAATGTCTACTATGGCCAAGGCAACATTAATCTCTAAGATGGTTGAAGATCTAAACAAGGAAATCATGCAAATAACTCTCAAATAGGAGAGAGAAGAAGAGAACAATGCTGATTTCAGCCTAGTGGTGGTTAGCACACAACAAAAGATGGACAAAACAAGGAATGAAAACAAAGAGTTGGTCGAGACCAACACACTTTTGGTTGAAATCTATAGAGAAGAGATGCACAATTAGAACATGTCAATGGAGAGCTGGCAAAGTACAAGGAACTATACACAAGAAGATTTAGAAATTTTCTGATGTTTGAAAGCGAATCCTTTTTCAATGTTTTTCATACAATGCATAACATCATGAGCTTCTGCTTGAGAGGCACCACATACCTAGCTAGCTATGATTGGGGACATGAGACCACCGGCCCCCCGACTAGGCAGACGATCCCTAGCCCCCAGTTGTACCTATCTAGGTATGCGGTGACTCCCTCATAGAAACTCATGATATTGAAGTCACAATGTGGGAATTATTGTGAGAATTTGTCCAAAACTTCTTGTGATATGAAAAGGAAGTGATGGCTAGGCATGTACAAGAGAGTCTAGTTCAAAGCTGTAAACTTTCTCAAGACCAGAAAGGAAAGAAATATCAACAAGCCCATCAGAGTGCCAAAGAGTCAACAACACTAGCTCAAAGCAAAGGATATCAATATAAGTGCTTAAAGGTTGGATAGTGGATCAGAACAGACAGTTAGAGGCACTTATAGAAGATCCTTTGCTCACCCCAACAAGCAGCTTTGAGCAAACTCACATCTATACAAAGTAGGCTGCAATAGGCACTAGAAGTTTCTCAAACAACAAGAATTGCATTGGAAGATGTCTTCACACTAAGAGCAAGGCCATGACAAAAGAGGAAAAAACGAAGCGTGAAAGCATTGAAACACTTATGAAGGAAGTTTAGGATTTAAGAAAGAAACTATCAACGATTTCAAGAACCTCCCTCCTAAAAAGCAAGGACCCTTAGAAACAGGGTCGGATTTTGAGAACATACAAGAAGAGAGAGAGAGGAGTACAAGCAGCTTAAGACCCAATAGATGTGGGTACCTCAATTGAACCTCATAAATTACCTCAAGAGTACTCACATCTACCAAAGGAACACTGGGAAGTGACTAGGCAAGTTGTGGCTAGGAACCTCTACTACAAGCACCATTTATTGAAATCAAAGTTACTAGAATACATTACTCCAAAGAAACTATGAGAGGAGGTTCTTGAGCCAGAACTTCCCTATCCACTACTCAAGTGGCTTACAATATAAAAGAAGAAAGAGCAACTACCAAGACTTCTACCGGATGCTGAGGGGAGTTACATAGATGCTAATCTTTTGGAATGGACCACGGATCAAATCAAAGAAGCCAGAATGGCATGGAAATTTTAGTTCTTGGGGGAGAACAATTAGGCAATAATAGTGACTTCATTTTCTCCAACCCACCTTCAAATCGAACCAGCATATTGCGCAATCATCAGGAAAAGAAGGTGGGTTTTGACTTTGAGAAATTGCTTGTTTCTCACCCTACTTGGCTAAACTATCCAGTCTTCCCCAAACCAATAGAGACACCTTCACTCGCTTACATGAGGAAGGTGCACCGTCAACAAGCAGATCATCATCCTAATTCAAGGAAAGCTAGATATAGCATGCAAGATGATGATAAATATTTTCTGCACGCTCTCCGTGTGTATCAATACATTCTAAGATATAGAGGCCACCAAAGTAAATTGGAGTTCATTCTTGGAGGGCTACAAAGGAATTATCTTCAACTTGAATGATACCCCCAAGATGAAGATAATCTACAATCTATTCTCTAGAATTATGTTCCTCCCAAGCCACTACATGCAAACCTTCAAGGAAGCTTTCTATACTGGCTATTTGAGATGGATTCCACCATGTTCATGACAATCTACAAGGATCCCCGGGTCAGATTTGTGACCTACACCCTCCACGAATGAGAATACCCCTCAACAAGAATCTACAAGCCACAGGAGGAAAATCAAGTATATGATGTTGGCATTCCAGCAAATCTTTAAACCTTGGGTATATCAGCCAAAATTTATGATTATTAGGGGGCGGTTTTACTTTGGAGCTCACATCGTGAAGAGTACACCTACACTTGAACACTCTCTACTCTTTGTACGAGGAAGCATTGCCAATGAAAATTCATGTGTTTCTTCCTCATACTCTTGGCATTGTGTACATGCTCAATGTGCTATGTTTGAGTGTGTGTGTGTGTGTGTGTGTGTGTGTGTGTGTCTGTGACACAATGAATTGTTTTAGCTCTAGGTCACATAGTGTGTTTAATCTCTTCTTTTGAAACGTTAATGGTACAGTTCCATATGTGTCTTGAGACTCTTGGATTGTAGGCTTTCTTCCATCATGATGGTAGGCTTGAATCCACTGCTTAGGGTGACCTCCATTCCAAAGATTGAAGATCAACATGGGACTTTTGCTATAACGAACAAGAGCATGGGGTAATATCATGCCACGATGTTGTATAGTAGTAGTGGTTGCTTCCTCTAGCATTGTTTGTAAAGTTGGCTTGCTTCCTATCTGGTCCTTGAAGATCTTTGCCACATAGACAGGATATTTGAAGAGGCGATGGGCCACTAAAACTTGTTTAACATTCTCAAAAATTCCTTCACCTAACTGGGGTGCTTGCATGTGAAAGATATTATGGCCCCCAAGCAAGTGTAGGACAAGAGGACATGCAGTATGATCTAGGTGTGTAGTTGAGGGATCGGCACCTGAAGGAGGAGGCACATCCTCTTCGGTCCTAGGATGTTTAGAAGAGCCTTTGCTCTATCCTTGCTCTTCAATTCTAAATGTATTTGTGACACAATTAGATGCATTCGCTCTCTGATTCCAGGCTTGGATATGATTTCTAGATGAACCATACTTCAAAGCTTCTAATGACTTGGCCCCCAATAATTGCTTTACTATGTTGTGCATAACTCCATCAGTGTGCAGAGTTGGGTCAAATGAAATAGGGAATGCACTGCACAGTTTCAACCAACACTGCTCCACAAGTTCAATCACAAAATCATCAAACTTTTCTTGAAGTGGATCAAGCGCCCAACACAAATGATTGTCTGAATCTCCATAGAGAGATAAAACAAGTCTAGCATCACATATGCTTTTGCGATGCTGACATAATAACTTTGTCTCTACCATGACTGAAGCCTGAAAATGCACGAAGCAAATAAAATTAAGATAGATCTAGAATAGATATAACTTTGACTTATATGATTGAAAATAAAAAATATTAAAACATTTCATGAATTAAAATGCTTATTTACAATTAAAATTTACAATAGTCCTCTTTGCAAACACTACAACAAAAAAAGGTGTCATCGACGCAGATATCGACGCATTTGCGTCGATATCTACGTCCCTGTGAAACTATCGCTATTTGCGTGGAAAGGCTTTATTTGCGACGCAGATATGGACGCAGTTATAGACGCAGATAGCGACGCAGATATGAACGGATATAGACGCATATATCGACGACCATAACATAAAAAATTTTTCTTGGGCAGAGGGTAGGGTAGCTTGGCCTGTGCCCAGTGAAAAGATGGACATAGCCACCACAGCCAGACTTCCTGCCCTCTGCCCAAGAAAGCTAGCAGCACCAAAATCAACCGTGCTCCCGCAAAAATTTCGGTAGAGTTCCCTTCGTTTTTACATAAACTTTTCAAAAAATATATATCATGTATACGCCTCCTACATGCTATCCATGTAGGATCTCGTATGAGATTTAAGGAAAATGACCATAACGAACCATAACCATAAATTAAAAGCATAACCATAACTTAAAACCATAAACAACCAATATAACCACTTCGATCATAACCAGAAACAAAATTAACAATAACGATAAGCATAACCAGAAAGTTAAACATAACCACCATAAACAAAACCTGAACCATAACTATGACTATACAAGAATAGGAGAAATAACCATGCCTATACAATGACAATGACAATAACTATAACCATAAGGAAAACAATAACTGTCTGAACAATAATCATAACCATATATATATGTCTATACAAAAGGAGACAGATAAGCCTGTCTGTGTCTCACAAAGCATATATATGAAATCCGGTCCACTGATGACTAGGCGTCACAACCTGCACATAGGACAACTCACAAAATTAGTATTGATATTACTTCACATATACTTACTTAATTAAATCAAATCACACATATTAACGTCTCACCTCAAGCGATCAGCGAGACTGTAAGGCCGCCCAGTCTACAGGCTCTCTTGAAGCATCAAGATCATTCAATACTTCATAAATACCTCTGCGATATCCATCTGACTCCTCCTGACGTGTCAGGGCTCGATGCATCGCAAGATTCTATGTTTATACAAAAATTAGAGTAATAAGAATACATGATTCATCGCGTTTTAAAAAATGCCATAGTTAAGATTGGATTAGAAACTCACAAACTCATAGTGAAAGGTGTCTATAAGGTTTCTTTAACAAACTCTCCGTACCTGTGCACATGCTCATTACATATCCTACGCTTGCGTAGGATTTGATACTTGCAAAGCATGCACGAGCATGCAATCTTTTCCTCCATGTTAGTTGATGAAGTTGTCATCTACAATGATTATGAATGTTGTTTTAATATATATACTCCTCACAATGTAAACAACCTCGCATTCTCTAGTCTTGCCCAATCTCCGTACACCTCGGTCCAGAGATCTACGGAGATCAGGACCACCAAGTCAAAATCTCGTCTTTATTGGTCAGATCCTATTTGGGTAGATACATACGTGCACTCCCAGGTGTACATGGCAATGCATGTAGCGGGCAAAACCCCTTTGCCTCTTTTAGTTCCATAGTTTCTTCAACATCCAACGGCTATCTCTCTTTCTCTCTCTCTCTCTCTCTCGATCTCGCTCTCGCTATCTCTCTTTCTCTCTCTATTTTCCTATCTCTCTCTCTCTATCTCGCTCTCCACTTCTCTATCTCTCTCTCTTTCTATTTCCCTATTTGACCTACGACTTGTGTATTTGGCGTTTCTTCTATCCGTTTGACCTACGGCTTGCCATATGCGCTCTTGACATTGATTTAAGACTACCTAATGGACTACGGATGGTTTCAGTAGGCATAGAAGTCATTTTCGAAATCCGTTTGCGTTTTTTCGTAGAATAATGCAACCGGATTTGACCTACGGCTTATGTATTTGGCGTTAATTCAAACCCATTGACCTATGGCTTACCATACGCGCTCTTGACATTGATTTAAGACTATCTAATGGACTACGGATGGTTTCAGTAGGCATAGAAGTCATTTCCAAAATCCGTTTGCGTTTTTCCGTAGAAAAACGCAACCGGATTTGACATACAGCTTGTGTATTTGGCGTTAATTCAAACCCATTGACCTACGGCTTGCCATACATGCTCTTGACATTGCTTTAAGACTACTTAATGAACTACAGATGGTTTCGGTAGGCATAGAAGCCATTTCCGAAGTCCATTTTTATTTTTTCGTAGAAAAACGCAACCGGATTTGACCTACGGCTTGTGTATTTGACGTTTCTTTTGTCCATTTAACCTACGGCTTGCCATACATGGTCTTGACATTGCTTTAATACTACTTAATGGACTATGGATGGTTTTGGTAGGCGTAGAATCAGTTTCCGAAGTTCGTCTGCGTTTTTCCGTAGAAAAACGCAACCAGATTTGACCTACGGCTTGTGTATTTGAATTTTCTTCTGTCCGTTTGACCTACGGCTTGCCAAACATGCTCTTGACATTGCCTTAAGACTACCTAATGGACTACCGATGGTTTTGATAGTCATAGAAGCCATTTCCGAAGTCCGTTTGCGTTTTTCCATAGAAAAACGCAACCGGATTTGACCTACGGCTTGTGTATTTGGCGTTTCTTCTATCCGTTTGACCTACGTCTTGCCATACGCGCTCTTGACATTGCCTAAAGACTACCTAATGGACTACAGATAGTTTCGGTAGGCATAGAAGCCATTTCCGAAGTCCGTTTGCGTTTTTCCATAGAAAAACGCAACCGGATTTGACCTACGGCTTGCCATACGCACTCTTGAAATTGCTTCGAGACTACCTAATGGACTACGGATGGTTTCAACAGGCATAGAAGTCATTTCCGAAATCCGTTTGCGTTTTTCCGTAGAAAAACGCAACCGGATTTGACCTATGGCTTCTGTATTTTACCCATTGACCTACGGCTTTCCATACACGCTCTTGACATTGCCTAAATACTATTTAATGGACTACGGATGGTTTCAGTAGGCATAGAATCAGTTTCCGAAGAACGTCTACGTTTTTCCGTAGAAAAACGCTACCGGATTTGACCTACGGCTTGTGTATTTGACGTTTCTTCTGTCCGTTTGACCTACGGGTTGCCAAACATGCTCTTGACATTGCCTTAAGACTACCTAATGGACTATGGATGGTTTCGGTAGCCATAGAAGCCATTTCCGAAGTCCGTTTGCGTTTTTCCATAGAAAAACGCAACCGGATTTGACATAGGGCTTGTGTATTTGGCGTTTCTTCTATCCGTTTGACCTACGGCTTGCCATACGTGCTCTTGACATTGCTTTAAGACTACCTAATGGACTACGGATGGTTTCGTTAGGCATAGAAGCCATTTTCGAAGTCCGTTTGCGTTTTTCTATAGAAAAACGCAACCGGATTTGACCTACGGCTTGTGTATTTGGCGTTTCTTCTATCCGTTTGACCTACGGCTTGCCATACGCGCTCTTGACATTGCCTTCAGACTACCTAATGGACTACGGATAGTTTTGGTAGGCATAGAAGCCACTTCCGAAGTCAGTTTGGGTTTTTTCGTAGAAAAACGCAATCGGATTTGACCTACGGCATAGAAGCCGTTTATGAAGTCCGTTTGCGTTTTTCCGTAGAAAAACCCAACCGGACTTCAAAAACGGCTTGTATTTTGGGCGTTTCTTCTATCCGTTTGACCTACGGCTTGTTATATGCCCCCGCCCAATCTTTTTTGAGGAGGAAGCTTGTCTCTAAGAGCAACGACAGCGCTGTTGTTGCTCCCTAGAGGACTTTCATGTGTAAAGGTGAGAGTTGAGCTTCGAATGTATTTTGAGCTGGCGAAATGAAGTCATAGGCTGCATCAGACAATCCAGGTCACTTTGGCTCGACATGCACAACGCCCGGTCAGACTACCACCCATGGAGGAGATTAATGAGATCCGCCAATGACAGATGTTGGATCTCCTATGATCTACCTATCCCAGCTAGCTGTTTTAGCCGTTTAGTCCACACCCAACAGTTTAGGATTCCATAATATTTTATTTTGTCATTTTGTCATTTTTTTACTCTAACTTTGTATCAGATCCACCACATTGTAACTTTCTTGTCTCATAGGTCACTTTGGCCTCTCGAAGACGTTAATATAACATTTCATTTCATTTATTTCTTTAATTTTAATTTTTTACGCATACATTAATTCTCTCTCTCTCTCTCTCTCTCTCTCTCTCTCTCTCTCTCTCTCTCTCTCTCTTTCCTACACACACACACGATGTAGAGAGAGAGAGAGAGAGAGAGAGAGAGGGGTTGGGGGGGGGGGGGAGAGTGACATAATACCTGCGCAGCAGGTTTCGGCCAAGATTTGAGCAGGCAAAAATGGCCCCTGCGCGCGCGGGTTTCCCTTTTTTCCCCCAATTGTTTTTGCGTCACAAACAGCGTCGATATACCCGTGGGAATTTGCGTCGATATACGCGTGGCAAAGAATGCCTTTCCACGTATATATCGACGTGCATTGCGACGCGTATATCGACGCCTATATCGACGTGCTCTAATTACGTCGATATACGCGTGGAAAGGCATGGCCGTCCATATATAATGCGTCGATATCTTCATGTTATATTGTAGTGAAAGCAATACAATGACCAATAACATTTTAAAATGAGCAACTATATGATATGATACCTCCTTTTGCAGTGCGATTTGATGGTCAAAAAAACCAGTAAAGAAATATCTAAAAATACATAACCCCTCCCTGCAATGCGATGTGGTGGTCAGCAACAGCCAAAGATGAAGAATCTATCAAAACCAATCTCCTTTGCAGTGTGACATGGTAGTTAGCAGTAGCCAGGGATGAAGGATTTAAAATTCCTTACCCCTCCCTGCAATGCAACACAGTGGTCAGCAACAACCAGAGATGGGAAATTTATTAAACCCAATCAACCTGCAGTGTGACGCAGTGATCATCAACAACTAGGAATGAAGGATTTAAAATACATAACCCCTCCTTGCAATGTGACACGGTGGTCAACAACAGCCAGAGATGGGAAATTTAATAAACCCAATGAACTTGCAGTGCAACGTGGTGGTCAGTTAGCACAACAGCCAGAGGCAAGGAATCTATTAAATCCAATATTCCTATAGTGCAACATAATGGTCAGCAACAACCAAGAACGAAGGATTTAAAATACCTAACCCCTACTCGCAATGCGATATGGTGGTCAGCAATAGTTAGAGACGAGGAATCTATTAAATCCAACCTTCTTCTAGTGTAATGAGATGGCCAGCAACAGCCAGGAACAAAGGATCTAAGATACCTAACCCCTCCCTACAGTGCGATGTGGTGGTCAACAAAACAGCCAGCACTCCTTGTACATCCTAAGCTACTCCTTGTAGTGCGATACGCATGTCAGCAACAATCAGGGATGAAGCATCTAAAGTATAAACCCCCCTTATAGTGTGACATAAGAATCAACACAGCCAAGGATGGGTGTCTAAACTCTCTCTCTCTTTGCAGTGTGACACGAGGGTCAATACATCCAAAGAGAGGGCCTTGACCTGCAAACTAACACTGAGATGTGAGAAATGCTCCACAACAATAGCGCTAGCAAAGACAAAGTTAGAGAAAAAGAAAAAAAGAACTAGTAGAAATAATTACCTGTTGCTACTTGCTCTCTCTGTCTCTATCACAAAGGTCATATTCGCGACAGTTCGAATGAACTATCGCGGTGCGGTGATTTTTTTTAATAGAGTATAATATATTTCAATCAAAATATGTTTTATTTGGATATACGCATACAATAGGAATATACACCATATAATACCGAATTATACGTATAATTTTTGTTCTACAAATGTATAAATGTAACTTATCAATATACAAGTAACTCAAAGTTTTATTGTTTCATAGTGGTTCAGATAATTGTCTATTGTTGTGGAGCTCTAGGATTGCTAACTCTGGCCAAACAAATGCTCTTTCATTTTCCTCGTTCATTAAGGTTGGTTCTCCCATGACTACAAAAGCTCTTGCTCCTCTTCCTCTTCCTCTATTTCTGCCTCCTCTTAGATTGTCCCCTCATTAGGATGTGAATGGGGTATAGTAGGGCCTCTTTATTTGGCATTTTAAGGGAATGCTTAAAGCTTAAGACAAGTTTCACCAAGCCTAAAAGAGAGGGAAAAAAGGCATATGTTGAAATTTTTAAAAAAGCCATTTTCATACTTTGTATTTGAAAATAGTCTATTTAGTGACGCAAAAGAGAGGTGGGTAAATGAATTTTAAAATGTTCTTTCCCACCCCTCTTCTCTCTCTAACATATAAAACACACTCTCTCTCACTTAGAACTCATTAAAGGAGGAAATTTTCAGTCCCCTGCCAAAAAAGAAGATTTTCCACATTCTCTCACTGCATTCTCTCTCTAAAACGTGAGCCAATTCTCTCTCTTTCTTTTCCCCCTTTTCTCTCTTGTCACTTTCCCTCCCAATCATTAAGGAACATTCTTTGCTGTCTCATTCTGACAGAGTGCAGATCCTCCAAGGTTGCAGATTTGTCCTCTCTCTCTCTCTCTCTCTCTCTCTCTCTCTCTCTCTCTCTCTCTGGCTTCTCCCACTCCAACTCCAGCCGAGAGCAATGGAAAACTCCATTACCAACATTTCTCTCTCTACACTCGATCAACAATTCGAATTCAAAGAAGATTGAGCTGCACTCCCTCTCTTTATTCCCTCCACAACATAATCCGTTTCTTCTATCTTTGAGTACTCCCCACTTCTTTCCTCCATAGCCACCTTCACCTACTTGTAGCAATCACCCTTACACATTCTCTCTAATTTTCTTTATTAACTAGCACAAATGTTCAATTCCCTACCACTGTAAGGCATTACTAACAAGTCAAAATGATATCGATTAAACGTTGATTTAGAGTAGGAGTACGCTAATGTGCGACTTGATAGATCTAATCCCAATGTTGGAGATCATCTATGAAACCTTGGGTGCAAGGCAATCAACTTATGGGTTGATGGCCATATTTACCCTGGTGATCCAATGACCAATGCATCAGCGTTCTTTTGCAATGTCACTGAGCTACTGTGTAATATTGGAGATGGGAGAGACGGATATATTGTTTGGCTACTGCTGGAGATTATATTCAACTTTTGTCAATGAAAGGGAAGCAAGAAAACATCTCTTTGCTTTCTATTCATCATTGCAAGAGATGTATGTGAAAGACATTCAGCAAGTCAGAGAGGAAGCCAACGAGAAGACGAAGCATCTAAACGACGAGATGTCAAAGCTTATTAAAAAAGCAGAGCATCAAAAAATGGAGCAAGAGCGTCGTCTAGACAATTATCTTCAGCTACAACGAGCTGCGCATAATATGCCCCGGCAAATCGATCATCTCACACACATTCCATTCGGCTACCACATTTGTAAGCGCAAGATACATGCGATGTCTATGCTATCTTCAAGTGGTGGAGCTCAAAAGAAACGTATTCATCAAACTAGGTAGGAATACAAATGCAAGCTTCTAATTTCTTACATTTTTTATAGGTTACTGTAATATCATTTCAATATGTAGGAACTTGGCTCAGATGATGATAGGAATCGATTCCGATGGTCAAAAAATTGGACATACTCTGCTGCAGCATATCATCAAACCAAAGGAGTTGGTGGAGCTATTGGATGATCCATCCAATGCTAGCATTGCTAATGTTTTGTACTAGAAGTATTTTCAGTGAGCTAAAGAGCATTGTGTCACCTCAGGAGATGATGGAGGTGTGCGACGGTGCAGGAATAAGTTTCAAGCCCTACGAAGCTTTGTATAGACTTGTCACACTAGGTCACAAAGAAAAAGGTTTGTTTAGGTTGTTGCCAACACCTTATAGTGTTAGCGTTTCAAAAAGGTGCACCAATAATGATGTTGAAAGATTGTTGGGTGGATTTCAATATGTGGAGGATTCCCTGTCATTAGAAGAGAGCAAATCCTTTCATTTACAAATGAGTTCAATAATGTCTATGTTGACTTATTGAAGCTTCAGGAGTCAATGATCATATTTTATGGGTTGACACAGGAAGAGTGTGATGGAAAATTTATATTTGTGATGAAGCTTGATGAGTGCCAGATTTTCAAAGTTCAATGGCTTGAAAGGGTAATCGTTATGCTTGTGAAAAGAGCCTTGGTGGACGTCAATGTTGAGCTAAATGCCAACGAGAAGGGAAACACATGTTTAGGTGTTCCGTCCAAGAAGAATATTTGGTGGCTGGCAGCTTTTCATCTCCCACACAACACATGAGTCCCTCAAATGGTATTTTAATCACACCCCAATTGTTGATGTCATTCATCAACAACAAGAAGGAAAGCGATTGCAGGTTTCAGGTTTGGGTACATTCAAAGTGGAGTGGCATTAGGCAGGAGACTTGAAAACTCTCAAGTATATGTTAGGGTGCAATGACCCTCTTTCCATGAATTTATTGCTACCACAATAAAGTCTCATTAGGAACTGAGGGCAAGGGTTCAAAGGCCAGCAAGTCAAAGGGCAGTAAGGGTAACGGTGGCAAAGCTGCAGTCAACTCCACGAAAGGTGTGCCCACTACACAAACAATGGGGAAAGCACTACAACAATGGTTTCAAGGTATCCTCAGTTGTAACCAGAGTGTACCCCCTAATCGAGACATGGAAGATCCAAATTGGGATCATATTCTATCGATTCCTCTTATAAATGTGCATGTGTGCACTCTTCATGCCTGTCTATAAATTCTTGACAAGTTTCTTATGCTCCATATTAATTATTCTTGGAATATGGAGCTTGCAGAAAGAAGATAATAGTGTATCAAAGAACATGAATCTATTCTATCAAGTGTTGGTCTACATGGGGGTGCAGTAGAGTTAGCAAAGGACAAGAAGGCATCTAGAAGTACAAAGGATCATCCTACTAAAATATGTATGGGTGGTAGTAAAGCTATGCATATGCTTTCATACTATTCTAACTCCCAAAGTCCCAATGAGTTTTGATTGTGGAAAAAGGTGTGTGACATTACCAGCTACAGAGCTAACGAAGCAGCCCTAGCAATTAAGCGTGCTCGTGTGTGGCAACCTGTAGATGATATTTTTTGTTTTCTTGAAAAGGTAAAGCTAACCTGTACTGAGATATCCACCTTAAAGTTTGTATAGTTTCACACCGCAAATGGTAGATGCCTGGGGGGTGACATACATAACACATTACATGGTGGGTTGAACACTTTGTCTTTGCAGTCAAAAAACATCAATGTTTGAACTAAAGTTTTATTATTTTTTTATCACATTCTTTTTGCTCATAGCTCATTTTTTCTCGACACATTTGATTCATTGGGCATCTAGAGTAGCCAAGGAATGGAGCGCTCACACTATCAAGAAAAAGCAATGTATTTTAAAAAATACATGGCATGGAGGTAGGAGGAAAAAGAGCAATGCCCTACACCAAATGCTTAATTGGTTCTACAGAGTTTTAGCGGGGAGAGAAAGAAAGAATACTAGAGTGCAAAGAAGTTTGAAACGCATAATAGAGAAAGTGATTAGCGTGAGGCGATCACAATCATATCATGCTTCCAGTGCAAAAGATCGATTCCAATGATGGTTGGAGACAAGGCAATGAAATGACAGGCATTGGATGGAAAACCAATAAATTTCTTATATTGGCCACTTCTATTGTAATCATTTATTGTAATGCCATGTGATTTGTTGGCATCCCAATCAGTGGCTCCATGGGTCATATTTTGCCAATTTTGGAGTTTTTTTAAATTTATATTCGTATTATTGAGTTTTTAAGTTTTTTTTAATAAAAATAGTACTATATAAGTCAAAACTCACAGCTTGAAGTTCATTTCTTGTTTTCACATTCTAGAAGATCCTCTCAAGCACAAACGTGCACGCACTTATATCTTGCACCACATGGACGATTCACATGAGCAGAGTGGCACTACGCACATCAATGCCACCACAACCACTCACACCACAAAAAATCCGCAGCCAAAACCCCATGCAAAATCTATGGCTTCAAATCCACATCCCAACCACAACCGCACACCTCTGTCAAATCCCCCACCAATTTCATCTATACATAGATCCACTCAAGAAACAAGAGCAACAAAAGAAGAATACCAAGGTCCGCTTCAAAATCTGGAGCCCTCGCTTGCTGTCAGAGCAACAAAAGAAGAATACCGAGGTTCGCTTCAAAATCCGAAGCCCACGCGTACTGTCAGAGCAATTGGTGTTTAGGCCACCACAAAAACCACTCCGTGAAAGTTTCCACCATGAAAGACCATATTAGGTATTTTGGTAAAAATCTCACATTATGGGAATCTCCAAATCGACTAAATTCATGTAATTTGGGAATTTTCCACTTAAAGTGAGAAAAATTGAGGTGTGTGGTTAGTAAATAAAGTGAAAATCTCATAGGATTGTGGTGTTGATAAACACCAAAAGTCAAGAGGATGTACAACACATGGATTTGAATAATAACTATAAATTACATAAAACAAAGGAAGATACAAAAAAGATTTTGTTTACAAAAACTGACTAGTATAGTCACAATAGAAGCTCCACATTTGATACCATATCTGAACTTTGATCCAAGTGTGGTTGATGTGCACGAGTGAGGCCTTCTTTGGCTTTTAGAGCATGCCTTTCTGGAATCTTTATTCTAGAAAATGGTCCTTCTTTGTTGGGTCTCCAGGACCAAACAATTGCATCTACAGTTTCCCACACTTGTGGGTCCTTATAGTTGACAGCCCAATAACCCTTCCAACAATTGTTGTAAGCTTGAGTATCTGTCATCCCACTTTTTCTCGCGCAAGGTGCCCAATATTGAATCAAGAGTTTTCTGTAGTTTGGTGATGTAGGCTCATTATCAATGTCAGATAAAGCCATTGCAAGCCACACTGGATAGATTTCTGTGTCACTCGGAACAAGCATAAGAAAGTCACCTTGGTGCACATCAGACATAGGGTCAAACTCTTCCCTTGGCCTATCTCGTTGAGGCCCACAAAAATGATCGTTCAGCTCTTCAAGGCCTAGGAATCTTTCTGCTCCTTGTTGCAAATTCATTGTAGTGCTTTGTAGGTGAGAATATTCTTGAGTTTTTGGCCAAAACATTTCATACAAGACTCCCTTTGATATGATTGCTTTTCCAATCTCTTCAATTACCTTACTCCAATAATCTATCACGGGTCTATAATATCGCGGAATACTTGAACCATTCCCTAAATTTTTCCAAAATTTTATATAGTTCTTTAGCCCCAAAATGACTTCTTCGTGGGCCTTGACATACTCCGCTATTTGTACTAGAGGTGGATCTCCATGTGGTAACATTGGCTTGCCTTCTGTGTCTATTTTCCAAAGGCGAATACTTCCACTCCAACTTGATACACCTACATGTGCCTTATATTGCATCATTGGTGTCTCATCCTACATAAAGAACCTGAAATGAAGCGGTTTGGAATGTCCAACAAGTATGTCTTGTCCATCACAAAGATAGCCATCACAATATTGCTTGAAATCGGGGATCTTTGTGATAAAAAATGGAGCTGGAGATGAAGATGAGCTGTTTCGTAATGTATCCATCAAATGTGGCAAAGTATAGGTTTGTGTAAGTCTCAGCTTATCTGAAAACCTACTAAACATGGCGTCTATGTCCTCATGTGTATGCCCAACCATTAAAAATCCCAGCTGGATGGTTTTGAAAACACCCCTTGCAACAAGCATTGACAAATAGGCAAATAAGTATCGATTTTTGTTTTCCCCTGCACAATTATCCAATTGTAGCAACAAGTTCTCTGGCAATCTACGAAATGTTGACCCCAATTCCTCTTCTGCAATTTCTGACAACTGCACAATGGGCTCTTTTCCATCACTCAAGTTATGGTAGTCCAAAGCATCCCTTGAGTTCAAAGCATGTAGTAGTGAAATATTGCTCCTTGGAAGTCCATTTGTTACTAGATCACCAAGAGGATGCTTATCTATCCTCTCTAGGTTATGTAAACAATTAGCAATTGAGCCAATTGTAAGATTTGGATCAGCTGGTCACAAACCATTCAAGACAAAGTGTCCCTAATGACCTTCTCCATGTCCATGAGTGATCATGCCAATCAATGCCACCTGCAGATTATATCCTGAATCCACACCCTTGGGAACAATGCGTAATCTAGGAATGGCAGTCTTCTTTTGATCCATCTTATCATGGATTATGCATACATATTTTTGTGGTTGAGTTTCTGAATACGTGCGCCATGCATAATATAGGCTTCTGCAACTCTTTTGTTGTGCCATGTGAACTTTTCTCTCCCTCAAGAGAAGAGCTCTCTCTTCAAGAGAAGGTTTAGCTTCTAACCTTGCCTTGATTGAGCTACAAATATTGCACTTAGAGAACTCACTCGTCTTTGTTAAAGTGACATGTGGGTACTCTTTGTTCCAAATTCTACCAAAAGAATATTGGGATAGCTTCTTCTCATAGCCCATTTGGTCAAGTGTCGTGTTGATTTCACATAAAATATCCACTTGTTTGTATGTTGATGGAATCACCAATTGAGTCTCTCTTGAGCCATCTAGCAGTGTTCTACTTCTATGTGGCATCTTCTCAGAGTTTTTTTCCACAAACTCATTTAGTAGTGCTCTTGATAAACTAGTAGTGCTCTTGCTAAACTAGTATGTTGAAGTCCCCTTCTCAATGTACATGTGTTCCCATGTACATATTGGCGCACACCATTTTCAAAGTTCTCCTTGTATCGATAAAATGATGTCTTTGGTATTCCATGTAGCTCATACCATGCTCTACAACAAACAATAGAGCCATTTAGCCTGAATTGGTATCGTGACTTCTCATCTTTCTGATAACATTTAGTAGTGCTCTTGCTAAACTAGTATGTTGAAGTCCCCTTCTCAATGTACATGTGTTCCCATGTACATATTGGCGCACACCATTTTCAAAGTTCTCCTTGTATCGATAAAATGATGTCTTTGGTATTCCATGTAGCTCATACCATGCTCTACAACAAACAATAGAGCCATTTAGCCTGAATTGGTATCGTGACTTCTCATCTTTCTGATAACATATAGAAAGAACATCATAAACATAATTAGTGCGTGATTTTTGAGACTCTCCCCAAAACTGTTGTCGTAACCTTGTCACCATATCACGATCTGCAAACTGGCAACATTTTTGTGCACAACAATCAATGCATGATACCCTTTGAATTGATTTGTT
Organism: Adiantum capillus-veneris; assembly: GCF_014529385.1. Taxonomy (NCBI): domain Eukaryota; kingdom Viridiplantae; phylum Streptophyta; class Polypodiopsida; order Polypodiales; family Pteridaceae; genus Adiantum; species Adiantum capillus-veneris. The sequence continues at coordinate 56,809,058 of NC_140958.1, forward strand.
TGAAAGGTAAAAAGTCGAAGCTGGTGCTGCTTTTGATTTTTGAGTCCTGTTCATGAAAGTGTATCGTCTCTTCCTTGAAAACTGGACAACATTACTCCCATCAAGTTTTTTTCCAACATTGTCATCGTTGGATACATCCTCATATGTAGCATGCATGCCATCAACAGGAACAAATCGTTGTAATGGGCTCCCATTCAACATTGTTGTCTGCTTGATGGGCCACTTTAGCAAAGTGATGCTACCCACTTCAACCACATCATCAATGCTTGCATTTTCTCTTTCAATACCCACACCCACACAATCAGGACCAAGTTCCTGAAAGTTGACATAATCATGTGGAAATACATATAAGATGGTCCCTTCATTCATGGTTTGCATCATTGTGTCATCTTTTAAAAGGACCCTCTGATTTCTCCAAGACTCGCGAATCATCGCTTCAAATTCTGGGCTTGTCATAGGTATTGCATCTGTAACTAGAGGATCAGAATGATCATGTTCTTCATCACCATTGTAGCTTTCCTGTGGATCAATTAAGTTCCCATTTAATACAAAAGATTGCAAAAGAAGCTTTGACCATCGGACAGCACTCCATAATGAGCCTTGGAGAGATGAAGTATCCATTGTAGGAAAAGGTAGGACCACATCCTTCAAGCATTCCTCCACTAGTATGGAGACATTTCCTTGCCCTATCTTTGTACCACCACAAGTGGAATCTGGATCTATTCTACACACACAGCCAATATCAACAATTTCATTGTCAAGTATCATATATACTTTCTCCCCAGATTCAAAGTCCATCCTGTAAGTGAAAAAGATTACATTGTTAAATCCATAGTTATAGAAAAATACTCTTCAAACAAAAAATCATGCTACAACATGGAAAAGGTTTGCATAGGTTGGACAAGTGGTGAACCTTGAGACCAAATCCTCCTTGCTATATTAATGGAAGCAAGGTTGGAAATTATGGTGGATCTTGAAACCAAAGCATCCTTGCTATATTAGAGCATAGGTTGGACAAGTGGTGGACCTAGTTGTAATACCCACTGCCACCTATCAACTACTATAGGACTATGCTTTCCAATGTCCAAGTATCCCTTGAGGCTTTCAAGGTTGAACACGTGGTGGACCTTGAAACAAAAATCCCCTTTCTATATCAGAGCATAGCTTGGACAAGTGGTGGACCTAGTTATAATGCCCAATATCCAAGGTGAAATACCTTAGGACCTTGCTACCTTTCTTGCCAATGTTTACGTAGCCCCTCATTTATTTAATGGAAGTAAGGTTGGACAAGTGGTGGATCTTGAAACCAAAGCCTCTTTGCTATATGAGAGCATAGGTTGGACCTAGTTGTAATACCCACTGCCACCTATCAACTACTATAGGACTATGCTTTCCAATGTCCAAGTATCCCTTGAGTCTTTCAAGGTTGAACATGTGGTGGACCTTGAAACAAAAATCCCCTTTCTATATCAGACCATAGCTTGGACAAGTGGTGGACCTAGTTATAATGCCCAATATCCAAGGTGAAACACCTTAGGACCTTGCTACCTTGCTTGCCAATGTTTACGTAGCCCCTCATTTCTTTAATGGAAGCAAGGTTGGACAAGTGGTGGACCTTCAAACTAAAGCCGCTTTGCTATATGAGAGCATAGGTTGGACCTAGTTGTAATACCCACTGCCACCTATCAACTACTATAGGACTATGCTTTCCAATTTCCAAGTATCCCTTGAGTCTTGCAAGGTTGAACACGTGGTGGACCTTGAAACGAAAATCCCCTTTCTATATCAGAGCATAGCTTGGACAAGTGGTGGACCTAGTTATAATGCCCAATATCCAAGGTGAAATACCTTAGGACCTTTCTACCTTGCTTGCCAATGTTTACGTAGCCCCTCATTTCTTTAATGGAAGCAAGGTTGGACAAGTGGTGGACCTTGAAACCAAAGCCTCTTTGCTATATCAGAGCATAGGTTGACCTAGTTGTTATACCCACTGCTACCTATCAACTACTATAGGACTATGCTTTCCAATGTCCAAGTATCCCTTGAGTCTTGCAAGGTTGAACACGTGGTGGATTATTGAAACCAAAATCCCCTTTCTATATCAGAGCATATCTTGGACAATTGGTGGACCTAGTTATAATGCCCCTCCTTTCTTTAATGGAAGAAAGGTTGGAAAAGTGGTGAATCTTGAAACCCAAACCCTTTGGCTATATATAGAGGATAGCTTGGACAAGTGGTGGGCTTAGTTGTAGTATCCAATGTCCAAGGTCCAAGGTGAACTATGTAAAGACCTTACTTCCAAAAACAAAGTCGTACAAGTGGTTCTCCTTCAAACCAAAACGTCCTTAGTGTATTAGAACATAGCTTGGAGAAGTCGTGGACTTAGTTGTAATGGTGAATGTCCAAAGCAAACTATTATAGGACTTTGCTTCCCAAATCAAGTTTGGACAAGTGGTGGATCTTGAAACCAAAACCCCCTTATTGTATTAGAGCATAGCTTAGATAAGTGGTGGACCTAGCTGCCATGGAAAATGTTCAATGTGAACTGCTACAGGACCTTGCTATTAAATGTCTAAGTAGAGCTAGCTTCTTTAATGGAATCAAGGTTGGGAAAGTGGTGCATCTTGAAACCAAAAGCCCTTTATTGTATTAGAGCATAGCTTGGACAAGTGAGGGACCTAGTTTTAATGTGTGATGTCCAAAGAAAAGTATTACAAGACCTTGCTTTCCAATATTTGAATTGGTCAAGTGGTTAAAACTAAGTATAAAACTTTGACCATTTTCTTCTCGAATTGCCAAAAAGCTAGTTTTAGACACCCCTAAATGAAAATGGTTTAGGGTGGCCTTAAGCAACGTTTTTTCAAAGACTTGAACAAAAGGGTTGCCGAAGAGTAATGAAAATTTATTATGGCTTGAAGTGCCTGAGTATGTGAAAACAAGTCTAGGTTTTCCACAAGGAAAAAGGTGACATAATAAGAACATTGGAAACTTAGGATTGACCATGTGGCCTAAACTTTGGCAAGTGAAGTGGTGGCCAAGTTTTGTGGCACAGTGTGCACTTGGTCCTATATGTGTTGACCACTTGGCTAAATCTAGGACCATAAGGCCAAACCTTTGTCACCTTAAATATAGTATGGGACATAATCTAGAACTGCTATAGTAAATTAGTAGTATAGTTAATATGTTAATATTTGTATTATATTTAAGTATATGCTAAATATAATTTATGTTCAAAATTTCACTAATGAAGAATGTTCCCATTTAGCACTCCAGATGCGGGGTCTTAGGGAAATGCCACAATGGGGTGACAAGGCAGCGCTTCCACGTGAGGTTTGGGGGTAGCGCTCTTGATGGGGATGTGGAATATAGCGCTCTCGATGGCGAGGCTGATTTTGGGATATTGTTCCGGGCGGGGTCCGAGGCAGCGCCCCGGGCGGGGTCAAGGGGCGGCTGTATGAATTGGTTAATGTTTTATATTGCTTTTTTTCTTTTAATCCTATGATAAAACATGGACTTGTAGCATACGTGGCATTCTAATAAACCCTATCAAGATTAGGCACAGAGAGCGCACAAGCAACGCACACAGAGAAATTAGGCGAGCAGCAAACACAGAGAAAGAGCACACGGATCGCACACAGTTGGAGTATACGCGCACGTAGAGGAGCAATCTCGGCATCGTACACAACAAACAGGTGGAGCGCACAGGATTGAAAGTTCACACACAAGATAAAGAAACAGCAGCGTACGCAACGCTTTCCAGAAGGGCAGGATCGGGCATAGCTTCTTCTCAGGAGACATTGCACACCTCACGAATAGAGAAAAAACAGGTATTTCTCTCTCACACACACTCTGTCTTTCTCCATATAGAGAAGATGGTTCTCTGTAACTCTTCTTGCACACACACTCTCTCGTCAAAAGACAGAGATACGTAGTTTAAAAATATCCCCCGCACACATACACATATTCCTACACATCGTCTTCCTCTCTTCCACATACATAACCACTGTGAAATCTGTTATCTTGTTGTCTCTCTCTTGAAAATACATGCACATATTCCCACACATCGTCTTCCTCCTTCCACATACATAACCACAGTGAAATCTGTTATCTTGTTGTCTCTCTCTTGAAAATATGTGCACATATTCCGATACATCGTCTTCCTCTCTTCCACATACATAAACACAGTGAAATCTGTTATCTTTCTCTATTTCCTCTCTCTAGAAAATAGGTATTTCTCTCTCTCTCTATCTATCTATCTATCTCTCTCTTGAAAATACATGCTCATGTATGTGTGCGTCTGTGTTATCTATGTGTATGTATGTATATTTGTGTTATTTCATTGTAATACTCATACATAATGTAGATACACAATTACACTTAATTACGATATGCACACATAGTATATATACATACATAAATATCACAAATAACTAACACATTGTAATACTAGTAAACTTGAATGGAAGACTTACTTGCATGATCTGTTAAAGTCGATTCTTGTAGCGAGTTCTGGATGTATGCTGAGCTGATTTTCCTCTAATCCATTTGTAGATATGATTGTAACTTTTGTTTCTCAAAAATAGTAGTGTTGTTTAGTGATACACCTAATGGACATAAATGGTTGAAACTAAGACATGTAGACCAAAAATACGTGTATTTCTTTGGATGAATATATACACTTTTTGGTGACCCTTACCACAAGTGGTGGACCTTGAGACCAGTGGACTATAAGGACCTCCAAACAATACCTTGTACACTCAATCCTTCTTGGTATCTAGGTTGGACAAGTGGTGGACCTTGTTCAAATTCTCTAACCACTCTCTCTAACATGGTGACATAATTTAGGTGTGATAAATTCATATCTATGCAAACTAATATCAGTTTAGGCTTGTTAATTTGAATTTGTTTGAATTTACGTACAATATAATCATTTGAGGTTTGCATATTTGAATTTAGGTGGTATAATGATATCTTTTTGTGGTAAACTTGAATTTAAAATCAATTTCGCGTGGAATATTTTAAATTTAAGTGGTAAAATTTAAATTTTTATAAAAAAGTTTGAATTTTAAAATTTGGGCGGGATATTTTAAAATTTAGGCGGGATATTTAAAATTTGGGAGGGATATTTTAAATTTAGGCAATCAGATTTTGAATTTTAAATTTAGGCGGGAAGGTTTTGAATTTATAGCGAGATCTCCCTTACATAAGAGAGTATAGGTTGGACAAGTGGTGGACCTTAAAGCTACAGCATCCATGCTACTGGACATGATAGGTAGGGAATCTAGTTGAATATTGTATGTATAATATATATGTAATAGATCTAGCTTGGACAAGTGGTGGACCTTGGAGAAAAACCCCATGTAAAACATATCATGCACATTCCAAGTGGTGAGAAAAAATATCATTTAAGATATAGCCTTATAGGCTGGACAAGTGGTGGACCTTAACACCAAGATATTCTTAATGTAATTACATAGAGTGGAAAACTGGTGAATCTTGAGACCAAACCATGCTACTAGCAATAATAGCTTGGACAAGTGGTGGACCTTGGAGTAATCCCCCCATCTACGAAACATCATGGGTTTAAGGTATTTTGATGGAGCCTAGCATCTTGGAGACATGGTGCAGCTTGCTTCTCTTCATGTTTCAATGGAGCCTATCTTGGACAAATGGTGGAGCATCCTTCTCTCCATGTTTCAATGGAGCCTAGCTTGGACAAGTGGTGGACCTTTGCTTCTCTCTATGATTCAAGTGGTGGACCTTGGAACCAAACCCCAATGTAAAACCTATCATGGTCACTCCAAGTCGTGAGAAAGAATAACCTTTAAGATATAGCCTTATAGGTTGGACAAGTGGTGGACCTTAACACCCAAATATTCTTAATATAATGACATAGAGTGAAAAAGTGGTGAATCTTGAGACAAAACCACTCATTCTACTAGCGATAATAGCTTGGACAAGTGGTGGACCTTGAACATAAACCCCCCATGTTTCAATAGACTTAGCTTCGACAAATGGTGGAGCATCGTTCTCTCCATGTTTCAATGGAGCCTAGCTTGGAGAGGTGGTGGACGTTTGTTTCTCTCTATGTTTCAATAGAGTTAGCTTGGACAAGTGGTGGACCTTGGAACCAAACCCCCATGTAAAACCTATCATGGTCACTCCAAGTGGTGAGAAAGAATAACCTTAATGATATATCCTTATAGGTTGGACAAGTGGTGGACCTTAACACCCAGATATTCTTAATATAATGGCATAGACTGGAAAAGTGGTGAATCTTGAGACCAAACCACTCACGCTACTACCAATAATAGCTTGGACAAGTGTTGGACCTTGAATGTAAACCCCTCATCTACGACATATCGTGGGTTTAATGTTTTTCGATGGACCCTAGCATCTTGCAGACATGGTGCAGCTTGTTTTTCATCATGTTTCAATGCAGCCTATCTTGGACAAATGGTGGAGCATCCTTCTCTCCATGTTTCAATGGAGCCTAGCTTTGACAAGTGGTGGACCTTTGCTTCTTTCCCTGTTTCAATAGAGTTAGCTTGGACAAGTGGTGGACCTTGGACCCAAATCCCCATGTAAAACCTATCATGGTCACTCCAAGTGGTAAGAGAGAATAACATTTAAGATATAGACTTATAGGTTGGACAAGTGGTAGACCTTAACACCCACATATTCTTAATATAATGACATAGAGTGGAAAAGTGGTGAATCTTGAGACAAAACCACTCATGCTACTAGCGATAATAGCTTGGACAAGTGGTGGTACTTCAATGTAAACCCCCCATGTACAAACTATCGTGGGTTTAAGGTATTTCGATGAAGCCTAGCATCTTGGAGACATGGTGCAGCTTGCTTCTCTTTATGTTTCAATGGAGTCTATCTTGGACAAATAGTGGAGCATCCTTCTCTCCATGTTTCAATGGACCCTAGCTTGGACAAGTGGTGGACCTTTGCTGATCTCTATGATTCAATAGAGTCATCTTGCACAAGTGGTGGACCTTGGAACCAAACCCCCATGTAAAACCTATCATGGTCACTCCAAGTGGTGAGAAAGAATAACCTTTAAGATATAGCCTTATAGGTTGGACAAGTGGTGGACCTTAATACGCAAATATTCTTAATGTAATGACGTAGAGTAAAAAAGTGGTGAATCTTGAGATAAAACCACTCATGCTACTAGCGATAATAACTTGGACAAGTGGTGGACCTTGAACGTAAACCCCCCATGTTTCAATAGAGTTAGCTTCGACAAATGGTGGAGCATCGTTCTCTCCATGTTTCAATGGAGCCTAGCTTGGACAAGTGGTCGACCTTTGTTTCTCTCTATGTTTCAATAGAGTTAGATTGGACAAGTGGTGGACCTTGGAACCAAACCCCCATGTAAAACCTATCATGGTCACTCCAAGTGGTGAGAAAGAATAACCTTAATGATATATCCTTATAGGTTGGACAAGTGGTGGACCTTAACACGCAGATATTCTTAATATAATGGCATAGACTGGAAAAGTGGTGAATCTTGAGACCAAACCACTCACGCTACTACCAATAATAGCTTGGACAAGTGTTGGACCTTGAATGTAAGCCCCTCATCTACGACATATAGTGGGTTTAATGTTTTTCGATGGAGCATAGCATCTTGGAGACATGGTGCAGCTTGCTTTTTGTCATGTTTCAATGGAGCCTATCTTGGATAAATGGTGGAGCATCCTTCTCGCCATGTTTCAATGGAACCTAGCTTGGACAAGTGGTGGACCTTTGCTTCTCTCTCTGTTTCAATAGAGTTAGCTTGGACAAGTGGTGGACCTTGGAACCTAATCCCCATTTAAAACCTATCATGGTCACTCCAAGTGGTAAGAGAGAATAACCTTTAAGATATAGACTTATAGGTTGGACAAGTGGTGGACCTTAACACCCACATATTCTTAATATAATGACATAGAGTGGAAAAGTGGTGAATCTTGAGACAAAACCACTCATGCTACTAGCGATAATAGCTTGGACAAGTGGTGGTACTTGAATGTAAACCCCCATGTACAAAATATCGTGGGTTTAATGTATTTCGATGGAGCCTAGCATCTTGGAGACATGGTGCAGCTTGCTTCTCTCATGTTTCAATGGAGTCTATCTTGGACAAATGGTGGAGCATCCTTCTCTCCATGTTTCAATGGACCCTAGCTTGGACAAGTGGTGGACCTTTGCTTCTCTCTATGTTTCAATAGAGTTAGCTTGGACAAGTGGTGGACCTTGGAACCAAACCCCCATGTAAAACCTATCATGGTCACTCCAAGTGGTGAGAAAGAATAACCTTTAAGATATAGCCTTATAGGTTGGACAAGTGGTGGACCTTAACACCAAATATTCTTAATATAATGACATAGAGTAAAAAAGTGGTGAATCTTGAGATAAAACCACTCATGCTACTAGCGATAATAACTTGGACAAGTGGTGGACCTTGAACGTAAACCCCCCATGTTTCAATAGAGTTAGCTTCGACAAATGGTGGAGCATCGTTCTCTCCATGTTTCAATGGAGCCTAGCTTGGACAAGTGGTGGACCTTGAACGTAAACCCCCCATGTTTCAATAGAGTTAGCTTCGACAAATGGTGGAGCATCGTTCTCTCCATGTTTCAATGGAGCCTAGCTTGGACAAGTGGTCGACCTTTGTTTCTCTCTATGTTTCAATAGAGTTAGATTGGACAAGTGGTGGAACTTGGAACCAAACACCCATGTAAAACCTATCATGGTCACTCCAAGTGGGAGGAAAGAATAACCTTTAAGAGGTAGCCTTATAGGTTGGACAAGTGGTGGCCCTTAACACCCACATATTCTTAATAAAAGTGGTGAATCTTGAGACCAAACCACTCACGCTACTAGCAATAATAGCTTAGACAAGTGGTGGACCTTGAATGTAAACCCCTCATCTACGAAATATCATGGGTTTAATGTATTTCGATGGAGCGTACCATCTTGGAGACATGGTGCAGCTTGCTTCTCGTCATGTTTCAATGGAGCCTATCTTGGACAAATGGTGGAGCATCCTTCTCTCCATGTTTCAATGGACCCTAGCTTGGACAAGTGGTGGACCTTTGTTTCTCTCTATGTTTCAATAGAGTTAGCTTGGACAAGTGGTGGAACTTGGAACCAAACCCCCATGTAAAACCTATCATGGTCACTCCAAGTCCTGAGAAAGAATAACCTTTAAGATGTAGCCTTATAGGTTGGACAAGTGGTGGACCTTAGCACCCACATATTCTTAATAAAAGTGGTGAAGCTTGAGACCAAACCACTCAGTCTACTAGCAATAATAGCTTGGACAAATGGTGGACCTTTTATGTAAACCCCTCATCTACGAAATATAGTGGGTTTAATGTATGTCGTTGGAGCCTAGCATCTTGGAGACATGGTGTAGCTTGCTTCTCGTTATGTTTCAATGGAGCCTATCTGGAACAAATGGTGGACCATCCTTCTCTCCATGTTTCAATGGAGCCTAGCTTGGACATGTGGTGGACCTTTGTTTCTCTCTATGTTTCAATAGAGTTAGCTTGGACAAGTGGTGGACCTTGGAACCAAACGGCCATGTAAAACCTATCATGGTCACTCCAAGTGGTAAGAAAGAATAACCTTTAAGATGTAGCCTTATAGCTTGGACAACTGGTGGACGTTAACACCCACATATTCTTAATATAATGACATAAAGTGGAAAAGTGGTGAAGCTTGAGACCAAACCACTCAGGCTACTACTAATAATAGCTTGGACAAGTGTTGGACCTTGAATGTAAACCCCTCATCTACGACATATCATGGGTTTAATGTTTTTCGATGGAGCCTAGCATCTTGGAGACATGGTGCAGCTTGCTTCTTGTCATGTTTCAATGGAGCCTATCTTGGACAAATGGTGGAGCATCCTTCTCTCCATGTTTCAATGGTGCCTAGCTTGGACAAGTGGTGGACCTTTGCTTCTCTCTATGTTTCAATAGAGTTAGCTTGGACAAGTGGTGGACCTTGGAACCAAACCCCATGTAAAACCTATCATGGTCACTCCAAGTGGTAAGAAAGAATAACCTTTAAGATATAACTTATAGGTTGGACAAGTGGTGGACCTTAACACCCACATATTCTTAATATAATGACATAGAGTGGAAAAGTGGTGAATTTTGAGACAAAACCACTCATGCTACTAGAGATAATAGCTTGGACAAGTGGTGGCCTTGAATGTAAACCCCCATGTACACAATATCTGGGTTTAAGGTATTTCGGTGAAGCCTAGCATCTTGGAGACATGGTGCAGCTTGCTTCTCTTCATGTTTCAATGGAGCCTATCTTCCACCAATGGGGGATCATCCTTCTCCATGTTTCAATGGACCCTAGCTTGACAAGTGGTGGACCTTTGCTTCTCTCTATGTTTCAATAGAGTTAGCTTGGACAAGTGGTGGACCTTGGAACCAAACCCCCATGTAAAACATATCATGGTCATTCCAAGTGGTGATAAAGAATACCCTTTAAGATCTAGCCTTATAGGTTGGACAAGTGGTCGACCTTAAATCCTAGATCTTCTTAATATAATGACATAGAGTGGAAAAGTGGTGAATCTTGAGACCAAACCACTCATGCTACTAAGGATAATAGGTTGGACAAGTGATGGACCTTGAATGTAAACCCCATGTACAATATCATGGTTTAAGGTATTTCAATGGAGCCTAGCATCTTGGAGACATGGTGCAGCTTGCTTCTCTTCATGTTTCAATGGAGCCTATCTTTGACAAATGGTGGAGCATCCTTCTCTCCATGTTTCAATGGAGCCTAGCTTGGACAAGTGGTGGACCTTTGCTTCTCTCTTTGTTTCAATAGATTTAGCTTGGACAAGTGGTGGGCCTTGAACCAAACCCCATGTAAAACCTATCATGGTAACTCCAAGTGGTGAGAAAGAATAAAGTTTAAGATATAGCCTTATAGGTTGGACAAGTGGTGGACCTTAGCACCCAGATATTCTTAATATAATGACATAGAGTGGAAAAGTGGTGAATCTTGAGACCAAACCACTCATGCTACTAGAGATAATAGGTTGGACAAGTGGTGACCTTGAATGTAAACCCCCCATGTACGAAATATCATGGGTTTAAGGTATTTCAATGGAGATTAGCATTTGGAGACATGTGTAGCTTGCTTCTCTTCATGTTTCAATGGAGCTATCTTGGACAAATGGTGGAGCATCCTTCTCTCCATGTTTCAATGGACCCTAGCTTGGACAAGTGGTGGACCTTTGCTTCTTCTATGTTTCAATAGAGTTAGCTTGGACAATTGGTGGACCTTGGAACCAAACCCCCATGTAAAACCTATCATGGTCACTCCAAGTGGTGAGAAAGAATACCCTTTAAGATATAGCTTATAGGTTGGACAAGTGGTGGACCTTAACACCCACATATTCTTAATATAATGACATAGAGTGGAAAAGTGGTGAATCTTGAGACAAACCACTCATGCTACTAGCGATAATGGCTTGGACAAGTATGGACCTTGAATGTAAACCCCCATGTACAAAATATCCTGGGTTTAAGGTATTTTGATGAAGCCTAGCATCTTGGAGACATGGTGCAGCTTTCTTCTCTTATTTTCAATGGAGCCTATCTTGGACAAATGGTGGAGCATACTTTCTCTCCATGTTTCAATGGACCCTAGCTTGGACAAGTGGTGGACCTTTGCTTCTCTCTATGATTCAATAGAGTTTGCTTGGACAAGTGGTGGACCTTGGAACCAAACCCCATGTAAAACCTATCATGGTCACTCCAAGTGCTGAGAAAGAAAAACCTTTAAAATATATCCTTATAGGTTGGACAAGTGGTGGACCTTAACACCCAAATATTCTTAATATAATGACATAGAGTGAAAAAGTGGTGAATTTTGAGACAACCACTCATGCTACTAGCGATAATAGCTTGGACAAGTGGTGGAACTTGAACGTAAACCCCCCATGTTTCAATAGACTTAGATTCGACAAATGGTGGAGCATCGTTCTCTCCATCTTTCAATGGAGCCTAGCTTGGACAAGTAGTGGACCCTTGTTTCTCTCTATGTTTCAGTAGAGTTAGCTTGGACAAGTGGTGGACCTTGGAACCAAACCCCCATGTAAAACCTATCTTGTTCACTCCAAGTGGTGAGAAAGAATAACCTTAATGATATATCCTTATAGGTTGGACAAGTGGTGGACCTTAACACCCAGATATTCTTAATATAATGGAATAGAGTGGAAAAGTGGTGAATCTTGAGAGCAAACTACTCATGCTACTAGCGATGATAGATTGGACAAGTGGTGGACCTTGAATGTAAACCCCCCATCTACAAAATATCGTGGGTTTAAGGTATTTAGATGGAGCCTAGCATCTTGGAGACATGGTGCACCTTGCTTCTCTTCATGTTTCAATGGAGCCTATCTTGGACAAATGGTGGAGCATCCTTCTCTCCATGTTTCAATGGACCCTAGCTTGCACAAGTGGTGGACCTTTGCTTCTCCCTATGTTTCAATAGAGTTAACTTGGACAAGTGGTGGACCTTGGAACCAAACCCCAATGTAAAACCTATCATGGTCACTCCAAGTCGTGAGAAAGAATAACCTTTAAGATATAGCCTTATAGGTTGGACAAGTGGTGGACCTTAACACCCAAATATTCTTAACATAATGACATAGAGTGATAAAGTGGTGAATCTTGAGACAAAACCACTCATGCTACTAGCGGTAATATCTTGGACAAGTGCTGGACCTTGCACGTAAACCCCCCATGTTTCAATAGAGTTAGCTTCGACAAATGATGGAGCATCCTTCTCTCCATGTTTCAATGGAGCCTAGCTTAGACAAGTGGTGGACCTTTGCTTCTCTCTAAAATTCAATAGAGTTAGCTTGGAGGAGTGGTGGAACTTGAAACCAAACCCCCATGTAAAACCTATCATGGTCACTCCAAGTGGTAAGAAAGAATAACCTTTCAGATGTAGCCTTATAGGTTGTACAAGTGGTGGATCTTTACACCCACATATTCTTAATATAATGACATAGAGTGGAAAAGTGGTGAATCTTGAGACCAAACCACTCAGGCTACTACCAATAATAGCTTGGACAAGTGTTGGACCTTGAATGTAAACCCCTCATCTACGACATATCATGGGTTTAATGTTTTTCGATGGAGCCTACAATCTTGGAGACATGGTGCAGCTTGCTTCGCGTCATGTTTCAATGGAGCCTATCTTGGACAAATGGTGGAGCATCCTTCTCTCCATGTTTCAATGGAGCCTAGCTTGGACAAGTGGTGGACCTTTGATCCTCTCTCTATTTCAATAGAGTTAGCTTGGACAAGTGGTGGAGCTTGGAACCAAACCCCCATATAAAACCTATCATGGTCACTCCAAGTGCTAAGAAAGAATAACCTTTAAGATATAGACTTATAGGTTGGACAAGTGGTGGACCTTGAATGTAAACCCCCCATTTACGAAATATGGTAAGTTTAAGGTATTTAGATGGAGCCTAGAATCTTGGAGACATGGTGCACCTTGTTTCTCTTCATGTTTCAATGGAGCCTATCTTGGACAAATGGTGGAGCATCCTTCTCTCCATGTTTCAATGGACCCTAGCTTGGACAAGTGGTGGACCTTTGCTTCTCTCTATGTTTCAATAGAGTTAGCTTGGACAAGTGGTGGACCTTGGAACCAAACCCCGATGTAAAACCTATCATGGTCACTCCAAGTCGTGAGAAAGAATAACCTGTAAGATATGGTCTTATAGGTTGGACAACTGGTGGACCTTAACACCCAAATATTCTTAACATAATGACATAGAGTGAAAAAGTGGTGAATTTTGAAACAAAACCACTCTTGCAACTAGTGGTAATAGCTTGGAAAAGTGGTGGACCTTGAATGTAAACCCCCCATGTTTCAATAGAGTTAGCTTCGAGAAATGATGGAGCATCCTTCTCTCCATGTTTCAATGGAGCCTAGCTTGGACAAGTGGTGGACCTTTGTTTCTCTCTATGATTCAATAGAGTTAGCGTGGACAAGTAGTGGACCTTGGAACCAAACCCCCATGTAAAACCTATCATGGTCACTCCAAGTGGTACGAAAGAATAACCTTTAAGATGTAACCTTATAGGTTGGACAATTGGTGGACCTTAACACCCACATATTCTTAATATAATGACATAGAGTGGAAAAGTGATGAATCTTGAGACCAAACCACTCAGGCTACTACCAATAATAGCTTGGACAAGTGTTGGACCTTGAATGTAAACCCCTCATCTACGAGATATCATGGGTTTAATGTTTTTCGATGGACCCTAGCATCTTGGAGACATGGTGCAGCTTGCTTCTTGGCATGTTTCAATGGAGCCTATCTTGGACAAATGGTGGAGCATCCTTCTCTCCATGTTTCAATGGAGCCTAGCTTGGACAAGTGGTGGACCTTTGATCCTCTCTCTGTTTCAATAGAGTTAGCTTGGACAAGTGGTGGAGCTTGGAACCAAACCCCCATATAAAACCTATCATGGTCACTCCAAGTGGTAAGAAAGAATAACCTTTAAGATATAAACTTATAGGTTGGACAAGTGGTGGACCTTAACACCCACATATTCTTAATATAATGACATAGAGTGGAAAAGTGGTGAATCTTGAGACAAAACCACTCATGCTACTAGCGATAATAGCTTGGACAAGTGGTGGCCCTTGAATGTAAACCCCCCATGTACAAAATATCCTGGGTTTAAGGTATTTCGATGAAGCCTAGCATCTTGGAGACATGGTGCAGCTTGCTTCTCTTCATGTTTCGATGGAGCCTATCTTCCACCTATGGGGGATCATCCTTCTCTCCATGTTTCAATGGACCCTAGCTTGGACAAGTGGTGGACCTTTGCTTCTCTCTATGTTTCCATAGAGTTAGCTTGGACAAGTGGTGGACCTTGGAACCAAACTCCCATGTAAAACATATCATGGTCATTCCAAGTGGTGATAAATAATACCCTTTAAGATCTAGCCTGATAGGTTGGACAAGTGGTCGACCTTAAAAACCTGATATTCTTTATATAACGACTTAGAGTGGAAAAGTGGTGAATCCTGAGACCAAACCATCTCATGCTACTAAGGATAATAGGTTGGACAAGTGGTTGACCTTGAATGTATACCCCGAAGTACGAATATCATGGATTAAGGTATTTCGATGGAGCTTAGCATCTTGGAGACATGGTGCAGCTTGCTTGTCTTCATGTTTCAATGGAGCCTATCTTGACAAATGGTGGAGCATCCTTCTCTCCATGTTTCAATGGAGCCTAGCTTGGACAAGTGGTGGACCTTTGCTTTCTCTCTATGTTTCAATAGATTTAGCTTGGACAAGTGGTGGGCCTTGTAACCAAACTCCCATGAAAAACCTATCATGGTAACTCCAAGTGGTGAGAAAGAATAAAGTTTAAGATATAGCCTTATAGGTTGGACAAGTGGTGGACCTTAGCACCCAGATATTCTTAATAGAATGACATAGAGTGGAAAAATGGTGAATCTTGAGACCAAACCACTCATGCTACTAGAGATAATAGGTTGGACAAGTGGTGGACCTTGAATGTAAACCCCCCATGTACAAAATATCATGGGTTTGAGGTATTTCAATGGAGCCTAGCATCTTGGAGACATGGTGTAGCTTGCTTCTCTTCATGTTTCAATGGAGCGTATCTTGGACAAATGGTGGAGCATTTCTCTCCATGTTTCAATGGACCCTAGCTTGGACAAGTGGTGGACCTTTGATTCTCTCTATGTTTCAATAGAGTTAGCTTGGACAAGTGGTGGACCTTGGAACCAAACCCCCATGTAAAACCTATGCTGGTCACTCCAAGTGGTGAGAAAGAATAACCTTAAGATATAGCCTTATAGGTTGGACAAGTGGTGGACCTTAACACCCAAATATTCTTAATATAATGACATAGAGTGAAAAGTGGTGAATCTTGAGACCAAACCACTCATGCTACTAGCGTTAATAGGTTGGACAAGTGGTGGACCTTGAATGTAAACCCCCCATGTTTCAATAGAGTTAGCTTCGACAAATGGTAGAGCATCCTTCTCTCCATGTTTCAATGGAGCCTAGCTTGGACAAGTGGTGGACCTTTGTTTCTCTCTATGTTTCAATAGAGTTAGCTTGGACAAGTGGTGGACCTTGGAACCAAACCCCCATGTAAAACATATCATGGACATTTCAAGTGGTGAGAAAGAATACCCTTTAAGATATACCCTTATAGGTTGGACAAGTGGTCGACCTTAACACACAGATCTTCTTAACGTAATGACATAGAGTGGAAAAGTGGTGAATCTTGAGACCAAACCACTCATGCTACTAGAGATAATAGGTTGGACAAGTGGTGGACCTTGAATGTAAACTCCCCATGTACAAAATATCGTGGGTTTAAGGTATTTCAATGGATCTTAGCATCTTGGAGACATGGTGCAGCTTGCTTCTCTTCATGTTTCAATGGAGCCTATCTTGGACAAATGGTGGAGCATCCTTCTCTCCATGTTTCAATGGACCCTAGCTTAGACAAGTGGTGGACCTTTGCTTCTCTCTATGTTTCAATAGAGTTAGCTTGGACAAGTGGTGGAACTTGGAACCAAACCCCATGTAAAACCTATCATGGTCATTCCAAGTGGTGAGAAAGAATACCCTTTAAGATATAGCCTTATAGGTTGGACAAGTGGTGGACCTTAACACCCAGATCTTCTTAATATAATGACATAGAGTGGAAAAGTGGTGAATCTTGACATCAAACCACTCATGCTACTAGTGATAATAGGTTGGACAAGTGGTGGACCTTGAATGTAAACCCCCCATGTACGAAATATCATGGGTTTAAGATATTTCAATGGAGCCTAGCATTTTGGAGACATGGTGCAGCTTGCTTCTCTTCATGTTTCAATCAAACCTGGCTTGGACAAATGGTGGAGCATCCTTCTCTCCATGTTTCAATGGAGCCTAGCTTGGACAAGTGGTGGACCTTTGATTCTCTCTATGTTTCAATAGAGTTAGCTTGGACAAGTGGTGGACCTTGGAACCAGACCCCTATGTAAAACCCATCATGTGCATTCCAAGTGGTGGTAAATAATACCATTTAAGATATAGCCTTATAGGTTGGACAAGTGGTGGACCTTAACACCCAGATCTTCTTAATATAATGACATAGAGTGGAAAAGTGGTGAATCTTGAGACCAAACCACTCATGCTACTAGGGATAATAGGTTGGACAAGTGGTGGACCTTGAATTTAAACCCCACATATACAAAATATCATGGTTTAAGGTATTTCAATGGAGCCTAGCATCTCAAAGACATGGTGCATCTTGCTTCTCTTCATGTTTCAATGGAGCCTATTTTGGACAAATGGTGGAGCATCCTTCTCTCCATGTTTCAATGGACCCTAGATTGGACAAGTGGTGGACCTTTGCTTCTCTCTATGTTTCAATATAGTTAGCCTATATTAGACAATTAGTAGACCTCGAATCTCTCCATGTTGTCTAGAGCTGAGCTTGGACAAGTGGTGGACCTTACTTCTCCCTTCCCTTAGTTTACTAGCTTAAAAGATCACTATGTATACTTGCTTAGATCTAGCTTGAACAAGTGGTGGAACTTGTATTCACACAAACTTAATCCATTACAAAAAAGTATATGTTAAAATAACATTTGGTTTTTTTTGTTTCAGGAAAGATGGCTCCAAAAAACAGGTTGCAAGGGTTGCTGTCTCAGTTGACTATACTTGCAATGATCTTAGGAAATGGTATTTGGACATACATGGTATAGAGGGTGCACAATTTCATAAGGTGCATCTATTTATTGCCAAAAAGGAGAATGACAGCTTGTTTGAAGATGTTGGACAAGTTGTGGAAGCATCTGTCTCTGTAGTTGATAGTCATCCGGAGGTGGAATGCATTGACATTCTAGTTCCAATGAATCTAGAATTTCAACTATCTCCAGGAGCATATGCATTGGAGCGCATGTCTAGAAACAAAGAAGAGACAATGTTTTCTCGAGGATGGAAGTTTGCAGAATCAAATCCAAATATCACAGCAGATCAACTTCAAAGCTCCATCATTGCCACACTACAACGAAAAAAGGTGAAAGCTTCACGACCACCATCCACAAAGAAGCAAGCAAAGTGCAGAAAGTAGAGCTAAGCGAACTAGTTCCATTTTGGATGTAGACAAGGCATCTTTGGCATCCTCATCAACAGAGGGTTCAATGTCAAAGATGAGAATTGTGGATCCAGATGTTTTAGAAGCTGAGGCCATGAAAGGAAAAAGATACAGGGGAATGAATATAGTACATAAATTATTTTCCTTTCCAATATAGGGAATTTGATATCCCTATTCAAAATTGTTGGCTTGCTCCTGATCACTATAATGCACGTATTATGGATAAAAAACACGCTGAAAGTGTGTTATTTGGATTTTCACGGAGTACGACCAAGCCTGCAGCATGTGCATATTTGATGCCTGTTCGAAATGCAAAATCAAAGAAGGGGACTCCTTTGGCAGTAGAAGAGGTAGAGGAGCAAAAAATTAAAGATTATCATTATTGGATTCTTGATGGGCAGCATTCAATCTATGCTGCAAAAGTTTTGCTTCACAATGAACAAAACAACAAAGAGATATTTGAAAGACTGATTAGCGTGTATAAATTTAGAAAGGCTCGCATTGTTGTGAATGCTCCTCCATTTGTTGCAACTGCTATATCTGCCATTGCAAATGAGGAGGCTCAGGCATTGTATGTCAAGCAACCTTACAGCCAAATATTGAGACATTTACGGAGTCAATGGATCTTCTCAGGACGACCACCAAAGGCAGCAAGTGGAATTGCAGAGGGACATGCATCTCGTGCCGGATGGGATGTAAGTTATTTTCTTTGTCTTTTTGATAGTGTTTAATTAACAAATCTTGCTCAATAGTTTAATTATTTCTCTATTTCTTTTTAGGCTTTTCTTCGATTGGCAAGAATGAGTGCAGCAGCAAGTTGGATTGCTAAACAGGCACACATGGTCACGTACTCTGATTTAGTTTATGATTGCTGGATAGAAATCATTGAAAATCTAGAAGAGGAGAATAAGAAACCCCAACAACTGTATTTAGATACCTTTGTGGCCTTGAGGAATCAGAGGTAAAGACTATTCAAGAAGAGATTAGAGATGAGAAGATTTTACTGTCAAAGAGTGCAAAGGATGGTGATGCAACTGACATGTATGATCGAATCAAGCAGTTGAAGCAAGACAAATTGATTCAAGATGCACTTCTTGAAGGCTTCAACAATTTGAATGAGTCTTCACCATGTAAAGACTGGGAGGAGGTGGTCAAAATGTATAACATCAATGATGTTGTTTATAAAACAATTTTAATGCTATGCGAGGAATGGATCAGATCTAGTTTGACGCGTGGAACAAAGAAAATGGCTTTTCCAGATGGAGCAATAAAATACATGCAATGGGCAATTCACCTTCAAAAGGAGAAAACTGAGCCTAGAGATTTGCCATGGTCAATCTATGTGGTGAGCCTACAAATGGAAGGCAATCTCTACTTGATGCGCCACTTCAATAATAAAGTGCCTATTGGCTTATGTGTTTTAGATATGACAAAAAACGTTGGAGGCAATTTGAAGTGGAGTGAGGAGACATTTAACAATGCTTTGGATGGGATCTTGGCTATTGCTGGAGGGTCAACAGATCCTGGATTTGTCTTTCTTGCATTTGTGGATTTCACTAACTTCACAAAATTGCAATGTGCCTTTCACGCCATGGGAGATAATCTGAGCTACCATTGTTGTGGTGCATTGCATCACTTTCCATCAGCTCCTTGCAAAGGAGCAATTCAATTCCTAACAGTTATTGCCTTCTTGGGACAAGGCAATGCATTTGAAGACCTGAGAAGAAGATCAGAGGAACATCCCATGCCAATTGATTGTTCTCTTCTTCAAGTAGCAGATAACGATATGTCAGATTTGCAATATTTGGAGGCCAAAAAAAGAGCTTTGGTCAAGCACTACATTCGTACATATTGTTTTGAAGACCGCAAGCTTGTTGATGTTTTTGGTGATGGCTCCTTGGTTGCACAAGAAGGAATACAACAGAAAAAAGAAGTTATATGCTTAATTGATAGTGTGGAGGAGGCAAAAACGTGGAGACCATGCTGCTAGACTTTGTTAAGTCTCATGAAGATATAGAAAAATGGGCTGGACTTCAACAATCCACTTCGCAATCAGATGACATTGTGCCTGTTACAGAGGAGTGCTCTCCACAAAGAGAAGAAGAACAACAACAACACATCCTCTGTCAATGGAGGACTTTTTGGAAATGGAGACACGTATGTTTTGAGTTTCTTGTGCATGTTAGTGTTTCTTGTTACTGATTTGATACTCTTAATGTTAGATTTTGCTTTATATAGTATTGATTGAGTTTGTATTTTTTATCTCAAGCATTCAAGGTTTGAATGTAAATAGTAAATTACTTGAGTTTTTGAATGGTGGATCTTTAGACTAAAACTATAACATTTAATACTCACAAAGACTTAATTACTTAAGAGCTTGAACTCAATAAGTTTTGGACCTTTTATCAATACCCCCTTGATATGATACATTAGATCGTAGCATGGTTAAATGGTGATGCTTCATAAATTGAACCTAGCTTAGACAGGTGTTGGAGCCTAAATTTAAACTAACCTTGCTAGAAGGGAGCTTATGTTTGGACTTTGAGAACTAGCATAAGTAATCAATTAGAGCATAGATTAGACATGTGGTGGTGGCCTTAGAGACCAAAATCTTAATGAGCTTGGAAAGGTATTTAAGTACTGCAATTTACTTAGTTTTAGTACTCATTAAATGCATAGCTTGACAAAAGGTGGACCTTACATGGATCCTAATTTCAAGAGGTGTGGTAGACCTTCAAAACAAGCTCATATAGCTTGGACATGTGGTAGACCTTGCATGAAGACTAGTTTAGACAAGTGTGGTACACCTTGTAACCAACACCCATTTGTTATATTAGCTTGGACAAGTGGTGGACCTTGCTTTTATGTTTCAATGGAGCATATTTTGGACAGGTGGTAGACCTTGTTTCTCTCCATGCTTCAATGGAGAGAAACTTTAGCTTGGACAAGTGGTGGACCTTGCTTTTATGTTTTAAAGGAGCATATTTCGGACAAGTGGTAGACATGTTTCTCTCCATGGTTCAATGGAACCCACCTTAGACAAGTGAAGTACCTTGAAACCAAACCCCCATAATACAACCTACTAAATAGGTTGGAAAATTGGTGGTATATGAAACCATCCATGATAGAGCATAGTATAGGTGAAAACGTAGTGGTCCTTATATCAATTACCCATGCATAGCTTGGACAAGTGGTGGACCTTGATTCTCTCTATGTTTCAATGGATCCTATCTTGGACTAGAGATATATCTTACTTAGTTCCATGCTTCAATGGATTGTAGCTTGGATAAGGAGTGGAACTTCAAACAAAACTCCACAGCATAGCATATATTAACAATTCATGGGTTTTATAGAGATTGTCTTGCCTATTTTGGAGAGTTGGTACACCTTTATTCTCCATTCTTCAATGGATCTGAGGTTGGACAAGCGGAGCTGGAGAAGTGGTCAACCTTAAAATGAAACCTCCCATGCTACAACCCATCATAGATCGTATATGTAGTGGACCTTGAAACTCTTTTATGTCCCTAGCTTAGAGAAGCATTGCACTCTTGATTATCTCCATACATGAAGGCAAGGTTGGACAAGTGGTGGACCTTCAAACCAGAATCTCTATGCAATAATAGGCAAGTGGTGGAGCTTGTTTTCTCCATGTTCCAATGGAGCCTAGCTTAGACAAACAATGGAGCTTGCTTCTCTCCATGTTTCAATGGATCCTAGCTTAGAAAAGTGGTGGAGCTTTGCTTCTCTCCATGTTCCAATGGACCATAGCTTAGACAAGTGGTAGACCTTGAAAAAAACCCCCGTATACAACATATTATGGGGTTTTCATGTTTCAATGGCACCTAGCTTGGACAAATGGTAGAGCTTGCTTCTCTTTATGTTTCAATGGATCCAATCTTAGCCAAGTGGTGGACCTTGAAACAAGAATCCCCCCCCCCCCATGTACAACGTATTATGGGTTTTGAAAGCACTGGGAGAAAATAATAGCTTTGATAAGTGGTGGACCTTGCTTCTCTCCATGCTTCAATGGAGCCGAGGTTGGACACATGTTGGAGAGAAGATGGTTGCCCATGAAATAAGACCATGCATGCTATAATCAATCATATGTTGTACACATGGTGGACCTTGCAATTGTTTTATATGCCTAACTTGGACAAGTGGAGGACCCTTGATTACCTCCAGATATCAACAACAAGCCAAGTTTGGACAAGTGTAGTACCACCAAACCAGAATCTCTATGCTACAATAGAGTATAGGTAGGACACGCATGAACCTTGATATCAAACCATCCATGCTACTAGAGATGATAGGTTTCACATGTGGTGGAACCTTGTATCAATGTTCTATGTGTAGTTTTTGACTAGTGATAGACCTTGAAACTAATCCCTCTAGGCTACAAGAAAAAAGAGATGGATGAGGAGGCTAGACTACTTTTGTTGCATCAATGCATCCCATGTTACCACATATACTATAGGGTTCTTGGATAAGTGTTGGATCTTGTGTCAATGCTCCATGTCTAGCTTGGACAAGTGGTGGACCTTGGTTCTCTCTATGCTTCAAATGGGCAATAGATTGGAGACACAGTGGCCTTTTTTTTCCAATGATTTTATTTTTTGGAAACCTTGGAGGCACCATGTAAGAGGCACTCTAAGTCTTCCATACAATGGACCTATTGGACTATAAAATAATGATATCTTTCTTTGATATTGTCATTATTTTATGCATAATATTTTCTTCTTTTTGCAGACACAAAGGAGTTAAGTGATATAAAAACTAGATGTATTTCACACTATGATTGGCATGAAGATCCTTTTGGGACACCAACTTTTCCTATTCCCAAAGATGTAATTTTCCATATTAACGGTGTGGATTTTGAAGTGCGACTTTCATGTATTGAAGGAGCTGGTTATGGGCTATTTGTGCATACTACCCTGGAAAGTGGTTTGACTATTCTAAACTATGGAGGGCATAAGTATAGATTTCAAGACTGGAAAAAGATATGCAAAATTTTCCAAGAGCTTATAAATATTCTCTTCTAGAGGATCCAAACATAGAAGAAGAGGAAGATCAATCATACATTATTGGTTGTGTAGAAGAAGGAAACGTGTCGGGCTATATAAATAGTTCTCACAGTACAAATGTCTGTCCCAACGTACGCTATACATTTGATCCAAATTTGCCACCTTGGCATAAATGCACCTCTTCACACATCAAGTCAGAAGAATATGGCCATGTATGCATTGAGACTATTTGTCAAGTTGAAGCAGGAGAAGAGTTGTTTGCTGACTATAACTTTACTTGACATTGTAAAGTATTGTACATGGATGGAAATCTCAAGTACATGCATCATTTTCATTTTTCATGGATGAAATCTCAAGTGAATATAACATTTGATTATTGTTTAGTTTATGCTCAACGAGAATCTAGAGTGCTCTTATGCTTTGTGTGTTGTCTAACTTATTTGACTACCTTGGCCATAGAATCTTGATTCTACTCTAGATTTGTGATAAATCTTACCAAAATTTAATCAATGTCTAGGTTGGACAAGTGGTGGGGCTTCAAACATTACTGTCTTAAACAAGTGGAGTTATCTTACTTGAATAAGTGGTGGCCTTTGAATCCAAATCTAAGCCAAATCTCTAATTGTTTCTTGTAGTCTAGGTTGGACATTTGGTGGACCTTGTATCCATGTTTCCTCAACAAGGGTGGCTTTTAGTTTTCACTTTAAGTACTCATCTTTAATAAAGTGTAGGATGGAAAATGTTGAGTTAGTAGATTGTATTTTAGACAAGTGGTGTTTGGTGTACGAATGCTGAAAATGGTTGCAAGGATTCTAACAACGACTTTACCTTAAATAAATTTCTTACTAGGAGTTCTACATATAAATATGGTGAATAAAATTCTAGTGGTTTTGAGATACCATTTGTGTGTGTGTTTTCTTAGATTCACAAACTGGGATGGATAATGCTCCTATGGTTCAGTCAACAACTATAGAATCCATAGATTCTATGGTTTCTAAAGTGCCCAAGATGGATGATATTTCTATACTAGAGTCTAGTGTTGTGCAACTTGAGCAAGCTTCCAATAATGAGAACCAAGAAATCGATGCTTCAAAAATGCAACATACATCAAAAGAGACTGAAAAGTCCACTCACGAGCTATTGCCAATTGGTACTACGTCATGTAGCGTAGATGTTGAGAAATCCATGCTTACAATTATATTGGATTTAAATGGTCTATTGTTGAAACGTTCCCCTCAACCATCCTCACACCACAACTCAGTGCAAATGGATTCAAAAAGATATATTATACTCAGGCCAGGTTGCATCCAATTCTTGAAGACTATTTTACAGAGGTTTAATGTTGCAATTTGGTCGACAGCTACTAGGAATAATGTGTATCAAATCCTTGCAGCACTAAACAACTTAGCTGAGGATACATTGCCTTTCTTTGCAATTTGGTCGCAAGATGTTTGCTACACCGCTCAAACTCAAAAATTGTTTAGACCCGACAATCCAAACGTTGAGGCAATGTTCAAGCCTCTAGCCAAAATTGCCATGGGGTTTGAATGTGATCCACAAAGAACAGTGCTTATTGATGACTCTCCTTACAAGGGATGTATTTCACCAGCAAACAATTGCATTTTTCCACCACAATTTGATGCTGAGAAGATGGTTGACAATATGCTCTTGGAGGAGCTACTGCCATACTTGATTCAGCTTGATGAGAGAAGGGATGTGCGTGATTTAATTGCTTCTAATCGTTATGGACAACCTATAGTGACAAATGATAGTGAATACAAACAAATCATGGAGTATTGGAAGCAGAAAAATGATGTTTGGTCAGCTAAGGTGTTCTTTACAAGAAGAATACCACCTGCAAAAGGTGACAGGATGAAACTATCATTGAAAATGCAAGTGACACAAGCCACCGCAATGAAATGAGAAGAGCCCAAATACAAGAGATCTTGGCAAAGGAGCGTACACCCATTGAAAGCATGAAGGCGTCACAATTGACCACTTTAGCTAGGCAATTGGGTTGTAACACAAAAGGAGTTTTGAAGGCAACCACAGCAAAGGCTTATATAAATAAGGTGAAAGCTGAGAACAATCTTCTAAGGCTGGATAGAAAGCAACCCTAAGGTACTAGTGACATGTCATATATTCTTGATACACATGCTTGAACACTCATGTGCATGGTATCTAACAAATCTTTCTTTTTATTCCTTCTGCAGGATCTTACAAAGGATACTACTAGATGGAGCTCAATCAATAGAGATTTTGATATTTTTGCTCAAAATAATGAAGCAGTCACCTACATTTTTTGTTTATCAATTTCTTGAGAGACTTTATTTTAGTTTGTAATCATCAAATGAAATGAAAAGTATCCTTCTTATAAGATTGTTGATCTTTTTCTTGTTCAAAACTTTCAATTGTGATTTATAGTTTTGTTAGCATGAGATTGTGCTTTTTTAGTTTGAAAAAAACTGTCAAAGATCCAAGTCTTTTTGGCTTTACTTAAGTTATTAATTGTGAAAGATCCAAGTCTTTTTGCTTTACTTAAGTTATTGATTGTCTATGTAATAGTCCTTAAAACAATATCGGATGGCTTTCTTGCTCCCATGTCTCACATTGGTCTTTAGGTAAGACAAGTGGTGACCTTGAAAGTATGGTCTCATATCTCGATCAAGTGAAGAGACATGAAGCTTAAATATCACTACTATGTATCTAGTGTTAAACTCCATCAAGACAAAGACTAGCATGAACAAAGATACTTGAGTGCCAAATTGCTGTCTAGTTTAAGTGAAAATCCATTTGAGCTTAGGTAAAACTTATAGTGCCTCATTTTTCTAGGATTCTACCCCATCAAGGAAGTTAGAATCTAGCACATACCAATTAAGACTCTTTTGGAGCCTAGATAGGACAATTCGTGGAACTTAAGAGACTTATTATTGAGTTAGAGTTTTAGTTTAGATAAGCAAAAGATCTTCAAACCAACATTTGACTTTTTACTATTCAATTCAAAGTCCCTTGGGGCTAACAAATTACATACCTACTTGTAACCTAACTAATGAGTAATTATATAGATCTAAGCAAGTATATATAATGAGTCTTCAAACTAATAAACCAAGGGAAGAGAGTAGCAAGGTCCACTACTTGTCCAAGCTCAGCTCTAGACAACATAGAAAGATGCTAGTTCTACTAATTGTCTAATTATAGGCATGGAGAAATGATAGAAGGTTGAACACTTGTCCAACCTATCATCTCTAGTAAGATGGGAGGTTTGGCCTTAAGATTCACCATGTAACCAACCTATACATCATTGTATTATGAAGAGTAGAAAAGCAAAGCTCCACCACTTGTCCAAGCTAGTTCTAAAATCCACATGGAGATAAGCAAGCTCCACCATTTGTCAAATCTCTCTTCCATTAAAACATGAAAAAACTCAGCTATGTTGTACAGGGGGGACTTTTTTACAAGGTCCACCACTTGTCCAAGCTAGGATCCATTAAAACATGGAAATAAACAAAGCTCCACCACTCGTCCAACCTTTATAGTTGCAAAGTGTATGGGTTGTCTAAATTAGGTATGGGAAAATAATGAAGGTCCCCCACTTGAAACATGGAGTGAAGCAAGCTCCACCATGTCTCCAATATGCTAGACCCATTGAAACACCCTAAACCCATGATATTTTGTACATAGGGGATGTACATTCAAGATCCACCACTTGTCCAACCTTGTATCCTAGTAGCTTGAGAGCTTTGGTCTCAGATTCACCACTTGTCCACTCTATGTCATTGTATTAAAAAGGATTGGGTGTTAAGGTCCACCACTTGTCCAACCTATGAGGTTATATTTTAATATGGTTTTTTTTCTCACAACTTGAACTACCCATTGTCTATGTTTTACATGGGAGTTTTGTTTCAATGTGACCACTTGTCCAAGCTAACTCTATTGTAACATAGAGAGGAACCAAAGATCCACCACTTGTCCAAGCTAGCTATATTGAAACATGGAGAGAAGGAAGCTCCACCATTTCTCAAGAAGCTTAATTGAAACATGGAGAGAAGAAAAGCTCCACCATGTGTCCAATCTAGGATCCATTTAAATGCCCTAAAACCCATTTTATTTTGTACAGGGGGTTTTTTTCAAGGCCCACCACTTGTCAACCTATTATCCCTAGTAGCACGAGTGGTTTGGTCTCAAGATACACCACTTGTACACTCTATGTCATTATATTAAGAAGAACTATGTATTAAGGTCCACCACTTGTCCAACCTATAAGGTTATATCTTAAATGGTATCCTTTCTCACCACTTGAAATGCCCATGATATGTTTTACATGGGGGTTTCATTCCAAGGTCCACCACTTGTCCAAGCTAACTCTATTCAAACATAGAGAGAAGCAAAGGTCCACCACTTGTCCAAGCTAACTCTATTCAAACATAGAGAGAAGCAAAGGTTCACCACTTGTCAAAGCTAGGCTCCGTTGAAGCATGGAGAGAAGTAACCTCCATCATTTTTCCAAGATAGGTGCCATTCAAACATGGAAAGAATCAAGATCTACCATGTCTCCAAGATTCTAGGCTCCATTGAAACACCCTAAAACCATGATATTTTGTACATGGGGTGTTTACATTCAAGGTCTACCACTTCTCTAACGTATTATACCTAGTAGCATGAGTGGTTTGGTCTTAAGATTCACCACTTATCCACTCTATGTCATTATATTAAGAATAACTGGGTGTTAAGGTCCACCACTTGTCCAACCTATAAGGGTATATCTTAAATGGTATCCTTCACCACTTGTCAAGGTCCATCACCACTTTTCCAACCTATAAGGTTATATCTTGAATGATATTTTTCCTCATCACTTGTAATGTCCATGCTATGTTTTACAAAGGGGTTTTGTTCCAAGACCCACCACTTGTCCAAGCTAACTCTATTGAAACATAGAGAGAAGCAAAGGTCCACCACTTGTCCAAGATAGGCTCCATTGAAACATGGAGAGAAGGATGATCCACCATTTCTCCAAGATAGGTTCCATTGAAACATTGAGAGAAGCAATCTCCACCATGTCTCCAAGCTAGGCTCCATTGAAATACCCTAAACCCATAATTTTGTACATGAGGGGTTTACATTCAAGGTCCACCACTTGTCCAACCTATTATCCCTAGTAGCACGAGTGGTTTGGTCTCAAGATTCACCACTTGTACACTCTATGTCATTATATTAAGAAGAAATATGTGTTAAGGTCCACCACTTGTCCAACCTATAAGGTTATATTTTAAATAGTATCCTTTCTCACCACTTGAAATGCCCATGATATGTTTTACATGGGGGTTTCATTCCAAGGTCCACCACTTGTCCAAGCTAACTCTATTAAAACATATAGAGAAAGAAAGGTCCACCACTTGTCCAAGCTAGGCTCATTGAAACATGGAGAGAAGGAACCTCCACTGTTTCTCCTAGATAGGCTCCATTGAAACATGGAGAGAAATAAGCTCCACCATGTCTCCAAGTTGCTAGGCTCCATTGAAATACCCAATACCCATAATATTTTGTACATGGGGGGTTTACATTCAAGGTTCACCACTTGTCCAACCTATTATCCCTAGTAGGTTTGGTCTCATGATTCACCACTTGTCCACTCTATGTCATTATATTAAGAGGAATTGGGTGTTAAGGTCCACCACTTGTCCAACCTATAATGTTATAGCTTGAATGGTATTTTTTCTCACCACTTGTAATGCCCATGACATGATTTACATGGGGGTTTTGTTCCAAGGTCCACCACTTGTCCAAGCTAAATCTATTGAAACATAGAGAGAAACAAAGGTCCACCACTTTTCCAAGCTAGGCTGCATTGAAACATGGACCTTAATACCAAATTATTTCTAGTAGCATGAGTGATATTTTGTACATGGGGGGTTTACATTCAAGGTCCACCACTTGTCGAACCTATTTCCCTAGTAGGTTTGGTCCCAAGTTCACCACTTATCCACTCTATGTCATTATATTAAGAATAATTGGGTGTTAAGGTCCACCACTTGTCCAACCTATAAGGTTATATTTTAAATGGTATTTTTTCTCACCACTTGTAATGCCCATGATATGTTTTACATGGGGGTTTTGTTCCAAGGTCCACCACTTTTCCAAGATAACTCTATTCAAACATAGAGAGAAACAAAGGTCCACCACTTGTCCAAGCTAGGCTCCATTGAAACATGGAGAGAATGATGCTCACCATTTATCCAAGATAGGCTGCATTGAAACATGGAGAGAAGCAAGCTTTACCATGTTTCCAAGCTAGGCTCCATTGAAACACTCTAGGGGGTTTTATTTCAAGGCCCACCACTTGTTTAACCTATTATCCCTAGTAGCATGAGTGGTTTGGTTTCAAGATTCACCACTTGTACACTCTATGTCATTATATTGTGTTAAGGTCCACCACTTGTCCAACCTATAAGGTTATATCTTAAATGGTATCCTTTCTCGCCACTTGAAATGCCCATGATATGTTTTACATGGGAGTTTCATTCCAAGATCCACCACTTGTCCAAGCTAACCATATTAAACATAGAGAGAAACAAAGGTCCACGACTTGTCCAAGCTAGGCTCCATTGAAACATGGAGAGAAGGAACCTCCACCATTTCTCCTAGATAGGCTCCATTAAAACATGGACATAAGTAAGTTCCACCATGTCTCCTAGATGCTAGGCTCCATTGAAATACGCAAAACCCATGATATTTTGTACATGGGTGATTTACATTCAAGGTCAACCATTTGTCCACCCTATTATCCCTAGTAGGTTTGGTCTCACAATTCACCCACTTTTCCACTCTATGTCATTATAATAAGAGGAATTGGGTGCTAAGGTCCACCACTTGTCCAGCCTATAAGGTTATACCTTGAATGGTATTTTTTCTCACCACTTGTAATGCCCATGACATGCTTTACATGGGGGTTTTGTTCCAAGGTTCACCACTTGTCCAAGCTAATTCTATTGAAACATAGAGAGAAACAAAGGTCCACCACTTTTCCAAGCTAGGCTCCATTGAAACATGGACCTTAATACCAAATTATTCCTAGTAGCATGAGTGATATTTTGTACATGGGGGGTTTGCATTCAAGGTCCACCACTTGTCCAACCTACTTTTCCTAGTAGGTTTGGTCGCAAGATTCACCACTTGTCCACTCTATGTCATTATATTAATAATAATTGGGTGTTAAGGTCCACCACTTGTCCAACCTATAAGGTTATATATTGAATGGTATTTTTTCTCACCACTTGTAATGTCCATGATATGTTTTACATGGGGATTTTGTTCCAAGGTCCACCACTTGTCCAAGCTAAATCTGTTCAAACATAGAGAGAAACAAACGTCACCACTTGTCCAAGCTAGGCTCCATTGAAACATGGAGAGAATGATGCTCCACCATTTATCCAAGATAGACTCCATTGAAACATGGAGAGAAGTAAGCTCCACCATGTTTCGAAGATGCTAGAGTCGATTGAAATACCCAAAACCCTGATACTTTGTACATGGGGGTTTACATTCAAGGTCCACCACTTGTCCAACCTATTATCCCTAGTAGCATGAGTGGTTTGGTCTCAGGATTCACCACTTGTCCACTCTATATCATTATATTAGAAAAATTGGGTTTCCATATCTAAATGGATCTTTGCTTGGATAAGTGGTAGACCTTGAGACCTAAATACCCATTCTACACTAGAGCATTGGTTAAGCCTTATGCACTTCAAGCATACCTTTAACAACAAGTAGTAGTTATTAGTTGACTTAAGTCTAGTTGACCTCCATGGTATTGAGACTAAGAGAGAGTGTAGCATAAAAAAGAGTCAGGATTTTAATTTGACTTTCTTTCTATTAATGAGTAGATCATAGATGGATTTTGGTATCTAATAAAACCTTAGGGTAGACAATGTAAAACTCATGTCTATTGTTGTGTTTGCATTAAGTGTTCTTGTTCTTTAATTTCAGAACCATTACAGAAAAATGGATTGGCTATATGCTGGCATAAATTGAAGAAAACTATTGAATTACCCATCCAACCTCCTCCAAGACCTTGTCCAAGGAATGAATCACCTCCTTATCACCTACCACTTGCTTTCAAGGACATCAAAAGAGTACTTATCTTGGATCTAGAGTGGTTACTTCTCAAGACAATTGAAATGAAACATGGAGATTCTATGCCATCTTGGGCTCAACACATGCGACTTGTGGAGGATAAAGATGAAGTTTATCATGTGGTGCGACCAGACGCACAAAGTTTTTTGGATTTTTGTGCTGAATACTTTGAGCTATGGATATGGAGTTGCTATAACTTAACAAGGGTGCACCGCATCACACAAAAATGTTTTCCTGAGCAGTATCAAAAGTTCAAGGTGTTTATGAGTAAAAAAAATTGCCAAAATCCAAATATTATGTTAGGATTTACAAGGGTTTATCACAAAAATTTGAGTGATATTTGGAAGATATTTGAGGATTTGGATGCAAACAATACCTTAATTTTTGATGACACTCCATATAGGGTGATGTGGAACATGCTAGGGACATATCTTATATTTCCAAAGATGTGGAGGCAAACTTCCGAGCAACTTCAAAACTTCTTGCAGAGAACCATAATTCCATGGTTGGTAGGATGGTTGTATGCAAGAGATAAGAGAGTCTATACATACAACACAATTGTAAATCAGTATAGTGATTCTGAGACAAATTATGTCCTTAGTGTGTACTTGTCAACACGAAAGAATTGAATAAATATGGCCATAAGATGCTTTTTTTATTCTAGTGTGTATCTTTCAACATTTGTATAATTTGATATAGTCTTTTTTATAAAAAAACAAAGGTGTGTCAATTTTATGAACACTTGAATGGAGTGCACCCTACTCTAAGGGGACTTCAATGTACTATTGGAGTGCATCCTATTGTAAGGGGACTCTGATGTATTGCTAGAGTGCACCCAAATTTTTGGAGACTCATTTTTTATTTGATTGGGGCCTATGTTGGGTCTATAGTAAAAGAAATTCATTTTTTGTCAATTCATATCAGGTTGCATTTATTTGTAACTATGAGAGAATTGATGTTTGATGTCAAAATAAAACTTGTAAGTATGGATCAGAGAATTCATGGACTTTAAATATGTGAGAGGGATCTTTTTCTTGGGCACAAATGTTTGCTTCAAGAATTTTGTCATTACATACTTTACGTGAAAGAGTTTTAGAACCTAAAAGACTTTGAAAACAAAACTATGGAATCTAAGTGCATGTATTCTTGAATGGCTTGAAAGTTGATGTATACATGCATGTCGCCTTGATGAAGATTTAGATCTGACAAGATGCAAAGCTAGAATTCTTGGACGTTACCTTTGTCAATTTGGTAATAACATATTTAACTTTCTTTTATTATGGGTGGAAAATATATTATTATGTGCATTTGGAACCTAATTGCTTGACCTTCAAACCAAGATTCCTATGTTATTTTTTCATATACTTTTTTGTAATGAATTAAGATTGTGGATACAAGGTCCACCACTTGTTCAAGCTAGATCTAAGAAAGTATATATACTGAGTCTTCAAACTAGTAAACCAAGGGAAGAGAGAAGCAGGGTCCATCACTTGTCCAAGCTTATCTCTAGACAACATAGAGAGATGTTAGGTCTACTAATTGTCCAATATAGTCATGGAGAAATGATAGAAGGTTGATCCACTTGTCCAACCTATCATCTCTAGTAAAATGGGAGGTTTGGCCTTAAGATTCACCATGTAACCAACGTATACTTCATTGTATTATGAAGAGTAGAAAAGCAAAGCTCCACCACTTGTCTAAGGTAGTTCCAAAATCAACATGGAGAGAAGCAAGATTCACCATTTGTCCAAGATAGGTTCCATTAAAACATGGAAAACCTCATATATGTTGTACATGGAAGCTTTTTTCCAAGGTCCACCACTTGTCCAAGCTAGGATCCATTAAAACATGGATAGAAACAAGGCTCCACAACTCGTCCAACCTTTATAGCTGCAAAGTGTACCGGTAGTCTAAACTAGGCATGGGAAAATAATAGAAGGTCCACCACTTATCCAATATATTATCTCTAATAGCATGGGAGGTTTGGTCTCAAGATTTAGGAATTGGCTAACCTGTATTTCATTGTATTATGATGAATTTGGTTTTAAAGTCAACTACTTATCCAAGCTATAAGTTTATATTTTGAATGGTATTCCTTCCCATCACTTAGAAAACCAATGATATGTTGTACATGGGGGGGGTTTGTTACAAGGTCCACCACTTGTCCAAGATAGTTTCATTGAAACATGGATGAAGACAAGCTCCACCATTTGTTAAGTCTAGACTCCATTGAAATCTAGAAAATCCATTCTATGTTGTACATGGGGTTTTTGTTTTAAGGTCCAACACTTGTCCAAGCTAAGATCCATTGAAACATGGAGTAGAGAAACACTCCACCACTTGTTCAAGCTAGGAAACATTGATAGTAGTTGGCTTAGTTTGAAGATCCACCACATGTCTAAGCTAACTCTATTGAAACATAGAGAGAAGCAAAGGTACACCAACTGTTCAAGCTAGGCTCCATCGAAACATGGACAGAAGCAAGCTCCACCATTTATCCAAGATAGGCTCCATTGAAACATGGAGAGAATCAAAGGTCCACCATTTCTCCAAGCCAAGCTCCATTTGTCCAACCTATAAGGTTATATCTTAAATGGTAATCTTTCTAATCACTTGGAATACCCATGATATGTTTTACATGGGGGTTTTGTTCCAAGATCACCACTTGTCCAAGCTAACTCTATTGAAACATAGAGAGAAGCAAAGGTCCACCACTTGTCCAAGCTAGTCTCCATTGAAACAAGGAGAGAAGAAAGCTCCATCATTTCTCCAAGATAGGCTAGCATGGATAAGTGCACCTTGAATGTCACATGCAATAAATTAAGGAAAAATAGCCAAGTGGATTGTATTCCTCAATGGATCCTTGCTTTCACAAGTTGTGAACCTTGAGTCACTTTTACATTAACTTGGACAAGTGGTGGACCTAGAAACCAAGCTCTCCATGTTGAGATAAGTTGTAGGTAGGACAGTAGGACATAGACAACGATAATGGATGCAATATACTCGTCTCCTAATAATCCAATTGATTGAAACCATGGTACTTTAGTTGTTTTCATTGTGTATTGTATGTGCTTACCAATTATGAGCTATTTGTCACGAGTTCTTAACATTATAATATATCCTTAATAATTGTTTCATGAATTAATAGACTATATTTTTAAGTATCCCATCAATTTTAAACTTAAAAAAAAACAATTTTTACTTAATTAAATATTTAAATTCATTAGAAAATTATGACATACTTTCCACACCTTGCTAACACTATCTACAAGTTCTAAAAATTAATTTGTAATTGAATAATCTTAGTTACTATATTTCCCCTTAATTAAGATCAAAAGTAATCAATTTCAACCCTAATATAGGCTAGTAATTAATTATAGTACTAATCATAATTAAGGATTAAGTAATCAATAGTCTAATAACGTATAAGAGAGTGAAATTCAGTCAACGTCAGTTAATAGAAAATTCTAAAGACGGAAGGCGTATGGATGCACATCAAAGATCAATACGAAGAAGCTATAAAGATTGAAGTTACATATTTTTTACGTTTTTCCAAAATGGTCACGTATTGTAAGTTCCCAATTTATTTCAAGCCATTGTAATATTTTAATGTGTTACGGGCTCAATGGGAGATCCAAGTTGTAAAGAATAGGTTAGTTATTGTGCCTAAGTTGCAGATTCAGTAAGTGGTGGAGACATAAAGGCCTTGGGAGCCCAGACATTGCATATTTTTACCCTAGGTATATAAGGCACTATGTAAAATAAATTAGGGTTCTCAAGCTCATTTGTTGAGAGCACTCTTTGGTGAGAGCTCTTGAGGTGTGTGGCTATGGATTCCTTGAGCTTCTCCTTGCTCATGAGACTTAATTAACACTAATCAATGATTAATTCTCTTTCACTATGCCTCTCTTATGCTTCTTATGATTACCTATGATGCTTAGATTAGGTAGACAGTAACTAATTAGTGGTTAATCTCTCTCTAATCCTGTGTGATTTCCCTCTTTTTCTTGTGTGTGCATGTATTTTTGATTGGAGTGTGTTGCTCGATAGATCTATGGTGTGTGCATAGGATTAGTGTTGTGTGCTTCTTGTAATCATAGTGTGTGTAGTTGGGTTGATTGGAGGTGAAGAGAAGTGGATATGGAGATTTCTCTTCATTATGGCTTAGCTCCTCCATAGGCCGAGAAGCTCACCTCGTAGAGTTAACCATTTGTGTTGCCACGATTAGCTCACTAACCGTGTGAGTATTTCCATGCCCTAGCTGGGTAGCTCATCCCTCCATATTGTTGGTCATTGGAGCTATTGCAATGATGGAACCGCCAACATTTGGTTCCGTTTCCTGGGATGATGGCCTACGCTAGTGTAATTGTGGCATAATCAAATGCGTTCCTTCACTAATTTTACTTGTGTGTTTATGTTTTTGTGGATTTTGGATGTGTGTGCATGAAGCATTGTGTTCATAGTTCCCTAATGTGTCACCGTATCTTGCCGATTGTGTGTTTACACACTCTAATTTCACACTAACCCCTTACTAATTTCACTAATTTTTGCTAACTTACTAATTTGCTATGAAGGATTGGAGCATTCCATCATTCAATTGATCTTCAATGGAAGGTAATTAAGGTGGTATTCTCAACCTCCCTAGAATCTAAA
The DNA here is from genome assembly GCF_014529385.1 of Adiantum capillus-veneris. NCBI lineage: Eukaryota > Viridiplantae > Streptophyta > Polypodiopsida > Polypodiales > Pteridaceae > Adiantum > Adiantum capillus-veneris. Next base: position 56,845,068 of record NC_140958.1, read on the forward strand.
GGTGTGTAAAATTGTGTAGAGATCCCACCATGATGATGCAATGTAATGCTATGCTATGTTGATGCAATGCAATTTTGATGTTATGGATTGAAAATTTTGCGATTATTCATTTTCATGTCGTTGCAATGCTGAAATTTTTAAGATTTGGTGGCGCATGAATTTGACAAGTTTCAATTGCTAATTGGTGATTGTAGGTTGCTGATTGGGTTCCTAATTGAGTTAATTGCATGCTTAGATGGTCAATTTCAAGTGTGTGTGCACTAAAATCAAGTGTGTGTGCATTTTAATTGAGTGTGTGTATGCTAATTTTAGGTGTGTGTGCACTATTTTTCCCATGTTTGTGCGCCTAAAATGTGTGCGTTATGATTTTTCAATTGTGATGATTGATTTGTGTTGTGCTCATGCCCAACTCATGATTTGTGAAGTCACATTGCAAACTCAACAAGTTTAACCCTTTTGTGTGCGTACCTAAAGATTGGTAAAAATTGCCAATTTTTTACAGTGTGCGCGCCTAAAAAAGTGTTTAATTTACACGATTGATTCATATTTTGATTGCATAAATGATGTGTATAATGGTTAATTTCTGCGTTTTTGTGTTCAAAACAGGGATTTACACACTTCAATTGCGTCAAATTTTGACTTTTGTCGGTAATTTTGCCAGTTTAATTACCTAGTCTTGATTTATTGATGAACTTAATTGGCAAATGAATTGATGTGATTTTTGAAATTTAATTTGGCTAAATTATTCCCCTATGTGTGGAGAATTTGTAGAAAGTTTTTGAATATTTTTTGGATAATTTTTGTAAAATTTTGATATTTTTTGCATTAATTTTTTGTTAACTCCATAAAAATTTGTTTTTTGCGATCTTTACGAGCTATTTTGTGTGTGCGTATTTACGGCATCATTTTGTTCGTATTCGTACCCTCTATGGTCGAGTTTTGAGCGTTTTGCTATTTTCGAGGCCCGAGTGGATAATTTTGTCGAAATCGGTGTTTTTAAAAAACTTTGCTATTTTCGGTGTGCTTTTGCGTGTCGAAAATGCTCAGTTGTGAATGATGTTGATTTTCTAAGGTTTCTAGAATTTTTTGGACTTTTTCGACAAATTTTGGGATTTTCTGGCGATTTTTTAGAGTCTCGGCTAATTTCCGGTCTATTTTTGGTAGTTTTGGATTTTTGGAAATTTAAAAATAAAAAAAATAATAGAAGGCCTGTTTCGACTTCAATGCCCGTGCCTTGAGGCGCATAGACTTCCGATGGATAGATCATTACAATCTGCTGGGGTAATTATCACCGACAATAAAATTCTTCTCGTCTTCTTCTTCTCTCCGGGTAAACACCACCTATCTCACACACACACACACTGCCATCCACTCACTCTCTCTAACCCCTCTCTCTCTCTTCTCTCTCTCTCTCTCTCTCTCTCTCTCTCTCTCTCTCTCTCCTCTCTCTGTAACCCAGTGTTCAGGAAAATTCATTTTACCAAACATAGAAAATTCCCCTTCTTGAATTTTTCGAGAGGAAATTTTAGAAAATTAAGTTTATTTTTCGGGTTTTTCCACTAATTCCCTCTATTATGGGAGGGAATTTCTCCTTTCCCCCTTGCCTTCAACCAACATTTTGAAATTGAAAACGGCATGATATTAAGCTGAGACACATTTTCCCTCACTCTCTCTCTCCCACTCTATCTCATAACTCTCTCTCTCTCTCTCTCTCTCTCTCTCTCTCATACACTCTCTTGATCGCGTGCACCTGCCATTCACGTCAACACAGCAATGTCTCTCTCTCGTGTCTCACTCTCTCCCCACCCGTCGTGTAGCACCCGCCGCCCGCTATCAATGCAATCAAGCCTGCCACGTCAACGTGCTGCCCCCGTCACTTTCTCTCTCTCTCTCTCTCTCTCTCTCTCTCTCTCTCTCTCTCTCTCTCTCTCTCTCTCTCTCTCTCTCTTCTTGCACACGCAAGGCTGCTGTCCACCTTCCCTCTTTTTACTCTCCCACACCTGCATGCTGTCCATCAGTGGCCTCCAACTCGCTGCACACAGCTCAGACAATCGGCTTTGCCCACGCGTGCCATCACCGGCTTCATCAAGCCGCAAGAACTCAACCGCCTTAGGTAATTCAAGGTAAGTCTTTTGTTTTGATTTTATTGTAACCAATTTCGTTTAAAATATATATATAATAATAATAAATCAAACAGATCACAAAAACTAAAAAAGAGGTTAAAAATTTTAAATAAAAGAAAAAAATCAAATAAAAATACTCCAATAAAAAATCACAAAAAAACATTAAAAAATCAAAAAGAGTTTTAAAAACTTTAAAAATTAACATTTAAAAAATCCACAAAAGAATAAAAAAGTCATAAAAAATTAAAAACCTCTTTGAAATTCATAAAAAATCAATACTAAACAAAAAAATCACCATAAAATCAAAAAATCATAAAGAACTGAAAAATTCATTAAAAATAATAAATATCATAGAAAAACCAAAAAATAAAAGACACTAACAAATAAATCATAGAAATTCATAACAGCTCATAGAAAATTCTTTTAAAAAATAAAAAAATCCATTAAAAAAATCAAAAATTGGCTGGAAAAATTCACCAAAAAATCATAGAAAATTCATAAAAAGCCACGAAAAATCATAAAAATTCATAAACAGACCGAAAAAAAATCAAAAAATTCATAAAAAGACCAAAACATTAGAAAATTAAAAATTTCACAAAAAAATTTAAGAAAAATAGAAAGAAACTCATTTGAAGTACCAAAAAAAGCTAGAAAGTCGAAAAGACTCAGAAAAACAAAAAGCAAAGCCAGAAAGTGTACCGCACACCGAGGAAATCACACCGCGCAAAGTGAACCAAATCAGCAGAAGAAAAGCGAGAAATCGACCAACTCAAAGCCGATTGAGCGGTAGTCAAATTTCAAAAATTTTGCATGCTAGAAATTGCCAAGTGCAAGTAATTGCATTGCAAATTGAGCTTTCAATCGGACAAACAGGGCGACAGCTCCCAGATGTTCACAGATTTTACTGGAGCCAGGTATTGCAAGCTCAAAGATGAAGTCAGATAAAGGTGCAAAAAATCAACCCAAGTGATTATCCAGAAATCTACACAAGCTCGCAAAGCATCTATTTAGTGCATATGCAATCACGATCATTGTACATGGATTACAGTGGTCAGATCTATAGTCAAGAACCAGAAATGCACAATCCAATAGATCAACTAATAGAAACCAATCTAATTGGAGAACCAATCCAAAGATGGTACAAAGGTCAAGATGGAGTAGTCTATAGCTTGATGCTCAGTGTTCTAAAAGAAGATATCGACAACTTGACAAGCATAGAAGCAAAAACTTCTCAGCTAGAGCTTGACATGGCAGAACCAGCTGATATACCACCAGTCATGGCATATTGCTCAAATTGTGGACGAAAAGGTGGATATTTTTCTGAAGATTTTCCAAGAAATCCTGACAATAGGGACACATCAACTGCCAAGCAAGGCACAGAGAAAATTGGAAATGTGAATCTCGATGTAAGTGCATTTAACTCGTCACTTTTAATGCAATAGGATGATTCTGCATTACCATTAGAAGCCCCAATAAAAGCACTACAAGTTCAAAATCAGCATACACATGCACAAACACCTGGAAAGCTTAAAATTGATTCTTTGAACAACAAATTCCCACATGAATTTAGTAAAGGTGTCTAGATATCACCAAAGGTTGAAAAGACTGTTAGGTTTGCAAATGATTTTGCATCCACTGCCACAATTGTGGGGATCAAGTGAATGAAACCAAAGTCAAGACAGTAGGCATTTACTTGTGTGATCTCCATCTGAGGACATTGTTTGACCAAGTGCTTTTGTGACAATCTGCCACTGGTTGAGGAGCTTCTTCTTCTAATTCCTCTTGGATGTAAACAGGCTTTGACCTTGCTAAGCCTCTATTATCAATGAACCGCAATGTCCTTTCATCCATCTCATATCTTTTTTCTTCAGGTCGAAACGCAGGACGTGGAGGTTGTACCGGCCTCACCATTCCATGTGTTTCTCTCATCTTCTGTCGCTTGGAAGGAAAGTACCTGCTTTGGTTGTTATAATACATTGTAGCTGGTACTAGTGCTTGTTTTTTGGATGGTTCCATCATTTGAGTAAATCTCATGTCTATAGGCATTCTAGCACCTGGCTGCAGAGGTTGTTGTCCTAAGACAAGCTGTAGCCTTGAAACTCCTATTGGTCCTGGCACATTTCCCATAGCGTATCTGGGTGGAGGAGGTGCTTTTGGAATAGGTTGTACATACCTCTCCTTAGCATTTTCCATGATGTAGTAATAGTCTTCTCTCATATGGTTTGTCCATTTTCTCTCCATCTCGCACCATAGAGGTTCTCAGAGGTTGGATTTTACTAAAGGAGCAAGTCTCTGAGCTAATCCTTCTATAAGCTTCATTTTCTTGCTAGATACCTCTAGATTTATTGTGGGTTGGATTCTTGGTGAAACACTCCTCTAAGAAGATGTGTCACTCTTAGGATCATATCTTCTCAAGCTTCTTCTCTGATCTGGATAAGAGTAAGTTATAAAGGAAGGTGATGGTACATATGGTCCTTAAGGAGGCATTTCTGCCCTCTCTGTGATAGTTTCATCTCTCATTATCTCTCTAGAAGGGAATCCAGGTGGCTCCCTTTTTGGAATTCTCGTGCTTGGTGGAGATATTTGTGGTCCTTCATTGACCAAATATCACCTCTATAAAAGTCATGTTCTATGGTTGCATTTGGGTACATCCATGGTGGATAGATTGGCATTTCAACACTTCTAACTTGGCTTGTCATACCTCTGGTCATATCTACAAGAGTATTGGTAGATTGGCATTCCATCCTGATGATCTTAGCTTTCTTAATGTCAGGCCAACTCCCTACTTTGATAGTCCTTAATATGCACCTTTGGCCCCTTTTCAGGTCTCTTAGAAGTCACGAATTTGTGACTCTTTTGGTCTCTGGAAACTAGTTTTGGGTACCCTAAAAGTTTGGATTTAGGAAACCTGGAAAAATTCAGCTCTAAAACCTCAGCTTGTCCTATTGCCCACAAGCTTTTCTCCTGGCTATACCTAACTCAATTTGGATATGCCTGTCAAAAGTTAGAGCAGTTTTGGTGAACTGCACTTGAAACAACACTCAAAATAATTTCAGGATCAAGGATTTTTTCTTGTATCTTGACCAAATGTGATCCAAATTTGTTGAAACTTGGTCACTAGGATTACTTTATAGTGCTTAACACTTCTAGAAGCTCAATGTGAGTTTCCACCTCCAAATTAGGGCTAGAGACATCATACGCATATGAAGTCTATGTGCTCAAATTTTGACAAAATTTGGTATGTGAGCTCTCCTTGATGTCCTCTACCCACTGGTATGCTCAGTTTGTGAATTTGACCTTTATTTTGACACTTGAGACACTATACGCATATAAAGTCTTTTGTGGCAGAATGAGGTGTTTTTTGTTCCACTGATTCCTTATCACTCAAGCAACTCTCAACGAGTTTCAGAATTCAATTTGGACATTATTTGAGCAAGTTAAGACCAATATAAGCTTGAATCTGTAGTTTTCTATCTTTTGCTCTTTGCAAGTCCAAATGAGCTCCAAATTCTATGAAATTTTGGCTAGGGACTTCTTTGATGCTCTAGGACAGTGAGGTATACTCAAATGTCTGATTTGACCCAAATCTGGTCTATGAGACTTTATACGCGTATAAAGTCTTTTGGCTCAGAATTTACTAAGATTTCTACCCAAGGTACTCCTTGATGCATACAACAAGAATATGTGATTACAACAAATTTTGGATGTCAAAATTGCTCAAAATCACCACTTTTTCACCTTAGCAGTCTTGTATCTGCAAAGTCTCTGTACATGCAAAATTAGGTATCCAAATGAGTTGCAAATTTTCAAGCAAGCTTAATACATCATTTCCAACCCTCCTATGTGATCAAAAGTGAAATTTGACTTTCAGATCTGGCCCTGAGACTTCATACGCGTATAAAGTTTATGTGCTCAGAATTTATCCAAATTTGGTACGTGAGCTTGTCTTGTGCTGCTTAACACCCTGGTATACTCAAATTTCAATTTTGGTCTCTAAAAGTGCCCTTTAGACTTCATATGCGTATAAAGTCTAGCTGGTCAGAATGAAGTGAGTTTTACTCTAGAGATTCCTCACTACACTAGCAACTCACAAGTTTCAGAATTCAATTTTGACACTTTTTGTGCAAGTTGTGGCCACTACAAGCATGAATCTGGCCAGATATGTCTACTGGTCTTTGAAAGACCAAATGTGATCCAAATTTGATGAAATTTAGCCCATATGCTTCCTAAATGTTGTAGATCACAAGGGTGCACTCAGATGTAACTTTTGACCCTAGATCTGACCTCTAAGACTCCATACGCGTATGATGTCTTTTGCTCAGATTTTAGTTTTGTTTCTACCACATGTGCCCCTTAGTGTGTGGAATAAGAATATGTGCTCCAACAATTTTTGGATGTCAAAATTGGAAAAAATCATCACTTTTACAAGGAAATCCTCTGAAAGAGTAAAATCCTCTCATTTTTCAATCTATATGTCCAAATGACATGAAATTTGGTGTATATGCTCAACATAACATGCAGAACATGGGTATAATGAGTAGAATTAGATCTGTAAGGGTGATTTTGGCAAGAATTTTGAACTTGCAGAACATGGGTATCAAAATCAGATCACATACCTAAAGCTACTCCTACAAATCATATGAGGTTTTGCATCTATGAGTAGAAAAACGCTTCAATGTCACACACGGACTAGCAAACTCTTTTGTCACCTCACAAATCACTCAACCCCCCAAAACAACTACTCTAATATACAAATCCTAACTAAATCTAACTAGTCGCAGACCCTCGGCAAGACACACACTTCCTGGCTATCCATTTGACCTCGGAGTAACCTCTTCCGGATTCACTTAAAATAAATTCTTTCTTTAGCTGAAACTAAAGCAAGAAACCATCACACGAATGTTAGTAGGAATACCTACCTAAGTCCTTGTATCCCTGACAACGGCACCAATGTTGCGGGAGCAAATCACACCACCCATAAAGTGCATGCAACACAACCTAGATCAACATAACGTCAATCAAGGACACATATGACATGATAGGCACACGGAGGAAATATTGTTAGCTTGTCAGGCTAAGACTATCCTACACATACAACACTCTAGAAGGCCAACTAAACCACAATCTAGAGTCTCACTACTCTCAACTACACCACATAGCCACATACACACAACGGAGGGAAACTCACCAAATCATACCAGAATCGTATGAAACTCAAGAAACACCATCCCCTTACAAGGATCACTTGTCCCTAAGCCTCTACACCCAAAATCCTAGCTCTAGACCCATCTGTAGAAAACGCGTATGAAGACAGAGCAAAATTCTGAAAGTGTACAGAATTGAAATCTATGAGTACCTATGCATAGCTTATGTCGCCACAATTATAATGACTACTTGCACGCAAAAAATAGACATCGTTTGATATACTTACAAATCGCAAATAGCTCGTAGATGCACGAGCGCGTATGCTCCGTTCTGCAAGGAATGCTTGGCGTTGTTGCATAGCTCTAGCCAAGGCTAACGCAATGGTGCATTCGGATCTACAATGTGATGAATGAGCGGGGAGTAGCACCAGGATGAAGCTCACGCTCTTTCTCTTCCTCTCTCTCACACAGTCGATGGTAGCTTCAAACTTATTATTATGATAAAATTTGTGTCCTTACAAAATTGACCTAGGTACCTTATATACTAAGGTCACCTTAGGTTAACCAAAAATAGACTTTGAGGGGTCAAATGGCTTTGTATTTACAATCTAGAAGTGCCGTTGCACCCCGGCTTCTGCAGCTAGACTACTTACTTATTACAAATGATGTTTATGACCATAATCCGCAACATTCCATAACTCTCAGAGAATAAGGCTTTGGTGAGTTATGCCATGTTGTTGACCCAGCCCGCCATCAACAAGTGGTTATGCACATCAATGTTCTTTGTTGTTAACCCTCACGCACATTCCTATCACCTACGACAGAGGTGGTTATGCACCTCAATGTGCTTTGTTGTTAACCCTCAAGTACATTCCTATCACCTACGACAGACGTCGTATTTTTTATTTGGTAGAGTCAGGTAGTACCAGGCTTGTCGGTCCAATAGGAAAAGGGTAAGAGTGATCACTGATGAGAGGTGCACTCTAGCTGAAACATTCAAGGGCTAGTTGGCTAAGCATGGGTGCCCAAGTGTGAATGGGGCAAGCTCATATAAAAGTCAACTAAACCTAAAATTCACTCATTCTTTCATTTGTGCAATTGAAGATTGCTCTTGCTCCATCTCCATCTTCTTCTTCTTCACCTCCTTGTGTGTGTGTGTGTGTGTGTGTGTGTGTGTGTGTGTGTATGCGTGAGAGAGAGAGAGAGAGAGAGAGAGTGATCAAGCATTGCGACAATGGCACGGCAGGAGGCGGTTGAGCGCGGTAGGACCGCTCCTTCTTCTTTGTGGCGAGGAATCCTCCATGAAGGAAAGCGTAGAGCGGGGAGTGACACACCTCTACTCTCTTGAGCTTGCTATATTAGTTTGGTTGTGTGCTTGGAGCCATTTGTGGCTCGCACACAGTGTATCGGCAAGTCCCTTGCATTGACACGTGCAACAGATGCACACATTTTTGGCGGCGCCGTTGCCGAGGAATGCCATACACTAAGCTTGAATGGAACTTTGTGCTTCTTTGTGGTGCAATGTCAATTGTAGGAAAGGTAGAGAAGGAAGGTGTGTGTGTTGAGAAGAAGGAGTTTGTTTTGCTGTTGTGTATTATTTTGTTAATAAGGAATTGAAAGGTACTGTGTTTTCTTTGTGATAAGGTGTTAGTATTAAGGTTGTAGATCCATAATGTTAGTTTTGTGTAAAGTATAGTAAGTAGTTCTGTTAGACACTGAGTTACTGTAGTAGTCTGTTAGTGTGTAAGAGTAGTTGTATTAGTTGTAAGTAGGTAGATTAAGTGTGTGGGTACTCGCGCGTACAGCGCGGCCGCGACGACCTTATCATTATTTTTCAAAATAAAAATAAAAATTTTAAAGGTAGGACCAGGCTCGGGAATATCCCCCAGAACCAACCCAAGCTCACGCTCAGGCTCAAGCCTCAGTCGCCCTTTAAAATTACAAATTTTAGCCTCACACGTAGGTAAAAATCAACCTTTTTGAGAACCAACGGAGCTTCAGGTAACCGAACACTGTGCTATAAAGCACACCACAACTCCCTAAGCAATACTCTCGTTTTGAGCTATCACACACTTTAATCCAAAAACCAATCATTAAAAAATATTAAGAAAAAACATCAAAAAACGAGTGAAAACGGACGCCTAAAAAAGTAAGCGGTTAATCTTCGAGGTTATTCGCCAACGCTTGTAGGGTGTCAAAGGCACATGCATCTGTGTTGTGGTCATGTGCTAGAGGCCAAGCAGCTAGAGAGCATTTCTACTTACGCGAGTTCTCAATATCCACCTACCATAGGTTCCGGACCCTCGGCGGGGACCCAAGGTAGTACAAACCAAGACCCAAACATAGCGTCTAGTGACTCTTCCTCTGACTACGACATCATGTAGGGTTACCCAATGCCTAATCCTGATAGCTCAAGCCAAGAAATCCATGCCATGGGCCCACGTTCTGGGGGGCATGCTTAGCCGCTTGAAGGAAACCTCTAGTAGAGCCACTCGCTCCGAACATGGAGCTAACGATGTAAATGAGGGGGTGGGGAAGTAAATTCGCCATTCGTGACCAACGTAGACCAACCCTATTCCTTTAGAGAGTGTTCATGTGAATACTCCATTCACTGCACCCCCTGACTCTTCAATGCTACTCCTCTCCGAGGTTATATTACCTAATGGTAGAAGCCTTGCCGAAGTACAAGAAGTTGAGAAGTATATCATCGCGGCTAGGGAAAAGAAAATTGAGAGCTTACGCAAGGTGGAGCAACGAAGAGAGTTAAAAGAGAAAGCTCCGATGTCAATATCATTGATAAGAGAGCAATCAAGTGCTCCGTTCTTAAATGAGAACTGGGGGTACGAAATACAAATAGAAACTCTAACCGACCTATACATAGGTCACACCTTATATCACGTGGGTTTGTTAGATGTCCTACAATCCACAACGGGTGCTACTAGCATGGAGGATCAACAACAAAGAGTTTGTGAGGTCATCCATATGGTTATTGAGCTAGAGAGACAAAACAAGGGATCCACATGCCTTCAACGGGTCTCATGAGATTCTTGGATACAGGGAAGGCTAAACAACCAACCTTATCACAAATGCAGACTCCCTCGGTAAGTTCGATGGATCCCCCATATGTTGTTTTGCCAGGGTTCTCAGTGCAATCTGAGCCCACAAGTGATAGCTTTACTTTTCCAAGTCTAGCTCATCTTTCCCTTGTTGACACCATGGCTACCACGCCTATCCCAATGATGGGCATGCCAAGAAACACGCCATGGACCTCATTTGTTAGTAAAGCACCACTACATGGTAGCTCAATGCCTGCAACAGTACCTAAAAGTGTGTACCAATCGTATGCACCTATGGGTCCACGTACTCATGTACTCCCTACCCTTCCCATTGTTTCAACAACCTATGCTCCACAACCACAACACCCAAGCTCTTATTTCCATGGGACCATACTGGCTAGCATTAGCATGTCACATCCAACGTCTGCTATGCCTAGAGCCACACATATGAACTTTGGGCTGCCACATGGCACAACACCGTACCAACCGTGGAACCCAAGGGATTCCTATACGCCAAGAATAATGTCAATACCTACTCCACATGTAGTCTCTAGAGCGCCTTCACCCATGGTGCCTGCTCACTTAGGTGACTTGGCAACATTTGCTCAAGCTATCGGTCGATCTATTATTGAGAATATGCGTAACACGCTTGGTAGAGAACCTAGAAGTAAGGCAGTACAAATAACCAATCTCACAAAAAAATTTAGTGGAGACGGGGATGTGCGAAAGCATATCAAATTGTTTGAACAAATATGTGATTCTCTAGGAGAACACAATGACCTGCATAAGAGTAATGCTTTAAGACTAACCTTAAGTGGGAAGGCAGAGGATTGGTATAGAACCCTAAGGGTGGAAGAAAAAATGATTTACCCTACTCTTAGGAGACTATTTTTGAAAGAATACATAGGAGAGGGAGTGATTTGGGGTGTAGCCTCTCAGCTCCAGAAAGCCCAATGTGAGGAAGGAGAGTCGGTGAGAGACTTTATTAGTCGCTTAAAGCATTTGAATTCTTGTTGTAATCCAAATGAGTGCTTCAATAATAATAAATTGCTTGATAGATTCATTAAGGGATTACGACATGAGGATATCTACAATGGCCTAGTCATTAGAGGTATCACCACTTGGGAAGCAGTCACCACCAATGCAATCCAATTGGAGGATAATTTAATGATTCAAGGAGAAAGAGTGTCTGTTGAGCCTAAATCTATTAGCTCGCAAGCATCGGGGCTTCAACCAATGACCCTAAATCCTATTGCTAAGGAGCCAAAGATATCTTAGATGACTTTAGCAGATCTCACCAAGGCTATTCAAGAGAGTCTTAGAGACAATGGTGCTCCGCAAAACAATCATATGTATCCAAGAAGGGAGCAACAATGGTGCTCAGTATGCTATGGTCCGCATAGTACCAGTGAATGCCCTACTTTTAGAGTGAAATTTAATGGGAATTGCAATGCTTGTGGGAGGTATGGTCATCAAGCTAAGGATTGCATAGTATTTAAGCGCATGATGGCCAATAGACCAACCTTAGAATGGACAGACACACCTCGAGTGCCTACATTGATGCCAGCCCCACCTCTTGAACAAAAGTCACAACACGTGGTCCCTAGGGCCCAAAATGTTGTTCAAACAACACCCTTATCACCTCCAATACTACGACCGCAACCACCACATCTGAGAATCACTTTTGTGAATCAAGTGGGTTGTGAGTCATCTATTGATTGTTTGGAAGGTTGTGAGGAAGATATAGACCCTAATATTGCCTATGGGATGGATGCGCTTGAAGAAAGTCCACAATACTACATGAAGGACTATTGGGGACAAGTCAAACCTGTCTATCAAGTAGCTACTCTTGCTGCAAGAGGCCAAAATATCAATTACACTGCCAAGAGACCACCTCTTCAATGCTATGAGTATGGAGTTCCACATCATGTGGCCGAGTGTCCTATTAGGCTACAAAAGAGCACCACACTAATGTAAACCAATCAAGCGAGCACATCTACAATGCCAATACTCATGTATAATCGATGTGGCATAGATCATTTGATTTCCCAATGTCCGAATAATCCAAATGCGCCAAAGATCACGCCATTAAACTTGATTGAGGTTACCGAGGAGCCATCACCAAGTGCACCGGTGGTACTAGTAAACATAATCACACGATCGATGCTCCAAAAACAAAATTATATTCTTGAATAAAGAACACATCATCAATTACCCAATCTCAGAAGAAAAAGAAAACACTAAGAAAGAGATCGCAAAAAGCAGCAAAGTCGGGCCCCAATTCAAATACCAACATAGGAACTGGTGACGACCCCGTATATATGAACGACGATGAAGAGGATTCTGATTTAGGTGAAACCATGGAGACTATTACAACCACTAAGAAAGAAACCAACAAGGAAGATCGTCATGAGCCACAATGGCCATGATCCAAGAAGAAGATAGTAACTTATCCAAACTCTACAGAGGAGATCGAGCAAGTCAAGCAATTAAGGAGTTTGGTAGAAGATACCCAAAGGGATCTAGAGCCAGCACCTAGGCAGATTCAGATTACAGACACAATGTTCCCTACACAACAACAACCTCAGAAATTCCATAGACCCTTAGCCATACCTAGTGTCATCCAAGAAGAAAGGGACTTAAAGTCATGGGAAAGTGGGCGTACTCACTTCTTGTTGGAAAGAATGTTTACAGAGGAGACTACCTAGCCCTATCGAAGAAATGGAGATCCCATCTTCCCCACATCAAGCGACTGAAGCCCAAAAGGTGCCGTTAAATATTGTCAGATTGATGGATTCCATGGCTTCCGAAGTTAGAACCACCATCATGTCCAAACTATATGGAGACCCTGAGCTATTCTTAGCTCTTTGAGCTTTCCTCCATGGAGAACTGAAGGTCGGGCTACCACAATTTGCATAGATGGATGGAGCTGGGGAGATGCCAATAGAGGAGGAGCACTTAGATCCACAACGAACCTAGATGCAAACCCTGTTGTAGAAATACCTCTTAAGAAGTTGGGACAATACTTTGAGGGAGATGAATCCAATGCAACCATACCAATCACTACCAAGTATCTTCAAACGTGTAGTTGTTCTTCTTTTCTGAGTACACCTTGAATTCATCTCTTCTCTTGGTCACACTATCTCCTTTGTTGGAGATGTCTAGTGCAGCTGCCACCACCCTCCCTGTGATAATAATCATGGTGTCCGGCTTGCCTTACAGATCAGTGACTCTGGCCACTCCATCTTCTTTGATAGTAGTTACAAATTCCCACACTCTTTTGATGTCAATTCCCGTTGGCAAAGCTTCAAAGTAGTTATGAAGTTCGAACTTCTCTAAGTACTCTCCCATCTTGCTTCTGAAAAACTCATTGAGCTCCCATGGTATCATGGGTAGCTCTATTGCATTTCCTTCAGGATCCTTGACCACGCCTTGGTAGATCTTCAGATCATTGGACTCTAGCAAATCATCCTGAATCCATGTGTTGGTTGGCTTCAGGGTTCCTTCTGGGATGACAAATGGCTCCACTTCTTCTAAATAATCTTTTATTGTCATCCTTTTCTTCTTTGCTGGTGATTTTGCGGCTGCCATAGATCTTGTTGCACTCAGTAGTCCGCAGTTAGCTTTTTTTCATATTAGCTGAGACACTGAGTTCTAACTATCCAAATGACTTGAAAATTGAAAATAAAACTTAAAAGGAACTAGGGAAACTGTGCATGTGCTCACAGTATCATTCTGGCCAAAATTTATCATTTAGACATCCTACGCGTAGGATGTCTATTTCATCAGTTTTTGGTGAAACTTGGCAGGCTAGTGGCCCTTGACCTGTGCAACATGGCTATGTGATTGGGATTAGGTTTGGGCATCAAAAAGTGCATTTTTGGGCAGATTCAGGCTTTAGGCTCACAAATTGGGTAGGATGTCCACAACAGGTGGAAAATGATATTCAAATGGGTTGAAATTTGATATATGAGCTTCTTGCACCATGGCAATGGCTCCCATGAAATCATTTCTTGCACAGCAGGTCAAAATCATGTTGGAGACATCCTACGTGTAGGATGTCTTTTTCATCAAAATAGCTTGAAATTGGTTTTGTGGGTAGCTCTTGGCATGTGGAACATGGCCCTACTCTTGGATTTTGATTTGGACAAGAATTGGTATTGGTAAGACCATGTGTTGTGTTTTTGGGCTCAAAAAATGCATCTTGGAGGTGTTGGGGGCCAAAAGTGATGGGAATGGCTTGAAATTTGATATATGAGCTCATGAAAGTGTCATAAAGAGATATGGAGTTGAAAAATACCATCTGGGGGCCAAAAATGTCATTTAGACATCCTACACGTAGGATGTCTATTTCATCATTTTTTACATATGACCACACAGATAGGTTGGCAATGTGCTCATGAATGTATTGTGCAAGTTTCATGTGATTTGGACAAGTTTTGGTAGGTCTATGGCCCATTATTGCCTCTATGCCCTGACTCTGCGTTTTTTGGTGCACATGAGGTCAATTTTTGTCCAAATGTGATGAAACTTGGTGGCTAGCTTGTACAGGCTATTCAGAAGCGGTGTGTGATGAGAAATGTTCGGTTTGGTGCCCAGATTTGGCCCTAAGACATCCTACGCGTAGGATGTCTCCTGATGAAATTTTTATTGGAAGTACTACTGGTGCTTGCCCTGAGCCCCCCCCCCCCCTGAGTCCCTTTTAAGCCCTATTTAAAAAAAAAACTCAAATAGATAGAAAGAAACTCCCTGTGTGGATTTCAGAGCTTTCGAGCCATTTTCTGACTTTTGGAGTGCTTTTCGGCGATGAAATTTCTCGATGTTGGTCTCCATAGCTTCACGGTCCCTTGGGAATCCTTGCCATATGGTTTTTGTCGACTTTGGCTTCACCGGAGCTCCGTTTGGCAATTTTTCACTATGGAAGCGCTCATGGTTGCATTTTCATGTCGTCAATGACTTGTGGTGGTCTACCACCATAGGACTTGGTTTTTGATGGTCTAAGAAAGCCGCTCGTGAAGTTTGGTGCAAACGGACATGCGATTTGGCCACGAGAGATATTTGACGCTTTGTGTGTCTGATGCCGTTTGTGAAGTTTAGTGCCGCTTCGGGTCACCGCATGGTCATGTGGGCTACATAGACTTGTCGAGCATGTTGAGATGCTCCTACCCATGAGTTTTGGTAGCATTTGGGCGCCTTTCCGCCGATTTCCCATTTGGTGGCCTTTTGCGGGGCTCTAGGAATTAGTGTTTTTTCCGATGGTTTTCTACTACCTTTGGACATCCAAAAGTAGTCTCCTATGCTAGGGTAAGCTGCCGATGAAGTCTCATTGCTTTTGAGTTAGCCGTTAGGTGGCCACTTCTACCTGTAGGTCTCTACTGCTCCCTTTCTGTGTGAACCCTACGCTAGTTTTTGCGACAAAACAACAAACATGCACGAAAAGCTCAAGGTGGTGAGCATACCTCTCATGTCTGGAGCCTGTTGGGTGGTCGTGCGCATCGTAGAAGCTGCTGGAAGTCTCGTTCGCTCTAGGTGGCAGGAGCTCTCTCTCAAAAGGCAATAGTGGAAATGAGCTTAAAATGAAGTGAAAATTTCTTATAATGGGGTCCCCGAACCACTTTTCATGAAATTTGACATGTGCTCCCAACTTCTTGCGAGATGCGGTTTAGGCTTAAAAATTTCTTGATTTGGACTCCATTTGCCTAGTTTACGAGAAATTTGACGTTTCGGTCAAAATCTGGTCAAAACACGCTTTCCGCTCCATTCTCATAATTGCACCCCCATTGTACCATGGGTTTTCCTATAGTCACTGATCATCCCTGTATCTTTTTTTTTTCATTACGATCGTTTTTCACCTACTTTTTGTATTTTTGAAGTTTTTCTGTCGAAAATTAGTAAAATTGAAAGAAAAATAGCGAATTAAACCCAAAAAGTCCCCAAAAATCATAATAAACCAAAAAACTCACCGCAAAGCACTATATACACTCACATGCAATTTTTATGGCCAGATTTCTCCGTTTTACCAATATTTGCCCGAAAAATGGCTATTTTTACGTATATACACACACCTAGAGGTTTGATTTGGCATTTGGCCCCATATACTTGTAGATTCGTGTTGTATAAGGGCATATATACTTGGGTTAGTCCAAAAAAAATTGCAATCAAACGACAACCCTTTAAAACAGTCGAAAAACATGCCCTTTTTTGCTCTTTTTTCCATTGGGTCCGCATTTGAGAATGCCTCCCCCCCTCCTAGCTAGAGTCCTCCCAGACGATAAGGTATCGCCTCGGTGTATGTGCCGTGCATGGGTGAAAACTTGTGCTAATGCTTGGCCGTGTAATGTGGCCCTATATGATGCATACTCAGTTAATGCATGGAAAAATCAATGTTGTGCAAGAGGAGGGTATAAGCAATATGCTTATTGGAATTCTCCGTCGAGGTTTCCTGTTTGTTGTTGATTTGGTCGGCAGATTTTCTTTGCAAGTAGAAGTTGTAACTCTATCGCTCTTTGTTTGATCGTTTTTCTTGCAAAAGTCGCTTGATTTGCCGCTATTGTCTATAGGGCCGTAGTCGTCTCCTTGGAGAGAATGGTCGTGGCGGAAGTGGCCATAGACTTTGTCTCTTTCGCTTTCCATTTGTAGCTTTTCTTTGCAGGTTTTTGTAGGTTTATTGCTACTTCTGCGGTTGTCATTGTTTTGCTACTGATTGGCACCCACAAAGATCGGTTTGCCGGTTTCTTATGTTGTGTGTGTCGGTATGACGATTTTGCTTGTACTGAAGGGAGTTCCTGTTGCTTTGGTTTCGGGATCCAAATGCGAGTTGTATTTAAGTTTTTGCTGAGCATTTTCTTTGGGATTCATATCTGTTTTATTCCCTTGGTTTTTGGTTGAACTGTCTGCTTCTTCTTTTGTATTGCTGTTTGTCTGCACCCATACTTGTTTGTCACGTGTTGCTAACCTTGATCTTAGCACTACGGTCTATTTGGTTGGATGTTTGTAGTGAACATGGTTGGCAGTCCCCTATTTGTTAGCCATGCGTAGCGTGTTGTTCTTTAGCGGCACCCATCCTTTTGGTTCCTTATCCAGTGATTGTATTGCTGCCATCTGATTCTTCCATGGTTGCTGAGCAAAGGCTACCACCTATTGTTCTTGTGGATGCTGAATTTTGACTGCATCTGCATTCTAATCTATCTGCACATTATACTCTTTTTGCCAAGGTTGTCCCAACAACATGGGGTGTTGTGTGCTTTCATCCTCGAGCACATAAAACTTGTGTGGGTAAATATATTGATGTAGTTGTACATGCAATATAATCTAGCCCAATGTTTTTAGCGAATGTGATGCACTACTTTCCAACACTTGTGGAGTAGGATGTAATTGACCTTTGGGCTTGAGCTATTTGTATAATCTGTAAGAGATTAGATTTGCGTGAGCTCCAGAATCAAGCAATGCCATCGATTCAACTTGATTGCTACCCACTTTGCCTTTATTATTGGCTCCACTGTGTCTTCATCAAAATTCGTTAGTTGAATGGCATTGATTCGCAACGGTGATCCACATTGTTGTTGTTGTCGTAGAAGCCGTCTTTTTGCAATGCGTTCTTTTGCGTCTGCTTGAGCTTCTTCTCGTACCCTCTGTTTCTCCTTCATCTGTTGTTTTTCTTGATGGATTTTTTGAAGCATATCCTATGTTAGTGGTAAATGATATTTCTTTAATCGACACCCACTAATCCAATTTGGCATTTTTTCCCCTGCTAATGTAGCAATCTTGATAGCTCCACTTTGTGATAAGTCACTAATCACAAAGGGTCCCATCCCTCGCTTTTTAAGTTTCTTGGCATGTTGCTTCAAGGTATACAAAAGTACATAATCACCTGTTTTGAACTCTTTCGTGCGCACATGCTTGTCAAAAAACTCTTTTCGTCTTCTCTTTTTAGCATAGATCGAAGCTACAGCTCTCAAGCAAAGTTCATCTAACTTTTCAAGATCATCTATTCTTGAAGAGAGCTTATGCCCTGTCCATTCTAAGCGTTTTGCTACTCGTAGAGTTGGAATTAAAAACTCTATGGGTAATATAGCATTTAGCCCAAACACCATGTTTTACGGTGTTGTTCTTATTGACGTTTTGTAAGCTACCTTGTATGCCCATAGTGTTGAGTGTAGCTGTTGATCCCAATCTGTTCTTGATTCTGTTACAATTTTAGTCAAAACAGTGCATAGTGTTTTATTTGTGGCCTCAGCTTGTCCATTTGCCTGTGGATAATATGGAGAAGATTTTCTATGTATGACCGTGAATTCCTCTAGCAGATATTCAATGACTTCATTAAAAAAATGTGTCCCTCGATAACTGACAATTTCTAAATTGGTAATCCGTATCGTACAAAGACATTCTCATATAGAAATTGTGCTTTAGTTTGTGCGTTTGCTTTTTGTATTGCCTTGGCTTCCGCCCATTTTGTGAGATAGTCCGTATCCACAATGATATATTGGGTATGGGTGCGATATGCAGGGGGTGAAATAGGTCCCACAAAATCAATGCCCCATTTTGAAAATGCCCTTGCTCCCATCATTGGCCGTAGTGGCATCTCATCTCTCTTTATCAGCACCTTGGTGCGCTGACATGCATCACAACGCTTTACAAACTCCTCAGCATCCATATGCAATGTAGGCCACCATATTCCTGCGGTTAAGATAATTTTTGTCATCTTATCGCTTGAAAAATGGCCTCCACTTATTCTTCCATGTGCGTGTTCTAGAATCAGCAGGTATTCACTTTCACTTGCACTGATTCTAAGTTGATTGTCCTTTCCTCGCTTATAGAGTTGGTTCCCAATTAAATTAAAGTCGCAAGCCTCCAGCTCTATAGACCTTTTTCGTGTTTTTGTTATGTTTTCAGGAAATGTCCTTGTGGTCAAGAAATGAATGATATATTGACTCCGTGCAGGTGCAATGTTTACCTGAAACAATGTCGCGTGATCCACTGGTCGTTTGGCACTACATATAGTACAATTGTTAACATAAGCATGTGTGTCAGCATACATAGTTGGCCGATAAAATCCTAATTGTTTCAGTCTTTGGTGTGTTTTCATTGTTGAAAAATGAAATGCATAATCTTGGACATGTGCTTCTTCAAGATAACACTTATATTCCTCCGGATTTATACATAATCGTAGAATTTGGTCCGAGCTTAGATGATACACTCGTCCTGCAATCAACTGGAAGTTTTTTGTTTGGATTTGTCTTCCTTGTTATCAAATCTATCTCTAAAGGAAAGAATAATAACAATTTCATGAGACCATTTGGGTATCATTTCAATATTGAAAAGATACGCATCAGGTATGTCATCATCTACTCCTTCAAGAGCTTCCCCGTTTTGCAATCTTGAAAGATGATCCGCCCGTAGATGAGTTTTACCCTTTTTTACCACTACTGTGAAGTCAAACTCTAGCAATATAATAAACCAGCGTACAATTCTCCCAGTATTGCATGGTTTATTTACCAGATACAAAAGAGCTGATTATCTGTGAAGAACACAAATTTGTTTGTTGCGAATAAAGCCGAAATTTCTTTACAACATAAATCATTCCTAACCCCTCTCTTTCGGTGGTTGTGTAGTTCTTCTCTACACTATTTAACTGTTGCCTTGCATAACAAACTGGAAAATCCATTGTTCTGTCTTCAAGTTGAGCCAGAATACTCCCAATTTCATATGCAGATACATCAATGTGAACATGGAATATCTTTTCCTAATCTGGTGCTTTAAGTACAGGTGCTGATACAAGGTTTTCCTTCAGCTTTTGGAATGAAGTTTCACACTCCTCCATCCAGTCGAAAATGACTAACAAACGATACAGAGGTTGTGCAATGACTGCATACATATATATGAATCTTCGGTAATATCCGCAGTGTCCCATGAAGGATTCACTTGTTTCGCATTAGTAGGCCTGGGCAAGTCTACTATGACTTTGATTTTGTCTAGGTCAGTGGTTATGCCATTTCTTGAGACAATATGTCCTAAGATGCGGCCTTGCCTAACCATAAAAATGCACTTTTCTAGGTTAAGACAAATTCGATATGTTTTGCACTTCTCAAATACCTTTTGTAAATGGTCAATATGTTCCTCTCGTAGAAGAGATTGTACACAAAGATCATCCATATATATTTCTAAGAATATTCTCAGGTATTCTTTGAACGCATGCGTCATTAACCTTTGAAAGGTAGCTGGGGCATTGCTTAAGCCAAAAGGCATAACTCTATACGCATATATTCCCCATTCTGTGGCAAATGCTATTTTGTGTTGATCCTCTATTGCAATTGCCAATTGATTATACCCTGAAAACCATCTAGAAAGGAATAAGCCCGTTTTCTAGCCACCCTCTCAAGTACATGTTCTGTGATCGGCAAGGGATAGTTATCCCTTATGGTGGTTGCATTTACCTTTTTGAGGTTTACACACACTCACAACTTTCCATTCTTTTTGGGGACAACCACAATGGGTGACACCCAATCTGTATACTCGGTTTCATAGATGAATTCAGCATCCATCAGCTTGTCAATCTCCTCTTTGATTCGTTTAGAAAATGTGTTATTATATGTATAAGGACGTTGTTTGCTAGGTTTGGCATCTGATTTCAAAGAATTGTATGTTGGCATATCGATGGATCAACTCCTTTGAGGTCTTTGTAGGACCATGCAAACACATCTTTATACTTCTTGAGAAGTTGTGTTAGCCGTTCTTCTTCTTCAGGCTCTAAATCAGTTGCGATATAGACCGGCTGAGGCTTTTGCATTCCGGCCCATTGTAAGATTTTTGGTTTATTCTTTCCCTGACTAGTGGTGTCATTATGATTTTTCTGTCCTGGATGGTGAATTTTTGATAGTGAGATGGTACATTCATGTTTCCTTTTTCTGACTCCTCCTTACCATCACTTTCTCCCTCAGTAATCCATACCTCTCATACTGACCGTTTCAGTTCTTGGTATTTCTTTTTACGCTCCAATTTGGTCCACTCTGGGTCTTTAGTTTTTTCCTGTTTTGATTTTTGTGATTTTGTTTCTGTTTTATTCTTCTGTACTTGTTTTATTTCCTCTTGCCTCCGTTCCCTTCGCACTCTCGAGAATCTTTTTGATATTTGGTCTTTTACACAATCCTCTACTTTGACAAGCATTAGATAGTGAGTTTTATCTTTTATCATGGGCATCAGGTTCTCTCTGATTTTGTTTTCTGCTCTTTTTTTCCTATAGCGTTCCTGGCGTCTAGGGTGCTGATTGGAAAAATCATAAAACTTGATATTCGTTGTTTTCTCCCCACGCTCGCTTGAGCTGTCTGAACACTCGTTATCTGCATCGTTATGTACCTCCAGATGCTCATAGGAGTTATAAAACTCTTCTTGTTCTGGTGGTTCTACAATCTCATCTCCTCCTCGTATAAGGCTTACCATGTAGTAGGGTAGCACATCATAGCCATCCTTATCACAAATTTTGTCGTTGGGCTATCTGTAATGGTATAGACATCCAATGTTGCTAGTATGTGTTCCCATTCCAGAGGTTCTAAGGCATCTTCAGGAAAGGGTTCTGGAATATAATCCTTGTCCTCAATAGCTCTCTCTAAGAAGAATTACTCTCTTTTTAAGCTCCCACAATGTGAATCTTCGCACATCCATAGCTCTTTTTGTTGCCCTAACCATGCTGGGAGTTAGGACCCTGCCAATGTAGCTCAATCAAACTCTTCCACTCGTGTCTGGTTAACATCGTTGTAACCATGGTCTTTTAGGTGTATTTTGGTTGTAGTCTCGCCATGTCTGAGGTATATGTGTTCGTAACCCCAATCCTGGACCATCTTTAATTGTCTCATGAACAGTCTTCTGAAGATGATCTCGTAATTGTTCTTTTTGTCAAAATCGACTATTGCAAATGTATGCTCATACTCGATTCCGCACGAGGTGACAATTATTTTTTCTAAGAGTCCTAGAGGCTTTTCCATGAACCCATCCTGCCAATTGCAATTTCATTATGGTAGATCTCAAAGCCGGTTTTCACCATTTTTTCTAGATTTCCTTGGTGGCAATAGCGACTCGCGATCCACTGTCAAGAATAGCTTTGGAAACTACTCCTTGGAAATCTATTGCTAGCGTGGTGTTTCCATCTTCTACCTCACAATATTCTCCAACCTTGTTTAAAGGTACTGGCCTAGTGTCTAGTTGAGGCCTGTCCAATTCTCTGATCCCTTCTTGAAGCTTCGAGGTGGGGTCTTTTACTCCAAATTTTTCTAAGCATTTGCCTACTGTGGTCCACATGTTTGGTCGTAACCTCAGGAGTTTGGCTAATGTGATTGTGCATGCCACATGGGTGGACAATAACTCAATCAACCCTTGTGAATCCATCACTCTATTAGAAGAAATTCTTTGAGATGGGATTGCTCTCACCTCAGACTTGGCTTCATACTCTCCTAGGTAAGAGGGTAGAGTTTTTAGTGAGTCTGGTTGGCTGTGCCCCGAACTAATTGATCCCTGGTCTCCCCCTTGTGAATGCATATCAAAGTTCATTTGTGATCTTGCCTCAAATTCTTCAATAGGAGGTAACATCTCATTTTTTTCTTTTCTCGTGCTATTCATGTGGTAACTCACCCTGTTAGCTTCGTTGGCCTCACGGATTTGCTTCTAGACCATTACAATCCTTACCCATTTCTACCAATGCTTTAGGTTGAAAACTATCGCTTGTCTCATCTGTTGTATTTGGCACTATGATAGGTTCTCCCCTAGACTCAGAGGCATTTGTGAGTCTCTCCTTCGTGTCTACTTGTTTCTGGTTTGATAGGGGTTGGAGCTGGTACTTCATGCCAACTTGCAGGTTTACCAAGCGGGTTTTCTATCAAAGATTGAGCTGTTTCAATCATCTTTCGACACATTTCTAACATCTATTTTTCTATTTCAGCATATGGATAAGTCATACATCTTTGCTCTTGGGTTTGGTTGTTTTTTAGCCTGGCTTCGTAGGATTTTAAAAGCGTGTCTAACTGCTCATTTACCTTTTTTGCCAATACTGATCCTCTTGATCCTGCACTTTTGGGTTCTGCTATTTCCTTGGGTGTTACGGTTGCCGCAGTGTGTGATCTTAGAATAGCTAGATCTTCTAACCACTCTAATCTATCCTTCCTGTGTTTTAACTCCTCGGATAGAGACGTTTGCTCTCGTTCTCTTCTGGCTTTCATACGCGCCTTTCTAGCTTTCCAAGTGCTTCTTTGATTTTTTGCTTTTGAACTTGGGGTATCGGTTTTTGGCTCTTCAATTATGGGTTCATTCGTCATTCTTTGAGCTTGGGCTCGTGTCACTGCCTGAATAGGTATTATTGTCTCGTTTTTTGACCCTCCATTGGAAGGCACTGCTTCCAGCATGTTCAAGGTAGTTTTTCTCCTTTGTTCGAGTTCTTAGGGCAATCAAGAATCAAATGAGTAACTCCGCACTCAGTGCAATATGCGTTGACTCTAATGATCTCATCATGAGGACAGTCTCTTAGCCAATGGTCTCCACCACACTTGTAGCAGGGTCCCTTAGGCTGTTAAGGTGCTCCTTGAGCTCCTCTTTTGTTGGTATGCCTCCATTGGCTATGAACAACAATTTTCGTTCATCCAAGCTATATCTTCCTTCTCCTGCTGCCTGTGCAGCTGTTGGTGGTCCTGTACTTCCTATCATGCCTCCGTTGTGCCTCCGCCCATGCCTCCGTTGGCTATGAACAACAATTTTTGTTCATCCAAGCTATATCTTCCTTCTCCTGCTGCCTGTGCACTTGTTGGTGGTCCTATACTTCCTATCATGCTCCATGGTTCTGGCATTGGGGGTTCTTTCAGTGGATAATAGACAGGATTTGCAGCATATCCATTGGGATCTTCGTAATATGCATGCATAGGAACCAAAGACTTCTCTTCTGGTTCAGTTACGGTTGGTGTGTATCTTATGCTGACTGGTCGTAATCCTGGTAGGGGTGGTTGTTGCCCCAACACTGGTTGTGGTCTTTCTACGCCTACAGATCCTGGTAGTGAGGCGGTCCGGGGCGGGCAACAAGAAGAGTGGCCTCTAGACACCCTTCAAGGCTCCCGTGCTGCTCAATGGGGCTGGGGCACAACACAACACAAACCAAAACAACAAACCCACCGCCAAATCCCAACTACACAAGGGGCACCACCTAGTTTAAGAGCGAACTAGGACGCAAAAGAGGAGAATCGTTAGAGCAACCCACAAACAAGCAAGGAATTTACACTAACCCTAACCCCAATGGAATACTCTCACACACTAAAACACGAGAGAGAGAGAGAGAGAGAGAGAGAGAGAGAGAGAGAGAGAGAGAGAGAGAGAGAGAGAGAGATAGTGCTCGGGCTGCTTTGAAACGTATCGGCAATGATCAAGCAAAGACAACTATATATTTAAGAAAGAGAGAGAAAGGGGGAGGGGGTGCTTGTTGCATTAATACCTTCTTACAAATCTGTCATGACAAATCAAAGTGAGATTAGTACTTGTTCAACATAGCTTGCGTAAATTTCACCACAACACATCACTAGAAAAGCCACCCCA
The DNA here is from genome assembly GCF_014529385.1 of Adiantum capillus-veneris. Taxonomy (NCBI): domain Eukaryota; kingdom Viridiplantae; phylum Streptophyta; class Polypodiopsida; order Polypodiales; family Pteridaceae; genus Adiantum; species Adiantum capillus-veneris. Next base: position 56,869,953 of record NC_140958.1, read on the forward strand.
ATCACTGTCTTAAGGCCAGGGGAGTCCTCTCCACCCTGTCGCCCTCTTACAGTATGTGGGATTTATGGCTAGATTGATGACAACACCAGAGACAAGCTATCAAGAACTTAAAAAAAACCAAGACACTTACGCATCATTGTTGTCCATTACTTCGCGTTGGAAAGGAGACAAAATATCCAAGATTAGTCCAAATCCACCCTCCTTGATTCAGCGAATGTTGGGCTTACACTAGTAGGAGAAATGATAGATTTCCTACTCTCAATTGAATGATCACTCTCTCTCTTACAATGGCATAGATTTCCCTTGCTAATCCCCTATTACAACACATGCACATGCATAAGACAATGAGCTTCCACTCGAGAGCTCCTTCTAGAGAGGTTGAGCTTGGCTTCTCAAGCTATAGCATAGTGCTCTTGCTTATGGCTTCCCCCTTTTATGCTAGCTACACCCTCCTTTTATAGCAATTTTGAAGGCTAGGGTTACTCCTCTAACCATGGTTGAGTTAGATTTTCAGCAATTTATCTAATTTCTTTTGCTTGGAATTATCAAGAAGTTGGTGGGGAAAAAGAGAGGAGAGAAATGGAGGTGATAGGACTTTTCATAGTGGGTTAGTGTTAGTAGAGTTAGTATTAATTTACAAATGGAATTGAATATTTACAATGGGAGTATCCATGTAGGATACAAATAAGGAAGAAAAACTCTTAATAGGTAAGAAAAGGTGGATTTCTTACAAGGTTGATGCTCCAAGTGTCTTGAGTAGGGCCAATTTTGACGCTTGTTGACGGTCCACTAGCTTTGACGGTACATTTTTTCTCCACTCTTGACCTTCCTTGAGAGACAAGGTAATTGAAGCTGAGTAATCAACCACCATGATGCTATCTTTTAAGAGAAGAGGCTGAATTTTGTGGTTTTTTGATAGATATGGGTAATTTGGAGGAGGAAAAATGAGACTAGGTGGTCAATTTTGGAATGGAATTGTGTGTGGGAGGTATGAGTTCACCATGGTTTCTCTTATTCTTCAAGGTTAAGGAGAAGGTGAGTAGTGTGCAGAGAGGAGTGGTGAGAGAGATGGGGATGATGAGTGGAGAAGTGTGTGTGAAAGAGGAAAATGATAAAGTGGAAGAGAGAGTGTGGCTGCATAGCATGGGAAAACTGGGGTCCACTAAAAAAATCATATCTCACAGCTGGTAGCTCCAAAAATCATGAAAAAATTTGGGGTGATTATTCAGAGCGTGGGCTACATTTTCTCTTTTGACCACCGCTCCAAATTCGGAGTGGAGATAGGTGCCAAAATTCTCACCAAAAAGCCTGTTTTTTATGCCTGCAAAAGTCTTTTAGTGGTCCCCTCCTTTGTTGAATTTGTACAATGCATCCAAGAGTGAGCCCCTCCTTTGTCATATTATAATACAAAGCATTCAAGTTTCCCTTGACCCATGCATGGAGGAGGATTATTGGTGAAATAAGAAATATATACATGGTGGGACTAGTGTATGGACTATTCATGGACTTTAGCTCAATGAGCACATGGTGTTAGAATAATGAGTAAAAATAATAATAAAAATATGGAGGAGTTATGGATATGGAAAGATATTGGAATCATATGATATGGTCCCTCCTTGAATTATTTTGGGTGAAAGAGGAAAAGGTATGCAAGTAAATAATATAATAAAAGTAACCAATGAGTAGAAATCAATTTTTTGTTTTCACGAGGGTGAGGGTGAAAATGTGGGAGTGATTTGTATAAAGGAAAAATATGAGGTTAAAGTATGTACATATTGGCAAAAAAATATATATATATATATAATTATGGTGTAAGAGGATGAAAGAAGGTGTACATCGGTTTAATAAAACACACACCTAAGTAGAAATATTTAAATAAAATACCAAAATAATTATTAAAAATCCCTATATTTAGGCCATATATACAATGAAATATTTACACACAAAGAGGCCATAATATACTTTTATTTTTTTTATTTTTTTTTTATTTTTTTTTGGCTCACCTAGCCCAGTGACTAGCTAGCTGAGGGTTTTTAAGAAGATATGGGAAAAGTCCCGTGACTCACGCACGCCTATGTACAGTGAAATGGTAGGGATAGCCACAGTGTTTGGGTGATTTTGGTAGGGTGAGGTAACTCACTGTGGCAATTACAAAGAGCCGAAAAAATGGCTATCATTAGCCCTCCCCCTGGATGATGGTATATTCATGTACCATCATAGAGCATCTTTTCCAAAGAGAGTGCTTCGGAGTCCTTGACGAGATCTTCATTGTTTGGCCCCTCAGAATTTTGGCTGGAGTTACACTCATGCTTCATGTAACAATACTTACATGAGACAGCGGCCTTTGGACAGATCTTTGGTAGATCCTTTGGTAGAAGGCGACTCAAATAGGGCTTCAAGCGATACCCGTTTACCTTCCTGGAGAGCTCTTTACCATTCAAGTCCATAAGATGATAGTAGCTAGAATTGAAAGCCTTCTTGACTATGTATGGCCCTTGCCATCTAGTTTCAAACTTGGCATCAAAACGATTGTCAAGTCGATTGTCATACCTTAGCACAAGCTCTCCTTCCTTGATGCCTTTGTCCTTCAGTTTCTTGTCGTGCGTTTCTTTCGCTTGTGTGGCTTTCCTCTTGTAGCACTCGTATGCTGCTTCTCTTTTCCACTCAAGCTCCACTAACGTAAGAAGTCGATCCATCCATACCTCTTGATCATCTTGTGCTGATTTGCCATGAAGTCGCATTGTTGGAATGTTTAGCTCAATTGGCTGTAAAGCCTCTTGACCATAGACCAAGTGAAATGGTGTGAACTCCGTGGCTTCCCTATATGTGGTTCGATACGCCCACAAGGCACCATCCAAGAAGTCATCCCATAATTTTGTCTTGTTTTGCACCATCTTTCTAATGATTCCGGCAATGACACCATTAGCCTTCTCCACCAAACCATTTGACTGTGGGTAGTATGGTGTGCTATGACGATGTAGAATGTGAAGCTCTTCACAAACTTCTGTGAGCAATCCTTTTCTAAACCCTGGACCATTATCAGAAACAATCTCCAAAGGTGTGCCAAATCTACAACAAATGTGAGTGTAGACGAATTTGCTTACTGTCTTCTCATTTACCTTTGCCACACTTTGTGCTTCCACCCACCTAGTCATATAGTCTACAGCCACTAGAATGTAGAGTTTACCATTTTTTGTCCTAGGCAGAGGACCCATAGCATCGATGCCCCACTTTTCAAAGGGTCCATTTGCAAGCACTATTTGCCTCGGGCCATGCACCAACCTTCTATTTCCATTTATCTGACAAGTGTGACAGCTTTTACACCAATGTTGAACATCCACATGCAAACTTGGCCAAACATACCCCGAAAGCAAAATCTTCTTCACAGTTAATTCTTGGGCAAAATGACCACCACATGCCTCTTCATGCAAACCTTTTAGAATGGCTGGAATTTCCTTAATAGTTGGTACTCGTCTGCACACTTGATCCTTCCCTCTTTGATAGAGGGAGCCTTCTAGGAAGAGATATACGCTTGCCTTCTTCATCAGTCTCCTCTTCTGAGCTTTTGTGAAGTCTGGTGGAAACTCACCCTCCAAAATGTAGCCAATGATGGGAGCCAATGACTCCAATCCCTGGTACCTCGGTTGCTTCACAACAGCCGCCACCATGATGACCTGCACTTCTTTCTTTACACATGCAACGGCTTGTTGTGCAAGTAAATCAGCATCTTCATTCTGTTTCCTAGGAATATGATATAGTTGCACTTCTTCAAATTGATTAAACAATCTACGAATGGCATGAACTTTTGTCCGTAAGCTCTCATTCTTGCATGCCCAAATGCCTAAAATCTGTTTAACAATGAGAAGTGCATCTCCCTTTACCATGAGGCGTTGTATCCCTTGGCCAATGCACATCTTCAAACCATGAAGTAGAGTGTCATATTCTGCTTCATTGTTGCTAGCTGAACTTGGTAGATTGAACTTCTCTTTCATGACCACCTCTCCACTTGGGTTGAGCAACACTAGCCCTCCCCCTGCTTTTCCTGTGGCTCGACGAAAAGCTCCATCAAAGAACAAAGTAAAAGCATTAGGAATACTTTTTGGTGGTGGCAATGGTAGGGTCTTTACTTCAGGCACCTTAATCTCCTTTTCGTGCACCCTATAAGTGAGAATCCCTGCCAATTGTGCACGCACACTATCTTCTACCTTGAAAGAGTATTGAAACTCTTGCAACTCCATAATCCACTTTGAGATCCTAGTACTAAGATTCATTTGAGATGACACCCAAGGGAACAAATTTTCTGCAGTGAGAATTACAAAAGGTTTTGGTAGCAGGTAGGATCTAAACTTTCTCACCGCAAACATGAGAGAAAGCATCATGAGTTCTGCTTCTGTGTAGTCTCTCTCCAAAGCATTCATGACCCTACTAGCAAAGTAGATGGGTCGCATCCTTGTATTGTGGGGATCTTGTTGTAGCAACACAGCACCAATTGTTTCTTTCCCAGCACTAGAGCTAACAAAGAATGTGTACTCCCAACAAGGAGGCATGAGTGTTGGTAGCTCTGACAAAATGACTTTAATGTTACAAAAGTACTCTTCAAGCTCATCAGACCATGCAAATTCTACTTGTTGTGTCAACTTTTGCAAAGGGTGAAGTAACTCCGAGGCTAAGTGAATGAAGCGTGACATATACTTCACCTTTTGAATGAATGAGATGACCTCCTTAAGACTCTTGGGTGATGGTAGCTCAATAAGAGCCTTTGCCTTCGAAGGATCCACTTCAATGCCTTTGTAAGAAACTTTATGACCAAGCAAGATTACTTCATCCTCACCTATATGGCACTTGTCGGGGTTGAGTTGACCTCCCATGTCGTAGAGCTTCTTTAAACCTTCTTCTACCCTTTGTAGATGCAATGATTTTGAGCTATAAATACAGAAATCATCAATGAACACCCTAATTGACTTTCCAAAGAATGCTTGAAACACCATATTCATGAAACGTTGGAATGTTGCAGGAGCATTTGTCAGACCAAATGGCATGACTCTAAAAGCATAACAACCCCAAGGAGTGATAAAGGTTGTTTTCAATTGATCCTCCAGTGCAATCCCTATTTGAAAGTAACCTGAGTAACCATCGCACACAGTGTACTTCTCATGACCAGCTACCTCATTTAGTATCTCATCCTGGAATGGGAGGGGAAAGTGATCTCTCTTTGTTGCCTCATTGAGGGGACGGTAATCCACACACACCCTCCACTTGTCGTTCTTCTTAGGAGTGACAACAACAGGAGAGACCCACTCTGAATTCTCCACTGGATAAATGAACCCTGCTGCTAGAAGCTTTCTTACCTCCTTGAGTAAAGCCTGCTCCTTGATGACTCCTAGCCTTCGTAGCTTCTGAGCCTTAGGTGTGGCCTCTGGCTTCAACTCAATTTTGTGTTGAACAGCATCTACTCCACGCACATCGGTGTAGTCTTTAGCAAAAAGCCTAGGAAACTTCCTTAGCACACATTTGAACTCCTCTCTTTCATTCTTTGTAAGTGTTGTTGATAGCATACCTTCCAGCATCCCTTCATCTTGATCACCTTCGTTCTCTTGAGGACCTACCTCCTCCAAGCCTTGACAAGAGGTCTCTTGGTTGCTTGGCTTAAACCTTACCCCCATGACTTCGATGGAAGACTCCTCTTCAGTAATGCTGCCGCTACTTTCTTCTTCTGAAGTGCTATCGGTGCAACCTTCTTCCGTCTCACTTTGAGATGATTCTTCATGGAGCTCCTCTTGGCGTTGCTCCTTCATGTCAAAGACAACCTTCTTATGATTGTCATTCCTGTAAATTAGCTTTCCACTCTCCCAATCCTGCAAAGCTCGCATTTTCATTAGCCATGGTCTTCCTAGGATAAATGGGTAACCATTTCCCTTGGTAGACATGACATAGAAATCCACTGCCTTCTTAATGCCAAAGGCCTCCACAAAAACATTTTTACAAATGCCTACGCACCTAGCCTTGCTATTGTTTGCCATCTTGACCCTAATTTCAGGTGTCTCATGGATGTGCATGCCTAGTTTTTGCATGAGTCCCTCTGTCATGATGCAAATTTGTGCACCCCCATCCACTAGACCTTTCCTAACCAATCTCCCTTTGATGTAACAGTCTAGCACCGGTGTAATGTCCTCATTCATTTCAGCTTGTGCAATTTTTACAACAGGCACACTCTCTTTTACCTTTCTCCTAGTGCTAACTGCCCTTGTTAAATCCCTCCTAACTTGTGGACATAATGCAAGAAATTGAGGCCATGAAATATCAGGACCCTTACCTCTCATGTCTTCCAACAAGTTGTACGGAGCCATACCATGTCCAAGAGGGAAGTCTTGGAGGTTGATACGACGTCGAGTCCTCTTGGTTTCCTTGGTTCCCTTTGCCTTCTTGCCTTGTCCATGGTCACTCTGTGATGTGACTCCTTCTTTCTCTTTACCTTTTCCTCGGCCACGCTTAATTCCATTGGCTTCCATGTCAACCTCATTTGAATTTGTCACCTCTACCACATGCACATTTGGATCTGGCAAAGGTGGAACTCCTTCTACCCCTTGTGGAGGTGGTCTTGGTCCATTTGGCCTTTGTAGAAGCCTTGGTTGTTGACCAGTTCCTTCACCTGCATTCATCACTGGGTAATTCAAGTTAGGCCTCCCTGGCTCCCCACGGGGCCAAGGACAATTATACATCCCATGTCCAGACTCTCCGCAATTCCAACATTGCAAGACTCTCCTAGGTCGTGGATCTCGCTCTTCAGACTTCTTTGCTTGTCCCTTTGGACCTACAGCTTGTGCAAGGTGAATTGACAGGCTGCTTAAAGATTCGTTTAACTTCTCAATTACTTCCGCCGTTACCTCAGGAAGTTCCCTCGATGTTGATGCTTGTGACTTACCTTTGGTTCTAAGACCTTCTATTGGAACCTCTCCCCTTAAGCACTTGAGTTTCCTATACTTCTCAGCAGCCCTAGTTTCAGCTGCATCAAAAGTAGCAGGTGCTCCCGCCTCAACTTTTACCTTAAGGTCAGGAAAGAGTCCGGCTATGAACCTCTCCTTCTTTAAAAATTCTGCACCATCACCAGGGTTAGCAACATTTCGTATCCATAGAGCCCAAAGACGTAGAAACTCTTGCTTGTACAAGTAGTAGTCATCTAAGTCTTTTTGCTTATGAGAAACAATGTCTTGCCATAGTTTCTGAGTGTTTTGGGGATCAAAGAAGTATCTCTTAAAACGATTTAAAACTTCTGTGTAATTTCCCTTAACTTCCTCAGGCAAAGAGTCAAACCAAGTACTAGCATCTTTCCTAAGGACCACCTCAAACATTTCTACACGTTCTTGATCGGTTACTATCCTCTTGATACGGCAAGACATCTTGAAATTAGCTAAAAATAATTCTGCATCCTCTCCAGGCTCTCCAAAGAAAAGAGGATATCCAGACATTTGGCGTTGGCTCTCCATTATTATGAAAGATTACAACACGAGTTACAATAAGGGATACAATAGAGATCTAGAACCACTCGCCTGCAAATGAAGAAGTGAGAAAATACCACTCTAGGTTTTCTTCTTCAGCTATCCAAGCTTCAATAAGGTCTCGATTTGTTTGATCAAAACAAAAGGGTAGACTATTGATGAGCTCTAAGAAGGGTTGAAATTCTTCAAAGCTAAGGCGATAAACAGAAATCTCTAGAACTTCCTTTTCTGGATCCAAAAGAGCAACCACGTCCCAAGTGATAAATTGCACTTGCTCTACAATTCCCAATGCACAAGCGGTTTGTATAAAAACTAGATCTTCATGCTCGTCGAAGGCCGTGAGAAAGTAGCAATTGACTAGGAGCTCCTTTCCTTCGAGTTCCACACAGTCGGAGTGAGGCAACCTTCTCACAATTTCATAAAGAACATCCTCATCAAGTCCAATCAAGTTTGCAAGATTTAAAGACTCCACTTGTGCTACAAAATTCCTGGACAAAAACTCCTTAGGGTTATGGTTAAATCATTCAAAAGCATAAAGAGATTTACAATGTCTCTATGAGCAAAGTGTCATAGAAAGTAGAGAAGGATGAGAATTTATACAAATTTGCAATCTTCTCTATGCTCTCTTTATTAAGACAAGCTCTGAATAGCTCCCTATCTCCTTTGTTGAAAGCGAAAGGAAGACTATTAATAAGACGCAAATGAGGGAAAAATTCACCAAATGTGAGTCTATGAAGCATGAACTCTAGCCGCAAGTTTCCTGAAGAGTCTTCCTCAATGGTGAAATGCACTCGCCAAACGCCAAATTTCACTCTATTTACCAATCTTAGGGCACACACTAGTTGGATGAATGCGCGGTCTTCCTTAGTGCCCAACAACAAGAGGAAAATGGAATCAACGCGTAGGACCGTCCGTCTTAACTTCACCACCCTCTTGTTATGAGGGAGACGCCTTACTACTTGCTCCTGCAACTCAATTGGTAATAGAGCTAGATCTCTAAGGATTGAACTTTCACTGCACACACATTCCCAGTTAGAACAAATGATCGTTTTTTTGTTTCTTGTAACAACTTGGACAAAGAAAAAACAAACATACACACTACTTTGCCGGGCTGCACTTCATTTTAAAATAAAATGAACACATGTACATCAAAAGAAGTGTGGTAGTTGATGAGAGGTAGAATGACAGGGTTTGGTGATGCAAGAATTTCTCCTGCTCTTTGGGCACCAAACATGAACACCATTCGTTGTTGAAAATGGATCTTTCTACTAATTGCAACGTTTATTCTAATGTGTGGAGTAAAATGAAAGGGAAAAACCTCTATTCCTGGGCCATTATCCATGGCCTATGCATGTCCTAATGCTTAAAACAAAACAAAAATATAGACGTCCAAACTAAGGTCGTACCTAATGAGAGGCAAAATAAAAGGATTTACTGAAGCGTTTATCTCGGCCAACCTAAGAGGACCTAAAATCCTACGAATGACACGTTGAAATTGCAACTTAGTACTAACAATTATGTGTACCTTTTGCCTTGCAATGGGAATGAAGGGATCATACAAAGCTTCGTGATTCATGCAAACTACTTGACTATGCTAAAGGTTGATTCTACACAAAAATACACAAGCCGTCCTCAGTGGGGGCACCAAAATTGAGGCGGTCCGGGGCGGGCAACAAGAAGAGTGGCCTCTAGACACCCTTCAAGGCTCCCGTGCTGCTCAATGGGGCTGGGGCACAACACAACACAAACCAAAACAACAAACCCACCGCCAAATCCCAACTACACAAGGGGCACCACCTAGTTTAAGAGCGAACTAGGACGCAAAAGAGGAGAATCGTTAGAGCAACCCACAAACAAGCAAGGAATTTACACTAACCCTAACCCCAATGGAATACTCTCACACACTAAAACACGAGAGAGAGAGAGAGAGAGAGAGAGAGAGAGAGAGAGAGAGAGAGAGAGAGAGAGAGATAGTGCTCGGGCTGCTTTGAAACGTATCGGCAATGATCAAGCAAAGACAACTATATATTTAAGAAAGAGAGAGAAAGGGGGAGGGGGTGCTTGTTGCATTAATACCTTCTTACAAATCTGTCATGACAAATCAAAGTGAGATTAGTACTTGTTCAACATAGCTTGCGTAAATTTCACCACAACACATCACTAGAAAAGCCACCCCAATCACTGTCTTAAGGCCAGGGGAGTCCTCTCCACCCTGTCGCCCTCTTACAGTATGTGGGATTTATGGCTAGATTGATGACAACACCAGAGACAAGCTATCAAGAACTTAAAAAAAACCAAGACACTTACGCATCATTGTTGTCCATTACTTCACGTTGGAAAGGAGACAAAATATCCAAGATTAGTCCAAATCCACCCTCCTTGATTCAGCGAATGTTGGGCTTACACTAGTAGGAGAAATGATAGATTTCCTACTCTCAATTGAATGATCACTCTCTCTCTTACAATGGCATAGATTTCCCTTGCTAATCCCCTATTACAACACATGCACATGCATAAGACAATGAGCTTCCACTCAAGAGCTCCTTCTAGAGAGGTTGAGCTTGGCTTCTCAAGCTATAGCATAGTGCTCTTGCTTATGGCTTCCCCATTTTATGCTAGCTACACCCTCCTTTTATAGCAATTTTGAAGGCTAGGGTTACTCCTCTAACCATGGTTGAGTTAGATTTTCAGCAATTTATCTAATTTCTTTTGCTTGGAATTATCAAGAAGTTGGTGGGGAAAAAGAGAGGAGAGAAATGGAGGTGATGGGACTTTTCATAGTGGGTTAGTGTTAGTAGAGTTAGTATTAATTTACAAATGGAATTGAATATTTACAATGGGAGTATCCATGTAGGATACAAATAAGGAAGAAAAACTCTTAATAGGTAAGAAAAGGTGGATTTCTTACAAGGTTGATGCTCCAAGTGTCTTGAGTAGGGCCAATTTTGACGCTTGTTGACGGTCCACTAGCTTTGACGGTACATTTTTTCTCCACTCTTGACCTTCCTTGAGAGACAAGGTAATTGAAGCTGAGTAATCAACCACCATGATGCTATCTTTTAAGAGAAGAGGCTGAATTTTGTGGTTTTTTGATAGATATGGGTAATTTGGAGGAGGAAAAATGAGACTAGGTGGTCAATTTTGGAATGGAATTGTGTGTGGGAGGTATGAGTTCACCATGGTTTCTCTTATTCTTCAAGGTTAAGGAGAAGGTGAGTAGTGTGCAGAGAGGAGTGGTGAGAGAGATGGGGATGATGAGTGGAGAAGTGTGTGTGAAAGAGGAAAATGATAAAGTGGAAGAGAGAGTGTGGCTGCATAGCATGGGAAAACTGGGGTCCACTAAAAAAATCATATCTCATAGCTGGTAGCTCCAAAAATCATGAAAAAATTTGGGGTGATTATTCAGAGCGTGGGCTACATTTTCTCTTTTGACCACCGCTCCAAATTCGGAGTGGAGATAGGTGCCAAAATTCTCACCAAAAAGCCTGTTTTTTATGCCTGCAAAAGTCTTTTAGTGGTCCCCTCCTTTGTTGAATTTGTACAATGCATCCAAGAGTGAGCCCCTCCTTTGTCATATTATAATACAAAGCATTCAAGTTGCCCTTGACCCATGCATGGAGGAGGATTATTGGTGAAATAAGAAATATATACATGGTGGGACTAGTGTATGGACTATTCATGGACTTTAGCTCAATGAGCACATGGTGTTAGAATAATGAGTAAAAATAATAATAAAAATATGGAGGAGTTATGGATATGGAAAGATATTGGAATCATATGATATGGTCCCTCCTTGAATTATTTTGGGTGAAAGAGGAAAAGGTATGCAAGTAAATAATATAATAAAAGTAACCAATGAGTAGAAATCAATTTTTTGTTTTCACGAGGGTGAGGGTGAAAATGTGGGAGTGATTTGTATAAAGGAAAAATATGAGGTTAAAGTATGTACATATTGGCAAAAAAATATATATATATATATATAATTATGGTGTAAGAGGATGAAAGAAGGTGTACATCGGTTTAATAAAACACACACCTAAGTAGAAATATTTAAATAAAATACCAAAATAATTATTAAAAATCCCTATATTTAGGCCATATATACAATGAAATATTTACACACAAAGAGGCCATAATATACTTTTATTTTTTTTATTTTTTTTATTTTTTATTTTGGCTCACCTAGCTCAGTGACTAGCTAGCTGAGGGTTTTTAAGAAGATATGGGAAAAGTCCCGTGACTCACGCACGCCTATGTACAGTGAAATGGTAGGGATAGCCACAGTGTTTGGGTGATTTTGGTAGGGTGAGGTAACTCACTGTGGCAATTACAAAGAGCCGAAAAAACGGCTATCAGTAGGTTTCATGCTTGATATCTAGGCATCGGTGGAAGTTGAGGAGATGCTACCTGAGCTTGGGGAGCATAAGGTTGTTCTCTCACATACCCCTTGTTATAATAACATTCCTCTGTCCCATGGTTTGTCCATTTTTGTTCAATAGCACACCATTTTGGCTGTTTAGCATACAGGTTAATCTTTTTTAGCACTTCCTCTACAAGCTACTCCTAGCTTACAGCTACTTCTCCTTTCGGTGCTGTCTTAGCAGACTTGCTTCCACTTTGTTATGAGGATGAATGTCATCAAGATCCTTGAACTCACCCTCCTTGTAGATCGCACAATTGTCTACAAGGTAAAGAGCCTCCTTAGTTAACTCATTTAACGTCGTGCTCCTCTTCATATGTAAGTCCTTCTAGAGATCTGCATTCCTTAGTCCTTGAATAAATATAAGCATAAGTCTGGACTGAGTTGGCAGTTCTTCCACAGGGAAGAACTTAACATATCTTTTTAGTGGTAGGGCTGCCTTTCGCACAGATTCCCCATCTTTCTATTTGAATTTATGGATTTGTGAGACTGTATTATGAGCTATCCTCTATGAGAATTCCTCAATAAACTCTTCAAACACCTCCTCCATAGACTCAAAGTCTCTACGCTCCACAGAGTCAAACCAAGTAGCTGCATCCTCTTCTAGGGTTAGTCCAAACCCTGCAAATTGGGTAGGGAAGTCTAAAACCTCTTCAGCTTTAATTACACGCACAAAGACTGCTACATGATCCCTAGGATCTCTGTTTCCGGTGTATTTCTTGTTTACCCATCTTTGCACTTGAGAAGGTCTAATTCTACGATGGTCTACAAATCTCATCATTGGATCTCCTCTTCCTAATCGATATACCTCTTGTGGCCTTCTGTAGTGGGCGGGTTCCTCTCCCAATGGTACTCCTAAGCCGTAATTTCTGACGGTTTTTCCAAGAGATGGTTCATCTCTTCAAACTCATCCCCCTCTCTCTTTCTATGCACACATTTTCTCTCTTCCCACACACTTTCCTTCTCTTTATCTACACACACACACACACACACACACACACTCTCTCACCCACTCTCCCTATCTCTTTGTACATACACTAATCTCTCTACACATGCACTCTCTCTCTCTCTCTACACAAGCTCTCTTTCTCTCTCTACATACACACCCTTTGTCACACACTCTCTCTCTCTCTCTCTACATACACCCCCTCTCTCACTCATTCATTCAATTCTCTCTATCTGTTATCTCTCTCTACATACACCCTCTCTCACTCCCTCTCTCCCCCTTCAACCTCCCCTTGTCTCTCTATATCGTTGCCTCTCTCTCTCTCTCTCTCTCTCTCTCTCTATATATATATATATATATAGAGAGAGAGAGAGAGAGAGAGAGAGAGAGATATAGAGAGAGAGTATATATATATATATATATATATAAAATATATATATAGAGAGAGAGAGATAGAGAGAGAGAGTATAATATAATATATATATATAGAGAGAGAGAGATAGAGAGAGAGAGAGTATATATATATATATATATAGAGAGAGAGAGAGAGAGAGAGAGGCAACGATAGAGAGAGACAAGGATATATATATATATATATATATATAGAGAGAGAGAGAGAGAGGCAACGATAGAGAGAGACAAGGATATATATATATATATATATGTATATATATATATGTATATATATATATATATCCACCCCCTCCTTACTCACTCTCTCTGTACCTCTCTCTCTCTCTCTAACCCCGTGGATAGCCATCCGTGGCTGGTCCACGTGGCCATGTGGACTGCAGGTCACCCACACTCCACCTAGCCATCCATGTGGAGTGCTACATAGATCGAATCGTTTGTATGGGGTCCACGTCGACTGCAAGCGACCTGCAGTCCACGTGGCATGGCCGTGTGGACCTCCTCGCAAATAGGGTCGTCCAAATGGGTAGAGAGTTGGGGGGAGAGGGAAGAGATAGATAGATAGATAGATTTTATTATTGTCCTCGTAGGTCAAATATGACTAATGGGACCAAAGTTCCCACATTGTGGGGGTGGCTGTGAGAGGAAAGTGTGTAGGTCTAAGTCATGGCTAAAAATGTGAGGAAAGCAAGTTTGATGTGACCAAAAGTTGAGCACTCTAGAAGTGTGTGGTATTCAAACTCTTGAACTTGTAGTGAGAATAATGGGCTCAATAGATTTGCCTCTTCTCCATTGCCCCAATACCCTATCTCGCATTGAAGGGAGTGGGAGCTAAGCGGAATGGCTGCAATAGTGTGTATCGTTGACAAGGGGAAAGGCTCAAGCATGAGAGGGTGAGTATGATTTCCTCATTCAATGAAGAACATGGTCTTGTAGTTGGGGGCAATATGGGTGGTGTAATGTATGAAGCGTGACCCACCGGATTGCTCCCAATCCGTAATACATTGGTGTTGTAGAAAACTTTCATTCACTTGGGAGTCAATTGAGGCATCATGTAGCAAGTGTAATGCATTCCATCTCTCAAACCACTTCTTTATGTCTTGCATACATCACATGATCAAGATCTTTATTTTATGCATTTTTTGAACTTTTTTGTTCGCTTCCCATGCAATTATAGGAAGTGCATATCAGGGGTTTGACACATATTTATCATGTAATCCACAACCTTTTCCATGCCCATAACCTCAATTGGAAGAGATCCGGACTCAAGAAGTAGGAGCATATATGGTGTTTGTGTCTTAACTTGGACAAAGTTTGTAAGAAAACGCTTTTGGACATTCTCAAACTCTTGCCAAGTAGTCTTTAAGATGCTCTCGTCCCACACTTCAACTCCATAAAGAAGAACCCGTGTCACCAATGTGTCAAAAAGGTACTTCTTGATAACCCAACACTTGATGTTTCCCGCCCCACACTTCAATTACATGAAGAAGAACCGGTGTCACCAATGTGTCAAAAAACCACTTTTGGAAAACCCAACAGTTGATGTTTCCCGTACTACTCATGTTCTCAAATGAATAGTGCACTCTCTTTCCCACTTCCAAAGGACGCATAGCACATTCATGCCACTTGTGATTGGCCAAAACCTCAAAAGCAAGGTACTCAGTTAAAGCTCTCAACAACCCCAAGTGTCTCATTGTTGTACACAATGCATGGCTTCTCCTTATGGCTTGTTTTCTCTCTCTCTCTCTCTCTCTCTCTCTCTCTCTATATATATATATATATATATATATATATATATATATATATATATATATATGTATTTATATTTATATATATATATATATATATATATATATATCCACCCCCTCCTCTCTCTTCCTCTCTATCTATCTATCTCTCTCTTCCCCTCCACCCCCTCCTTACTCACTCTCTCTGTACCTCTCTCTCTCTCTCTAACCCCGTGGATACCATCCATGGGTGGTCCACGTGGCCATGTGGACTGCAGGTCACCCACACTCCACCTAGCCAGCCATGTGGAGTGCTACGTAGATCGAATCGTTTGTATGGGGTCCACGTCGACTGCAAGCGACCTACAGTCCACGTGGCATGGCCGTGTGGACCTCCTCGCAAATAGGGTCGTCCAAAGGGGTAGAGAGTTGGGGGGAGAGGGAAGAGATAGATAGATAGATAGATTTTATTATTGTCCTCGTAGGTCAAATATGACTAATGGGACCAAAGTTCCCACACTGTGGGGGTGGCTGGGAGAGGAAAGTGTGTAGGTCTAAGTCATGGCTAAAAATGTGAGGAAAGAAAGTTTGATGTGACCAAAAGTTGAGCACTCTAGAAGTGTGTGGTATTCAAACTCTTGAACTAGTAGTGAGAATAATGGGCTCAATAGATTTGCCTCTTCTCCATTGCCCCAATACCCTATCTCGCATTGAAGGGTGTGGGAGCTAAGGGGAATGGCTGCAATAGTGTGTATCGTTGACAAGGGGAAAGGCTCAAGCATGAGAGGGTGAGTATGATTTCCTCATTCAATGAAGAACATGGTCTTGTAGTTGGGGGCAATATGGGTGGTGTAATGTATGAAGCGTGACCCACCGGATTGCTCCCAACCCGTAATACATTGGTGTTGTAGAAAACTTTCATTCACTTGGGAGTCAATTGAGGCATCATGTAGCAAGTGTAATGCATTCCATATCTCAAACCACTTCTTTATGTCTTGCATACATCACATGCTCAAGATCTTTATTTTATGCATTTTTTGAACTTTTTTGTTCGCTTCCCATGCAATTATAGGAAGTGGATATGAGGGGTTTGACACATATTTAACATGTAATCCACAACCTTTTCCATGCCAACCTTAATTGGAAGAGATCGGGACTCAAGAAGTAGGAGCATATATGGTGTTTGTGTCTTAACTTGGACAAAGTTTGTAAGAAAACGCTTTTGGACATTCTCAAACTCTTTCCAAGTAGTCTTTAAGATGCTCTCGTCCCACACTTCAACTCCATAAAGAAAAACCCGTGTCACCAATGTGTCAAATAGGTACTTCTTGAGAACCCAACACTTGATGTTTCCCGCCCCACACTTCAATTACATGAAGAAGAACCGGTGTCACCAATGTGTCAAAAAACCACTTCTCGAAAACCCAACAGTTGATGTTTCCCATACTACACATGTTCTCAAATGAATAGTACACTCTTTTTCCCACTTCCAAAGGACGCATACCACATTCATGCCACTTGTGATTGGCCAAAACCTCAAAACCAAGGTACTCAGTTAAAGCTCTCAACAACCCCAAGTGTCTCATTGTTGTACACAATGCGTGGCTTCTCCTTATGGCTGGTTTTCTCTCTCTCTCTCTCTCTCTCTCTCTCTCTCTATATATATATATATATATATATATATATCCAACCCCTCCTCTCTCTCCCTCTCTATCTATCTATCTCTCTCTTCCCCTCCACCCCCTCCTTACTCACTCTCTCTGTACCTCTCTCTCTCTCTCTAACCCCGTGGATAGCCATCCGTGGGTGGTCCACGTGGCCATGTGGACTTCAGGTCACCCACACTCCACCTAGCCAGCCATGTGGAGTGCTACGTAGATCGAATCGGTTGTATGGGGTCCAAATCGACGCCAAGCGACCTGTAGTCCATGGGGCATGGCCATGTGGACCTCCTCGCAAATAGGGTCATCCAAAGGGGTAGAGAGTTGGGAGGAGAGGGAAGAGATAGATAGATAGATAGATTTTATTATTGTCCTCGTAGGTCAAATATGACTAATGGGACCAAAGTTCCCACACTATGGGGGTGGCTGGGAGAGGAAAGTGTGTAGGTCTAAGTCATGGCTAAAAATGTGAGGAAAGAAAGTTTGATGTGACCAAAAGTTGAGCACTCTAGAAGTGTGTGGTATTCAAACTCTCGAACTTGTAGTGAGAATAATGGGCTCAATAGATTTGCCTCTTCTCCATTGCCCCAATACCCCATCTTGCATTGAAGGGAGTGGGAGCTAAGCGGAATGGCTGCAATAGTGTGTATCGTTGACAAGGGGAAAGGCTCAAGCATGAGAGGGTGAGTATGATTTCCTCTTTCAATGAAGAACATGGTCTTGTAGTTGGGGGCAATATGGGTGGTGTAATGTATGAAGCGTGACCCACCGGATTGCTCCCAATCTGTAATACATTGGTGTTGTAGAAAACTTTCATTCACTTGGGAGTCAATTGAGGCATCATGTAGCAAGTGTAATGGATTCCATCTCTCAAACCACTTCTTTATGTCTTGCATACATCACATGCTCAAGATCTTTATTTTATGCATTTTTTGAACTTTTTTGTTCGCTTCCCATGCAATTATAGGAAGTGGATATCAGGGGTTTGACACATATTTATCATGTAATCCACAACCTTTTCCATGCCCATAACCTCAATTGGAAGAGATCCGGACTCAAGAAGTAGGAGCATATATGGTGTTTGTGTCTTAACTTGGACAAAGTTTGTAAGAAAACTCTTTTGTACATTCTCAAACTCTTTCCAAGTAGTCTTTAAGATGCTCTCGTCCCACACTTCAACTCCATAAAGAAGAACCCGTGTCACCATTGTGTCAAAAAGGTACTTCTTGAGAACCCAACACTTGATGTTTCCCGCCCCACACTTCAATTACATGAAGAAGAACCGGTGTCACCAATGTGTCAAAAAACCACTTCTGGAAAACCCAACAATTGATGTTTGCCGTACTACACATGTTCTCAAATTAATAGTGCACTCTCTTTCCCACTTCCAAAGGACGCATAGCACATTCATGCCACTTGTGATTGGCCAAAACCTCAAAAGCAAGGTACTCAGTTAAAGCTCTCAACAACCCCAAGTGTCTCATTGTTGTACACAATGCATGGCTTCTCCTTATGGCTGGTTTTCTCTCTCTCTCTCTCTCTCTCTCTCTCTCTCTCTCTCTCTCTCTCTCTCTCTCTCTCTCTCTATATATATATATATATATATATATATATATATCCACCCCCTCCTCTCTCTCCCTCTCTATCTATCTATCTCTCTCTTCCCCTCCACCCCCTCCTTACTCACTCTCTCTGTACCTCTCTCTCTCTCTCTCTCTAAACCCGTGGATAGCCATCCGTGGGTGGTCCACGTGGCCATGTGGACTGCAGGTCACCCATACTCCACCTAGCAAGCCATGTGGAGTACTACGTAGATCGAATCGTTTCTATGGGGTCCACGTCGACTGCAAGCGACCTGCAGTCCAGGTGGCATGGCCGTGTGGACCTCCTCACAAATAGGGTCGTTTAAAACGGTAGAGAGTTGGGGGGAGAGGGAAGAGATAGATAGATAGATAGATTTTATTATTGTCCTCGTAGGTCAAATATGACTAATGGGACCAAAGTTCCCACACTGTGGGGGTGGTTGGGAGAAGAAAGTGTGTAGGTCTAAGTCATGGCTAAAAATGTGAGGAAAGCAAGTTTGATGTGACCAAAAGTTGAGCACTCTAGAAGTGTGTGGTATTCAAACTCTCGAACTTGTAGTGAGAATAATGGGCTCAATAGATTTGCCTCTTCTCCATTGCCCTAATACCCTATCTCGCACTGAAGGGAGTGGGAGCTAAGCGGAATGGCTGCAATAGTGTGTATCATTGACAAGGGGAAAGGCTCAAGCATGAGAGGGTGAGTATGATTTCCTCTTTCAATGACGAACATGGTCTTGTAGTTGGGGGCAATATGGGTGGTGTAATGTATGAAGCGTGACCCACCGGATTGCTCCCAATCTGTAATACATTGGTGTTGTAGAAAACTTTCATTCACTTGGGAGTCAATTGAGGCATCATGTAGCAAGTGTAATGCATTCCATCTCTCAAACCACTTCTTTATGTCTTGCATACATCACATGCTCAAGATCTTTATTTTATGCATTTTTTGAACTTTTTTGTTCGCTTCCCATGCAATTATAGGAAGTGCATATCAGGGGTTTGACACATATTTATCATGTAATCCACAACCTTTTCCATGCCCATAACCTCAATTGGAAGAGATCCGGACTCAAGAAGTAGGAGCATATATGGTGTTTGTGTCTTAACTTGGACAAAGTTTGTAAGAAAACGCTTTTGGACATTCTTAAACTCTTTCCAAGTAGTCTTTAAGATGCTCTCGTCCCACACTTCAACTCCATAAAGAAGAACCCGTGTCACCAATGTGTCAAAAAGGTACTTCTTGAGAACCCAACACTTGATGTTTCCCGCCCCACACTTCAATTACATAAAGAAGAACCGGTGTCACCAATGTGTCAAAAAACCACTTCTGGAAAACCCAACAGTTGATGTTTCCCGTACTACACATGTTCTCAAATGAATAGTGCACTCTCTTTCTCACTTCCAAAGGACGCATAGCACATTCATGCCACTTGTGATTGGCCAAAACCTCAAAACCAAGGTACTCAGTTAAAGCTCTCAACAACCCCAAGTGTCTCATTGTTGTACACAATGCATGGCTTCTCCTTATGGCTGGTTTTCTCTCTCTCTCTCTCTCTCTCTATATATCTATATATATATATCCACCCCCTCCTCTCTCTCCCTCTCTATCTATCTATCTCTCTCTTCCACTCCACCCCCTCCTTACTCACTCTCTTTGTACCTCTCTCTCTCTCTCTAAACCCGTGGATAGCCATCCGTGGGTGGTCCACGTGGCCATGTGGACTGCAGGTCACCCACACTCCACCTAGCCAGCCATGTGGAGTGCTACGTAGATCGAATCATTTGCATGGGGTCCACGTCGACTGCAAGCAACCTGCAGTCCACGTGGCATGGCCGTGTGGACCTCCTCACAAATAGGGTCGTCTAAAAGGGTAGAGAGTTGGGGGGAGAGGGAAGAGATAGATAGATAGATAGATTTTATTATTGTCCTCGTAGGTCAAATATGACTAATGGGACCAAAGTTCCCACACTGTGGGGGTGGTTGGGAGAAGAAAGTGTGTAGGTCTATGTCATGGCTAAAAATGTGAGGAAAGCATGTTTGATGTGACCAAAAGTTGAGCACTCTAGAAGTGTGTGGTATTCAAACTCTCGAACTTGTAGTGAGAATAATGGGCTCAATAGATTTGCCTCTTCTCCATTGCCCCAATACCCTATCTCGCATTGAAGGGAGTGGGAGCTAAGCGGAATGGCTGCAATAGTGTGTATCGTTGACAAGGGGAAAGGCTCAAGCATGAGAGGGTGAGTATGATTTCCTCTTTCAATGAAGAACATGGTCTTGTAGTTGGGGGCAATATGGGTGGTGTAATGTATGAAGCGTGACCCACCGGGTTGCTCCCAATCCGTAATACATTGGTGTTGTAGAAAACTTTCATTCACTTGGGAGTCAATTGAGGCATCATGTAGCAAGTGTAATGCATTCCATCTCTCAAACCACTTCTTTATGTCTTGCATACATCACATGCTCAAGATCTTTATTTTATGCATTTTTTGAACTTTTTTGTTTGCTTCCCATGCAATTATAGGAAGTGGATATGAGGGGTTTGACACATATTTATCATGTAATCCACAACCTTTTCCATGCCCATAACCTCAATTGGAAGAGATCCGGAGTCAATAAGTAGGAGCATATATGGTGTTTGTGTCTTAACTTGGACAAAGTTTGTAAGAAAACGCTTTTGGACATTCTCAAACTCTTGCCAAGTAGTCTTTAAGATGCTCTCGTCCCACACTTCAACTCCATAAAGAAGAACCCGTGTCACCAATGTGTCAAAAAGGTACTTCTTGAGAACCCAACACTTGATGTTTCCCACCCCACACTTCAATTACATGAAGAAGAACCGGTGTCACCAATGTGTCAAAAAACCACTTCTGGAAAACCCAACAGTTGATTTTTCCCGTACTACACATGTTCTCAAATGAATAGTGCACTCTCTTTCCCACTTCCAAAGGACGCATAGCACATTCATGCCACTTGTGATTGGCCAAAACCTCAAAAGCAAGGTACTCAGTTAAAGCTCTCAACAACCCCAAGTGTCTCATTGTTGTACACAATGCATGGCTTCTCCTTATGGCTGGTTTTCTCTCTCTCTCTCTCTCTCTCTATATATATATATATATATATAAATATAAATATAAATATATATATATATATATATATATACACCCCCTCCTCTCTCTCCCTCTCTATCTATCTCTCTCTCTCTTCCCCTCCACCCCCTCCTTACTTACTCTCTCTGTACCTCTCTCTCTCTCTCTCTCTCTCTCTCTCTCTCTAACCCCGTGGATAGCCATCCGTGGGTGGTCCACGTGGCCATGTGGACTTCAGGTCACCCACACTCCACCTAGCCAGCCATGTGGAGTGCTACGTAGATCGAATCGTTTGTATGGGGTCCACGTTTACTGCAAGCGACCTGCGGTCCACGTGGCATGGCCATGTGGACCTCCTCGCAAATAGGGTCATCCAAAGGGGTAGAGAGTTGGGGGGAGAGGGAAGAGATAGATAGATAGATAGATTTTATTATTGTCCTCATAGGTCAAATATGACTAATGGGACCAAAGTTCCCACATTGTGGGGGTGGCTGGGAGAGGAAAGTGTGTAGGTCTAAGTCATGGCTAAAAATGTGAGGAAATCAAGTTTGATGGGACCAAAAGTTGAGCACTCTAGAAGTGTGTGGTATTCAAACTCTCGAGCTTGTAGTGAGAATAATGGGCTCAATAGATTTGCCTCTTCTCCATTGCCCCAATACCCTATCTCGCATTGAAGGGAGTGGGAGCTAAGCGGAATGGCTGCAATAGTGTGTATCGTTGACAAGGGGAAAGGCTCAAGCATGAGAGGGTGAGTATGATTTCCTCTTTCAATGAAGAACATGGTCTTGTAGTTGGGGAAAATATGGGTGGTGTAATGTATGAAGCGTGACCCACCGGATTGCTCCCAATCCGTAATACATTGGTGTTGTAGAAAACTTTCATTCACTTGGGAGTCAATTGAGGCATCATGTAGCAAGTGTAATGCATTCCATCTCTCAAACCACTTCTTTATGTCTTTCATACATCACATGCTCAAGATCTTTATTTTATGCATTTTTTGAACTTTTTTGTTCGCTTCCCATGCAATTATAGGAAGTGGATATGAGGGGTTTGACACATATTTATCATGTAATCCACAACCTTTACCATGCCCATAACCTCAATTGGAAGAGATCCGGACTCAAGAAGTAGGAGCATATATGGTGTTTGTGTCTTAACTTGGACAAAGTTTGTAAGAAAACGCTTTTGGACATTCTCAAACTCTTTCCAAGTAGTCTTTAAGATGCTATCGTCCCACACTTCAACTCCATAAAGAAGAACGCGTGTCACCAATGTGTCAAAAAGGTTCTTCTTGAGAACCCAACACTTGATGTTTCCCACCCCACACTTCAATTACATGAAGAAGAACCGGTGTCACCAATGTGTCAAAAAACCACTTCTGGAAAACCCAACAGTTGATTTTTCCCGTACTACACATGTTCTCAAATGAATAGTGCACTCTGTTTCCCACTTTCAGAGAACGCATAGCACATTCATGCCACTTGTGATTGGCCAAAACCTCAAAACCAAGGTACTCAGTTAAAGCTCTCAACAACCCCAAGTGTCTCATTGTTGTACACAATGCATGGCTTCTCCTTATGGCTGGTTTTCATAAGCATAACGTTTGATTTAGATCCATTCACAATCATACCACTATGCAAGAAAAAATTCTCAAGGAAAACCAAAAGCTTTTGCATGTCTACTCCTGAGTGTGTGCTAGAAGCACTACATCATCTGCATACAAAAAAAAGCATGAATACCACATTGCGAAATAGTAATCTCTTCAAAGCTTTTTTCATACATAAAGTAAAGTACCACTTTTTCCAATTGATCGATAATAGACCAAAGAGAGTTGTTTGGTAACAAACGGACATCCTTGTTTAACCCGAATAGAGCTTGCAATTTTTTTTGAAATTCCTCTTTACATGCGCAATTGACTCATCACCTTCTCATAGATTTGAGAGACCTCAAGCATAAACTTACTTGGCACTTCAAGTTTTTCCATCCTTTTCCACAAATTGTTATATGGATTCATATCAAAGGTTTTCTTAAAGTCCACAAAGCAACAATAGAATCGATTTCCTTTCAACCAACTTTCCTCCATGAGAACATGAAGAGTGACAAGATAATCAATGGTGTTATGGCCTCGACAAAAACCCACTTGTCCTTTTGCATGCTTTCCATTATCTTTCGTCCAATCACTCAATTTTATTTTTATTATGCACCCCAACAACTTTTCCATAAGAGACCCAATCATTATAGTCCATAGATATTTACATTCTTTACATCCCCTGATGTATGCAAAGGCTTGCCCCAATGAGTATTCCAATCACAAGGCATACCATATAGATGTGCCATGTTAAAAATATCACATATCCATTCGTGTGTAAAATCTCTTGTCCATTTAATCATTTTTGGCTTTGAAGATCAACGGTGTGAGTGGCCAACCTTTTAAGCCCATCGCATACATCCTCAATAGTAAAAAAAAAGGCCATATATGGGAGTGAACCATAAAATGGTAGTTTTCCAGCATTCAGTTGCTCATATAGTTTCCTAATATGCATGTACATATCCATAAGACTCAGGTTTCTAGAACTTTTTACCCTCTTTCCCCTCAAGTTTCTCCAAAATCTTCCACATGCATGTGCCTTTCTTGGACTTGAAAAAATTGTTGCTTTACTTCCCATGTTCTTCTCTTTGTTTGAATCAATGCCTTGTATGTATGCAAATAACTTTGATAGTTCTTCTTGTCAATAGCTTCATCAAGCTTTATCAAGGACTTTTGAGCATCTTGGCATTTTTGTCAAGCCACCTTTTGCTTATCTATCTTTGATTATACCATGAACATGCTTTATGGCAAAGCTTTATATGGCACAAATACAAATAACTTTCTTGAAAGTTTCACATTTAGTTTCCAATGGTGCGTCGTATTGAAGCTTTTTCATCCATAGCTTTTGCTCAACCATTTCTATGTACATTTCAATGTACATAGGTGCCCATTTGAAAATCATATATAGTGATAACGTCTCTTTTCTTTGGCTGAGATTATCAAGCTTAGTTTCTTCTCCACATGCAAGGTCAATACATGAGGTTTTATGATCTGATTTAGGAATCCATTGGCCAATCATAAAACCATTTATGCGATACATGATGGCTTCAAAGAGTATTATATAGTCAATCACACCATTATGTTTTCTACATGTAAATCCATTGGTTCCACTCCACAAATATACATTATTGGAAACATACATGTGCTATTGCACATGTGTAAAAGTAACTTTCCCTAATGGTCACCTTCGCCTTTAAAATAAGCAATGTCCTCCACTAAATCAAAAAAAGACTGATATGTATCCATGCAAGCATAAAAGGGG
This sequence comes from Adiantum capillus-veneris, assembly GCF_014529385.1. Classification (NCBI taxonomy): domain Eukaryota; kingdom Viridiplantae; phylum Streptophyta; class Polypodiopsida; order Polypodiales; family Pteridaceae; genus Adiantum; species Adiantum capillus-veneris. Next base: position 56,894,634 of record NC_140958.1, read on the forward strand.
GAATCATGATGAGGAATGTAGCAACCATCTATAAAAATAAGTGCTCTTTTTGGTGTCATAATTTTTAGCCATACATAACGTTTGTGCTTGTCATCTTTCACAATTGATAAAAAATCTTGCAATCCTTTCTTAAGCATACATGCTACCCCTCCTTGCCCTCTTTGTTGCTTGAGATTCTTTGACCACATCAATGAATGTACATTGTAATCATCCAACCCATTGATTCTTTGTGTATCATGTTCCCAAGTTTCAACAAGAAATACAACATCTGCTTTTCTTGTTACTTCATCAATGCCTCCTCCTTGGACACATTTTCTTCATGAGAGATCTTTTTTCTTTCTTATTCCTCTCCTCATATGCCTTGCGATGCATATTTTGTTGCTTAACACTAGGTTGGTAATGGGACACTTTTATGTCCTAGGACACTTTTATGTCCTGTTAAGTGACCATTTTCCTTGAATTATGTCAAGAGTTTCAAAATGGATTTTGAAGTGCTATCTGTCTAGAAAGTTGTCTCATGAGCTGAAAAAAAACTCGACATTTTTTTGGACTATCAATTCCATCTTTAACCTTGTCCTCGCACAACATTTCACAACCTAAATTGTGTGAAAAAACGGGTCCTGTTTTTGGCTTTTTTCAACTTTTTGCAACTATACCACTCTAGAATTCATGTTTGTGAGGTCTATAATGCTAGAGAACTATCTTTAGTAGTCCTCAACATGTCCTAATGCTTCTAGGGAGAAATAAATGTTAAAGTTGTAAGTTATGACCAAATTACAAAAATTGTCAAATCCTATTTTTTAGCTAATTTTAGCTCTTCTATGATTTTTTTGGTGGCTTTCATGATATCCAAATGCAGTTTTGATTTTCTATGTCGCATATTGTAACATAAAGCTAATATTCCTTGAGTCTTGGGGCACCTAATACCCTATTTTTCATAGTAGACAACGATAGTTGATTGTTTCAATTATAGAAGAAAAAATCAACCATCATTTTGTTAGTTTCTTGTGACAACTACATGCATTTTGTAGGTAGTAACCATATCTAGTCATAAGGATCAAATTTGGCTAGATATTGAATAGTTTCTATGGGATTCTACAACTCATAATGTTGAACCCAGTTTTTTCATGTTTGTTGTATTTAGCACTTCATCTTTGTCCCCAAGATTCCCCTTGGTAAGAGATGTATTAGTCTTTTGACATGCTCCATGGCTCCTTATGAGCCTAAAGGACAATAGGGAACTAAGAAAACATGCATATATTATTTGTATTCAGCGTGGCTATAGAAACTTTGATGATAGGTTTGCAGAATGGTAAAAATTCAACTTTTGTACCTATTTCTTTTGGCAAAACAAAAAATAGTGAGTGATAAGCAATCATATGTTCTGATCACCAACCCAGTGAAGTTAACTTGGGAATTTATCTCAAGTCCTACAAAAATCCCCAATCTTATTTTTATGCAACAAAACGTAAGAAATGACTGTTTTGATGAAAATGTACTAGTCCATCAACTTTGGAGACTTGGTGTGACCAAAAGATGATAAAAATTACAAGTTTCTTATTTTTTACATGTGTAGTAGGCCTTGAACTATAGGCTCATGAAAGGATTTTACAAAATGAGTGGATCTACTATGGTTTTGGAGGTTTTTTTCAAAACCCTGAAAGGACACTTTATGTCCTGTTAGGTTACCAATCTAGTGTTAATAGTGCCATCTTCATATTTTGTATCCCTCAAATAGATCCAACCATAATCAAGAATAATCTTTCATTTGGTCTCATCCGGTATGGTGCATACAATTGGCCGTCCTCTCTAGTGCAGAGATCCTTGCTTACCCACTCTATGTGCTCCATAAACCATAACTCTTGACATGCCAAAGTGGGTTTTCAAGAAATCTTTGATAACAATGGCAAGAGAAGTAGGTGTCTCTAACTTCTCTTTGGAAATTCCATGAATAACAATGTTCTTGGAATGTTGCTCCCGTTCTTGGATCTCCTCTACATCCACATTCTCAACATTCATTGTTTGAGCCATAGCTTGCATGAGGAATTAAGAACCACATTGCTACCACATATATCAGCCCAAGACTTGTTTGTGCATACATTTTACATGTCGAATACATCCCGACTCATGGTGTCAAATTTCTCCTCTTTCAACACATGGCCATGCTCTACTCATTAGGTGAAATTTGGACTCACAAAGGGGCCCTTTAAGGAGTTTGACTTTACCTCTCTCTACCAAAATGGGCGCATTGATAAATTTTTGCAAACAAACTCCAAAGTTGGCGGAGGTTTGAAATGTCCTCTTCAAGCTCTATCTACTGATATATAGCACGCCATGAGATTCCTCATATTTTACAAGATTCTTTTTTTTATTCACCTATGATGTGACAACTCTGTCGAAATCTAAGTGAATCAAAAAAAGAATCTTCTAAAATATGAGGAATATCATGGAGTGCTATATATCAGTAGATAGAGCTTGAAGAAGACAATCTAACCGTCAAACGTTCGCCAACTTTGGAGTTTGTTTGCAAAAATTTATCTATGCGCCCATTTTGGTAGAGAGAGGTAAAGTCAAACTCCTTAAAGGGCCCCTTTGTGAGTCCAAATTTTACCTAATGTTGCTCATGCGCTCCTTCAAAGCATTCAATCCCACAAGAGAGCGTTTACATTCCTTGACTTCCTCTTCAAGTTGCATCAAATCATGTTGTTTGCATCTCAAGTGTCCTCTTGAGATTCTCATTCTCAACCACAAGAACCCTTAGTGTGTCATTCTCCATTGCAAGTGCCCGTACGTCTTCACTTTCTTTGTTTATAGTCTCTTGCAGCGATACCAAGTATGCCATCATCATGGTTTTTGAAACCGTTGGTTGAGTGTTTGTGTTGCTATCTCCACACGTAGGAAATTTTTGATCATTGTCTAAAATTCTTGTGAACCTTGTTGAAGAAGAACCCTTTTGAGTGTCAGAAGTAAGAGATGAGAGTCAACTTTAATGAACCTATTCACTTCAGAATGTTGTTACAAAAAGGCCTTCCATAACTATGAAAATTTATATTTTTACATCAACATGTAGAGGGCATTATGTTCTTTGATTGAGGCTATAAGTCACCCAAATCGGAGTTCGTATGAAGAAGTTATGATCAAAAGAGTGAACTGATGTTACTGGGTCAAAAACGGTTTCCCGAGGCGGGTGCTATCATTTAACGAGCGATGAAAATCGAGCAAGGGGAAAAAAGCGAGCGACAATCAGTGAGTAAGTTTTCCAATACCTTGATCACAAAACCCTTCAATCGATTACAACACAAAAGGACACATAATTGATTACTACTACATGGTCACCCTAAGGTCATAGGTTTCCCTCTATTCCAATTGGAGATCTTATGGCCATAGGGTTACCATGGTGCATATGTAGGTGTCCTTGAATGTCAAGGAGGTCGGGGCAAGTAATAGAGCATTAAAAAAGCAAAAGAAAATTTCAATCAAGTAGTTATCTTTTGAGGTTTTTGAAAGGTTTAAGGTTGTCTATTTTATTTTGATAGAAAAGGTGAACTCTTTTAGTGAGCACCCATTAGCAATGACCTAAAGAAAAAATCACGTGGACTTATTGTAGTGGTTTGTAACTACACAAAACTCATCTTTGGCTTGAACCACCTTGAGTGTGTAGCTGACCTTTGTGCTATATAATCAACTTGTTCATTTGTCAGAGATTGTCGAAGGAAAACAAACTCTTCTTTGATTTGTCGTATCTTTATGAATGAATTTTAAGGGAGGAGAGGAATTTGATTGGACTGCTTTGGTGTATGCCAAATGTGAGATCCATCATGGAGAAGGCTATGAGGCATGAACTAGCTGACCTTTGTGCTATATAATCAACTTGTTCATTTGTCAAAGATTGTCGAAGGAAAACAAACTCTTCTTTGATTTGTCGTATCTTTATGAATGAATTTTAAGGGAGGAGAGGAATTTGATTGGACTGCTTTGGTGTATGCCAAATGTGAGATCCATCATGGAGAAGGCTATGAGGCATGAACTATCACAATTGTGCATAAATAACTTAAACATGCCCATGATGTTGTGCCTAGAATGTTGCCCCAACCATTAAATTTAATTCTCTTCACTTCTCCTTCGATCACATTTTTCTCTCTCAGGTTTTGAGTTCAATACTTGGATATCTGAGGTCTCTTGGGATTGTTCCATCAACATTGAGACCTCTCTTCTCATGAATGTGTGTGAGAATAATAAGAGACTGAAATAACCTTTCTAACACCCAACTTTGGTAGTTTGGTTTCAAGTTTCTTATGGAGTCTCGATTTCCTATGGAGCATCCATTGGTCTTGAAAATTTCCTTTCATTTTTATTATTAATATTATTACGCTTCTTCTTCTTCTTCTTCTTCTTCTTCTTCTCTCTCTCTCTCTCTCTCTCTCTCTCTCTCTCTCTCTCTCTCTCTCTCTCTCTCTCTCTCTCTCTCTCTCTCTCTCTCTCTCTTGCATACATCATAGTGGCAACTTGTGATGTCTTACTCACAAAATTAGTGAGACAATTTGCCAGGCAAGAGCGACTACATGCAACATGCAATCCGTTCAATGTGTCGTCACTACAAACAATCTGACCAATTGTGCTACCTCTCAAACATGTAGTCCAAAATCATGTTGGTTGATATGTATGCCAAATGTGGTTCTCTAATAGAAGCTAAGCTTGACAATCATTCAAGGAGCTATCCAATCGTGATCATGTGGTCTCTTAGTCTACACTGATTGCGGGACACACCCAGCATGGCCAAGTACTCAAGATGCTTTGACATCAACACTGCTCATGGTTGTTGTATGGCAACATTGATGGATGCATGAATGTTGGCTCTTGTTGCACTACTCTAAAGCATCATGAAAACATCCACGAGCTGGACGTTGTTGCATGGGGAAGATGCAATTTGAGTGGTCGGGCAAAGGGTCCAACCCAACAATTGGAAAAGGCTATTAGTTGGCATTTTCAACACCACAGTGGTGTGTCGTCTCTCTCTCTCTCTCTCTCTCTCTCTCTCTCTCTATTATATCTTTAGGTATTATATTATACACTAGGGAAAATACCCCTCTCTCTTGCGGAAAAACCCCTTAAATTTCAAAATTTATCAAAATACCCTTGTTTGTATCTATTTTGCTTGGATTATTCAAGATTTTCTAGTCTTTTTTCTTTTTTAACAATTGAGATCCATTTTTTAGTGCTTAGCATGTAGCTTGTCACAAATTATCTCACAAAAAAGGGAAATTATGTCTAAAAATAATGAAGCAATTCATCTCCGAAACCTACATAACCAACTCAAATTCTAGTTTTAGCATCTTGTATTGATAGACAATCAACCTTTTTATAAAAATCTATAATTTTTTTAATCTTTGAAGAAATTTAATCTCACAACCAAAGGTGTCTTGGGAATTTTGAAATTTGAGGGGTATTTTGGGAATTTCCACAAATTAGAGGAGTATTTCATTAATTTTTCCTTCATACTATATATTAAATGACTGGTAAGCCACCTTCTTTGTGAGGGGCTTAGCACTGTTTTTTCTAGGGACTCACCATCAGCCAGCTTGGTGCTCTCAAAATAGGCAATGGAGGCCCGAAGGACGCTCTCTTGCACACACACACACACACACACACACACACACACACACACACACACACACACACACACACAGAGAGAGAGAGAGAGAGAGAGAGAGAGAGAGAGAGAGAGAGAGAGAGAGTGTTGGTGGTCATAGCACAACGCACAACCCACCGACATAATATCAATCCGGTGTAAGGGAATTACACATAATTAAGAGAAAGACAAAGAGAGAAAATCAAGGAATATTTAAGTGGGGGATCTTGTGTGTGTGTGTGTGTGAATCCGAGAGAGACAAAGTAAGAAAAATGAAGAGGGGTGTATGTTTATGTATGTGTGTGTGTGTGTGTGTGTTTAACACATCAATTGGCAATCAAACCAAGACCCGTTTTAACCTCTTTTTTGTCCATTTTTGGCCCAAAAATTAGCGCAATTGGTGGTTCAATTAGAAAATTTCTACGCATACACTTGTTTATCACTAATCCAACATCACAATACAATCATAAACACTCCAATTAGTTTAATTATGTGTGTATACACAAGCACAATTAAGCCTAAAATGCACCAATTCATCACACACAATTCTACCAAAATTTGGACAGCAGTTCGATGCAAAATTGGCAATCAAAAACCATAAACCATATCAACATAATGACCATAATTGTGCGCTCCTTGCCGCACTGTCGAAGCAAGGGACTTGCCAATACACCGTATGCGAGCCACAAACGGCTACAAGCACACAACAAGCCTAAACTAGCAAGCTCAAGAAAACAAAGGGTGTGTCACTCACCGCTCTACGCTCGCCTTCATGGTGGATTCCTCGCCGCGATGAAGAAGAAGCTGCAGTCGTGCCGCGCTCAACCGCTTCGCCGCCGTCGTGCCTTCGTAATGCTCGATCGCACACACACTCTCCCTCTCTCTCTCTCTCTCACACACACACACAAGGAGGTGAAGAAGAAGAAGATGGAGATGGAGCAAGAGCACTCTTCAATTGCACAAATGAGAGAATGAGTAAAAATTAGGTTTAGTTGGCTTTTATAGGAGCTCACCCCATTCACACTTGGGCGCCCATGCTTAACCAACTAATCCCTTGAATGTCCAAGTTAAAGTGCGCCTCTCATCGACGATCACTCTACCTTTCCCTATTGGACCGACAAGCCCGGTACCTGACTCTACCAAATACATAATACGCGTCCGTCGTAGGTGATGGGGTGTCCGTGTGCCGTGAGGGTTAACATGCCCCCCTTCCTGATGTAGATTCCGTCCTCGGAAGCTATTGAGTTGAAGCTGGGTCGTCGAGGTGGAAGAGCATTTGAGATGAATGTCCTTAGCCTTCTTCAGTCACTGCAAAATCAAACAACATTGGCACAGTAATTGCATTCTCTTAAAAAGCATATGCAGTTTTAGGTAGACAAATTGATTGGTCAAAGAATTTCAAACAATTTGTTAGCAATGAACATTAAATTGCAATGTAATCAAATGCATAAACAGATGTAAAGGTAAAAAATTAAACAAGTCTGGGGTCGCTAATTTGACGGTCGAAAAGCACTAGAGATCGAATATTAATACCATGGGTAAGCTTCTTAATTTTCTGTGGTCAATTAAGTTGTTTAATCGCGAGAGCCAAGTATTCATGTTCAAGGGATGACTAGAGGCTATATCTAGAAAACCTTGTAGTTAAGCTACCATAAAAGGAATTTCTCATGAAATCATCGCCTGACTGATTACTTTTTCTTTGACCCCCCAAGGTCTTTTCACACTGATTCAATTTTGATGTGTGTGCTTATTTTGTATGCCTTGGGTTTTTTGCTTTTCAAGGAAAAGCGCCCACGCTAGGAACCTCTAGGGCTCTAGTACCATAGGCGATACATGTGAGTGAAGTACCAATTCAAGCCAGGATTTCTCTTCCAGCTTAAAATTTTACATTGTGGCACTTTGATTTTTTGCTTGTTCATTTTCAACATTTTAATTTTGTAACTTTGGGGGGCCATATAACACTGTTACCCTCCCCAGGCTCATCACATTAGTTAACTCCCTTTATAATACTTAAGCTAAAGGTCAATAGGGTTAAGCCCACTAGAAAGCCCTAGTACATTTCATACAATGCTGCCTAAATCGGATTAAGAACCTAAGTAACCATTGCTTATTAGGAAGGCATTCCCCATGGTATTAAGAGAAGATTTCTAATACCTAGCTTGGTCAAACTAACTTAATCGGACTGCTTGATTTTTAAACCTAAACAAGTGATTATGACAAAACATTACATTGAATTAAATGTTTGATACTAAGCCAATGCGCTGAATATTATGCTACCAATCACAATCAAAGCAGACAAACATGGATGCAAAAAGATAAGGGCAATGCTAATGGATAAGAAACACCTGTTTGTGTTGATGGTTGCGCTTGATTTGAAGGTTCTATGAAGGTCCAAATCCTATCAATAGCAACACGCTCCTGTACACACTAGGAAACAAAAGGAATACCTCCAGGAGGCACATCAGTGGGAAAAGAGAAATTTTCTAATCACTCAACTCTAAAACAGAAAAACTCCTATCGTACTAATCTTACCTACCCTCCATCACTCAAGTGATGAGGATCAAAGGTGTTTCATGGCATAGGTTTCTGTTTCACTGTACCAGATGTGACATGTGTAGGTCTGAGTCAATGTTTTGACTTTTATTGTGCATACTCGTTTGCTAATTTCTCTTGCTCTTTATTTTTTTGTTTTTTGTGAGTATAAAGCTTTATATGTACATTCCCTAAGATTGGAATTGAGAGGTCAGGGCAAAAGGTTGAGAGGGAAACAAATGAATGATGACTGTCAGCAAACACTCCCCCCTTCCTTGGGTAGATCATACCGTTTGAAATGAGCTTGTCACCCTTTGAAACCAATTGTTCCAGTTGGTAATAGGTGAGGATTTTTTCCAGTAGTTTTCTATTACCCTAGGTGCCTCTTCAAGCTACAAGGGTGGTAAGGTACTCTCCCAGGATTGAACTTGAAGTGGTTCATCAGGTGATTCTTGAACACTGGGAGGTGTGGATTCTTTTGTAGCTTCATGGAGGTCCACTACTATAGATGGAGGCTGTGTAGAAGCTTTTACCTCTATGGATGTATTACATGAGGAGCTAGAAGCTTCATGGGACTCCCCCCTTCCTGAGCTAGGTGGAACAAATCGTTCTTTCTTTGGTACCCAAACTAGCTCGGGAGCAGGTGTGTAGCATTCTGTGATTTTTTTCTTTCCACGATCATTGATTCGTTTTGGAGCTACGGGATTGGGCTCACTTGGGTCAGGTGATAGGTAAGAGCACAATCTACGTTTTGGTACCCAGATTTGATCATTTCCTTGATAGTAGCCTTGGGCTTCCAATAGTCGTTTAGGGATCCACCGCAACATTTTCTTACTTTTCTTGGAGCGAGTGGTACGTTTCTTACAAGGCTTCTGTTTTTTAGCACTAGCTATGGTCACTAAAGAAGCTTTAGGGACCCACTTGTATGTTTTCTTCGTTACCTTAGGATGAGTCTTGTCGGAAGCGATATGCATTGCTTGTAGCATATTTAAGGGTATAGGCATTTCATCCCCCTCAGGTGTTACCCAGGTCGTCCCCCTATTTCCCCAAGTGTCTATGGTTGATGCTAGGTGGACCCAATCCACATTGTCTGATTCCGTCATACCCGGTAACACATCCATGTAAGGAGAATCTTGGCCAATGTTTGTATCCTTCTTACAAGTGTAACAATATTGTAGTGGGGCCGAGTGAACTGTGGTGTCAGAGCGATGATCAATAATGGTTTTACTCCCTAAGGGGTGTACCTTACCAGTCACCAAATCCACTCTAAGGACAGAGTCTTGGAATTGCAAATAGACATGATTTTTAGACCAATCGTGAACCATTTGTGCTTCCCTCATGAATGGTCGTCCTAAAATCATTTCATATGACATAAGGTGTTTAGAGAAATCCATTACAATGAACGTATGTCGTACCTTGTGTCCTAGAACTTTGATCTTAAGATCCTTGAGCATCCCCATAGGTTTGGCTATGGTACCATTTTCCATCTTTACCACAATGTTAGTAACACTGAGGCGGGGTTTTCCCATGGATTCCCAACAATCTTTTGTAACGATGCTAACTCCCGCACCACCATCAAGAATTCCCTTTATAGTTAATCCCTTGGCAGTGATGGGTAGGGTCGCATTAGACTCGTCGCCTTCAAAATACTGCCCTAATTCGTTAATGGGTACCTCGATCACAGACTCGTGTCCATCTAAGTCAAGTGATTGCACATGATTTTCCTCATCAATCATAATCGAGTCAGGCCTATTTGGTTGCGCAAACTGCGGTAATCCCGTTCGTAGCTCTCCGTTAAGGAATGCTCGAAGTGCAAGGAATAACTCAGGATCTCCATACAGCTTTGCTATGATCGTGGTTCGGACCTCAGAAGACATGAAGTCCACTAGTTTGGCAACATTCATTGGCGTTTTGCAGGGTGTAGGTCCTTGACTAGGAACTGGTGAGGATGGAATCTCATATTCCTCAATGGGATCAGGTATTCCTTCGTTAAACATCCTTTCCAACAAGAAGGGTGTATGCTCACTTTCTGATGTCCCGTCCTCACTCCCTTCTTGGATGATACTAGATATGGCTAACGGTCTATGGTTCATGTGGGGTGGATGAACTTGCGTGGGAAACACTGTGTCATGAATTTTGACCTGCATGGGTTCTGGTTCTAGTTTCCTTTGAGTCTCCTCCACTAAACCTCTTAGATGTTTCACCTGCTCAATCTCATCTACTGGGTTTGGGTACGTCCCAATCTTCTTTTTACGATTTTTCCCTTTTTGCCCCTGCGGTTTATCTTGGGGGTCTTGGATTGGATTTGGAAACACTTGTGGTGTTTTCAGAGGCTCTTTATGGTTTTCTCTCATTCGGTTTTCATTTGGTTCCATGTTACGGTTTTCCTTGTCGGTCTTTCCCTTTGTGGTATTGGTTCTAGTCTCCATTGTCTCGACCGAATCTGAATCATCCTCGAGGTCATTCATATACACGGGGTCATCTCCTGTTCCTATGTTTGTTTTGGAACTTGGCTTTGAATTTTCCGTATTCTGCGACTTCTTCCTTCGTGTCTTCTTTTTCTTTGCTTGGATAATTAACGCGGTATCTCTCTCTTCGAGGATATGTCCTGGCCCTTGAAGCATGGACCGTGTAATCGCATAAGCGGGTGCGACGGGTGGTATTGGCGATGTCACACTAGCAATTTCGACCAAATTCAGGGGTGTGATTTTAGGCGCATTCGGGTTATAGGGGCATTGGGCAATCAAGTGATCTATGCCACAACGATTACATGTGAGTATTGGCATTGCAGACGTGCTCCCTTGATTCATTTGCATCTGTGCAGCATTCTTTTGCAGCCTAATAGGACACTCCGCTACTCGATGTGGTCCACAACACTCGTAGCATTGAAGAGGTGGCCTCCTAGCCTGGGTGTTGATATTTTGACCTCTGGATGCGAGAGCAGTAGCTTGATAAACCGGCTTGACTTGTCCCCAACAATCTTCCATGTAGTATATAGGACATTCTTCCAATGTATCAAGTCCGTAGGCAATATTAGTGTCTATTTCCTCCTCACAGCCATTTGCATAAGCATTAGATGGCTCGCAACCCACTTGGTTCATAGGGGCGACTCTTGGATGCGGGGGCTGCGGTCCTAGCACAGGAGGTGGTAACGGTGTAGCTTGTACAACATTTTGAGATCTAGGGACCATGTGTTGCGGTAGTTGCTCAACAGGTGGAGTAGGCATCAATACTGGAGGTCGAGGCGCATCCGTCCAGGCTACAGGTGGTCTATTTGCCATCATACGTTTGATCATTAAACAATCCTTAGCTTGGTGACCATACCTACCACATGTGTTGCAAGTTCCATTAAATTTTACTCTAAACGTAGGGCACTCACTAGTGCTATGTGGACCTAAGCAAATGGAACACCATTGTTGCTCCCTTCTTGGATACATGTGACTATTTTGAGGGGGTCGATTATCCTTAAGAGACTCTTGGATTGCCTTGGTGAGGTCTGTCAAGAATGTCTCAATTACCTTTGGCTCATTGGCAATGGGCTTTGCAGTCATGGGTTCATACTCAATGGCTTGTGAGCTAGTGGATCTCGTGTCGGTAGACACCCTCATGCCTGCTATCATCAAGTTGTCTTCCAATTGGATTGCATTGGCAGTGACATCTTCCCAGGTTGTGATACCTCTAATCACTAGTCCATTATAGATTCCTTCATTCCTCAACCCTTGAATGAATCGATCAAGCAGTTGGTTATTGTTGAAGCGCTCATTTACAGGGCAGCGAGAGTTTAAGTGCTTTAGACGACTAATGAAGTCCCTTACTGACTCTCCTTCCTTACGTTCGGCCTTCTGTAGCTGAGATGATACACCCCAAAGCACACCTTCTCGTATGTACTCCTTTAGAAACAACCTTCGAAGGGTAGGGTAGATTGTTTTCTCGTCCACCCTTAGGGTCCTATACCAATCTCCAGCCTTCCCACTTAATGTCAAGCTTAAGGCATTGCACTTATGTAGTTCGTTGCGTTCCCCTAAGGAATCACATACTTGTTCAAACACTTCAATGTGTTTTCTAGCATCTTCGTCCCCATTGAATTTTTGCGTGAGTTTGGCAATTTGTACTGCCTTACTTCTAGGCTCTCTATCAGATGCGTGACGCATATTTTCCGCGATAGATCGACCTATGGTTTGAGCAAACGCTGCCAAGTCACCTATGTGAGGAGGTAGGGCCGGTGGAGGTACTCTTGGAATCATATGTGGGAGAGGAACGGGTACCGGTCTTGGCATATGTGTGGATGATGCAGGATATGGAACATAACCGGGCATAGGTCCACTCGGATAAGGGCTAGGGAGCGGCACTCGAGGAGCGTAAGCAAGTGGTACTATTGGAGGTGTGGGGGCCATGTGTGCATAAGGGGCAAGAGGCACATACGATCGAGGCCCCATATTAGGTACTACGACACTAGGTAGTGGCACTGCGCTAACCGTAGATGTCATCGGTACATTCTCTGTCAGGCTTATCCCTGGAGTGAGCACTGTGTTTTCCTTGATAGAGGGTTGAGCCAAGTTAGGGAAGCTAAAGTTTTTGCTCGGAGGCTCAGATTGCATAGAGACCCCAGGTGAAATGACGTAAGATGGGTCCATGGGGCTCATTAGAGGAGTCTCCATTTGTGATAGAGTAGGCTGTTGAGCCTTGCTCGTATCCAGAAATCTCATGGGGCCAGTTGAGAGTATATTTACCCCTCAGTTTTGCCTTTCGGATTGAATAATGCCATGGATAACATTACAGATCATTTTCTGTTGATCTTCGATGCTCGTGGCACTAGAGGTGGATTGTACAATCTCTATCCATCCTACATGGTAGGCGTGGCCAGAGTGTAGATCCGTCAACACCTCAGTGTGGAGGTCATATGTCCAATGATCATTAATGAACAATCCTTCTAGAGTCGACGTGTTAATGGTTTCTTGTGAGGTAGAAGCAATGTTGCTCCCCGTGGTTTTACTTGTCACCAACGGTACTCTAGAGGGAACTTCTGAAGGAGGCAGCTCAACAGGGCCTTTTTGGTAAGAAGTTGGCAGGATATCCACATGGACACTCTTTGGGGGTGTGGGGTCCACGTGCGATGTGAAAGGAGAGTCCACTTCCCCACCCCCTTCGTGTGCTTCATTTGCATCAGGTTCCGAGCGAGTAGCTCTACCTAATGTTTCCATGAAACGGCTAAACATACTAGTACTAGGCTGTGGAGCTTCGGGAGGTGCATGACCTTCTCTCTCAGTGTTTTGGGTAGGGTATGCTTCCATGATTTCTAAGTCGGAGGAGGAATCACTAGCGGCTATTTTAGGGTCTTGGGTGGTGCTACCTTGTGTCCCCGCTAAGGGTCTAGAGCTTATCGTGGATGGGTAATGGGTGTCCGTATGAACAGAGGCACCCTCAATATGCTCGTGTTCTAGCACCCGCCCAGAGCGTAAGTGCATGTGCTTCTGATACCCTAAGGTGTCAAAAAGCTGCTCTAGGAGGCCTTGTGACTAGTTTTTAGCGTGTTTTTTGTTTGTTTTTTTGCTAGATTTTTTAGAGCGTGTCGTGGAATGGGCCGTGTGATAGCTCGAAACGAGCGTATCGGTCAGAGGGTCGTGCCGTGCTTTACAGCCCTCCGTTTGGTCACTCTATGCTCTCGAAATCCCTAAAACTGTCAATTTCCAGTAGGGAACTAGGCCCAAACTAGAAAGTCTAAGGGTGCAAGTGGGAAGAGAAAGGAGGAGAGTGGAGGACTTGTCCCACATGCTCTCATTCTCTCTTGAGGGAGTAGGGTATATATATAAGAGTGAGTCTAGTATATATCATAAGACTGGGGACTGAGGCCTGGGCCTGGGCCTGGGCTTGGGCTTGGGAAAATGATCCCGATCCCGATATTTTTTTTATTTTTATTTTTTTGTTGATGCAGAAAATACAGAAATGCAGAAATGCAGAAAAAACGCAGAAATTGCAGAAAATTGCAGAAAATTGACAGAAATGCAGAAAATTGCAGAAATTGAAAACGCCGAACTTGAAAATGCAGAAATTGAAAAAACGCAGACAATAGCAGAAATTGAAACTTGACAGCAATTGCAGAAAACGCAAAAAACAGAAACCTTCCACACACTCCTTCCCTGCCTTTCCTATGATAGAAATTGCACCACAAGGAAGCGTAAAGTGCTAACCGAGCTTAGTGTAGGGCATATCCCCGGTAGCGGCGCCAAAAATGTGCGCTCCTTGCCGCACTGTCGAAGCAAGGGACTTGCCAATACACCGTATGCGAGCCACAAACGGCTACAAGCACACAACAAGCCTAAACTAGCAAGCTCAAGAAAACAAAGGGTGTGTCACTCACCGCTCTACGCTCGCCTTCGTGGTGGATTCCTCGCCGCGATGAAGAAGAAGCTGCAGTCGTGCCGCGCTCAACCGCTTCGCCGCCGTCGTGCCTTCGTAATGCTCGATCGCACACACACTCTCCCTCTCTCTCTCTCTCTCACACACACACACACAAGGAGGTGAAGAAGAAGAAGATGGAGATGGAGCAAGAGCACTCTTCAATTGCACAAATGAGAGAATGAGTAAAAATTAGGTTTAGTTGGCTTTTATAGGAGCTCACCCCATTCACACTTGGGCGCCCATGCTTAACCAACTAATCCCTTGAATGTCCAAGTTAAAGTGCGCCTCTCATCGACGATCACTCTACCTTTCCCTATTGGACCGACAAGCCCGGTACCTGACTCTACCAAATACATAATACGCGTCCGTCGTAGGTGATGGGGTGTCCGTGTGCCGTGAGGGTTAACAATAATCAATCAATGGCTTTGCATCAAACACATTAGTATCAAAATTGCCAAAAAACAAGTACCAATTTGTACACATTTGCCCTCACGTTGGCATACACTAGTGCACATAGATTTGCACCGATTAAGTGCACCTAATCAATTCTCAAACCTGCACTTTAATTTAAAATTTTAAAGTGGGTTAATGCACTCACATTACAACAAGATTTGCGTCGATTTCTCCACTCCAATTGACGATTACACACGTGTGTATGTGTGTAGGCAACCGCTTCACCGCATCTCCACCTACAAGCACCAATCACAAAGCATAATGTGTAGAATCATTTTTCTTCAAATAAAACACATAATAATGAAGGAAAAACATCCAATTAGAGATTCATTCATGTGTAGCACCAAAAACACACAAGTTTAGTGAGTAATAAAACATCAAAATTAGCATAAATCACACATAATTACACAATCACTCAAATCATGCAAAATTGATGAAATTTCAACCCGTAAGAGTGATGCACAAGCCTATAATTAGGCACATGAACATGTAAAACACTCCAATTGTTAGCAGATTAGTAGTAAATTAGTGATCAATTAGTGAAAATGAAGAGAAAACATGAAAATTACACACAACTTTTTTTACAAAATCTCATCACAAATCAACCATTCACCATCACCAATACCTAATCCTAATGAAAATTAGAAACTCAAACCATCACACGGGTGATCCTCTAGCTTAGGCGCTCATTTCCCAACAATGGCGCCAATGTTGGTGGTCATAGCACAGCGCACAACCCACCGACATAATGTCAATCCGGTGGATCGGAACCCGGCTAGTGCATGGAGGCATGGATGCACCTAATGTGACGGAATGAGGACTCTAGGAAGAGGGTTAAAGCAAGAGAGGAGAAGAGGAAAAGCCGATGAGGCAAGATCTATGCACACACACTCTCAATCTACACTCTAACTCTCTAATCATGCAGACAATGGTGTATCCCTTTGCTCTAATGTCAAGCACACATACTCTAATCACACATTAAGCATACACAAAGAAGCCTAATGAGAGAAATGTATGCAGCCCACGTACACACACACTCTAATCTAGCACACAGGTGAAGCAAGAATGCTCAAACAAGAGGAAAAACTTGAGAGAGAAGAGAAGATTAACACTAATCATACACCATTAACACACATAAGCTTGAAAGACAAGAGAAAGTAGAGAGAACTTAGCTTCCATTAATCCGAATGACAACTACATATGATGTGGAAGATCCAAGCTCCATAGCCACTCCTCTTCTTCTTCTCCACACTCCCTCACACTCTCTTCTCTAAGAATTCCCTTTCACATCTTGTGAATTGAATTATATACAAGGGCTCTTTAAAAATGGGCGGCCGGCCAAAAAATGTATAACATGCTGCAGGTATCTAGGCTCATCTAATCATCAATGTACAACTTGGAACCCACTGTAGAGCCTGTAAATACAAAAATATATGCATACACACCAATCGAAGCATAATGCATGTCGTTGATGCTTGCCCGTCGAGAGAGAGAGAGAGAGAGAGAGAGAGAGACGAGTCAGACGATGAGCCATTGGTGCAGGGGTGTTGCAGCCGCTTCTCTTCATGGGCTTTCCAATTTTGCAAACCAAAGAATGGGTTTGAGCATTCCTGGAGATCTTTTGGATTTTGTGCTAGGCAAAGGAGTGAGCAACGCTCATTGTTGAGTGAACTCAAGATAATCATGTGTATAAAAAGGAGGCGCCAGAAGTTGGCCATGAAAAATTCCATTAGTTGGCCCATTAGTTATATGTGGGCATTAGTTACGTACAGGAAAAGATTGTGCCATATGAAGTGGTAGAGGGGATGGCGCAATGCACTGAGGAAGAGGTGCAGGTCGCGGAGGAGGAGGAGGAGGACGTGATGTGCTGCATGTAGAGATAGGACACATAAAGTGGTCGACCAGCTTCATCGTTCGTACGTCATGGCTGCTTGTTGATCAATGGCATAGGTGCCGAGCCATAGCCTAATAGCACGTTTTTTGGGGATCCGTATCTTGGTGCGCTACCTCTTGAAAGTTGCAGGAGGGCCCGCACTTCCCTTTCATGCACCCTTCTTGTTACCGCAAGCCTCAAATGTGCTCGCTATTCAAAATGTCTTCACCGGCCCTTCCAAAGTTGCGTTTGGAAACGCTATCCTCCAAGGCATGGTGAGGATAAATGTCTTCACCATGCCTTGGAGGATAGCGTTTCCAAACACAAATTTGTAAGGGATGGGGAAGAAATGCCACCTATCATCACCAAGCCTTGAAGGATAGAGTCTTCAAATGCAGCTTTTGAATGGCCGATGAAGACCACGCCTAACCGTTCCTTGGAGGATAGCGTTTCCAAATGAAACGTTGGAAGGGCCAGTGAAAACATGCAATCTTTATCCTTACCATGCCTTGAAGGATAGAAATTCCAAATGAAACTTTGCAAGGGCCAGTGAAGACCACGCCTAGAAGGAGCAAGCATACATACAGTGTTTTGTGCATCCCAGAGTTGAAGATTGCAACGTTGCAAAGGGGAAGCCTAGCCAATTTCCAACAATGCCTTGCTTGGTGTATGGTTAACCTATATGGGGGAAGAGCTTTGTCTCGTGATGATGTTAAGTGGTTGTGACTTCTATTTGACATACTAACAAGATTGATTGGCTATGTCTTTTATTTGAATGTCCACAAGGCCATGAGAAGAAGATGATTATGATCATGCACAACCTAGGCTCGGAATTAACTCAAAAATGTTGATTTGTACTCTGTGATTGTGATGGAAATTTTATACTAAGTCAAAAAAATTGATTTGTACTATATGATTGTGATGGAAAAACTGCACCTTGTAGGGAGGGCATGCTACTCTAAATATTCTAAATGCCTATGGAAACACGATTGCCAAATTCGGGCTGATCAGTACCATAAAATCTGCACACTTGGTCGTGTTGCATCTTTACAAATACATAGCTCCAGTCAGTGAAACTTTAGGCCTAAAATATCAATCTACAAGTTGAAGTTGGTGCAACTTTAAGCTTGAAATGACAACCTACAAGTCAACTTTCTTGGTGTTCTACTCAATGGATCATGATGAATTTGGTCTTATCCGGATTTGAGGGTGTCAATGGTAGGTCTAGGGCCATGGCAGATCCCCCATGATAACACTTTCACTTGAACTAAATTGTGATGCAAACCTTCAAGGAATTTTGTATTGCAATTAACCGAGCCTTTACCTAGAAGCTCCTCATATAGAGATGTATTCATTTGTAGAGTTTTCCCATAAAGTTTTTGTCTTGACATTGAAAGTGATTGAATTTGTTGTCATCTCAAATATTCCAAGAGGCAAGCCTGCAGTAGTTAGGTTTGAAATTTTGAGACTAATCTTGCAATGGTAGAGGTCTTCGCTCAGATCCAAGAGGCAAAGAGCAGAATGGCATCCATGGCTCTTGTGTGAGAGCCTCCTGTAACATGTCTGACCTTCCTCCCCAAGGTGGGCCTAGACACTCGCCTCTACCTTGAATTGTGACTCCCCTTCGTCTACTTGTGGGAGCGCCCCAACCTTCCATGTGACCTACCGCGTCTTGTTGCATACAATGTCCACCAATCATCTGTTGCCTTGCTCTATTTACGAGTCACACTAGGCAGTGGACAAGCATCCTTCGCATTGAGATGGACTATGTTGTCATGATGAGCCCAACCTTATTCATGAACGATTGGACATGTCTTTCCTTATCAATTGGCTATTTAACCTGCAACACCACAGATCACTCATAGCCTTTCATGTTGAAATTTTAAGGGCATCCTCTAAGAGTGGCAACCCCACAGACAATACGGCCCACTTTCATCCATGTCACACATGAAGGCCCGTCAACAACTGGCTATTTAGCCTAGAATACCACGGATTTCTCATAGTCTTTTCTTGTTGATTTTTAAAGGAAATCCTCTTAGAGTGATTGTCTCGCAAGCAATGTGGCCCACTTTAAGCGACGTCACGTATTGTCACACATGGCGGCCCGTCATGTGTAACAAGGACCTAAGGGTTGTCCATGATGACTGTGTGCAATCCAATACCTCTTTTTTTCTTTTTTCTTTTTTTTTGGGGGAGGGGGGGGGGGGGGGGGGGGGGGGGGGGGGTGTGGCTCACACACATCAAGCACGTATTTGAAATAAGGTTGTCATTTTCCATCGATGTCTTTGTTGATCATTTATTGAATTTTTCTTTTCATGGTTTTTTGACAATGTTTGTGAATCCACCCTTAGGCTTAATAGTTTCTACTATTTGGATAAGTTTCCTCCTTTCCCCCTTTGAGAGAAAGATTTTAATTATTTAATTGTAGTATTTGGGGCTGAAAGCAGGGTTTGGTGGTACAAAAAAAGAACCAAGTTTTTTTCCACCTTATGGTACTGATGAAAAAGTGGGGACCGGTAAAATAATTGTAGTTTGTGTCAATATGGATATATCATAATCTTCCATGTAGTAAACACTCTAGATATACGAGCGAATTGCAAAACCTCACTTCCAACTTACCTCTCGATTCCACTGAGGGAACCAGCTTAATCACTTCCAATGTTGACCTTCTACTTGACAGAATTCCATGGGACATCTGCACATGTGAATATAGTTGGAAACTTGAAAGGTTGTGAAACTCCCCCCCCCCCCCCCCCCCCCCCCCCCCCCGGCGCAATGTTAAGGTTTAATTTCAAAACATTCTATTTGATTGTGGAAACTGTACTGTGATAAAAGTTCTTCCATTCATACATAATCTACCAAGATCAGCTTTCCTCCTGGGAGGCACCACATATCTAGCTAGGTGTGGTAAGGAAACAATGACATGTAGCCCTAAGGGGGGAAACTTGAGAGCTAGGTGAAAAAACATCCTACATATAATAATGTTTAACACATCTTTTGATGGAGGTTGGTGTAACAAAAATGTTCATGACTTCTTCTCGATAGCGGGAGGGTGTTTCACAAATGAGAAATGTTTTATTGTCAAGTATCATGCTACATAATACTTTGGATTGGGCCAGAACCAAGTACTTAGATATTTCTTTAGAAAGTGTGATAGACACACACGCATGCGTGCGCACGCACACACACTTTCAATTTAAAAAATAATAGTAGTAGTCAATTATGTATCTTTTTGTGTTGTAATCATTGAAGGGTTTTGTGATCAAGGTATTGCAAAACATACTCACTGATTGTCGCTCATTGTTTTCCCCTTGCTCGCTTTTCATCGCTCCTTAAATGAAAGCACCCACACGAGGCATAACAAGGCAAGGAAGAGAGAAGGGTGGACATGGAGGAGGAAGAGAGAGATAGAAGTGGGGATGGAGAGAGAGAGAGAGAGAGAGAGAGAGAGAGAGATAGAGAGAGAGAGATTTCATTATCATCCTTGGAGGACAAATATGACCTACGGGACCAAGAAAACATACACGGCTACACCTCTTACTAGAGGGATACATGGAAAGTCATGACTTATGTGGATACAACAAAATTGTGAACTATGTCACTTGGGGGGGGGGGGGGGGGGGGGGGGGGAGGGGAAGGTGTCTTGGAGTTTTTGAGGTGAAATTCCTCAATTATGGCTTATTACCTCGGTAGATGGCCCATTTGTCGAGACTGCTTGTGCTTCTTGAACCTTTTGGAGTTCTTATTTCTTGACTTTGAGTTGGGTGGGGTGAAGGCCTCCCTTAAATCCATACTTTGGTTCCCTTTAGAAGTCGTGCTTGTTGTAGAAGTGTCATGCGTGCCTCTTTAGTCTTGAAGACCAAGATGCCTTGGTTGGTGCAATTGTCGTGGGTGGTGAACATTATCAATTGTGTTGGGATTGAACTCGGTTGGGTGGATGGCTTGGTTGAGCTTCACTAGCACTGAGGTGTAGTCGTCACTCTCTCCCCACCAAGTAGAGGGCAGCCACCACCAATTCAAACAGAGAGTGATAATCCTTCCCGTTTGTGGCATTCTTGCAGCCACTCTTCTACTTTGGAGGAGACTACGATAGTTACTTCTTGAAATTGGGTGTCGAGAAGGTTGGCCATGGCTATGGTGAGGGGATGGTGAGGGTGTGCTTGACCTGCTTTGCTTTGGCAAGAAGGTGCTCCCTATCATCTTGCTTTTGAGACTCCAAGGAGGAGAGACGTGTCTCAAGGGCTGCAAGACCTTGAGCTCCATGTTCTTGTCCTTGAGCTCTTGAATTTGACAGTGGAGACGGTCCACCGGATCCATTCGTGGGGTGGTCAGAAAAAGGCGTGTCCGTTTGATCGACGAGAGAGAGTCCCCGCATTGCATCACATGGAGACATTTCCACTCACTTGAGGCTTTTCTCTCCCTTCTAGGAAGGGCTCATGGGTTTAGGGTTAATGTGTGTTGACTTGACTGTGGAATATGCAACATGAAAGGGATAGTTAGGGTTTATAACTCATAGTAAAGGTCCTGAGCTGAGCAGCAACCCAAGAGCCGAGATGCAAAAATAACCGGAGTTGTAGGCCACTCAGCAAGAGTATCTCATAGACAGAGCTACGAGATGCAATGAGGTGCAAGTCAATGAGCAAGAAAGTTTTGACGACAAGTTACCTTGGTCAAGGGGGGACGGGGGCGGAGTTGTGTCCATTAAGGGCACTCCCACAGGGCTTCCTCTCGCCTTAGGGAGGCCAATGAGAAGGAAGGGGAGGTGGAGCTCTGTTTTGCTAGGGTTACAAAGGGGGGGGGAGAGAGAGAGAGAGAGAGAGAGAGAGAGAGAGAGAGAGAGAGAGAGAGAGAGAGAGAGAGAGAGAGAGAGAGAGAGAGAGAGTGAGAGAGAGAGAGAGAGAGTGAGGAGGGAGAAGAGAGAGAGAGAGAGAGAGATAGAGAGATTTTATTATTGTCCTCCGAGGTCAAATATGACCAATGGGACCAAAAGTACATGTGATGAAGTATGTGTGTGGTTGATGAGTGACTCTCAATGATCCAAATTTGTGGTGATGAGAGGCAATGGAGAGCCCGCACTATGGCAGGGAGAGGAAAGTGTGTAGGTCTAATTCATGTCTAAAAATGTGAGGGAAGCAAGTTCGGATGTGCTGAGCACTCTAGTAGTGTGTGGTACTCAGACTCTCGAACTTGGAGTGAGCATAATGTGCTTAATTGATTTGACTCTTCTCCATTGCCCCAACGCCATGTCTTGCATGTTAGGGAGTGGGAGCTAAGCTGAATGGTTGTAATAGTCCATATCGCTGACAAGGGGATAGGCTCAAGCATGTAAGGGTCATTACAATTTTCTCTTTCAGTGAAGAACATGGTTTTATAGCTGGGGGCAATATGGGTGGTGTAATGTACGAAGCATGACCCACCGGATTGCTCCCAAGTCGTAATACATTGGCATTGTAGAAAAGCTTCATTCACGTGGGAGTCAATTGAGGCATCATGTAGCAAGTGTAACTCATCCCATCTCCCAAATCACTTCTTTATGTGTTGCATCCATCCCGTGCTCAAGATCTTGCTTTTATGTGTCTTCTAAACTTTTTTGCTTGCTTCGAATGCAATTGCAAGAAGTCAATGTGAGAGATTTTGACGCATCCTTTGAGTTTCTCTCGTCTAACACTTCAACTCCATAAAGAAGAACCCACATCATCAATGTGTCAAAAAGGTACTTCTTGAGAATCCAACACTTGATGTTTCCTGCATTACACATGTTCTCAAATCCAGAGTAATCTCTAATGCATAGCATATTCAAGCCACTTGTGATTGGCCGGAACCTCAAGGCTAAGGTACCTAAAGCTCTCAACAACTTTAAGTGTCTCATTGCTGTACACAATGCATGGCTTCTTCTTATGGTTGGTTTTCACAAGCATAACCTTTGTTTTGGATTCATTCACAATCAACCCACTATGCAAGCTCAAAAGTTCTCAAGGAGAACCATAAGCTTTTGTGTGTCCTCTAAAGTGAGTTCTAGAAGCACAACATCCTCCGCATACAACAAAATCATGAATACCACATTTCAAATAGTGACCTCTTCAATGTCTTCTTCTTGCATAAAGTTGAGTACCATTTGTTCCAATTGATTGATGCATAGACCAAAGAAGGTTGGTGGCAATGAACATCCTTGTTTAACCCCAATAGCTCTTGAATTTTTTTCTAAAATTCCTCTTCACATGCACAATTGACACATCACCTTCTCATAGATTCGAGAAACCGCAAGCATAAACTCACTTGGCACTTGGAGTTCTTCCATCCTTCTCCACAAATTGCTACGTGGAATCTTATCAAAGGCTTTCTTAACGTCCACAAAGCAACAATACAATCGCTTTCCTTTCAACCAACTTTCCTCCATGAGAACACGAAGAGTGAGAAGATGATCAATGGTGCTATGGAATCAACAAAAACCAAGTCCTTTTGTATGCTTGCCATTCTCTTCAGCCCAATTACTCAATTTTATCTCCATTATGCACCCAAACATCTTTGCCATAAGAGACCCAAACATTATAGTCCGGTAGTTATTTACATTCTTTACATCACCTCCTTTATGCAAAGTCTTGACCCAATGAGTACTCCAATCATAAGGCATACCATATTGAACTTCCAGGTTGAGCATATCACACATCTACTCATGTGTAAAATCTCCCATCCACTTAATCATTTCTAGCTTGATACCTTGAACATCCTCGCTTTGCAAGTGGCCAAACTTTTGAGCCCATCTCATACATCCTCAATATTGAAAAAAGAGGGCATACATGGGAGTGAACCATAAAATGGTAGTTTTCCAGCATTCGGTTTCTCATATAGTTTCCTACAATGTGTGTACATATCCACAAGACTCAAGTTACCAGAACTTTTAACCCACTTGCCCCTCAAGTTTCTCCAAAATCTTCCACATGCATGTGCCTTTCCTTGGACTTGAAAAAATTGTTTCTTTACTTCCCATCTTCTTCTCTTCATTTGTTACAATGCCTTGTATGTATGAAAATGACTTCGATAGTTTTCTTTGTCCATAGTTGCATCAAGCTTTATCAAGAACTTTTGAGCATCTTGGAATTCTTTATCAAACGACCTTTTGTGTGATATATGTTTGTTGATACCATGGACATGATTCATGGCAAAGAACTTTTGGAAGAAGAACAAATAACTTTCTTGAAAGCTTCCCATTTAGTTTCCAGTGGTGTGTCATATTGAAGCTTTGTCATCCAGAGCTTTTGATCAACCATTCCAATGTACATAGGTGCCCGTTTGTAATCCATACGTAGTGATAAATTCTCTTTCCTTTGGCTGAGATTATCAAGCTTAGTTGCTTCTCCGCATGCAAGGTCAATACATAAGGTACAATGGTCTGATTCTAGGCCGTTGGCCAAGCGTAAAACTCTTTATGCGATACATGATAGCTTCGGAGAGTAGTATATAGTCAATCACACTATCCCCATTATGTTTTCTACATGTAAATATATTGGTTCCACTCCAAAAAAATACACCAGTGGCAATGAGTATACCCGTTCTATTACACATGTGTAAAAGTAACTTCCCCTAGTGATTCGGGTCTTTCTCATCCATTGAAGTATGGTCATACAAGTGAACTTCCTCCAAATCCCTTGAAATACATGGCATATCAAATTGTTGAGTATCATGTTGTAATGTTTTTGTGTGAGCACTCATATCCCCAAAGACAATAACACCACCTTCACCCTTAAAATAAGCAATGCCCTCCTCTAAATAAAAAATGAGTGATCTCTATCTATGTAAGCATAAAAAGGGGAATCATGATGAGGAATGTAGCTTCCGGCTACAAAAATGGGTGCTCTTTTTGGTGTCATAATATTCATCCATACATAACATTTATGCTTGCTTTCAAAATTGATACAAAATCCTCCAATCCTTTCTCAACCATATGTGCTACCCCTCCTTGCCGTCTTGGTTGCTTGATATTATTTCATCACATCAGTGAATGTACATCGTAATCCTCCAACATGTTAATACTTTGTGTATCATGCTCCCAAGTTTCAAAAAGAAGTACACTATTGGATTTGCTTGTTAGTTCATCAATGCCAACCCCCGTATTCCATGGGTATCCATTGCAATTCCAAAAGCACACTTTCAATTGTAACTCGGTCTCATAGGTCACAACTTCCTATTTGCTCGAGGGACTTGCCTCCTCCTGTGCACATTTTTTTCATGAGATATCTCCTTGCTTTTTTTATTCCTCTCCACATATGCCTTGCGACACATATTTTTTGCTTAATAGTGTGATTTTCACATATACAAACATTTTGTATCACTCAAATAGATCCATCTATTATCAAGGATAAACTTTTGTTTGGTCTCATCTAGCATGGTGCATACAATTGGATGTTCTTCGGAGCAAAGAGCTCCTTGCTTACCACTCTATGTGCTTTGTAAACCGTAACTCCTGACATGCCAAAGTGGGTTTTGAAGAAATCTTTGATAACAATGGCAAAAGAAGGAGGTGTCCTAACTTCTCTTTGGGAATTCCATGCATAACAATGTTCTTGGAACGTTGCTTCTCTTCCTTCAATCTACGTCCACATTCTCAACATCTTTGTTTGAGACATAGCTTGCATTCGGGAAGAATTAAGAACCATACTCTCACCATACTTGGGGGCTTCACCGTTTAGTACCCTTATATAACGTGCATTCGTGGGGTATTAAAAAAACCCCTCTTTTAACATGTTTAAATGAATAAAATGGCCCCTTATTTCAATATTTTTTCCAGAATTGAATATAAAAACCCCTTATTTTAATGTATCTCTATTAAATTGCCTAAATTTTTTGCATTTTAAAAACCCTCCTTTTGAACTCACATTATACATTAACATGATTACATAGTGCACCCCCCAAGGAACCATATTTCTACCACGTACATTAGCCCAAGACTTGTTTGTGCATACAGTTTTCATGTTGCATACATCCCGGCTCATGGTGTCAAATTTTCCCTTTTTCAATACATAGTCATGCTCTACTTTTCTTATGTACTCCTTTAAAGCATTCAAGTCCACAAGACTCCTGAGAGAGAGAGAGAGAGAGAAGTGTGTAGAGACAGAGAGTGTTGTGTTAAATATTTGAAAGAGTGTGTATGTGTATAATGATTTGGGTGAGTTTTGGTCCTTGTGTATGTGTTCTCACCAAGGAAATAAATCTAAGAGAGAGAGAGAGAGAGAGGAGCAGATCCTCAACTATCAAGGGTTGAGAGAGAGAAAGACTCTTTTTGGAATTTGCTCGCTAGATTCCAAAAGAGCACTCGCCAAAAAAATTTCCCCCTCTCCATCAATGTACTCTCCCAATAACCTTTACCCATAAAGAAATTGGTCATTCTGAATTTTTGCACATGAAATTTATTCTTGTTTATCTTCTCATGGACAATCTAGTAAAGTCCATCATTGTTGTATGACGTGTTTTCAATCCTTCACCAAGTCTCTGAGTAGCCTACTAAAAATAGTCAGTTACCACCTGTAACCACATTATACATACATACACTTGTTTCACAATACCAACAGTATATTACAACCAATTTGGATCTTTTTACACCACCCAAAGGTCTACAGAATCTTGAACCTTAGCGTTTCTAAATGCACTCTAACTATAAAACATAGACCAAGACATGCCCCAAATGGTAATCTGACTATATAGAAACTTGAGGTGCACGATCTCCAAAAAGAAGCACCTGAATTGGATATTGTTTGATGATGTCTCTTGAGAATTTTGAGACCGGTTCCTCTGCTACTCCAAGCTCCTTATGCACAACCAAGCTCTGATACCACGTTAAGAAAGAAAGAGAAGGAGAGAGCTTGAGCTCTTGCAGGCACACACTCACTCACATAGATGGAGGCAAATCCTATTCTTCTTCTTATTCTATACTAACTAAAGATAACTAGGGGAAAATAACAACATTTAGGGAAACTAGTACAATGGTCTAATGTCAACCACTAGTGAGTGAGGTGAATGGATAAGTGTTTCATCACTCCGATACGTAGATCAACTCGGTGTAGTACAATTGTAGTATCACTGGCAAAGATATGAGTATCCACAAATGTGCCAATGATGATATCACTGCTAGTCATCCAGGACTCCTACATGTTGAGCTTGACATCTCAACATGACAATGAATAGTAAGGCGGCCATCAAGCTTAGTTGAATTCTAATCAATAGCATGGTTATTGGAATGGTTACACAAATAACCTAGGTTAAAACACAAAATCTATTCAAAGCTTGGTATGTGTGGCAATTTCTCTACCAATTTGCCACCACATGTCAATGTTCAGAATGTGATGTTGAAAATCAGTAGAGATGAAGTGTCAAAGGACTAGAAAATTGGTATGGAATATCAAACAGAGCAAATAGCTCTATGGACAGTCAAGGCAAAGAGGGAACTAGGGAAAATTGAGGCTAGTACATATGAACTAACCACAAAGAAACAAAATTTGATCAAAGAACTCTAGGATCATCTCAGTATTTGTAGTAAGAAAGATGCCACCACATTAGCTATTGAGATGACATCAAAAATTTCTTATAAACAAGCTCCTTGACCATCAATTGCAACTGCAATTGTGCTTCCCATGACATCACTCAAAAGATTGTGATAGAATTGTAGGATAGCCCAGAGTTTTGGCACATTTGAACAACCTACCATCCTTACATACACTATTATCAAAAACTCAACTCACATGCTATAGATACTGCATAAGAATAAAGTGGTGGAAAACATGGTTATTGATGCATTGCAAAAGTTTCCAGTACCATACAAAGTACCAATGCTTACATATAGAACTAATAAGATAGACCTAGAGACCATTACATATGGTGGTGTTGCAACAATCTAGATGGGGTGGAATACAATTTTTAGTGCTATTGGTTAGATCATGGCAACACAAACTTCCATCAAGCAGTCTAATATCACCCGTATGGAGGAAGAGCTCGAGTGCAAAATAATGAAGTCTAAGAAACAAAGGAAAGAAAAAATTTCAATAAAAGAATATTTGATCGAAGAGGAATGCAAAAGGGAGAAAATTTAAAACACCTTCAAGGATCTCCAACAACAAGTGAAACAACTGAAGTCCATGGTTCCACTCTTAATTCTAAAAAGTGGAAATTAACTAAAGACATGGCTGCATAGAGGGAGCAACTGGACCAAAAATGGCTACTCTAAATATTTTGAAGGAGTCCATATAGTGTGCTCAAATGATATGTTTTGAATAAATATATTTATCGATATATAATATAAAAAAGTTGATCATGAAGGAACTCTGACCCAAAATTTTAAGATCTATAGAACTTGGTTAACCCAATTAAAGAGGATCTAGAAGAAAAAAGTGTAGGCTCGATTTCATTCTACACTAGCATGCTAGCTAACAAGGCTCTTATTGTGCATTTCACCTACAATGTCGATGATGATGATGATGATGAGGATGAAGAGCAAGACAAGGACCGGGAGACTTAGTGTTACAAGACTGGGCACCCTCCTGTTGTAGTGGTTAGATGCAATTGGTATAGTTGGCATAATGGTTAATTATGTGTTGTCTATTTATTTTTCTAATTGAGTTGATGATGATTTTGTAGAGTGGAATGCAAGGAGTTGACAAAGAGGCGCCGGCAATTACTCTTGGACATTTTATACTCGCACAGTATTTTAGATTTACATTCCAATAATCCACTATGGCTCTGTAAATAATTGTAGTGGGAAATTTCCTTATGGGTCATGCAAGAACTAATGAGATTCACTCATTTACAAAAGTGAAGTGGTTGTAAAAGAGGGGCCTCAATTTTTGGCACCTTAAACTCACAAATAATATATTAAATACGAACTCCCCAAGAGAGGTGCCGTGGAGTTTGGGGTTCTAAGCCTTTCTCTTGCAGATTCTCTTCTCTACTCTCTTATGCTATGCTCTATTTGTTGTGTACTCTCTAATCTAGTCTCTATCCCTTACAATTATCTTACACACTCTTACAATCTTGTCTATGTCAATTATATGTTCTGTGTGTGTGTGTGTGTGTGATAGTCTAGGTGTGTGTGTGTGTGTGTGTGTGCGTGCTTGGAAATTGGAAAAAGAGGTGGATAGGTTAATGGTGATGTTTGTGAGCATTTATTGATCTACTTTGCTAGTAGGGTCATGAATGCTTTGGAGAGAGGCTACACGGAGGCAGAACTCATGATTCTTTCTCTCATGTTTGCGGTGAGAAAGTTTAGATCCGACTTGCTACCAAAACCTTTTGTAATTCTCACTGCTGAAAATTTGTTCCCTTGGGTGTCATCTCAAATAAATCTTAGTACTAGGATCTCAAAGTGGATTATGGAGTTGCAAGAGTTTCAATACTCTTTCAAGGTAGAAGATAGTGTGCGTGCACAATTGGCAGGGATTTTCACTTATAGGGTGCATGAAAAGGAGATCACGGTGCCTGAAGTAAAGATCCTGCCATTGCTACCACAAAAAAGTATTCCAAATTCTCTTACCTTGTTCTTTGATGGAGCTTTTTGATGAGTCACAAGAAAAGCAGGGGGGGGGGCTAGTGTTGCTCAACCCAAGTGGAGAGGTGGTCATGAAAGAGAAGGTTAATCTACCAGGTTCAAGTAGCAACAATGAAGCAGAATACAACACACTACTTCACGGTTTAAAGATGTGCATTGGCCAAGGTATACAACATCTCATGGTAAAGGGGAATGCACTTCTCATTATGAAGCAGATTCTAGGAATTTGGGCATGCCAGAATGAGAGCTTAAGGACAAAAGTTCATGCCATTCGTAGGTTGTTTAATGAGTTTGAAGAAGTGCAACTATATCATATTCCTAGGAAACAAAATGAAGATGCCGATTTACTTGCACAACAAGCAGTTACATGTGTTGAGAAAGAAGTGCAGGTCATCATGGTGGCAGCAGTTATCAAGTAACCGAGATACCAGTGATTGGAGTCATTGGCTCCCATTATTTGCTACATTTTGGAGGGCGAGTTTCCACAAGACTTCACAAGATCTCAAAAGAGGAGACTCATGAAGAAGTCAAGTTTCTATCTCTTCCTAGAAGGCTCCCACTATCAAAGAGGGAAGGATCAAGTGTGCAAAAGAGTACCAACTACCAAGGAAATTCTCGCCATTCTAAAAGGTTTGCATGAAGAGGAATGTGGTGGTCATTTTGCCCAAGAATTAACCGTAAGGAAGATTTTTCTTGCGGGATATGTTTGGCCAAGCTTGCATGTGGATGTCCAACATTGGTGTAAAAGCTATCACAACTGTCAAGTAAACGGAAATAGCAGGTTGGTGCATGGCCCGAGGCAAATAGTGCTTGCAAATGGACGCTATTAAAAATGGGGCATTGATGCTATGGGTCCTCTTCCTAGAACAAAAAATGGTAAACTCTACATTCTAGTGGTTGTAGATTACATGACTTGGTGGGTAGAGGCTCAAAGTGTGGCAAGGGTAAATGGAAAAACATTGAGCAGGTTTGTCTACACTAATATTTGTTGTAGATTTGGCACACCTCTAGAGATTTTTTTTGATAATGGTCCAGAGTTCAAAAAGGGTTTACTCACTGAAGTTTGTGAAGATCTTCACATTCTACATCATCATAGCACACCCTATTACCCATAGTCAAATGGTTTGGTGGAGAAGGCTAATGGTGTCATTGCAGGCATCATTAGAAAGATGGTGAAAAACAAGACAAAGTTGTAGGATGACTTCTTGGATGGTGCCTTGTGGGCATATCGAACCACATACAGGGAGGCCATAGAGTTCACACCATTCCACTTGGTGTATGGTCGAGAGGCCTTGTAGCCTATCGAGCTCACCATTCCAACAATGCAACTTCATAGCAGAGGTGCACAAGATGATCAAGAGGTATGGATGGATTGACTTCTCACACTAATGGATCTTGAGTGGAAAAGAGAATCAGCTTACGAGTGCTACAAGAGAAAATCTCTACAATCAAAGGAGAAGCTTGACAAGAAACTCAAGGACAAAGGCATCAATGAAGGAGATCTTGTGCTAAGGTATGACAATCAACTTGATAATCGTTTTGATGCCAAGTTTGAAACTAGATGGCAGGGACCATACATAGTCAAGAAGGCTTTCAATTCAAGTTACTATCAACTTATGAGCTTGAATGGTAAAGAGCACTTCAAGAAGGTAAACGGGTATCACCTGAAGGGACCATACATAGTCAAGAAGGCTTTCAATTCAAGTTACTATCAACTTATGAACTTGAATGGTAAAGAGCACTCCAAGAAGGTAAACGGGGTATCACCTGAAGCCCTATTTGAGTCGCCTTCTACCTAAGGATCTACCGAAGAACTATCAAAGAGCGACTATCTCATGTAAGTTTTGTTGCATGAAGCATGAGTGTGATAAAAAGCCACACAATGAAAATCATGTCAAGGGACCAGATATCATAGAGGACTCAAAAGCACTCCCTTTGAAAAAGATACTTTATGATGGTACATAAAAATACCATCATCTTGGGGGAGGGCTAATGATAGCCATTTTTTTACTCTCTATAATTACCATAGTAAGCTACCTCACCCTACCAAAATCACCTAAACATTGTGTCTATTCTTACCTTTCACTATACATAGGCGTGTGTGAGTTAGGGAACTTTCCCCATATCTTCTTAAAATACTCAGCTAACTAGTCATTTGGGCTAGCTGAGCCAAAAAAATAAATAAAAACAAAATCCAAAGTATGCTATGGCCCATTGGTGTGTAAATATTTCATTGTATATAGGGCTTAAAAATACAGAATTTTCATAATAATTTTGGTATGTGTTTAAATATTTCTACCTAGGTGTGCGTTATTTTTCTAAGTATGCTATGTATATTTACTCATCATTACCATAATCTTTCTTATCTATGTAATCTATAAAAAATCATTTCATGCAAGATTCTCTTAATTTTTTTGTGAATCCACTCCAAGGAAAAACCTCAAAAATACCTTTCACCACCATCAGTCATTGCCTTTCATTAAATTCCTATTTTCTAAAGGTATTATTTCTTACCTTTTGTAAATAAATATACACCAATTAAAAAAATGAGGACCCTCCTCATTTGATTCCCTATATTTTTATATATTTACTTTTTACATATATAGCCCACACTATTCTAGATTCCATGAATTGTTTATATATACTAGCCCATATTTTTTCATCATATCCATATATTATATTTATGCATAATCCACAACCATGCAAAACCTCTAAGGATCAATAAGGTCATGCTCTCATGCAAGGAGGAGAATAGGCTTTTTGTGAAGACTTTTTTTATGAGGAAACATAAGCTTTTTGGTGAGATTTTTTATATTCATCTCCACTCCGACTTTGAAGAGATGGTTAAAAGACAAAATGTGGACCAAGAGCTGAATAATCATCTCAAAAATTTTCATAATTTTTGAAACTACCACCGGTGAGGTATGATTTTTTTATTGGACCCCAGTCTGCTCACTTTTCTCACAAAGTAGCCCATAGTCTTCTCTCACCTCTTTCCACACTTTTACACACACACACACACACACACACTCATTCCTCTCAATCCCTCACTTATACATGCACCTTCCATATTTTTTCTCACCTTCTTCACCATGAACCTCCCCTCTTACGTCCATAGCTCTCATATGATCTGTACATGTACATACATCATCTCTATGCCTCTCTCTATTACTTCCAAAGTACAATTCCATCTTACCCCTTCTCTATATACATAAAACTCAGCATGTAACCATGCTTAAGCTCTGAAAATTGAGATATCTCATCAACCAAATTTCCATTTTCATCGCGGTAATCAACCTTGATGGTGGTGGCATAAAGAAGACAAGGAGAAGAAGAGGATCGATAGTCATTTTGAGAACCTACACAAGTAAGTCCAAAACTTCTTCAAGCTTCACCATCACAAGGATTTTCTCACTTCATTCAACCATCTTAATTCAACCATCCACCTCATTCTACCCATTGTAAATATATCATTAACTTTCTAGTGATTACTAATACTAACACAAAATAGCCATTGACCTAACCATAAAAGACACCTCACCTCAAGACATGTGCATAGTAACTTTATCTCTCTCTCTCTCTCTCTCCTTTCTTAAAACTCTACTTTCACCTTATCTACCATCAATAATGCTCTCTTTTAAGCCCACATCCATGACTCAAGCAGACAAAGAAGGCCCACAATGTTTTGATATTCAGAAAAAATCATAATCCTGATTTGTTAGCTTGTAAATTAGGATTTCCAAATAATCTTAATGAGGGTCTACAACCTATAAATAGGACCCTCTCCTTCTTGTAAAACAACCCCCAATATCTCACATAGCACTCCAACACTCTATGCGTGAGGAGAGACTTAGGTGTAGCAACCACTTTGTGAGCTTCACTTTTGGTATGAGAGAAGCTTTCAAGCTCCACATTGCAAGTGAGAGAGTGTGAGTTCAAAATCTCAAAACCACTATTGTATATGTTCCTCCATCATCAAAATAAATTGAGGTTTGGTGCATCAAAGTTGTGATTCAATGTTCAAATCTTTGTCCTTCCACTTGTGCGATATGGTTTGGTGAATTCAAGGTGACTTGTGTATTTTAAGTTTCTATCATTTGATCTTGTTTAAGATAGTGTTTTACTGTGTTTTCATTGCCAATTTTGTGTCCATTGTAAGAGGGTATTGTGGTGAGAGGTCTCCCACACCCTAAGAAAGTGTGTTTGTGTGTGTGTTGGCAATGTTTAGCATTCACTTAGCATTGAGTTAGTTTTTGTACAAACTCTACGATAGCATCATAACGAACCATCTCCATTTTCAAGTCACAAATAAGGTATTATGCAAGATCCATTCCTCTCTCTCTCTTCCCTTTTCTCTAGATCTCTCTGCTTCATTTTGTGTGTGTCTTTGTGTGAGATTGCTTGTGTGCATTTTGTTGCACCTCCTTTTGGTTGTGACAAAATCTCTCTTGCATCCTAATTCGCATCCCATAACTAGGTGGTGCCCCTATCTTGTTTGGGTTTGGCTATGGGTTTGTTTTTGTTGTTGTTGTGTTGTGCTTGTGGTGCCCCAGCCCCAATTGAGGAGCACAAGAGCCTTGAGGGGTGTTTAGATGTCACCTCTCTTGTTGCCCACCCCAGACCATCTCAACTGGGCCAATGGTAAAGGGGCCCAAATGAGATATGGTCTATCAAAGAGCAAGGCTAACCAATGGAGCATAAGACCTTAGGTAAGCTAGGGCTGGAGCTTGAGGTGGTGGAAGCCCAACCCAACTCGAGGTGCTACTACTGCTTGTCATGCTTGATGATTGAGGTGCTTGAGGTGCTTGATGATTGAGGTGCTTTAGATACTTGAGGTGCTTCATGATTGGGATGCTTGAGGTGCTTGACATACTTGACATGCTTGAGATGCTAGGGTTGCACTTGAGGTGAGAACCCAACCCAAGCTTAAAGTGATTAAGGGCCAAGCTTGTGGTGGGAATTGGGCCTATGAATGACGGGCTTGAGGTGTCAAAAAGTCAAATATTCAATCCCTACAAGGAGGGGTCAAGCCTTACATGAGGGGGGATGAGAGAGAACACCCACACACTCACACAAGGCATGCATGGTACAAAGAAAGCAGAAGGGACACTTGTCAAGTTCCTCCTCATGTTTCCCTCATGGTGTGCCTGAAGCCTATTGGTTGGCCACCCAAGGGGTCCAGTGATAATTTAGGAGATTTAATAAAATTATTTTTCATTTATCAAGTCCTCTCTCTCAAAGGGGAAAGGGGTACACTTGTCTCAAGGCTACCCTTGCTACTTGTAATGCCTCCTGCTTGTGATTGGCTAGGCCTGGAGGGGTCTAATGATCTTCAAGCATGAGCTACAAGGGGGGGTGGACCCAAGCAAGCTAGGGGGTTTCTTAGGGGGTATACTCACCCACACACACTCACAAACACTCTCATTGTGTGCTATGCAAAGTGCAAGAGCTCCTTCTCCTTCTCCAAGCAAGTAGAGGTTGAGAGCCTACACCAACACTCTTGGCTATGGAGTGCAAATCCAACCAAGAGCCATGCTTCAATGCTTAATCTTTCCATCTCCTTCTTCTTCATTACTATGCTATTATGTATGCT
Organism: Adiantum capillus-veneris; assembly: GCF_014529385.1. NCBI lineage: Eukaryota > Viridiplantae > Streptophyta > Polypodiopsida > Polypodiales > Pteridaceae > Adiantum > Adiantum capillus-veneris. The sequence goes on from NC_140958.1 coordinate 56,929,645, forward strand.
AGCAAGAAGATCTATGATAAGTGAGGAACTAATTCTTTCTCCTATGAAATGTTTCTTCTTCCTCTTCCCTACCATCATTCCCTGCTAGCTCTCTCCACCTTCGAAGGTGTTTGAGGTCTTGGGAGTGAGGCTTGGGATAGTTAAAGCTTTCTTCAAGTTTATGTTATGCTTGTGATGCATGAAGATTTCCATCTTCATTGCATCACCTAGGTCACAAGGAACACAAAGATTGTATTGGAAGAAGTCTCTCTTAATGGAAGAAATCATAATACAAATGCCTATTGGAGGGGGGACCATCTCCATATAAATACGGTCCTCAACTGTTGTCATGTTCTCTAATTCTCTCTCTTGCAAAAGTATTGTTCGTGCCAAGTTAACTAATTGCTATGATTATATTGCTATCTTCAATTATGTTCACCCGCTATTCTCACAAAGTCATTTCTCAAAAGTACTCTCATTTATTTCCGCTACTCTCAAGTTAAATAGGCCAATTCCATTACATTGGTATCATAGCATTTGGTTTCTCTTTTCTTGCTTAGGAAGAGAGGTCCTTAAGTAGCCTATAAATTGTTGATGTTATTAATTATATTAGGGTAAGTGGAACTGGGATCTATTATCGGTATTGTTTAGCCCACTATGTGGGATATGGTGCACACCTCGGTATTTGGAGTTAATAATGGAGTCTTTTTAGACTTGCCTACGGCTTTACCATTATTGAGCCATAAGAAGTCCGAAAGGAGCTAGCCCTTGGCAACTCTGCTATTTTAGACCTACTCCTCTACTCTCTATAATTAACCACTTCGAGTCGTGGGTGTAGATAAGAGCCGATTTTCAAAGGCTAATAAGAGTGAAAACTAAGGTTTTGAATTGCCAAAGCATACACTAAGTACATACATAAATTTTGTTAACATGGCTAACAATAATCAAGAGAGTAGAATGAACATTGATAGCTTTTATTTTGCACATGAAGGTGTTAATGATGATGCTCCCATGTTTGTGAATTATCTCATCACTAGGTTGCAGCAAGCTATGGGCAACCCCGCTTTGCAAGCCAAAGTTACTCAACAACTTCGTGCTTATGGAATTTCCCTTCCTCTCCAAGAGGAGAGAGAGCTTAGGAGGCCTCTTGAAGAGACCCCCAAAAGAAGACTCTCTCCCATTTGAGAGGATGAATCCAAAGAGCAAGAAAGCAATGAAATTTTAAGTTCCTATGAAGATGTGGCTCCATGAAGACTGCGGTCTAGACGATCGTCCAATCCTCGCAAGAGGAAAAGATCAACGTATAGTCCTTCTCCTCATCACTCTGAAAGGCAAGAGAGGAAACAAAGGAAGAAAAGGGCTAGGAAGAGGTCACCCTCTTCTCCTTCTTCTTCACTTTTCTCCTCTTCAGACAAAATCTATGGATATTCTCCTAGAGAATACAAGAGGGGAGGACATCACAAATCATGGCGAAGGTCACAAAAGCTAAAGAAGTTCAAGGAGGGAGGAAACAGTATCTCTTTTCTCACCTATGATGGGACCTTTGGTGCTACCGACAAAGTGTTGGCCTTTATCTAACAATTTGATGCGGCCTTTGGAGATGAGGGCTTCACAGAGTCCTCTAAGCTACGCCATGTAGCTATGCACTTCCAAAAATCAGCTCGTCAAATGTGGGCTAGCCTTCGTGGCAATGGTGAAGCCCCAAAGACATGGAAAACTCTACGAGTTTCCATCATTGTTAGCGGGTACGCCGCGACGGACAATGGAGCACAACGAGAACATAGACCAACAAACTGTCAATCCGAGGACGTAGCTGACCCGACTAGGGCATGGAGGCAATCTCTGGGTTGTCAACCCTGAGCTAGACACGAACAACACTCTACAGTCACTAATCCTACCACAACACTACCATAAAGCAAAGAAACAAACAACGCATCCTACGAAACACTACAAGCTCGAAACAGTCTCAAATCATATCAGAATGACTCGAAATCGGAGGGCAAGACTCACAAGGATATATCCTATATGGCCAAACACCTAAACCCTGAAAACCATAACTATAAGATCTCTAATCGCTGTCGCGATAGACTCAAAACAACAATTTCCAAAGTGTCCGAAACTGATCTACAAAGACATCAACACGAAGAGCTTCTCGCCCTGATTCTAACGACTACTCGATCATTCAGAACAGATGTCGTTTGAGGTACTTACGACCAATATAGCTCATAGCAGGCGGGCTCGCAATGTGGTCCTCGGCTTGCATTGCTTGCGTCGACGCGGAGAGCTCCTCGATGCTAACACGCTCCTACTCTCATATCTGCAATGTGATTAGTGTGCGCGACGGTGTGTGTGCGTGAAGCTCACTATTGTGTGCTGCAGAACCCACGACTGTATATTAATTGAGATAACGTAATGTGTTTTTTTACAAAGCCTTAGGTTTTAGCTTATATACCAAGCCTTCAAACCTAATGTCCAGCCAAATGACCTGAATTGTCCCTAGGCTTCTACAGAGATCAATTACAAGAAACTGAGTTGGCTTTACTCATTATACAAGCATCTGTGGCCAAAATACAAGTGCCGACTTAAAATATGAGGTTCCCATAAACATTACAAAAGTGGCCGTAATGGCTCAAAATAATAATAACGGGATATTCGATGACAACCATGAACTCATATCTTCATGTTGCAACATCCATCTTCATCTTCATTACTTCATCACCATCTTCATATGGAATCTTTATAGAATCTTTGAGGAATCTTAATGGAATCTTTATGGAAACATTGTTGATAGGGCGTCCTTTCAACACTCTCCCCCTCCGAATTCTTGTCGTCCCTGACAAGACCCTATGTCTTTGTTGGCCTTGACGATTTCTTGATGTCTTGGTGTTGATTGAAGTTGTTGTGGCAGCTTCTTCTGCAGTTGGTTGCTTTGCGTGATGTTAAAGCTGCCTTGAAGTTATACCTGTAGTGTATTTAAAGCCTGGAACTCTCCCCCTCTTATTGGTTGTTGTATCTTGAATTGCATGAGGTTGTATCAACTTGTTGGTGCAGCAGGTCGTTGTCATTGTAGCTCTAGTATGCTTTTCCTGTGGTTGTTATCTGGAAGTCGTACCTGTAAGTTGACTTGAAGCTTTGTCAAACTGTTTTTTGGCCTCTCCCTTTTGACTTGTCAGTAGATTTGCAATTAGTAGTGTGGGGATATCGTGGTTCTTCTTGTTTTTGTTGTTATAAAAAGAGTAAAAGTAAAATGTAGCATATATACAAAATGAAGGTCTTGGATACCTAGATAAGACTAAAGGGAAAAACCCAGTGGGAAAAAATGTCTTTAGTCATAATTAAATGCGAGGCTATATGTACTTAGGTTCTGATGTTATAGAGTTATGTTGAGTTAAAGTACATATGGCCATATGGCTACTAGTATGGGCTTGATATACATGGATAAGTGTTAGTAGCTTGAATTCAAAGTCATTGTTGTTGAGCAAAGACTCATAAAACCTGTTTCTGCTTGGTCATCGTCATATGTTTGTGTAAGTGTATGGGTGGAATAAAAAAGAGTGCCTAATGCATATGTCCAATGATGGGACATCTATATGCTTGCACAGAGTTATGCATGTTAAACAAGATGCGGTGCGAGAGAAGAGTATTGATGGGCTCTTCATGGAGTTAGTGTAGTGAGTAAAACATATAGCATGAGTGCTTCAAAAGCTTTCACTACTCACAAGAAGGGTTTTTGCTGTCAAGGTTTCTCCACTCTTCCTCACTATGTCAAGTGCATGAGTGTTTTTGTTTTGGACTACTCCGCCTTCTCCACCTTATATATTATATGGACTTTGACTCTTATGCTCACCTCTTCGAGCATGAGCGACATGACTTTATGTATGCTCAACTCTCCAGCTTGAGCTTATACCTATTAGCTAGACTCATAGAACACAGAAAAATATTAACTTGAAGCTTGGGTCTGACACTTTTCTCATTTAGTGGCTTAGCTGCCCGACTCTAGACTCTTATGCCATGTAAGTTTAATGGCGACTTGGACTTACCTGATCGCGGCCTGAAATCCAATTCCATATGCTTTTGATGTTTAGGCCTTTCTCGTTAGTTTCTGTTTGAGATGCCATGTTGTCCAATACATTGCCATATATCTGCTCTTCATTCCTTGGTAGCAAATTGTGGTTGCTTGATGAGACAATTATTGATGTTGAAGCAATGGTTGATGAAGTCTTCTTCATCCAGATAGTGTTCTTCAAAACTATGACCTTTGCCTTTACCGTTGCTTTCTTTTTGTTGTTAAGAGGCTGTAAAGGAGTTGTGTATCTTTCTTGTTGTGGCCTTAATCGCGAATTTTGGAACCCACATTGTTCTTGGGCCTAGTGTGATCTCCTTTGCCACTTGCCTTGTTTTTTCTTTGACTTGATGGTACCTTGTCTTTAATTTCCAAATATGGTTGTTACTTTTGTAAAAGCCTTGCTCTTGTAGTAATTGACGAGGGATCCATCTATAGGTTGTAGTACTCTTGGGTGTAGCGGGTGGCTGCTCTTGATTTCTTGATGTTTATTGCTTTTCCTGGGTGATTCCTTGATAAGCTACTAACTTAGGTAACCAGATTTGAAAGTTACCCTCATAGAATCCTTGTGCTTCGAGTAACTCGACTGGAATGAATCTTTTGACTTTCTTGGAGGTGATCTTCACTTGACTTTGTTGGGTAGTCTGGTGGAATTCTGATTTCATTACCCAGACTTGTTGTATGGTTTGTCCAGTGGAAGACCTTCTCTTTTGCTTTTTATACCTGTCCTTTCTCTTGGTTGAGTTATGTGATTGACGTTTTGGTCCTGCCTGAGTGGTTGCATTGTCCTACTGATTCCTTGCGTGGATCACATCTTATTTTCCCTCTACTTGTTGTATGGTTTGTCCAGTGGAAGACCTTCTCTTTTGCTTTTTATACCTGTCCTTTCTCTTGGTTGAGTTATGTGATTGACGTTGACGGCTTTGTTGATTCCTGACTGAGTGGTTGGCATGGGATGGATATCGCCAGGCTGTTATCTTGGGCTTGTTGACCCAAACATCTGAATTTCCTTTCTTGTAGCCTTGTGCAATAATTGACTCGCTTGATGTGATCCATCTTGTTACCTTTGCTTGTTGAGGTTGTTCCTGTGATTGTATCCAAATTGGATCATTAAATTTACTATGTGCCTTGGATACTAGCACTTGGTTGACCTGTTTTGACTTCCTTTGGAGACGTTCGGGCGATGGAAACTTTTGTTGATAGACTTTTTGCTTGGGTTTCCATTGTTTTGTTGATGGTTTGGCTTTTGATGTAGAGGCTTTGTCTTGCACTTGCATTGGCTGGGCTAGAGACTGTGGGCTTACTTTAGCTTTTCCTTTTTCAATAGCCAAGAATCTTTGAACTGTTGTAGGCTTGACCTCTGCTGCCACTTGATAGCTTGTCGTGATGACCATTGTTGAAGATTCAGGCTCGTCTTCAAAGACTTGTGCCCATGGCTTGGACAAAATCAAGTGTGTTCCCATTTGTCGAGAATCTACCACCAAGAATTTTTCTTTGACATTCTGCGAGTGTAGTTGGAGAGTAGCTTCTGCAATCCCAATACTTATAATATCCACTTCAGGTGAGAGATTTACCTTTATCTGAATATCATAAAGCTTTGGCTTACCTAGAAGTAACCACATGCCATATGACATGACATTAGTCGTGGAGTTTGTATCAATTTCTACCATAAAATTCATCTTGACTCTGTCTTGTGCACTTAGCAAAAAGTTGATCTTCTTTGGTACTAGATTGCCTATGTTCTCTTGAGTGACTTGAGAAATCTTTGGCCTGGACTCCTTGTCATCTTCTTCTTCATTGTTCACACTTCTGAGTTCATCTGTGTGTTCTAGCTCCTGCTTGACCACCATTTCCTCTGATATGTCTTTTGGAGAGACAAAATCAGCATTTGGTTCCTGTAGAGTCATAGGCTCTTCTTCCTCGACTTCAACTGTTGAAATGTCACCAATAGTGTCTGAACTTCCTGCCACTTGCTGCACCTCTTCTTTGATTGATTCCAAGTCTTCATATTTCTCGTTTGTAGGCGCTGGACGTGAAGCATCTTCTTTGGATCTTAGACCTTCTTCCTGCAACTTTGCTTCGTTGACTTGCGGCTCCTCCTTTGTACTATGCATTCTAGTTTGTTAATAATAAGTGTGTTATCGCACATGATCGCAAAGAGCACCTATTTCATATTCCCTAGTATTTAGGTATCTGGTATTGTGTTATCCCATAGATGATAACCATTCAACTACATCATCACATCAACACCTCACACATAACCCTTAGCATGTATACCCATTCTCATCGCGCAAAATTTTGTCGGTGTGGTCTCATTAACACAGACATCCAAAGTAGCCAATATCTGAGTCCACCACTCTAGCGGTTCTAATGCCTCTTCGGAAAAGGTTTCTCTTATGTAAGCATATCTTCTAAGACCCTCTCTAAGGCATTCTCATTTCTCCCAAAGTCACTACACTCGATGTCCGCACATCCAGATTTTTTCTTTTTGCCCATCACGGATGGTCTGTTGATCCACTTTGTGTTGCAGAATCAAAATCTTCCACGGGTGTTCTAGTTACATCTTGGTACTATGATTTCTCATATTTACACGTGTTGTGGTTTCAGCATGTCTCAAGTATAGATAATCATAACCCCAATCTTGTACCATCTTGAGTTTCCTCATGAATGGTCTTCCAAGGATGATTTCATAGTTATTTTTCTTGCCAAAGTCAACTATTGCAAAAGTATGCGCATACTCTATACCACAAGAAGACATCACTATCGCTTCTAGCAATCCCATGGTCTTTCCACATGCCCATCAGCTAACTGTAATTTTATTCTGGTTGTTCTAAAGGCGGGACTACCCCATTTCTCCCATATTCTTTTTGTTGCTATGGCAATTCCTGCTCCGCTGTCAAGTATAGCTCTCGTTTCAATCCCATTGTACTCGACAAGCAAAGTGGCATTACCATCTTCTCCTTCACAGTACTCTCCTACTTTGTTCAGAGGTACCGGTCTTACATTTGATCTAGGCTTCTCGATCTCATCTAGCTCTTTTTCCAGGAACCTTAACGAGCTTTTGATCCCAATATTTTCCAAGCATTTTCCTATATCCGTCCACATAGTTGGCCTGATTTTCAAAAGTTCTGCCAACGTAATTGTGCACTTCACTGGCGTGGATAGCAAGTCAGTCAAATTTTTTGTGTCCAATTCCTTTGTCCCTCCTAGCCTCTGTGATGGAACTCTCACAATCTCATACTTTGCCTCAAAATCTTCCATGTACTGTGGCAAAGTTCTTAACGATGGAGGTCTACTATCTTCGGAGGCTATCGATCGTACATCACCATAATATGACCTCACATCAACACTCATTTGTGGTCTATCTAATGTGATTTCAGGAAATGGTGTTGGTCCAGCATCCTCTTCTCTTTTTTGGGCATCTCGGACAGCCTTCCATAACTCCTCTGGCCACTGCTCCTCAACTATAGGAACATAGGGTGGGAAATCCCTCATTGATTCATCTTTTGTATTTTGGACTACCCTTGAGTCTTGCGACCTTGGCAGTGTTTCTTCCCTATGATCCACCTCTTCTCTAGGAAATTCCTCTACTTTAATGCTCTCATCTTTAGGCACTTGGGTGACTATCCTATCCTTCAATTCCGGTGGAGGTGGTTCTAGCAATGCTTGAGTAGTTTTAATGAGCTTCTTACACATTTCTAGCCTCTGCTTCTCTAGTTCGGGATAAGGATGGGTCGCCCATCTTTGTTCTAAGGTCTGTCTAATTGCCAATCTAGCCTCATAAGCCTGTAAAATTGTGTCTAAAGGCTCATTCACTTTGTCCACTAGGACAAATCCTCCTGAACTAGCACTCTTGGGTGCTTCAGCTTGTTTAAGGGTTTCAACTTCCCTTTGCTATGTCTGTTGCTCTTGAGTTGTTTCCAACTCAGCTGTAACAACCTTTTCTTCTCCTTTCTCCCTTTCTAGTCTCGCTTTCATTCTAGTCCTTCTTGCTCGTCTAGAGTTTCTACGCCTTTTGGAACTCTTACTAGTCTCTCCATCTGTAGGCTTCTGCTCTTGCACTTTTGCTTGTGCTCTTGTGACAATGTTTACTGGAGAAACTTGCTTACTTTCATCTTCAAGTTGTTTAAGCACCTGCTCTTTTGTAATGGTTTCTTGCTCTGTTGTTGTTGTCGTCTCTCCTTTTGTTGCGGCTCGTTCTTTCTCTAATTTGCTGGTAGAAGGAAAGGTAACATGTGGTTGCATTTTACCTTTCTTTCTTGGATTCTTAGGACAATCTAAAATCATATGTGTGATTGCACACTCATTACAATATACATTTATCATGATATCATGGTGTGGACAATCCTTAATCAAGTGATCACTACTACCACATCTGTCACATGGACGTATTGGTTATTGTGGCAATACTTGATATTGACCTTGAAGTGGCCCCTGATCTACCACATATCTTTCTATTTGAATCTCATGACTCACACATGCATTTCTAGCAGCTATGGGTCTTTCACTTAAGAACACTTGTTCCGCTACAGGATGATATCTAGGCGGTTGAGACATAACATGCTCAAACCCTGGTGGAGTCTTAGGTTTATATTCAGGACAATGTTGCATCGGATGGTCCCCTCCACATGTCATGCACCTTCGTTGTTGAGGAATTCTATAGGCTGGTACTCTGTCAGAGTGGTTGATGCGTTGCATCACATTCTCTATGATTTGCTCCTCAACATTTACTTGGTTTTGTCCTAGATTCCCTCTTTGATCCTCAAGATCAGCGGTTTTCTTTTTCTCACTCGCATCATTCATCTTCTTCTGACCATCTTCATAGAATTTGCAATTGTCAACTAGGTCAATTGCCGCTTTGGTCACCTCTTCCAAGGTTTGGTATCTTTTCATGTATAGGTCCTTTTGGAGATTCTCATTCCTAAGCCCTCTGATGAAGCATAGGATCTGACGTTCTGGCGTGGATAACTCTTGGGTAGGACATCTAGCAACATATTGCTTGAAACGCAGTATTGCATGTCGCAATGTTTCTGTTTCGCCTTGTTTAAATTCCTGAATCTTAGGAAGGGTGTTATGTTTTATGCCCCTCTTGGAGAATTCTTGAACAAATTCATCCAACATTTTCTCAATGGTTGTGAACTCTCTTCGGTTCAATAGTTCAAACCATGCTTGTGCATTGTCCTCCAATGTAAGTCCAAAACTCTCATACTGCATGTGGAAGTCCTCTACTCGTTCTGCTCGTAGGACTTTCTTGAAAGCCGAGACATGGGCGTATGGGTCTCCTATGCCATTGTACTTTCTATTTACCCATTTTCTTAGCTGAGATGGTCTTATACTTTGGGGTGCAAAGTATGGAACCATACTCCTCTCTGGTATCGTTTCATCTCTCGTTATCGCTCTAGGAGGAAATCCAGGTGGTTGTCCCCTCTTTGGAATTCTCTTAGAGGTTCCTGTGTTTGGTGGATGTATCTGAGGTCCTTCATTGACCAAATATCCACTCATCTCTAATTTGGTTCGCGGATTTGTGCTTTCTACAGCTCTATATTCTTGTCCATACTTGTCAACAAATAAAGATGTCCATTGTTGGTCGACCTCGTATGGATAGACATATAAGAGCTTGTACTCTATCAGCTCATCTGGGTAAGGCTCTAAGCAATTGTAAAGGTTGAATTGATTTCCATTAATATACCTATATAGTCCTTCACTTTCATGGTTATACGTCCAAACTCTCTCCATAAAATTGGTCTTTATGTACTGTAGGTTTGGAAGATCTATTATGGGCGGGTGCTCATCTATCCCTGCAATCCATGTGCTTGTATAAGCTGAGTCTGAGTCTGATGTAGACATGACTTCTAGGCTTAACAGATCTAGCTTACTATAGTAATACCTCTCTCAGTGTGTTCAAGTGTTTTGGTCAAGGAAAATCTAAAACTATGTCCAAAACCGTGAGTGTTTTCTCACAATTCTCTCAAATTGTCGGTTTTAGACACCCCTGACCTCCGGATGCATTTTGAGGCCTTAAACAACGTTTTTTTTCAAAACTGACCAAAATGTTGTTGGGGTATAAAGACTAATGTGGTCGCCTAGTTAAGTGGGCGGGCCGCTAGGTATGTACACATATTTTTTTGTAAAAACCTAATAAGAACTCACTATGCTCTACACATTACAGTAGAGCGAGTTCACCATATCGTCGTGCTCTTCTTCTCGCACTCTCTCTCGCGTCACACTTCCGCTCGTACTCCTTTAACTGGTATCAGATCTCAGATTGAGGCTCGGGGCAGCACTACAGGAGGCTAGAATCACCAGCTCAGATTGGAGTGAAATTCGACAAGCATAGACACCGCCCCAAATCCAGTGGGAGTTTCCAAAGGGCTTGGTGTTCTCAGAATTTCATTCTGAGGTCATCTCAGCCACCGTTCGGCTTCGACAAAGTTCTGCGCAGGCCATTTTCGACTACGTGGTCTCGGCGACTCTGCAAATTTCAGGTTTCGGCCTATGACTGCAGGTGTTGAGGATATCGGCACTCCCAGAGTGCTGATTTGTGGCTGTCTACACATAGAATAACGGCTCACAGTTCTTGGAGGCGTGTCACATACTACACGGACGCATCTACACACAGACTGTAGGCGACATCCACTAGTTCATCAGGTAGCTTGTGTTTGCTGCTTCATATTCCAGATTTCATCCTGACATTGCAGGTACTTCCACATGGGATGTATTGTCAGAGATGATGTATGTCTGTTGAGGGTTTGTTGGCTGTGAGTCACGCAGCAAACAACCGCCGCAGCGGTTACAGCATATAGTGGGAAATTTGTGGATGTATGACTTTGTGGGAAATCTATGTATTGTTAGATTTACTGTAGCCTTTGTTGAGGGTCGAGTGAGGTTTTATTGAGATGGGGGATTCTCGAATGTTGAGATCCTTTCGGTGATACAGGTCTTGGAGCGATCCCTCGAGCACCCTTAGATAGGCAGCTAGGATGTATTGGCTGTGAGTTAGACAGTTGGGATTGCATATTTTCTTTACTGCCATTGAGGCATTGTCGCAGTCTATGCTTACAGGACAGTGAGAGACAGTACAGGTGCAGGACAGATTTACCCACAGCTTACAGTGTTAGAGAGATAGTGGTTTTTTGAGCTTTTTTTTTTTTGTTTTTTTAGTACACCAGAGCCATTTTACAAAGGAGACTCTGCCAAAATTTATGCAGAATCTGAAGCTTCCTTGGTTCATTTAACAGGTTGATATTGGTTCAGAGGTCAGTTTACAGGGGAAACTCTGTCGAATTTTTCCCAGGAAAGTAAACTACTGTGAAGCGTAGCTATGGCTGGATCACAGGACACTGCTCTTTACAATATCAAGAAGCTGGATGGAACCAATTTCCCATTGTGGAAGAAGCACATTTGGCACTTGTTGGTACAAAAGAAGCAAATAAAACCTATAAAGCTCAAGGGGATAAAACCAGAAGATATGGACGAAGATGAATGGAGCGAAATGGATGAATTGGCACTTTCTACCATTATGGTGACTTTGGCAGAAAGCGTTTACTTCAATGTAGCAGACGAGATGTCGGCTTATCAAGCATGGACAAAGCTGAGTGATCTTTATGAGAAGCAGAGTACAGCTTCACAGGTATACTGGCTTAAGAAGCTTGTTGACTTGAAGATGAAAGAAGGGACCCCTATGTCCAATCATCTCAATGCATTCAACACCATCTACAGTCAGTTGTCAGCTCAAGGTGTCAATTTTGATGAACTTGTTAGAGCTGTGTTCCTGTTGATCACATTGCCGGAAAGTTGGGACACTTTTCGCACAGCTGTGAGTAATTCTGCACCTCCAGATGGTTTGAACATAGCAGGTGTAGAAGGAAGTCTGCTTACTGAAGAAACCAATAGAAAGACAATGGACAAAGGCAAAGGAACAGCCTTAGTTGTCAGCGGAAGGACAAAAGAAAATTACAAAGGTGGAAAGAGGAATCAGTCTCGTAGCAAGTCCCGCAGTGCTAAAGGCAAGAGTGACATAGAATGCTACCATTGTGGCAAGAAGGGTCACATGAAAAGAGACTGCAGAGAATGGAAAGCAGAAAAAGACAAAGAGAAAGCAGAAGACCATGGTGAGAAGAACAAGTCCTCAGTGAAGATTCAAGAAATAAATGTGACAAACACTGTTGTAGAGGATGACAGTCTAGTGTCAGGAGATATCTACTTCTTGAAAAATACAATGGACTCAGCTCTTCTTACAGCATCTGATGGAAATGCAATGAGTGACTGGATTACAGACTCAGGGGCATCACTTCATGTGTCTCCAAACAAGGAGTGGTTTACCTCTTATGTGACCACTAAAGATTATGTTCGGCTAGGCAATGGGCATACATGTGAGATCTTAGGCATTAGAGATGTTCAATTGAAGTTTCAGAATGGCTCTTCTTTCACGCTGAAGAATGTGAGACATGTTCCCGCAATTACAAAGAGCTTGATCAGCACAGGTTTACTTGATGATGCTGGCTACGTCACCACTTTTGGATAGAACATGTGGAAGGTATCCAAGGGTTCTATGACAGTAGCACATGGAGTAAAGTCTGGAGGACTTTACATGATTTATGTATCAAATGTCTCTAAAAATGTAATCAATGTAACCGAGCAGCCGAACGTTTCTTTGTGCAATAGCCGGTTAGGACATATGTCCAAGAAGGGAATGGAAATCTTGTCTCGTTCTGGTTATTTTCCTGGATTGTCATTGAATGATTTTGAATTCTGTGAACATTTTCTGTATGGTAAGCAAACACAGCAGCCACATAAGCATAGAAGCAGTAGAAGAGATACACAATTGTCACTTGTTCATAGTGATTTGTGTGGACCTATGCCTAACCTATCTCTAGGGGGAGCTTCTTACTTTATGACATTTATAGATGATTACTCGAGGAAAGTATGGGTTTACTTTCTCAAGCACAAGGATGAAGCGTTTAGTGTTTTAAAAACGTTTGTGACACTTGTGGAGAATCAGAGTGGCAAGAAGCTTAAATGATTACGCACTGACAATGGTGGAGAGTATGTTTCAAAGGCCTTTCAGGACTTTTGTGAGTCAAAAGGTATAAAACGTGAACTTACTGCTCCTTACAATCCTCCTCAAAATGGTGTTGCTGAGAGGATGAATAGGACCATACAAGAGAAGGTCAGAAGTATGTTGTCTAATGCACAACTGCCAAATGGGTTTTGGGCTGAAGCTGTATCAACAGCTGTTCATCTTATAAATAGATCTCCTAGCAAGGTTTTGCAGAAGGATTCAGTGCCAGAGATGGTATGGTCAGGCAAAATGCCCTCATAAGAGCATCTCGGAGTCTTTGGCTGTGAGGCATATACTCACATTCCAAAGGAATTTAGGAACAAACTTGAGCCAAAGAGTAGAAAGTGCATCTTTCTAGGCTATGGTAATTCTGGTGAGATGGGGTACAGACTTTGGGATCCCGAATCCAGAAAGGTTATCCGCAGCAATGATGTTCACTTTAATGAATCCAAATATCATTCTAAACCAGAGAGGGTTGAGGAGATTAGAAGAGTTGTCTTCCAAGAAGATGGACCTGCACATGCAAGACTAAATGTCAGGGCTCAAGAGGAGCAAGGACAGGATAGATTGGAACCACAGGTTGTGGCAGAGCCTGAGCCACCTATTTTGCGTAGATCTGGCTGTATCACGCGACCTCCTGATCGGTTTGTTCCATCTATGAACTATGTCATGTTGACTGATTGCAATGAGCCTTCATGTTACAAGGAAGTAGTGCAAATGAAGGACTCTAGGAATTGGCAATTGGCCATGCAGTCAGAGATGACAGCTCTACATAAAAACCAGACATGGAAGCTAGTTAAATTACCACAGGGCAAAAAGGCTCTACCTTGTAAATGGGTTTACAGGTATAAGATCACCGCTCATGATAGTCAGCCAAAGTACAAAGCAAGGCTTGTTGCCAAGGGCTTTAAGCAAGAACAAGGCATTGACTTTCATGAAGTCTTCTCTTCGGTGGTCAAGATGACTACATTGAGATGCTTTCTTGCATTGGTTGCCATATTAGATTTGGTGTTGCACCAAATGAATGTCAAGACAAGCGTTCTTGCATGGTGATTTAGATGTGGAAATTTATATGCAGCAGCCAGAAGGGTTTGTTGAGAAAGGCAAGGAAGATTTGGTATGCCAGTTGTTAAAGAGTCTTTATGGCTTAAAACAATCACCGAGGGCATGGTACCATAAGTTCCACAAGTTTATGCTTTCTCAAGGCTACAAACGTAGTGAGTTCGATCACTGTCTATATACAAATAAGGCTAAGGATGGCAGTTGGCTGATCCTTATTTTGTATGTGGATGACATGTTGATTGCTGGCAAGCACTTGGAAGAAATTTCAGCTTTGAAGTCAAAGATGGAAAAATCGTTTGACATGAAAGACATGGGTGAGGCAAGTCATATACTTGGTATGCACATTGAGAGAGACAGATCAAAGAAGTTGATTTGGTTATCTCAAACAGAGTATATTGACAAGTTTTTGCAAGGTTTCAATATGGAGAAGGGAAAAGAATTGAGTGTTCCATTGCCACCATATGTGAAACTTAGCAAACAAGATTGTCCTGTGTCTGAGGAAGAATAGGCTGAAATGGATAAGATTCCATATGCGTCTGCAGTGGGTAGTTTGATGTATGCAATGATTGCTACTCGCCCAGACATTGCATTTGCAGTGGGAGTAGTAAGTCGATACATGTCAAACCCAGGCAAGAAACATTGGGAGGCAGTGAAAGGAATATTGAGATACCTGAAAGCTACAAAGAGTATGCGCATATGCTATGGGAGTCAGGAGCTAAGTGTAAAGGGTTTTACAAACTCAAATTATGCAGGTGACTTAGACAACCGAAGGTCTACGTCAGCGTATGTCTTTACATTGGCTGGTGGAGCAGTATCATGGCGTTCTAGATTACAAGATTGTGTTACTCAGTCTACTATAGAGGCTGAATATGTTGCAGCATCAGAGGCATGCAAAGAATCAATTTGGCTTAATCGACTAGTAACAGATTTGGGAATCAAAGAAGAGATGCCTGTGTTATATTGTGATAGTCAAAGTGTTATACAATTGGCTCGCAATCCAGTTTATCACTCAAAGACAAAGCATGTGGATGTGAAGTATCAATTCATCAGGGAAATGCTCGAGGATAAGCAACTTCAGCTTGTCAAAGTTCACACCACAGAAAATCCTGCTAATCTACTTACAAAAGGACTTCCCTCAGAGAGCTTTGCGCATTTTCGCAAGCAGTTAGGTGTAGGGTAGTACATCACTTCTCTACATCTCTTGTATATTAGCTTGTATAGTAGCTTCTCTCACACTTAAAGTACCACATTGGACTTCAAGTGGGAGGTTGTTGGGGTATAAAGCCCAATGTGGTCGCCTAGGTAAGTGGGCGGGCCGCCAGGTATGTACACATATTCTTTTGTAAAAACCTAATAAGAACTCACTATGCTCTACACATTACAGTAGAGCGAGTTCACCATATCGTCGTGCTCTTCTTCTCGCACTCTCTCTCGCGTCACACTTCCGCTCGTACTCCTTCAAATGTATGATGTTGGCAACCATTATGGTCAATTTACTCTAAGATTTGTAGTGCTGCTCTCAAGCTACGTTTTGATAAAAAAAGTTTTGGAATCAGAGTCCGTATGTGAAAGTTATGACCAAAACAGTGAGATGTAATTTGGAAAGTTGCTCTATCTGATGTTTTTGCAAGTGGTCAGTTTGAACCCAAAATTGGTGTGTGCACTCCTTAGGCAATGATAAACCTAGTGGTATAGTTGGTTTCAAAAATTTTCTCAACGTCTATCGCGATAGGCTCACCAAGTACCCCTTGCAGATGTCCAAATGCACTCAAACTTTGTGTACAGGGTATAATGGGCCTTCTGAACCCAAATATGAAGTCAGATTTGATTTTTGATTTTTCTACAGTGAATTTCTGAGTCTATCACGATAGACTCATCAGAGTGTTACTGGGATACAGTTTTTCAATTGTTTTTACAGATTTGAGTTCCCCCTTCTCTTGAGATACTACTCACCAAGTTTCAACCAATTTGGAATACTTTTCCTTTGTAACTTGCATCAAACAACAGTCTCTTTTCTGATCTTATGAAGTAATCCTCTTAGATGCACTTACAATACTCCAAATTTACTCAAAATTTAACCATAGGCTCACAAAAACATGTAGAACAAGGCTCTAAGGTCATTTTTCAAAAAAATTAATTTTTGTGAAAAAGCCCTAGTCTATCGTGATAGACTCAGCAAGTTCTTCAGTTTTGAAAATTTTCGAGATTTCTCTTCACCACTGTGTTCCCTATACTCTGTACACCTTGCTCACCAATTTTCACTTGTTTTGGACTTTTTCTTAGGTCTCTAACTCCAACTCTAGAATTCTGAGTCTATCTAATCACTAGAAAATAGACTTGGGATGACTTCCCAATGTCCAAAATCCACCAAATTTTGTGTGTAACCTCGTGAGAGGCTAAACAAGCTATGCTCCAGAGGGTTTTGAAAAATTCAATTTCTTTGGCCCTGCTTTGAGTCTATCGCGATAGACTGAGCAAGTACCCCTTTTATAGGTCAACCTTGAACTTTGACTATACCACTGTGTTCCAACACCTCTCCTTAGTCCTCCTACCAATTTCAAGTGGTTTGGACTTTTACTTTGTCAGTTAGACCAGATCTGGTGTTTTCTACAAGTTGATCCTCTCAAATGGTCTTAGACCCACTTTCTGATGTCCAAATGCATTCAAAATTTGTATGTGTCCTTGATAGCACCTTTCCAAGCTATGCCATAGAGGTTTTTGAAAATTTTAGTTTCTATCAGTGGGTTCTTAGTCTATCGCGATAGACTCACCAAGTATGCTAAAATGACACTTTTTTCAAATTTTCTCTTCAGAGATGTGTTCCCTACCCTCTATAGATCATGTATACCAAGTTTCACAAGGTTTGGAAATTTGGTCCAGTCCCTTTACCCAATTTTTCTCTAAAGTCTGACTCAAAACACCAAACTTGAGGTTTGTTGGTCAAGCAGGTGTCCAAGTACACTCCATTTTTGGGAGCAACCTTGTATTGATGTGTTTTACCTGTGGTATGAGGGGTTTTACCTGATTGTGAGTCTATCTCTAATTCACCAGTCTATCGCGATAGACTGAGCAGAGAGCCACTGGGAAGTGATTTTTTTTCTGTTTTTAGACAGTTTGGTTCCCAATGCCCTTAGAAGCCTATCCCCAAAGTTTCATTCAATTTGGACTTCTTTTCCTTTGGATTCAAGTATTTCACAATTCACTTCCTTACACTCAGAAAAAGCAAATTCCCACTTAGATGCACAAGCACTGATGCAAATGCTTTGAAATTTCACATACAAGCTCTAGAGCATATGAAAAAAAAAGTATCAAACTTTTTTTTTTGAAAATTGCAGATTTGGTTTTAGATTTTTGTTTTTTGGGTTTTTTAGAGTTTTTTTTTTTTTGGATTGACCAAATCTGTGTTTTCCCCTACCTTAAGGTCTCCAATGCAAAAACAAGCACTCAAATCGGCTCTCCAACGACCATTTTAGAGCACTTTTACCATAATCAGCACAATTCTGCCTTTTGTGTTTTCAAGCACATTTTCATGTCAAAATTGCTCTAGATCAACATCAGATGTCCTACACTACCTAAAGTCCTACTTTGGATGGTTGAATGGTTGTTTTTGCTTTGTGGCAAGCAAACAGCCTCCTGCTTACCTTTTGCGTTTTTCTTTGCGTTTTTTTTTTTTTTCTTTCAAGCTCTTCACAACCAAACACACAAACCATAAAACCTAATCTAAACACACAACAAAATAATATAACCATACCTCAACCTCATGGTGGACCACCTCGGCGAGACGCAGGCTCCCTGGCTATCCTCTGACTTCCCACTAAGAAGGTAAATGGTGACAACACTCTAGAAAACTCTAGAGAAACGCTATACTATCAAACACGAGTGATGCGGTCTACGCCAGTTTAGGCGCTTTGGTCCCCGGCAACGGCGCCAATGGTAGCGGGTACGCCGCGACGGACAATGGAGCACAGCGAGAACACAGACCAACAAACTGTCAATCCGAGGACGTAGTTGACCCGACTAGGGCATGGAGGCAATCTTTGGGTTGTCAACCCTGAGCTAGACACTAACAACACTCTACAATCACTAATCCTACCACAACACTACCATAAAGCAAAGAAACAGACAACGCATCCTACGAAACACTACAAGCTCGAAACAGTCTCAAATCATATCAGAATGACTCGAAATCGGAGGGCAAGACTCACAAGGATATATCCTATATGGCCAAACACCTAAACCCTAAAAACCATAACTGTAAGATCTCTAATCGCTGTCGCGATAGACTCAAAATAGCAATTTTCAAAGTGTCCGAAATTGATCTACAAAGACATCAACACGAAGAGCTTCTCGCCCTGATTCTAACGACTACTCGATCATTCAGAATGGATGTCGTTTGAGGTACTTACGACCAATATAGCTCGTAGCAGGCGGGCTCGCAATGTGGTCCTCGGCTTGCATTGCTTGCGTCAACGCGGAGAGCTCCTCGATGCTAACACGCTCCTACTCTCATATCTGCAATGTGATTAGTGTGTGTGCGTGAAGCTCACTACTGTGTGCTGCAGAACCCACAACTGTATATTAATTGAGATAACGTAATGTGTTTTTTACAAAGCCTTAGGTTTTAGCTTATATACCAAGCCTTCAAACCTAATGTCCGGCCAAATGACCTGAATTGTCCCTAGGCTTCTACAGAGATTAATTACAAGAAATTGAGTTGTCTTTACTCATTATACAAGCATCTGTGGCCAAAATACAAGTGCCAACTTAAAATATGAGGTTCCCGTAAACATTACAAAAGTGACCGTAATGGCTCAAAATAATAATAACGGGATATTCGATGACAACCATGAACTCATATCTTCATGTTGCAACATCCATCTTGATCTTCATTACTTCATCACCATCTTCATGTGGAATATTTATAGAATCTTTGAGGAATCTTAATGGAATCTTTATGGAAACGTTGTTGAAAGAGCGTCCTTTCAACAATCATGAAGCAATCCTTGCAAGCGATGCAAAGGACAAAGTGCTTACCAAATGGCGCAGCTTGAAGCTTCTCTCTCATGAGTCTATCCACAAGTATGTAGACAAGTTTTGGGATTTACATCTCAAGGCTACTGTCTTTCAAAAGGTAGACTTTGCCGAGCGAAGGCAACAATTCTGTGTGGGATTACCTGAAGAGATGGCCGAATACATCAACTCTCAACGGTCTGGTACTATTAGCAAAGTAATCCATCACACCATGGTTGCTTCATGCATCAATTTCCATCAAGGGGTTAGACGTAATGTCAAGCCCATGGAAAATAAAGACAAAAATGATGCAAAGGGGAAGACCAAAGTTCAAAATTCTTCCCAAGGCACTTCCAACAACAACAACAACAACAATCGTTCCAAGTAGAAGGGAATTTACACAGGTAAAAACAAACTCTCTCCTGAATCTTGAATCTTTTTGCAAGGACCATAAGTGTTTCAAGTGTGGGGAGCAAGGACATGGCTATTGTTCTTGCCCCAAGAAGGATACTAGCAATGAGTCTCCTAGGGCTTCCACCATCGAAGCTCCAAAAGAGGATGCTCATTGCAAAGGATCATCACTTTCCTATGCTTGGGGAAAGGTAAGAGAGCATTGCCTTCATCTTGTTTGACCCTGGCTCTACTCACAACTTCATATCAACGGAGTTGGCCACCAAGTTGGGCATTCAAGCTTTTGAAATGGGAGATATGGTAATGGCTGATGCATCTTTCAAGGGAAAGCAACAAGCCTCCATTACTCCCTTGATTGGGAAGTTGAGGCTTCATGTCCAAAGCTATGTCGACAAAGAAGACTTCTTCATCTCTCCTCTCCAACATGAGGATGCTATCCTAGGGGCACCATGATTTGATTGCATGGCTACCAATATGAAGTTCCCTAAAAGGAGAATCTACTTCACCTACAGGGAAAAGAACATGTATATAGACGTTAGTGAGCATGGTCACACTATTCCACTTGTAAATCCTCTTGCTTTTGATAAGTCAATGAAGAGCTCAATTTCTGCGTACATTATTTTTGTCAAAGAGTCTCTAAACGATCCCAATGTTTCATCAAATGTAAATGGTAGGAATAAAGAAGAGCTAGACTTGTCTAATATGTGTTCATCGATGATATCCCTATGGATTTACCTCCAAAATGAGTGGATGATGACCATCGCATTGAGCGCCTAACAAGCTCCTTATCGAATCTCGCAAGCTCAACAAGAGGAGATCATGAGGCAAGTACAAGAATTGGTAGACAAAGATATGGTGAGGCCTAGTTCCTCTCCCTTTTGTTCTCCAGTCCTTTCAATGCAAAAGAAAGATGGTACATACCGTATGTGTGTGGACTATCGAGCACTAAACCATATCACTATCAAAAACAGATTTCCCATGCATCAGGTAGAAGATATGTTTGATAAGCTATAAGGCTCTACCTACTTTAGTAGGATTGACCTTAAGAGTGGCTATCATCAAATAGGATAGTGGATGAAGATATCCTAAAGACCACGTTTTGCACAACGTTTGGTCTTTATGAATATCTAGTCATGCCTTTTGGCTTGACTAATGCACCAGCTACGTTCAATCGTCTAATGGAGAAAATTTTTAAACCTTATCGTAAATTCACTAGAGTGTTGTTTGATGATATCATAATCTACTCCAAGTCTTTGGAGGAACATAAGCAACATCTCCAAGTGATTTTTTAAGCATTGAGGGAGAATAAGCTTTTTCTTAACCAAAAGAAAATTGAATTTTTCCTTCAAGAGATTCAATACTTAGGTCACATTATCTCTCAAGATGGTATCTGTATGGATCCATCAAAGTTAGAGATAATAAAAGCATGGCCTAACCCAAGGAATCTACATGAGCTAAGAAAATTTATTGGTATGTGTGCATATTATAGACGTTTCATAGCAAAATTCTCTCAAGTAGTAGGACCACTACACGACTTAACTAGGAAGAACGTTAAGTATGTATGGACTACTAAGGAGCAAAATGCTTCTGATAAGCTCAAAGAGAATCTTACTTCCCAACCAATCCTCGTACTTCTGGATCTCTCAAATCCATTTGAGGTCCAATGTGATGCTTGTGGCGATTGCCTTGGAGCAGTTTTTCTTCAACAAGGGAATGCCATAGCAGATGAGAGCCGAAGGCTCAATATTGGATAAACGAGTCTTGGGCATTTCTGAGAAAGATCTTTTAGCTGTTCTACATGCCCTAGACACATGGAAGCACTACTTATTGGGGGCTCCATTCATTCTACAAACCGATCACCAAAGTCAAAAGTATTTCATGACGCAAAATTAGCTTTCCCACATACAAATGAGGTAGACAAAATTTCTTTCGCAATTTAATTTTCATATTGCTCACATTGCTGATACGCACAATCAAGTGGCAGATGCACTTTCACGATGACCAAAAGTTAATGCGGTGTCTATAGCTACTCACAATGATCTATCTTCTATGATAGATGAGTATGCTACTAACCCTGACTATAGAGACATAATGTCAGCCCTTGCTTTGGGGAAGAAATAGGAACCAGTCACCTTGCAGGATGGTTATATTCTCCACGACAATAGGATATGTGTTACACATTCCCTTCGTGAGAAAGTTATGTATGAATCCCATGCTCCTCCATATGCGGGGTATAGAGGTATTCAACTACTCTCTGAGGAGTAGAGACATACTTCTATTGGCCTACCATGAAAGTGGACATACAAGAGTATGTTTCAAAATGTGTAGTATGCTAAAAAACCAAGTATGATAGAGGGAAGCAACCTGGATTACTCCAGCCATTGCCTATATCAAATTCACCATGGGAGAGTATATCCATGGATTTCATCTTTGGATTACCCAAGTCTATCCATGGGAATACAGGAATATGGACAATAGTCGACAGGTTTATCAAGCAAGCACATTTTATTCCTGTCAAAAAGACTATTAAGACACATCAAATGGAAACTCTCTTCATATCTCAGATTTTCAAGCACCATGGATTACCCACATCCATTGTGTCAAATAGAGATCCTAGAATGACCAGTAATTTCTCGAAAGGTCTCTTTGAAAATCTAGGAACAAGATTAAATTTCTCTTCTGCCTATCACCCACTGCCTATCACCCACAAACGGATGGCCAAAGTGAGATAGACAATCTTACGATACTCGATCTACTCAAGACTTATGTTACCGAAGTAGATCAACACTCACAATGGGAAAAGTACTTACCTCTTGTAGAGTATGCCTATAATAATACTGTACATATTTCTACGGGAAAAGCACCTTTTGAGATCATTGAGGGAAGATCTAAAAGTCCTTTACTACTCAAAGTACATGGGAAGATCTTCGCCGCCAATTAGTATAGCCGTGACCTACAAGAATATTTTCAAAAGATTAAGGAGGCTATATCCATCTCTCAACAAAGGAAAAAAGTTGTTGCTGATAAGCACAGAAGTGCCTTAATGTTCAAAGAAAATGATTGGGTCTTACTCAAGTTTCCTAAGGCTCGATTAAGGCAAATGATGGGCAAAAATCCTACGGGCCATCAAAAGTATTATGCTAAACTAGCAAAAAGATACTATAATGGTCCTTTCCAAATCTTGAAGCCCATCAATGAGATGGCTTATCAACTCAAGTTGCCCAACCATTGGCTAATACACAATGCCTTTCACGTAAGCCTACTTAAGCCCTACAAAGGAGAGACACCAAGTGAACCAATTATTGAAGACCCTCCCGAAGTTGAAGACCAAGAAGAGGTGCTACAACCCGAAGCTATCCTTCGGCATGAAGACAAGGTACTACGACATGGTAAGATTATCCGACGGTATCTTATTAAGTTCAAAAATTATCCTTTTGAAGATGCTAGATGGATGCAAGGAATACAGCTTAAGGATAGTATGAACCTTGTCAATGCTTACAATGCTACATTACAGTAAGCAAATGTACAAATTTCTTTTAAATGACTCATGTTTTTGTCTTATAATACCAATCCTCTTTTTAATTGTGCACAAATTTAGCTAGTATGCATGCTTAGAATCATGTTGCTGACGACGTCTCTCAAACACCAAGTAGAATTTGTCACTCTACTTTGGGAGAATGAAATGGACTAAAGAGCAGACATGCTTGCGGTAGCTATGTCTCCCAAGCACCAAATGGATTAGTCATCCATCTTGGAAAGATGTCGTAGGGTAAAAAGGGATCCTCTACCTACTAGGTAAAATTGACTAATGACTAAAGCTTTATCTCTTCTATCTCATAGTCGAGGACGACTACGATTTCAAGAGAGAGGTAAGGTCATAAAATCTGATATCTAATATCTAACCAACCCTAATGATTTTCTCAGATTGAACTGATCACTTAATAAACGGGAAAAAGGGTTAAGATATAGACATGTGCTTATAGATCTATCTCAACACGGGGCCAATGATAAAGGGGCCCGAATGAGAGACGGTCTATCAAAGAGCAAGGCTAACCAATGGAGCCTAACACCTTAGGGTTAGCTTCATTGAAGACCTCCAATAATGTGTGTAAAAGTCCTTTGAACTTAGGTAAAAGCTAGGGTTAAGCTTGCCCAACGCAACTCGAGGTGCTAGTCTTGCTTGTCATCCTTGATGAATAAGGTGCTTGATGATTTAGTTGCTTGAGGTGCTTGAGGTGCTTGATGATTGAGATGCTTGAGGTGCTCGACATGCTTGGGATGCTAGGGTTTCACTTGAGGTGAGAACCCACCCCAACCTTAAAGTGCTTAAGGGACAAGCTTGTGGTGGGAAGTGGGCCTATGAATGACGGGCTTGAGGTGTCAAAAAGACAAATATTCAATCCCTACAAGGAGGGGTCAGGCCATACATGAGGGGGGATGAGAGAGAACACCCACACACTCACACAAGGCATGCATGGTACAAAGAAAGCAGAAGGGACACTTGTCAACTTTCTCCTCATGTTGCCCTCATGCTGTGCCTGAAGCCTATTGGTTGGCCACCCAAGGGGTCAATGATAATTTAGGAGATTTAATAAAATGATTTTGCATTCATCAATTCCTCTCTCTCAAAGTGGAAAGGGGTACACTTGTCTCAAGGCTACCCTTGCTACTTGTAATGCCTCCTGCTTGTGATTGGCTAGGCCTGGAGGGGTCCAATGAGCTTCAAGCATGAGCTACAAGGGGGGGTGGACCCAAGCAAGCTAGGGGGTTTCTTAGGGGGTATACTCACCCACACACACGCACAAACACTCTCATTGTGTGCTATGCAAAGTGCAAGAGCTCCCTCTCCTTCTCCAAGCAAGTAGAGGTTGAGAGCCTACACCAACACTCTTGGCTATGGAGTGCAAATCCAACCAAGAGCCATGCTTCAATGCTTAAGCTTGCCATCTCCTTCTTCTTTATTACTATGTTGTTATGTATGCTAGCAAGAAGATCTATGATAAGTGAGGAACTAATTCTTTCTCCTATGAAATGTTTCTTCTTCCTCTTCCCGGCCCTCATTCCCTGCTAGCTCTCTCCACCTTTGAAGGTGTTTGAGGTCTTGGGAGTGAGGCTTGGGATAGTTAAATCTTTCTTCAAGTTTATGTTATGCTTGTGATGCATGAAGCTTTCCATCTTCATTGCATCACCTAGGTCATAAGGAACACAAAGCTTGTATTGTAACAAGTCTCTCTTAATGGGAGAAATTGAAGGAGTACGAGCGGAAGTGCGACGCGAGAGAGAGTGCGAGAAGAAGAGCACGACGATATGGTGAACTCGCTCTACTGTAATATGTAGAGCATAGTGAGTTCTTTTTAGGTTTTTACAAAAGAATATGTGTACATACCTGGCGGCCCACCCACTTACCTGGGCGACCACATTGGGCTTTATACCCCAACAACCTCCCACTTAAAGTCCAATGTGGTACTTTAAGTGTGAGAGAAGCTACTATACAAGCTAATATATAAGAGATGTAGAGAAGTGATGTACTACCCTACACCTAACTGCTTGCGAAAATGCGCAAAGCTCTCTAAGGGAAGTCCTTTTGTAAGTAGATCAGCAGGATTTTCTGTGGTGTGAACTTTGACAAGCTGAAGTTGCTTATCCTCGAGCATTTCCCTGATGAAATGATACTTCACATCCACATGCTTTGTCTTTGAGTGATAAACTGGATTGCGAGCCAATTGTATAGCACTTTGACTATCACAATATAACATAGGCATCTCTTCTTTGATTCCCAAATCTGTTACTAGTCGATTAAGCCAAATAGATTCTTTGCATGCCTCTGATTTTGCAACATATTCAGCCTCTGTAGTAGACTGAGTAACACAATCTTGTAATCTAGAACGCCATGGTACTGCTCCACCAGCCAATGTAAAGACATACCCTGACGTAGAACTTTGGTTGTCTAAGTCACCTGCATAATCTGAGTCTGTAAAACCCTTTACACTTAGCTCCTGACTCCCATAGCATATACGCATACTCTTTGTATCTTTCAGGTATCTCAATATTCCTTTCACTGCCTCCCAATGTTTCTTGCCTAGGTTTGACATGTATGGACTTACTACTCCCACTGCAAATGCAATGTCTGGGCGAGTAGCAATCATTGCATACATCAAACTACCCACTGCAGATGCATATGGAATCTTATCCATTTCAGCCTGTTCTTCCTCAGACACAGGACAATCTTGCTTGCTAAGTTTCACATATGGTGGCAATGGAACACTCAATGCCTTCTAAGTTTCACATATGGTGGCAATGGAACACTCAATGCCTTTCCCTTCTCCATATTGAAACGTTGCAAAACCTTGTCAATATACTCTGTTTGAGATAACCAAATCAACTTCTTTGATCTGTCTCTCTCAATGCGCATACCAAGTATATGACTTGCCTCACCCATGTCTTTCATGTCAAACGATTTTGCCATCTTTGACTTCAAAGATGAAATTTCTTCCAAGTGCTTGCCAGCAATCAATATGTCATCCACATACAAAATAAGGATCAGCCAACTGCCATCCTTAGCCTTATTTGTATATAGACAGTGATCGAACTCACTACGTTTGTAGCCTTGAGAAAGCATAAACTTGTGGAACTTATGGTATCATGCCCTCGGTGATTGTTTTAAGCCATAAAGACTCTTTAACAATTGGCATACCAAATCTTCCTTGCCTTTCTCAACAAACCCTTCTGGCTGCTGCATGTAAATTTCCACATCTAAATCACCATGCAAGAACGCTGTCTTGACATCCATTTGGTGCAACACCAAATCTAATATGGCAACCAATGCAAGAAAGCATCTCAGTGTAGTCATCTTGACCACCGGAGAGAAGACTTCATCAAAGTCAACGCCTTGTTCTTGCTTAAAGCCCTTGGCAACAAGCCTTGCTTTGTACTTTGGCTGACTATCATGAGCGGTGATCTTATACCTGTAAACCCATTTACAAGGTAGATCCTTTTTGCCCTGTGGTAATTTAACTAGCTTCCATGTCTTGTTTTTATGCAGAGCTGTCATCTCTGACTACATGGCCAATTGCCAATTCGCGGAGTCCTTCATTTGCACTGCTTCCTTGTAACATGAAGGCTCATTACAATCAGTCAACATGACATAGTTCATAGATGGAACAAACCTATAAGGAGGTCGCGTGACATGTGCAGATCTACGCACAATAGGTGGCTCAGGCTCAGCCACAACCTGTGGTTCCACTCTATCCTGTCCTTGCTCCTCTTGAGCCCTGACATTTTGTCTTTCACGTGCAGGTCCATCTTCTTGGAAGACAACTCTTCTAATCTCCTCAACCCTCTCTGGTTTAGAATGATATTTGGATTCATTAAAGTGAACATCATTGCTGCGGACAACCTTTCTGGATTCGGGATCCCAAAGTCTGTACCCCATCTCACCAGAATTACCATAGCCTAGAAAGATGCACTTTCTACTCTTTGGCTCAAGTTTGTTCCTAAATTCCTTTGGAACGTGAGTATATGCCTCACAGCCAAAGACTCTGAGATGCTTGTATGAGGGAATTTTGCCTGACCATACCATCTCTGGCACTGAATCCTTCTGAAAAACCTTGCTAGGAGATCTATTTACAAGATGAACAGCTGTTGATACAGCTTCAGCCCAAAACCCATTTGGCAGTTGTGCATTAGACAACATACTTCTGACCTTCTCTTGTATGGTCCTATTCATCCTCTCAGCAACACCATTTTGAGGAGGATTGTAAGGAGCAGTAAGTTCACGTTTTATACCTTTTGACTCACAAAAGTCCTGAAAGGCCTTTGAAACATACTCTCCACCATTGTCAGTGCGTAAGCATTTAAGCTTCTTGCCACTCTGATTCTCCACAAGTGTCACAAACGTTTTGAAAACACTAAACGCTTCATCCTTGTGCTTGAGAAAGTAAACCCATACTTTCCTCGAGTAATCATCTATAAATGTCATAAAGTAAGAAGCTCCCCCTAGAGATAGGTTAGGCATAGGTCCACACAAATCGCTATGAATAAGTGCCAACTGTGTATCTCTTCTACTGCTTCTATGCTTATGTGGCTGCTGTGTTTGCTTACCATACAGACAATGTTCACAGAATTCAAAATCATTAAATGACAAGCCAGGCAAATAACCAGAATGAGACAAGATTTCCATTCCCTTCTTGGACATATGTCCTAATCGGCTATGCCACAAAGAAACGTTCGGCTGCTCGTTTACATGGATTACATTTTTAGAGACATTTGATACATAAATCATGTAAAGTCCTTTAGACTTTACTGCATGTGCTACTTTCATAGAACCCTTGGATATCTTCCACATGTTCTGTCCAAAAGTGGTGACGTAGCCAGCATCATCAAGTAAACCTGTGTTGATCAAGCTCTTTGTAATTGCGGGAACATGTCTCACATTCTTTAGCGTGAAAGAAGAGCCATTCTGAAACTTCAATTGAACATCTCCAACACCTAAGATCTCACATGTCTGCCCATTGCCTAGACGAACATGATCTTTAGTGGTCACATAAGAGGTAAACCACTCCTTGTTTGGAAGCACATGAAGTGATGCCCCTGAGTCTATAATCCAGTCACTCAGTGCATTTCCATCAGATGCTGTAAGAAGAGCTGAGTCCATTGTATTCTTCAAGAAGTAGATGTATCCTAATACTAGACTGTCATCCTCTGCAACAGTGTTTGTCACATTTATTTCTTGAATCTTCATTGAGGACTTGTTCTTCTCACCATGGTCTTCAGCTTTCTCTTTGCCTTTTTCTGCTTTCCATTCTCTGCAGTCTCTTTTCATGTGACCCTTCTTGCCACAATGGTAGCATTCTATGTCACTCTTGCCTTTAGCACTGCGGGACTTGCTACGAGACTGATTCCTCTTTCCACCTTTGTATTTTTCTTTGGTCCTTCCCCGGACAACTAAGGCTGTTCCTTTGCCTTTGTCCATTTTTTTTCTATTGGTTTCTTCAGTAAGAAGAGTTCCTTCTACACCTGCTATGTTCAAACCATCTGGAAGTGCAGAATTACTCAAAGCTGTGCGAAAAGTGTCCCAACTTTCCGGCAATGTGATCAACAGGAACATAGCTCTAACAGGTTCATCAAACTTGACACCTTGAGCTGAGAACTGACTGTAGATGGTGTTGAATTCATTCAGATGATTGGACATAGGTGTCCCTGCTTTCATCTTCAAGTCAACAAGCTTCTTAAGCCAGTATACCTGTGAAGTTGTACTCTGCTTCTCATAAAGATCACTCATCTTTAACCATGCTTGATAAGCCGACATCTCGTCTGCTACATTGAAGTAAACGCTTTCTGCCAAAGTCACCATAATGGTAGAAAGTGCCAATTCATCCATTTTGCTCCATTCATCTTCGTCCATATCTTTTGGTTTTATCCCCTTGAGCTTTATAGGTTTTATCTACTTCTTTTGTACCAACACGTGCCAAATCTGCTTCTTCCACAATGGGAAATTGGTTCCATCCAGCTTCTTGATATTGTAAAGAGCAGTGTCCTATGATCCAGCCATAGCTACGCTTCACAGTAGTTTACTTTCCTGGGAAAAATTCGGCAGAGTTTCCCTTGTAAACTGACCTCTGAACCAATATCAACCTGTCAAATGAACCAAGAAAGCTTCAAATTCTGCAGAAATTTTGGCAGAGTCTCCTTTGTAAAATGGCTCTGGTGTACTCAAAAACAGACCAAAAACAGCTCAAAAAACCACTATCTCTCTAACACTGTAAGCTGTGGGTAAACCTGTCTTGCACCTGTACTGTCTCTCACTGTCCTGTCACTATCCTGTAAGCATAGATTGCGACAATGCCTCAACGGCAGTAAAGCAAAGATGCAATCCCAACTGTCTAACTCACAGTCAATACATCCTAGCTACCTATCTAAGGGTGCTTGAGGGATCGCTCCAAGACCTGTATCACCGAAAGGATCTCAACATTTGAGAATCCCCCAGCTCAATAAAACCTCACTCGACCCTCAACAAAGGCTGCAGTAAATCTGACAATACATAGACTTCCCACAAAGTCATACATCCACAAATTTCCCACTGTATGTTGTAACCGCTGCGACGGTTGTTTGCTGCGTGACTCACAGCAAGCAAACCCTCAACAGACATACATCATCTCTGACAATACATCCCATGTGGAAGTACCTACAATGTCAGGATGAAATCTGGAATATCAAGCAGCAAACACAAGCTACCTGATGAACTAGTGGATGTCGCCTACAGTCTGTGTGTAGATGCGCCTGTGTCGTATGTGACATGCCTTCAAGAACTGTGAGCCGTCCTTCGATGTGTAGACAGCCACAAATCAACACTCTGGGAGTGTCGATATCCTCAGCGCCTGTAGTCGTAGGCCAAAAAACCCCAAATTTGCAGAGTCGGATCTGCACCCACTGAGACCACGTAGTCGAAAATGGCCTGCGCAGAACTTTGTGGAAGCCGAATGGTGGCCGAGATGACCTCAGAATGAAATTCTGAGCACACCAAGCCTTTCGAGCTCTCCCACAAGATTTGGGGCCGTGTCTTTGCCTATCGAATTTCACTCCAATCTGAGCTGGTGACTCTAGCCTCCTGCAGTGCTGCCCCAGCCTCGATCTGAGCTCTGATACCAGATGAAGGAGTACGAGCGGAAGTGCGACGCGAGAGAGAGTGCGAGAAGAAGAGCACGACGATATGGTGAACTCGCTCTACTGTAATATGTAGAGCATAGTGAGTTCTTATTAGGTTTTTACAAAAGAATATGTGTACATACCTGGCGGCCTGCCCACTTACCTGGGCAACCACATTGGGCTTTATACCCCAACAGAAATCATAATACAAATGCCTATTGGAGGGGGGGGGCGTCTCCACATAAATCTAGTCCTCAATTGTTGTCATGTTCTCTAATTCTCTCTCTTGCAAAAGTATTGTTCATGCCAAGTTAACTAATTGCTATGATTATGTTGATATCTTCAATTATGTTCACCCGCTATGCTCACAAAGTCATTTCTCAAAAGTACTCTCATTAATTTCCGCTAATCTCAAGTAAAATAGGCCAATTCCATTACATGATTTATGGTTGAACGTGATGTTTGCCACATTTACAAAGGCCTTCAAAATAAAGAAAAAAAATTAACTTTATTTCAAGACGTATTTTTAACAAAACAAGCCTAGGAAAGTGGAACTTACATCCCAAGGTGCTCAACTTGGATGACCGACAGGAACTCCTGCCTTGGGTTTTGTTGATTTAGAATATGCAATCCATTGACTACGACCATGCTTCAAGACATCCAAGTAAGGCTGGTGTTTCATTGCTTTCATTCTCTCCATGTTCTCCATTTTGGATATTCGAACAACAACCTCTTTGGGAGCGTCTACCACTATCCTTGCAATTCTAAACTTGTAGAACTCTTTTGTGAAGTCCCCAACCCGCCAATACCAAGATTGGGATGGGATCCTTGATAGGTCTCTAGGCCTTATAAAAATCAGAGTCTCTAAACAAGAAAAATCCAAGGAATAGACCTTTAGCATTAACAATGGCTTGGGTCTATAGCCTTAGAAGAAGACCTAGTCCTGTCTCGCAGCGGAAACGGGACATCATATTAACACTCCAAAAAGTCTTTCGACCCTGTAACTTCCACATATTGGGTTAAGATATCCTCAACCAACGCTTTTTTTCCCGTAACATATGTGAGGGCACAGCCGCGCTGGTGGACTCCTCTTCCAAGTGAAGAAGTTTTCTATGTTTTTAATGCATGGGGATTGATAGTTACCTGACTAATCAGGTCCACCCCTTCATGATTGACAACCTTAGTCAATCCCCACTTACCACCCCGCACTCACACATGATTTCTTTAGTTTCTTAATTACTATCACATTGTTTTAACATTTAAAATAATGGTTTCTTTAAACTTTTCATCACAGTGATTCCTTCAATAGGCGTCTCAAGACCACCTAAGGGTGAAAAAAAATGGCACCCATTCCTTGTTCATAATCCGGAGTGGATAAACCCCCACCCAAGGTTCTGGGTGCCCATACACCAAACCAATTGCCCATACAACCGGACGGCTCCCCTAGGATTAAAAAAACGGTATCCTAACTTATGTAGAAACATGAAGACATGACACAGAGTAGAAACTCATCGTTCATGGGGTAACCGACTTATCCGTGTCTGGAAAGCCAATCATTATCATCAATTTATACCAAGGAGTCGGATGTGTCTTGAGACAAGCTGTCTTAAAGATGATCAATCATATCTTTCCTAATTCAACCAGTTTAACCCAAAGAATTCTTTCCTACATTATAAACAAATGCACTTTGGAAGTTACCTTCCGTTTTGGTCAATTATTCCTTTTCTGATTCTTACTCACTCCTTACGTATGCAATGCTAACTTATGAAAGAACTTAAACTATTAAAAGATTTAATTGAATAATAAGAAACCCACCTGGGACTGATCGGCCATCTGCTGCTGCGCTGGCGCTTGAAGACTCTGCTCCGTAGGCTTACTACTAGGCTCGGCTTCTTCGTCGTGTGACGCTCTAGTTCGTTTTGGAGCTGCGTCCTCATCATCAGATGTAGGATTTTCTCGGGTCCGTTTATGTGCCATGACTTCTTATCCTTATAAAAAGGGATGTCTAATCATTAGGTAACTTATCCTAAAGCTAAACTTAACCTTTGTATCCATTTTATCCAAATCTAGGTTAAATTTATAGTCTTAATTGGTAAATTCTTGACCTAGTAATTTCTTGTTTGCCTATATAGGCATGATAACTTTTTCCAAAGCTTCCCTAAGGGTTTTCTAAGCTTCCCTAATTTCCCCTTTGAATTTTAAGCTTGAAATCTGCTTATTTTGAGCTTAATATTTATTCTATTTATTATCTCTCAAAGATCTCATTTCCTCAACATTATATCACTAGTTTACACTTAATGTAATTTTCCTAATGTAATTTTCCTAAAAACTTTTGATCATAAAGTCTATTTATTTTAATTAACATTTTGCTAAAGATAGGACTTTTGGTCAATTATAATTTTCTAAACTTTTGGTCAGTTATAATTTCCCCCTTTATTTTTTATCTAGAATTAGTAGAATTTGACTTAGATAAATATCTATACTACTTTTCTAGCCTTGAAATAATTATCACGACCTCTTTATCATGTAATATAACTCTGATAAATAGCATGTAATCATATCACATGATTTACTAATTTCTCCCTTTAACTTTCCTTCATAAATAAGGCTTTTTGACTAAGATAATTAGCTAAACCAATTTTTTGTAGCTAAGCTAATTATTACAACTTTAAAATGATGTATTCTAACTCTAAAAAATTATCCCAAATCTATCTAATCTAATTTACTAATTTCCCTTTTTAATGCATCCTAAAAAACAGGGTTTTTTGCCTAAGATAATTAGCTGATGTAACTTTTTGTAGCTAAGATAATTATCGCGGCTTTCTAATGATGTATTCTAACTTTGAAAATTATCCCAAGGCTATCTAATCCAATTTACAAATTTCCTTCTTTAATTTACCCTCAAAAAAACTGTTTTCTATCAAAGATAATTAGATAATGTAATTTTTTGTAGCTAAAATAATTATCATGACTTTCTAATGGTCTATTCTAACTCTAAAAATTATCCCAAGGCTATCTAATCTAATTTGCTATTTTCCCCCTTCTATTTTCTTCTAAAAACAGTGTAATTCTATTGAGATAATTAATTAGACTGATTATCTGAGATTAAGATAATTATCATGTTTTTTTAAAGATGTAATTTACCACTTATAATTATCTCAAAGGATTTTAGATTAGTTTGTCAATTTCCCCCTTTACTTTTTCCCAAAAAACATTGTAATTCTGCTGGGATAATTAGTTAAACTAATCATCTAGGGCTACGATAATTATCACCTACTCCCTAACATGTAATTTACCTCTAATAATTATCAAAAATCATTTTAGATTAGTTTGCTAATTTCCTCCATTAATGTTTTTCCAAAAAATATGTAATTCTATTGGGATAATTAGTTAAACTAATTATCTAAAGATAATATAATTATCACGAGATTCCTAAGATGTAATTTACCTTTGATAATTATATCAAATCATTTTAAATTAGTTTGCTAATTTTCCCCAAAAAATAGTGTAATTTTGCTTAATTAATTATGAAAATTACTCAAAAAATTACAAGATAATTTTTCTAGCATAATGAGAGTCTAAGACAGCTTTGATAATTATTTCATCTTAATCTAAACTTAATTAGTATAATTATCATTAATTTATGGTTTAAAAATAAGTAATTTCAGTCCTAATATGATATAATAATTAATTAGCTTAGTATCCCTAAGCTTAACCACAATAATCAGCAGAGAATTTTGAATTAGGAGAGAATTTTAGAGTATACATAGGTTTAATCTTCAATAAATTAAAAGATTTATAAATAGGTTAACCTAGCTTTATTAATTGAGAAAGATTAGTGCTAATTACCATTAATTAATCAACTAGAGCTTTGCTCTCTAGTGATTTCTGCGTAAAGGTTCCTGTAGATGAGAGAGAATGTACCAAGGCTCCGAGTCTGCTGTCTGAAATTGTGAAGCAAGGGTCATATTTATAGGTTTCTGGGCACTCACAGGCTGGAAAATGGCAGTTACTTGCATCCCAAGCAGCCCTACAGCTCTAAAACCCCCCCCTACTGCTAAATCTAGTCTGGGAAAGTTCATCATTATCCCACACAGCCCCCAGATACACAGAATCAATTTTCTGCTAGTTTGTTGACTTTTAATGATTAATTTTTGAAATATCTGCAATTTCTAGAACCTTAGGATAAAGAAAGTCTTTAGAAAAAATAATTACTGAAACCATTCAATTTTACTTAACTAATTAAATTCATAGTGTAGCCCTTCAGAGCTCGTAACTTTTCCAGATTTTATCGGAATTATGTTCTAAAAATTTCTAGCCCGAGGTTTGTTGTGCTTAAGATTCCAAAAACACCAATTTTTATTGCTTTTGAGATAATGTTTTTACCTGATTCCCTGATCAATGCTTTCTCCTAAAGCTTAAGTTAATTCCCGACAGCTAGAAAGGTGGAGACCTTACATCTTTTCTCAAAAAATACTTAGTGTTGTTACGCAAAAAAGCTCTAGCTGCTATAATGGATGCTGACCAGATAGAGTGGTATGGTGATAGACTGTCTCCATGCACTTCAACTGTTTGTAAAGGCATTTTTGTAATTGGGTTTGCTTCATTGGAGTTCAGCCTAGAGTGCCCTGTAAATTGCTTCAAGAGGTATTTCACATACACATCTGACAATGGTGTGCATTTATAGCCATCTGTTGCAAGGTTGCATTTCTCAACCGGGATCAGTTGGGTGAATTGTACACCAAATTTAAAATAGTGTTTGATTCCAATGTATCCATCTAGCCCACTCTTAGAAGTTTTGGCAACTTCTTTATCAAGATCTTTTTCTTTGGGTTGTATAATAGAGTCCAACATAGCTAAGGATACTGAGTCCACAACCATTGCCACTGAGGGGGTTTTAACTGCTAGGGTTGCAAGTCCACTAGAATCACCTGCTTCTTGAGTTTGTAAGGGTATAATTGAAAGATTTTCTTCGGCCACATTTCTACCATTGCCACTGAGGGGGTTTCAACTGCTAGGGTTGCAAGTCCACTAGAATCTCCTACTTCTTGAGTTTGTAAGGGTATAATTGAAAGATTTTCTTCGGCCACATTTCTACTATTGTCTCCAAGTGAGGGAGTTTGACTCTCCTTGAGAGTCTTAGCTTGACTTGCTTTACCTGTGTCTTCATTCTTTTGCTTCTTATTCTTCTTTGTGTTGCTCAGTTTACCTAAATATTGACTGAATTTCTTAAAGACCTCAATATATAAGTCTATGAAGTTCTCACTTGGAGTGTCGTCTTGAAGCTCCACCCACCCTTCTTTTGTCATTGTCACTCCGTCATAATCAACCTTCACCAAGTTTTGAGCAAAGGCCATAGGCTCCAACAAGTAGGAGTCATCATTGAGTAACTTTACTCCAAGGCATGGAGACATTTCAAGATCTGAACAATATTTCTTTATATCCTTAACAATACCATAGTCTTTGAAGGGAAATTTCTCTTTATCTTGAAAGAACAAGTGGACTTTCTCACCACTTCCACCATTTGGCAAGTGAAAATCTAGATACCAAGAACTTGATGTTGAGCCTGTTGCATCAACTGACTTTGACATTCTCTTCTGAGACATTTTCTATAAAAAGAATGACATATATTTAGACAAGATGGATATTAATACATCCATATAGACCTAGGGCCAGAGAGTCCCCTCTATGTTAAACCATGTGGTCCTAGGTCCAAAGGGTGCCAACAAAATGGTTCTACAAGTGTACCTAGGCCACCTTATGGTACTAGGATCACAAGTTCTCTTATTACATTAGAGGAACCTTATGGCCCTAGGGCCATAGGGATCCAAAGTAGTATCCCTTGAATGGCCTATATGCTCCTTTAGAGCCTCTACACAAACACCCTATGGCCCAAGGTCCATAGGGTGCCCTCTAATCTAATCAAAGTTCTTATGTCCATGGCGTCCATTCGGGTGCACTTGAGTGGTCAAAATGCCTTTAGAGTTTCTACAAGGGTCACAAGGTGTACTCTAATCTAATGAAAGTTTACGTATACATGGTTCCCATGTAGGTGTCATTTAGTGGCATAAATGTCCCCTTTTGAGCTTCTACATTATCACATCGTAAACTACCTCACATTCTCTAGCCATGTCCGATCCCCATACACCTCGATCTAGAGGTGCACGGAGGTCAGGACCACTAGGGTATAATCTTGTCTTTATTGGTCAATGCGTATATTCATGGGTGTCACATAAGTGCACCCCCATGTCTACATGACAATGCATGTAGTGGGCAAAACCCCTTTGCCTTGTGGTTTATTTCTAAGCTGTGACCTCTTTTGTAAGCTTGGACTACTTAATCTATAGTATTTGGGCCCTAGGGCCATAGGTTTCCTTCTAATCAAATCAAAGTTCATATGTTCATGGTGCTCATTTGGGTGCTCTCTTGAGTGGCCTAAATACCCTTTAGAGATTCCACATTGGCATCCTATGGACCTAGGGCTGCAGGGTGCATTCTAATCTAATGAACCCCTTTGCCTTCAGGTTTCTTTCTAAGATGTTTCCTCTTTTGTAAGCCTAGACATACTAATCTATAGTAACTGTGTCCTATGTCCATAGGGTGCCCTCTAATCTAATTAGAGTTCCTAAGGCCACATGGTGCTCTTTCTGATGGTGGCTAATAATCCTATGGCTTTAAGGCCATAGGATACTCTTTGTTTTAGCAAGAAACCCTCTGGCCCTAAGGCCATAGGATTCTCTTTGTGATGTCTAGAAGCCCTAACCATCACATAGAGCATCCACGGGCTTAGGGCCATAGGGTCTCTAACCATCACAAAGAGATTTACATAGCCCTAAGGCCACGAGGTGCTATTTTTGCTAGATAGAAACGCTATGGCCACACAGTGGTCTTTTTGTTAGCTAGAACCCCTATGGTCCTAACTATGGTCTTAGGACCATAGGGTTCTCTTTTTGTTATCTAGAAACCCTATGACCCTAAGGTCACAGGGTGCCCTATGGCCATAGAGTGCTCTTTTTTATGGTTAGAAATCGTTGTGCCCTAAAGCCATAGGGTGCTCTTTGTGATGGCTAGTAACCCTATGGCCCTAAGGCCACATAGAGCACTTTGTGTAAGCTAGAAGCCCTATGGCCCTAATTCCACATGGTGCTCTTTGTGATGGATAGAAACTCTATGGACCTAAGGCTACAGGGTTCTCTTTGTGTAAGTTAGAAACCCTATGTCCCAAAGGCCACATGGTGCACTTTGTGATGGCTAGAAACCCTATGGCCCTAAGGCCACATGGTGCTCTTTTTGTTAGCTAGAAACACTATGGCCATAAGGCCACAATGTGCTCTTTGTGTTAGCTAGAAACCCTATGGTCCTAACACCGCCACATGGTGATTTTTTTAATAGCTAAAAACCATCTGGTCCTAAGGCCATAGGGTGCTCTTTGTGATGGCTAGAGACCCTATGGCCCTAAGGCCACAGGGTCCTCTTTGTGATGGCTAAGGCCATAGGGTTTCTAGCTTGCACAAAGAGCTCCCTATGGCTAGTGTACAACTAATAGAAGGTGAGAGATTCTCTCAACCTATGCCCACTGACTCTCGATGAGCTAGTGCATCCGGCTCTACTGATAGACAAACATCCCACTGCGGAAGCCACACAGAGCTAGCTCCAAGCTCTGCAAAGAGTCTAAAGAGCTCATGCACTCCTGCAAGTATCGGTCCAATACCTGCAAACCTCCCCTATGCTCTATGCCGAGATCAGTCATCGAACAACTAATCAACCCTGTTGCCAAAGCTCCCACTGCAGTTGTTATGTCAGGCCTCGAGATCAGCATCTCGTACATGAGGACATTGAACATTGATGCAACCCTGGCAACCTCTGCCACCTCCAACTCAAAACTCAACTCATGGAAATCCTGTCCCCTATCATAGAGACCATGGCACTCTGACTCCGAGATGTGGAGTGACTCCTCATGCCCACCGCATATCACATGTGTACCAAGAGTATCCATCTGTCCTGAATCTGCATCAAGCTCTAGCATAATCATATCAAGAAATGACTCCACAATAGCCAACATCTCAGCATACATATGAGTCATCTTTATCATCACCTCTGATGACTCATCCTGCTGTGACTCACTAGAGATGTCCCGCTTTACCTGTGCATCCGTAGACGCAACCTGCACAACAAGGTTATTTCTCTACACTCCATGCAAAGCATCCTGCAACCCACAAGCAAAAGAGACTCACATGCTCTCTCGCTGTCTACCTGGCTGCATGATCACAGAGACAACACCGTCTCTCCCGTGATCCACATGCAATGGGTAACCTGGACCACTCTTGGCACCTCTCGCAGTCACTAGCGAACCCAAATGCATCACAAAATCTCGCTCTCGAAGCAAAATCTGACATCCACAATCTCTAAGCTGACTAATTGAGATAAAACTCACTGTCAAATCTGGTACATAGCGCACATGTCGTAACAAGTAAGATGCACCACTTGGTAATGACAGTCTCACATCTCTTGCACCTCCTATCGCATGCATCGATCCATTAGTCAAACGTACACTGCCAAGCATCCGGCTAGAATAGCTACAAAACCATTCACGATGCGATGTGACATGAAACATAGCATCCGCGTCTAGCAACCACTGCGAAGGGAGTGCACTATCCACATGTATAGCATCTCGTGCATAGCTCAAGGTAAAAGTGACATCCCCGTCACTAGTATACTCCGACACTACATTTGCCTCAACTGTCAAAGAACCTGAGTCCATGGAATCACTACATACATCTCTGAGACTTCCATGTCTCCTACGATGTCGCATACGACAAAAACAATGCCATCTAACGTGTCCAGAATGACCATAATACCAATATGTCACCTGTCGGCGTACTCGTGAATGTACATGTCTCACACGAGTCCTTGATGACTCAGATCTATCATACATATCATGTAATCTGCACCAAAGTGCTCTAGAAGTAGTCTCATACATCACAAGAGCATATACAGATTTCGTAAGGTGCAAAGAGAGCGTAGATAGTGCCATCTCCTCTAGCTCCTGCCACTGATCGTCAGACATGTTTGAAGGTCTACTTGCATCACCACTCAATGGTCGATGCAACCCTCGCTGTGTCAGTGCATCAAGCATACAATCTCTCCATGCCGCAAAGTCTGACCCATCAAACACGCGCATTTATGAGAGGTCACAATCTGATCGATCACCTGTCTCTGCCATGAGTACAAGTAGCAAGCCAGATAGCAAAACCACCTCACCAACAACACCTGGAAACTGTCTACAAATATGGCTAGAAACACAATGTAAAACCTGTGAGACACACTCCAAAATAGAGCTCCTGCAATGTCAATACAAGCCTCGCCTGCTCTAGTATCACAATGCAATCTGTGAGCTAATCACTAAGCCCACACTGTGCGGTATCAATGCATACACACGCACAAATCTCCCACCTGTAGAGAACGCCGCACGCAAATGCTGAGTGCAACCCGCAATCTCTACTTAGATCGCATAAATGATGCGCATAAACTCTTTGAAAAATTTCACTAGAGTTTCAGCATAAAATGGCTATCAACACAAAATAACCATTGTCCTGCAAGCTCAATACAATGAGCAATCAATGTGCATCAGACTACACTCAACATACATGCATAAGCTCTGCAAACCTGTGTCCAACAAATGCTCATAAAGAGTACCACAGGTGACCATACATATCATCCACAACCAACCTCTGCGCTTTCTCACAAGATCTACTCACAACAGAATGCAAAAACTTGTAAGAGAATCCATCCAAGATCCTGGCAATCGGAAGAAACCTATCCAAGAGAGAAAACATGCTCAAACAAGCATAAAGCTCCCACATACAGTATACATGAAGCAACCTACTATCTCAGATCTCAGAGAGATCTCTACCTGCAGCAAGAGTACCTGTATCCTGTGCGAGTAGCATCCACCGATGCATAACCCACGGCTCACATAGCCTCAAATGCATCAGCCCAGAGAGAATCCGTCTCTCTATCTCTCTCTGGCTCTCCCGAATCCAATCTGTGAATCGCTTACCCGGAGTGTATCTTCTCACGTAGCAACACTTTCTCGTAGCTACACCTGTGCTAAAACGCAACCATACATTCTCTTCTATGCAACCATAACGATAGCGGGTAAGCTGTCTGTAGCAAAGAAAAGAACAGAGCCCAAAACTGTCCTGAAAAATAGTCTCTATGTTTTTTATTTCATACCCACCTACACTCCGAATCAGAAAATGATTCCTTCTA
Organism: Adiantum capillus-veneris; assembly: GCF_014529385.1. Taxonomy (NCBI): domain Eukaryota; kingdom Viridiplantae; phylum Streptophyta; class Polypodiopsida; order Polypodiales; family Pteridaceae; genus Adiantum; species Adiantum capillus-veneris. The sequence continues at coordinate 56,970,147 of NC_140958.1, forward strand.
CAAAGTCATAGAGCTTGATGCCAGCTCCATTTTGAACAAAACAAATTTGGAATCGGAGCTGTGTAGCTCAAGTTATGAGCAAAACAGTGGACTACTATCAAACTGTCAAAAACTGAACGACTTTCTTTTGTGCTTCTTTGAGCTCATAGAAAGGCTCAAACTCACTTCCCACCTCGATGTGTGAGCTGAATGCATCAATCTCACAATGCTTCCATGTCTATGGAAGCTCCAAGCTCCAATATGTCGCCGATTAGCCGTTGCAAAGCTTGCCGAGAAGAGGAAAAATGTTGTACACAGTGGATTGATCTGTAGAGGATCTGTGAGCACTAGGAATCTCCTGAGAGCGCAAGCCTCTGTATGAATGCCCACAAGCCTCCTCTATTTCTTTGCTCAAATCTGTGACCTCTCCGCCATAGCCGACGAGTTCATCGCGAAGCCGTCCATCTACGCTCTCACGCATGTCGCTCTGATACCAATTGAAGGGGATCGGGGAGCACCACAGACGGAGAGTGAGAGAGAGAAGGAGACACACACATGATGTGGGTGGGGAGACTGTGAAGTGGCAGCTCCCCCTATACAGTATACTCACTATAAGTATAGGGTAACAGTGGGCGGGCGCCCATGACCTGGGCGACCGGTCAAGGCACATAGGCCTTAACCCCAACACTTAGAGCCATAAGTTTTCTAGCCATAACAAAGAGAACCCTATGGCCTTAAGGCCATAGGGTGCTCTTTGTGACTTCTAGAAACCCTATGGCCCTAAGGCCACACAATACTCTTTGTGATGGCTAGTAACCCTATGACCTTAGGACCATAGGGAGCTCTTTGTGTAAGCTAGAAACCGTATGGCATTAAGTCCATAGGGATCTCTTTGTGTAAGCTAAAAACCCTATGGGCCACATGGTTCTCTTTTTGTTAGATACAAACACTATGGATTAAGTCCACATGGTGGTCTATTTGTTAGCTAGAAACCCTATGGCTGTAAGGCCACATGATGCTCCTTCTGTTAGCTAGAAACTCTATCACCCTAAGGCCACAGGGTTCTCTTTGTGTAACTTAGAAACCCTATGTCCCAAATGCCACATGGTGCACTTTGTGATGGCTAGAAACTCTATGGCCCTAAGGCCACAGGGTGCTCTTTTTGTTAGCTAGAAACCCTATGCCCCTAACACCACAGGGTGAGTTTTTTTATAGCTAAAAACCCTTTGGTCCTAAGGCCACATGGTTCTCTTTGTGTAATCTAGAAAGGGCCTATGGCCCTAAGGCCATAGGGTTCTCTTTGTGATGGCTAGAGACCCTATGGCCCTACAGCCACAGAGAGATCTTTGTTTAAGCTAGAAGCCCTATGGCCCTAATGCCACATGGTGCTCTTTGTGATGGCTAGAGACTCTATGTCCCTTAGGCCACAGGGTTATCTTTGTGTCAGTTAGAAACCCTATGTCCCAAAGGCCACATGGTGCACTTTGTGATGGCTAGAAACCCTATGACCCTTAGGCAAAAGGGTGCTCTTTTTTATAGCTAGAAACACTATGACCATAAGGCCACAAGGTGCTCTTTGTGTTAGCTAGAAACCCTATGGTCCTAAGGCCATAGGTTTCTCTTTGTGTAAGCTAGAAACCCTATGGCCCTAAGGCCATAGGGTGCTCTTTGTGATGGCTAGAGACCCATGGCCCTAAGGCCATAGGGTTTCTAGCTTACACAAAGAGCACCCTATGGCCTTAGGGACATAGGGTTACTAGCCATCACAAAGATCATCATGTGGCACTAGATCCATAGGATTTCTAGCGATCACAAAGAACACCATATGTCCCTAGAAACCCAATGGCCCTAAGGCCATAGGGTGCTCTTTGTGATAGCTAATAACCCTATGTCTCTAAGTCCACAAGAGCACAAAGAGGTTATTAACCACCACAAAGAGCACCCTATGACCTTAACGCCAAAGGATGCCCTAAGGCCATAGGATGTTCTTTGTGGTCGTTAGTAACCTCTTTGTGCTATTGTGTCTTTTTAGCCATCACAAAGAGAACCCTATGGCCTTAGGGACATAGGGTGCTCTTTGTGACTTCAAGAAACCCTATGGCCCTAAAGCCACACGATGCTCTTGTGATGACTAGTAACGATATGGCGTTAGGGCCATAGGGAGCTCTTTGTGTAAGGTAGAAACCCTATGGACTTAAGTCCATAGGGATTCTTTGTGTAAGCTAGAAACCTTGTGGCCTTAGGGCCATAGGGTGGTGTTTGTGATGGCTAGAGACCGTATGGCCCTAAGGTCACAAGGTGTTTTTTGTGGTTACAAACCACCACAAAGAACAACATAGGGACCTAGAAACCCTATGGCCCTAAGTCCGTAGGGTGCTCTTTGAGATAGTTAATAACCCTATGTCCCTAGGTCCACAAGAGCACAAAGAGGTTACTAACCACCACAAAGAGCACCCTATGGCCTTAATGCCAAAGGATGCCCTAAGCTCATAGGGTGCTTTTTGTGGTGGTTAGTAACCTCTTTGTGCTCCTATGGCCTTAGAGCCATAGGATTTCTAGCCATCACAAAAAGAACCCTATGGTCCTAAGGTCATAGGATGCTCTTTGTGACTTCTAGAAACCCTATGGCCCTAAGGCCACACGATGATCTTTGTGATAGTTTGTAACCCTATGGCCTTAGGGCCATAGGGATCTCTTTGTGTAACCTAGAAAACCTATGGCCTTAAGGCCATAGCGGTTCCCTTGTATAAGCTAAAAATCCTATGTGCCACATGGTGCTCTTTTTGTTAGATACAAACTTCATGGATTAAGGCCACATGGTGTTCTATTTGTTATCTAGAAACCCTATGGCCCTAAGGACACATGGTTCTCTTTCTGTTAGCTAGAAACTCTATGACCCTAAGGGCATAGGGTGCTCTTTTTGGTAGCTTGAAACATTATGTACATAAATCCACATGGTGCTCTTTGTGTTAGCTAGAAACCCAATGGCCCTAAATCCACAGGGTGTTGTTTGTGTAAGCTAGAAAACCTATGGCCATAAGGCCAGACGGTGCTCTATGTGGTGGCTAGAGACCATGTGGCCCTAAGGCCGCAGGGTGCTCTTTGCGATGGCTAGAGACCCTAAGGCCACAGCGTGATCTTTTTGATGGCTAGAGAACCCTAGCCATCACAAAGAGCACCATGTGGCCTTAGGGCCATAGGGATCCTAAAAATCACAAATATGAACCTAAGCCCATAGGGTGCTCTTTGTGATTTCTAGAAACCTTATGGTCCTAAGGCCACATATGCTCTTTGTGATGGCTTGTAACCCTATGGCCTTAGGGCCATAGGGAGCTCTTTGTGTAAGCTATAAACCCTATGGCCCCAAGGACACATGGTTCTCTTTGTGATGGTTAGAAACCCTATGACCCTAAGACCATAGGGTGCTCTTTGAGATGGCTAGTAACCCTATGGCCCTAAGGCCTATTTGGTGCTCTTTGGTTAAGCTAGAAATCCTATAGTCCTAAGGCCATAGGGTGCTCTTTTTGTTATTTAGAAACCCTATGACCCTAAGATCATAGGGTGATCTTTATGTAATCTAGAAACCCTATGGCCGTAAGGCCAGAGTGTGCTCTTTGTGAACACTAAAAACCCTATTGTCCTAATTCCATAAGGTGCTCTTTGTAAAAGAAACCCTATGGCCCTAAGGCCACAGGGTTTTCATTTGATAGCTAGAAAACCTATGGCCATAAGGCCACAGGGTGATTTTTGTGTTAGCTAGAAATCCTATGGTCCTAAGGCCACATGGTGTTCTTTCTGTAAGAAACCCTATGGCCCTAGGTCCACATGGTGCTCTTTTTGTTAGCTTAAAACATTATTGCCCTAAGGCTACATGGTGCTCTTTTTGTTAGCTAGAAAAACTTAAGGCCATAGGGTACACTTTGTGTAATAAACTCTATGGCCCTAAGGCCACATGGTGCTCTTTGTGTAAGAATCACTATGGCTCTAAGACCACATGGTGCGGGGGTTTCCAATCAACGAGCAAAGAAAACCGAGCAAAGCTAATTTCTGAGCAAATATGAGAAACACCCTTGACAGATTGATGCAAGTGCAAGCTATATTGAAGAAAATAATCATGGCTTGTTGGATTCCACCACCCAACACCTCAACTCAAAAGAAATTATCCAACACCTATTACAGTGTACCACACCGTTAAATAAGTCACTACTGCAAGTCACATATTTTGTCCAAGAATTCCCATCAAATTGTTGTTCCTTACCATACATGCTTGAGTTGTCACATTGTGGTGGCATCTCAAAAGTAATATATCCATCATAATGTAATGGAAGCTCACGAACATGCTTTATTTCTTGAGCTTGACTAAGCGCAATGGTAGGATTTATCAACTAGATTTATCTAATGATGGATGTTGTCTTGGAGATCCTCTTTGATAAATACTCGTGAGATCTTGGAACAAACATTGCTCTATATTGGAGAAGTAGATAGAACAAACTTGTATAACTAAGAAACCTCATGATAAATAGCAGAAAAATGCTCTCCCATATTAATTTCTATGTGCCAAAGCTCTACATGCTCTCCTGATAAAGTGAGAGGACCTTGCAAAAATGTGTCTCTAAGATTTGGCCCAAAAGGATAGTGCTACCATAGATAGCTAAGGTCTCCCACCCTCTCATTTCAAATTCCTTTCCTCATCAACCGAAGGTTGGCTACTTTTGAAATTCTTTCTTTGCATTAAGTGGGAAAAAAATGTGCATACCGACCAACAAAAAGAATTGCATGTTAGAACCTTATAGCAGTGCAAAGTCTTTAGGGGTTGACTTGAAGGACCTTCTTATGAGGCTAATAGGCATGTTCTTTTTTGTTGCGATATATAGGCTTCTATGAGGTCTCATGCTTTCTCGTTGAAGTTTTCTATGATAGCATAGATAAGTCATCCCAATAGTCATGCTACCTTTCTACTAACAAGCTACCATAGAAAGGAGACTCTAAAGCCCAACTAATTGCATAATTTACTCTAGTATCCAATCTTCCACATCCTTTTCAATATTTTGACTTGCCTGAACCACCACTTTTTTTTTGAAAAAATTGTCAATATGAACTGGTGCACCATCAAATGGATGGCCGAGGCCTCTTTGAGGAATTCTGGCTGGTATTCCTACAATGGGAATAAAGAGAGATAGGTTTTTCTCTATTTTCCTAGATTTGCTTCTGGAGTTGAGCCAACATAGCAACAAAGATGAGCACAATGAACACAATGAACACTCCAATGAAGATATCAATCATAACCCAAAGAAGCTTGACCTGATAGCTATGTGTCCAATAGAAAATCGTTGCTCATGCAATCGATCATTGTGCGAAGAATACAAAATGCTAGTGACCAAGGTGGAAGCAGAATGCATTGGGTAGCTGGCGATGGGGAGATGGAGCTCAAGCATGAGCTATGCATGATAGTGATGATGCATTGTGAAGGAGAGTTGCTTCCATGGAGCAAGGGTGACCAACGTCATCATCACTCCAAACCTAAATTTAATTTGGACACAAAAGGAGCATATACCATATGCCTTTCGGAGCAGATGGTCAAAGAAAGTGAGCAACTAGATGGAGCCGAAATGGAGTAACAACATAAGTGATCAATACTTGAATGTGGAGTAATGAGACATCACATGCTACTTGACAACAAATTAATGAGAGACACGCGATATTACTGCTTCCAAGTTATCCTCTACTGTGTTGCATGGGATGTGGCCACCCCCCTTCCCGTGTCTCCACCATTGTGAAACGTGCCAAAAATGGCATATCGGGGGTATAGTCTGTGTGTGTGTGTGTGTGTGTGTGTGTGAACTCAATTCAAGAAAAATGTGTCTCAGCTTAATATCGTGCCGTTTTCAATTTAGAAAATGCTGGTTGAGGGCACGGGACAAAGGAGAAATGCCGCCCCAGAATAGATAAGAATAGTGTAAAAATCTTTAAAAAATAGCCTAATTTTCTGAAATTTCCTCTTGAAATAAACAAGGAAAGGAAATTGGTATGTTTCGAAAAATGATTTTTCCCGAACACTGCGAGTCGGAGTCTCTCATGACCTCATGGTCCTTGCAATGGGCACCCGCCTGGCGATAACAACTGTAGGCCACTGCTTACATTTGCATCACGCGTTGTAGCTCCATTTGGCTCGCTCTCTCAGTAGTCTCTGCCCTTTTGAAACATGTCAGAACCAGTCCGCGTCGGTGCGGACTGGTTCTAGCATGCATCCTCTTGATAATGAGTTGCCCCTCTACCTACCATGCCGACGCTCATCACATCTCTCTCTCGCTCGCGTACATATCCCATAGGAGGTAGCTTGAGAGCCAAGAAGTCTCTCTCTCTCTCTCTCTCTCTCTCTCTCTCTCTCTCTCTCTCTCTCTCTCTCTCTCTCTCTCTCTCTCTCTCTCTCTCTCTCTCTCTCTCTCTCTCTCTCTCTTTTGACCATCTGAAAATATACTTCTATTACATCTAAAGAAAGAGCATTACAAAATCGGTTCACTGCCTCTAGTCAAACATATTGAATCCCGTATGATCATCGGACTCTTCTTCAGGCTCCTTCTTTTCCTCTTTCTCCTCAACTGCGCCTGCACCACCACCACCTCCTGCATTGACAACAACGCCACCACCTCCACCTGCACGAACAGAAGCAAACTTCTCGTTTTCGGCAGCAATGAGCTACACAACAAGTCTATCATGTCATCATCAGCTTCGGAACCAACTGAGCCAAGAATATTCTTAATGTTGACAGTGGAAGGCGAGGAGTTGCCCCCCAACAGTGTGAGCAGGTAAGCCGTGACTACCCCTCGCACAACTCGCAGGCGATCAGGTCTCTCTCTCTCTCTCTCTCTCTCTCTCTCTCTCTCTCTCTCTCTCTCTCTCTCTCTCTCTCTCTCTCTCTCTCTCTCTCTCTCTCTCTCTCTCTCTCTCTCTCTCTCTCTCTCTCTCTCTCTCTCTCTCTCTCTCTCTCTCTCTCTCTCTCCCCCCCCCCCCCCCCCGGCGCGGACTGGTTTCAACAGCTTTTATTTTATTTTTTTTGGTAGAGAGAGAGAGAGAGAGAGGGGGAGAGAGAGAGAGAGAGAGAGAGAGAGAGAGCAAGACTACGAGGAGGCGAGCTGTGCAAGGAGTGCGCTGATCACCTGCGAGCTGTGGGAGGAGTAAGACTGCGAGGAGTGCGTTGATTTCGTGCGAGCTATGCGAGGAGTGCACTAGGGCACCTCTCTCTCTCTTTCTCTCTCTCTCTCTCTACCAAAAACTTTTTTTTAAAAAGCTGCTAAAACCAGTCTGCGCCGGCGCAGACTGGTTTCAGCAGCGTTTTTTATTTTTTATAAGGTTTTGGTAGAGAGAGGTCAGTCACATAGAGAAAGTGAGATTGGCAGTGCTATGAGCCAGATAGTGTTCGCGAGGGCAAAGCAAAAGTAGAGAGTTATCATGGAAGGCAGTAGAAGAAGCAGCTCGAGGGTGGTGGCGGCATTAGTGGTGACGGGCAGTCTTGCCGAGAAGGGGGAGGTAGAAATCTCATGCAGGACAGTGCGAAGCAAGCTATTTCCGTACACAGGCTACCTTACAGGACCCATGTCAGCGCCTTCATTGACATCGACGTGCTGCGGTGGGGTGAAGTCATTGTACTCCCTCACCAAGGGGGTGAGAGCGTGAATTGTGTCACCGCCTGGGCTGCATCAAGCAGTTGTCCACATCTTTGGGCTCTGCGCTCAAGAGCTCCAGTGTGTCCGTCCTTCCTGGCCTATGCGGCGTCAATCTCGGCTATGCGATCAACACCTCCACCAACCGTGCCATGGTTCCTTAATGAATAGTCCTTGCGACTAACGATGCCATCCTATATTATAACGCCTACTTATGCAGATCCCCGCCCTCCATGATGAGTACATTAGCCCCCCAGATATCGTGATATTGACCCCCTACCAACCAAGCTGCAATAGGGTGTCAGCAACTAGCTTTGCTCCCCTTTGCGGTTGAAGCTTTGCCCCTACTCTTACACTGCTGTACTTGCTTTTTGGTGAATAAAATCCGCCCACTTATTACAAATTCAAAGAGAGAGAGAGAGAGAGAGAGAGAGAGAGATGCTTCTCAACTCACCAAGTCACCTGAAGAGTCTAGACAAAAGTGTGAGAGAGAGAAAAAAGACTACAAAAAACAGTTCGCACCGGCGCGGGCTGTTTGAAATAGTTTTTTTTTGGTTGAGAGTGAGAGAGAGAGAGAGAGAGAGAGAGAGAGAGAGAGAGAGAGAGAGAGAGAGAGAGAGAGAGAGAGAGAGAGAGAGAGACTTGTGGAGCTTGCGATGACTGCCGATATTTCAGAGAACGTGGTAGATCTCAAAGCTCTGCTTGACCAAGCTACGCGATGTTGTCTCGACCTCATGTGCAGAGTCTTATATCCTCTGAGATATAGACAGTAGAAATGGTAGCAGCCTTGTCTCCGCAATATCAAGGGAAGGCCACATTACTTCATACCTCAAAAATTCAAAGATCATCAGCTCATTATAAAGCTTGTCTAGTTTTAGTTGGGATCAAGATGTTGAAAAGTAAAAGATCTAGATATCTCTCTTCAAGGGGCCTCCAAGTAGAAAATTGACGTTGATGTGGATTTTAAGGCAAGATCCTTGGAGTAGAAGGTCCGTGATATTGATGGCAAGAACTAGCGTCTGGGTGATTATTGTCTTGTTGTGTTGTGTTTGTGTAAAGCTATTGTACCTGAGAAATGTAGTGTCAATGTTAGGCCTACTCAAATTAACATTATTTTGAAGAAGCGGGAGAGGGAACTTGGCAATATCTTCATGAGAATGAAGACAAGTCAAAGCTATGGAGTGATGATAAAGAACCCATGTCTAGGCTCATGAAAAAATGAGGAATTTTTTACTTTGTTGCAACTTTGTACTATAGAAATCCAAGAGCTTCATGGTAGGATAGGTGGTTTGGGGTGATGGTGAGAGTACATGGTAGTTCTAACTGCTTTTGGAGACGTCGCTAATGGTATAAGGTTTTATATTCTGGTATGGAAGTAGATCCATCCACTTGATTGTTGCTGATATAGTGGTCATGATTGGTCCAAAGAACTATTTTGATATGGAAGTAGATCCATCCACTTGATTGGTCTAGAGAGTTGGCATCAATGTTCCCAGGGAAAATCATACAAATTTCCCTTTATAGTAGATTCAAACCTAGGAAAGTTTTCCCACTAATCGGCATTTTTTTACAATTTAACTCTATTTTTTCTCATTTCTCCAAGCGGATTTTCTCCCTCTCCATCTATTTTGATTTTTCAACATCCAATGCTCACCCGAAACATTTGTGAGAGAAACTAGTGATAAAATCATCTCAAGGCTAAGCTAAGGCACACTTGTCTCAAACATTGGTTGGCATGGTAGCGGCATCAAACCTCCATTTTTTTAAAGAGAGAGAGAGTCGGCATGGTAGCGGCATGAAACCTCCAAGAACTTAAAAAAAAGCCCAAAAAAATCAAATAAACTATTATGTGACTGCAATGTTGATAGAATGTCACATGAGATGCTTCTTATAAAACAAAGCTCAATGTTTGTGAGAAAGTAGCTCGGTTTTTTCTTTGCTCGAGAATGTTCGCTCGCCGTTTGGTAAGACTCCATGGTGCTCTTTTTGTTAGATTAAAACATTATGGCCCTAAGGCCACACGGTGCCTTAGGTCCATAGGGTGGTTAGAAACCCTATGTCCCAAAAGCTACATGGTGCCTTAGGGCCATAGGGTGGTCATTTTGATGGCTAGAAACTCTATGTTCTTAAGTCCATAGGGTGCCTTAGGGACATAGGGTGGTCATTGTGATGGCTAGAAACTCTATGGCCTTATGGCCACAGGGTGCTCTTTCTGATGGCTAGGATTTCTAACTAACAAAAAGACCACCGTGTGGCCCTTAGGGCCATAGGAGGCTCTTTGTGATGTCTAGAAACCCTATGGCCCTAAGGTCGGAGGGTGCTCTTTTAGTTATCTAGAAACCCTATGACCTTAAGGCCACAAGGTGCTTTTTGTTTTAGCTAGAAACATTATGGCCCTAAGGCCACAGGGTGCACTTTTTGTGCTAGCTAGAAACCATATGGTCCTAAGGCCATAGTGTGCTCTTTGTGTAATCTAGAAACCCTATGCTAGTAAAAATATCTCTATGCTCGATATTGACAACCTATGGCCCCAAAGCCACAAGGTACCTTCTATGTTTAGAAGATAACCTTCATGATGGTTTTTTGACAACCTATGGCCCCAAAGCCACAAGGTGCCTTCTATGTTTAGAAGATGCCCTTCATGATGGTTTTTTGACAACCTATGGGCCAAGGGCCATAGGGTCCCCTCTATGCTAGTAGGAACCTCTTTATGGTTTATATTGGCATCCTATGGCCCCAAGGCCACTAGGTGCCCTCTATGTATTGAAGAGACCCTTCATGATCCTTTTTTGGTAACCTAAATTAGCACCCTCTACCCTGAAGGCCATAGGGTCCCCTCTGTGCTAGTTTGAAGGTCTTGTCTATGCTCTATATTATCACCCTGTGGCCTGAAGGCCATAGGGTCCCCTATATGCTACTAAGAATCTCTATATGCCAGTAAAAAGCTACTAAGAACCATTCATGATCGTTTTTTGGCAACATATGGCCTTCAGGCCTTTGGGTCCCCTCTATGCTAGGAACCTCTCTATACTCTATACTGACACCCTGTGGCCTAAAGACCATAGGGTGCTCTCCATGCTAGTAAAAATCACTATTTGCTTTATATTGGCAAGGTCCCCTATATGCTAGTAAGAACCTCTCTATGCTCTACATTGACATCCTATGGCCCCAAAGCCACAAGGTGGCCTCTATGTTTTGAAGAAACCCTTCATGATGGTTTTTTGACAACTTATGGCCCCAGGGCCATAGGGTGCTCTCTATGTCAGTAAAAAACACTATTTGCTCTATATTGAGGTCAACAAAAAACACCTACATAAAGCATCTTATGGACCTAAGGCCATAGGATGTATACATAATCATCATGAACCACCTACATATAGAATCCTATGACCTTGGATGTGTGAATATGTATCGTGAAACACCTACATATAGCATCCTATGGTCCTAAGGCCACATGATGTTATATACCCATCATGAGACAACTACATATAGTGCCCTATGGCCCTCATGCCATATGATGTATATTTACTCAACACAAAACACCTGCATAAAACATCATACGGACTAAAGGCCATATGATTTATATTTACTCAACACAAAACACCTACATAAATAATCCTATGGTCCTAAGGCCATAGGATGAATACATACTCATCATGAACCACCTACATATAGAATCCTATGGCCCTAAGTCCATAGGATTCTATATACCCATCATGAAACACCTACATATATACTCACAATGAAATGACTTTGTGATGGTTTTCTTAACAAATATTTGTTGATACCTTCTTGCAGGTATGGATTATAATCAAGGTGATAGAGTATGCATGTTTGTAGCCACACAAAAGGTTTCCTTTGGAAGTGTATGTGAGACAAGCCCAAACGCATATTGATCAAGCATGCTTATTGGGGAAGGCAATGTATCGGTGTCAGTTGATTTGTGTTTTCAGAAGAAAGCACTCATACCATTCCCAACAATGGATACATTGACAGTGGGAGATGCTTTTCATAGTATTGTGAAATGGATTATTGGGTTGCTACAACATATGAATGAGATACAATACGAAGGGGTTTCTATGTCTGAGACTCACAAAGGAATGGGAGCATTGGAGGCACAATATGATGGAATGAGCTTTAGGGAGGTTCGGAAGGATAAAAGGGTTCAACTTTGGGATGAAAGAAAAACACATGTAGTAGCTGAAGGGGTTGTCATGTATGTGTGTCCATTTGATTCCGTAAACTTTGGTGAGCTAAGTGAAGATAACATCGGTATTGGTATTGAAACATCCTATGCTTCTGAGGCTACTATTTCTACGCAATATGATGTATGCATCATCAATCTGGTTTGTTGTCCTATCAAGAGAGTGACAACTATGGATGGAAAAGTGTTGTTACGATATGAGGATTTACATGCTAGTGACACATTACAAGATACATGCATTGAATCAGCTTGTTTGGTAGAGCCTATTTCAAAAAAACAAAAATATTTCTTTATAAATATGAAGCCAAAAATGTCCATGAAACCTTCTAAGAGATCCAATCAAGCATCCACATCATCTGTCCAGCTTGTTTCAACCATAGATTGTTGTTCTATGAGGTGTTGTCAATATGCCAATAGTAGAGATAAGGTCATGGCTATGCACAATGAATTTTGGGGACAAAGTTTGCAAAATAGAACCAACTATGTGTATGATACAATGTTGACTGCTTGGCGTGAAAACAAAACAACTACAAAGACATGCTATGTATTTTCATTTAATGGTAGTAGATCTTGGTACGAAATTCATGGCATTCCAAAAACTTCGTTTTCTCATTACTGTGAACAATTTGAAAATGGGGTTCGACGCTCAGTGCATGGTAATGATGGTGTCATAAGAAAAGGAAGAGACCATACAGAAATGGGAAGGACATTGATGCGCTCTTTTGTAGATGAAAACTCAAAGAAGATGCCACATAAGAGTAGAACTATGGAAGATGGTACCAAGGAAACCTAGCTTGCAATACCAAACATGTACAAGCAAATAGACATCTTACATGATGTCAATAAAACACTCAAGAGTATGAGTCTCAAGGCAACGTCTAGCACTACATTCAATAGGATTTGGAATACAGAGTTTGCTAATGTGACCTTGTCAAAAACAAGCGAATTCTCCAAATGTGTTGTGTGTAGTCGGATAAAGTCTCAACTAGAGTCAACAAAGGATGATGAGTTGATTTCATGCTTGAAGGATGAACGTAGAATTCACATGATGCAAAAACAAAGCTGTAGAAATGTGTACTACACCTGGCATAAGTTCTTGCAAATGCAAAAGGATAAGTATTTATGCATTATACATGATAAAATGGACCAAAAAAAGACAGCAATACGTAGATTGCGAGTGAACTCAAAAGATTATGCGAATGCATATCAGTTGCAAGTATCATTAACAGGTATGATGACACATGGGCATGGTCATGGGATGTATGATCATTTCTCATTGAATGGTCTATGGCCTTCAGATCCAAATGCTACAATTGGTTCCCTTGCATTATGCTTACAGAAAATCATGGGCTAGGAGATTTATGCCATAATGGTATGCCACACAGCAACGTAACATTGTTCAATGCATTGAATTCAAGGTAAGCTCTAGACCACCAAAACAGAATGATGAAAGATCGTGAGAGGAATGCATCAGCAGTAGTAGCACCAACCATTGGCTATTGAAGGATGTAATGAAGCTAGAGATTGCTAACTTGCAATCAGCCTCCTCTCAATGTGTTATGGATACCATGTCCACTCACGTGTTTTGAAAATTGCCTAAGAATCTTTTGCTACAGCTAGATAATTGTGCAGGAGAGAATAAATAAGATTCAATATTTATTTGCATACTTATCCTTGCTAGTAGCAAAAGGTGTTTTTGAAACCGTGCATTTGGGATTCTTAATGGTGGGTCATACACATGAGGACATAGATACAATGTTTAGCAGGTTCTCAAAGAGATTGCGAACAAGAATGACATACACTTTTCCACATTTGATGGAACATTTTCAAAAATGTGAAAGCTCAGCTCAAGCACCATTTCTGATGACACAAGTTCCTGACTTCAAATCCTTTGTTAAAGGGTACATGTGTGATGGACAAGATGCTTTTGTTGGACACTCTAATCCACTTCAATTTCGTTTCTTTATGCAAGGTGAAATCCCAATATTGTAGTAAAAAATTCACCCCAAATCACCTGATTGGACGTCGAGGGAGTCAAAAATTGAGTTGTGGAAAAAAGATGATCAAGGGAAACCAAAATTGCCAGTAGGCTGTCCATATGTGGTTCCTATAGCAGACTGTGTGAGGAATAGTCTGCTTATTATTCAAGGGATTAAGACATATCTTGAATTATGGAAAAGATGGAGTCTACTAAAGGGAAAGGAGCACGATTCTACTAAATACATAGATCCAGTTATTATTTATTGGAAAAAAATAATTAGTGAGCTTGAACAACCAACCAATAAACATACTGGTGAATATACATCATTTTGGCCAAAGACTACAGGGGGTCATCGAATGCAGCAGATAGAGGAAGACAGATACGAGTTTCAAGGATATGAAGAATTGAATGATCACTATGTTGGTCCTCAAAGTGCAAGGCCACAGGAAGATTTTAGGCCTCAAATTGATGTAAGGAAAGGGGATTTTGTTCTTGTGAGATCCGCAGATCCAGAATATCTGATATGGCTAGGAGTTGCAGAGTCAGATGTTGATGTAGACAGCTCATCTCCTAACTATAAGAAATTTTTCATTCAATACTGGGCACCAAAACATCGAAAAAAAAATCCCACAATCCAAGAGCAATATGAGGATTGTTGGAAAAAGAATTGGTGTTGCAATCTTGCTGACCCAAAGCGTTGGGAGTGTGTTGATGCAGTTGTGTGGTCATGGACTCCAAGGGATGGAAGACTTGCAGAAGCAACTAAAATCCCATTCAATGTTGTGGAGAAAGCACAAGCTAGCTTAATAGGAGAAACTGAATACCTTAATTATTTTTCTTAATTTTTTATGACATTTTGAATTTTCTAGCTTTTTTTGTATTTTAATGATTTTTTTTGCGAAAGTTTTGTTTTCTAATGAATTTTTTGTGATTTTTCTAATTTTTCTATGAATTTTATAATTTTTACAGTTTTTTTAAAGATTTTATGAATTTTGTGATTTTATTATATTTTTTCGATCAATTTATGAATTTTTTGTGAGTTTTTTGAGCTTTTTTTTGTAAATTTTTTCCAATGATTTTTTTTTTAACAGAATTTTTTGAGTCACTTTTTTTTTTAATGATTTTCTATGAGTTTTTTTCTGAATTTTTTAAGTGTTTTTCTATTTATTTATTTTTTTGTAATTTCTTAATCCCTTTTTTTAAATGAGTTTTTAATTCTTTTTTGTGATTTTTTATTCTCTTTTTTAATTTTTTAATTGGATTTTTTGTGAGCTTTTTATTTTTCTATTTTTTTGTGATTTTCTAATCTCTTTTCCTATTTTTTGTTGGAATTTTGATTTTTTTATTGTTTTTTGTGGTTTTTGATTTTTGATTTTTATTTTATTTTTTGTGGTTTTTGAATTTTAAAAACCCATTTTTTGTGAATTTTTTAAAACTAACTTAAACTAACCTTACTGCTTACCTGACGCAGGGCTGGCAACGTTGACACGTTTCACTGCCAACGGTGATCGTGAGGCTTGTCAACGGCGCGCAGCACGAGACGGGAGAGAGAAGAGAGTGAGAGAGAAAGGCCCAGGGCTGGTGATGTGGCGCCTGCACTGCGCTGCACGTGCAGGAGCACAGAGAGAGACTGCGACCGGCGGGGAACAAGAGATTGGCAGCGTGAGTGCGAGCGTGTCGTCGCGTGAGAGAAAGAGTACGGGATGCGCTGACGTGGCAGATTCTGGCAGAGAGGTGCGCAGAGAGATGGCGCGTGCTGGAGAGAGAGGAGAGAGAGGTCGCGTGAGAGAGAGAGTATGGGACAACTAGCGAGATTGAAGGTGGGGGACGTGAGCACAGCTGGCGTGTAGAACGAGACAAGGGAGCGTGATAGTGCGCGCGCGTGGGCCAGTGGGCCCTGGGGACTACATGACAGAGGAGGGGAGGGGGTGTGTGTCTGTATTATTAAAACAAAAAGGGAGAGAGAGAGAGAGAGAGAGGGTGGGGAGCACGCTACAGAGAGAGGGTGAAAGGGGTTTGGAGAGAGTATGTAAATAATCGTTAGGGGAGGGGGTGGGAAAGAGAGAGAGAGAGAGTAACAATGGGGGTTGGGGAAGAGAGAGAGTAAGAGAAGAGAGAGAGGGAGTGTAGACGGGAGGGTGCTCACGCATCGCAAAGCGCGAGAACGGTCGGAAGCAGAAGAAGAAACACAAAGAAGATTATTTTAGCGTCGTAGGAAACTATCCCAAGAGACCGTAAAGATCCATCCGAGGAGGAATTTTATGCGCCACAAGGCACGGGCGTTGAAGCTCGAACCAGTTTATTATTATTATTATTATCATTCAATCTTCCAAAAATGCCAAAAATAGACCAAAAATTAGTTCAAAATGCTAAAATTCACCCAAAATTCCAAAAAGTTCATAGAAAACTCTAGAAATCTTAGAAAATCATCTGCAATGACAATCGAACACGACACGCAAAAGCATACCAAAAATAGCACTTTTTTCAAAAACGTCAAATTTGACAAAATCGTCAACCCGGCCTCCAAAAATAGTAAAACACTCAAAATTTGACAAACGAAAGCCCAAATGTGCTCGAAATCAAGCCGTAAACACACATTTAAAACAGCTCGTAAAGATCGCAAGATATCAAATTTTTAGGGAATTAACCAAAAATTAATGCAAAAATTAGCAAAAAACTGCCAAAATTTTGTAAAAATTATCCGAAAAATACCCTTTTTTTAAAAAAAATTCTCCACACATAGGGGATTAGTGCAGCCAAATAAAATCACAAAAAGCACATCAATTCAATTGCCAAACAATTTCATCAATAAAATCAAAGACTAGGCAATTAAACCGGCAAAATTAGCGTCAAAATTTGACACATTTGGAGTGTGTAAATCCCTGTTTTGAGTTCAAAAACGCAGCAATTAACCATTACACACATCAAATATGCAATCAAAATATTGAATTAATCATGCACATTATTCACTTTTTAGGCTCACACACACTAATAATTGGCAGTTTTTACTAATCTTTAGGTGCGCACACAAAAGGGTTAATCTTGTTGAAATTTCAATGTGATTTCACAAATCTCTAGTTGGGCATGACCATAACACAAATCAATCATCACAATTGAAAAATCATTAAGCACACACACCTAAAATTAAGCACACACACCTAAAATAGTGCACACACACTTGCAATTGACCATTCAACTCAATTAGGCACATATTTAGCAATGTACAATTACCAATCAACAATTGAATGTGTCAAATTCATACACCACCAAATCTTAAAAATTTCGGCATTACAACGGCATGAAAACGAACAATCCAAAAATTTCATAGCATCATAGCATTACCATTGCATTGCAATAACATAGCATCAACATTACATTGCATCATGGTGGGATCTCTACACAATTCTACACATCTTTAGATTCTAGGGAGGTTGAGAATACCACCTTGATTACCTTTCCGTTGAAGATCGATTGAACAGTTGAAAGCTCCAATCCTTCATAGAAAATAAGTGTGTAAGTTAGCAAGATTAGTCAAATTAGCAAGGGATTAGTGTGAAATTAGAGTGTTGAAACACACAATTGGCAAGATACGGTGACAAATTAGAGAATAATGAACACATTGCTTCACACATCCAAAATCACAAAACCGTAAACACACAAGTGAAATTAATGAGGAAACACATCCAATTATGCCACAATTACACTAGTGTAGGCCATCGTCCCCGGAAACGGCGTCAAATGTTGGGGGTTCCATCGTTGCATAGCTCTAATGACCAACAAAATTATCAATCCGGAGGGATGAGCTACCCGGCTAGGGCATGTTAACACTCACACGACTAGTGAGCTAATCATGGCAACATGAATGGTTGACTCTACGGGGTGAGCTTCTTGGCCTATGGAGGAGCTAAGCCACAATGATGGGCAATCTCCACATCCAATTCCCTTCACCTCCAATCAACCCAATCACACACACTAGCGATTTCAAGATGCACACAATACTAATCCTATCATGCAACACACTAATCGCAAGCACACACACATAGATCTATTGAGCACCACACTCCAATCAAACCTACATGCACACACAAGCAAAAGAGGGCAATCACACAAGATTAGAGAGGGATTAACCACTAATTAGTTACGATCTAACTAATCAAAGCATCATAGGCAATCATGAGAAGCATGAGAGAGGCATAGTGAAAGAGAATTAAGCATTGATTAGTGTTAATCAAGTCACATGAGAAAGGAGAAGCTCAAGGACTCCATAGCCACACACCTCAAGAGCTCTCACCCAAGAGTGCTCTCAACAAATGAGCTTGAAAACCCTAATTTCTTTTACACACTGCCTTATATACCTAGGGTAAAAATATGCAATGTTCGGGCGCCCAAGGCCTTTAGGGTTCCATCACTTACTGAATCTGCAACCTAAGCACACTAACTGACATGTTCTTTATAGCTTGGAACTCCCATTGAGCCTGTGACACATTAAAATATTACAATGGCTTGAAATAAATTGGGAATTTACAATACGTGACCATTTTGGAAAAACGTGGAAAATGTGTAACTCCAATCTTTACTGCTTCTTTGTATTCATCCTTGATGTGCATCCGTACGTCTTTGGTCTCTGTTAACTAACGTTGACTTAGTTAACACCATACCCCATGCCATGTTATTTCATATTTCCGTGACACCACAGTAGAGTAGATATCTCGTGGAATGTGGATGGAATCTCTAACTAAAAGAACATTCCTAGAAGATATGAGTAAATGAGACGAAGAGCAATAGCGATTGTAGCAGCCAGCTATACAATGATTGGAAATCAGCTCTATAGGCGGGGAAAGGACCAACAACTTAGATTGTGTGCCAATGAGGACGAATGCCTTCCTATCTTGGAGCAAGCGCATGTGGGTCTTGCAGGAGGCCATTTCTCTCATGAAACCATGGCCAAGGCTATATTGATAGAAGAGCACTGATCCCATCATCTCTAAACGGCCTTCTCTTGAGTGGTCAAGGAAATTATGGAGGTGTGCACTAATTCGGTTACAAAGTACAACATGCTGCCCTACTAGCCATATAGCATGTGTTAGAAGACATATTAGTATCTCTATTCCAAGACGGCATATCCTGTATGGTGCATGCCAAGAGGGTTACTCTAAAGAACACAGATTTAGCTCTTGCCATCAATTTAAGAAACGAGGGTTTCCTCTTTAAAAATTAGAATCGTCCCATGTAACCACTCATCTGAGAGTTGTAATCTTTTCATATAATAGCAATGATTTGACTTCTCTCATATGTAATTGTACAAATGTTTGTTCAAAATTGTGAATTATTTGTATTAGTACAATTCATGTAGTTTAATTCAAGTGATGGTGTGGTGTGGGTTATTTCCAACCACACCTGATTGCAAAGGCTACCAAAAAAACTATCGTTTGCAGGTTGTGGTGTGGGTGCCAAGGGCAACGTCGAGCAATTTTTCATCTTAGAACATATTGATTGGGGGACCGGATGGAGCATACGGGGTGTTGATGATGCACTATGATGCTCAATGAGGCTGGGTAGGGCAAAAAAATTCCCTTTATGCCATGACGTGTAAGAGGCAGTTTTGCAATCCTGTGCACCATGTTCTGTAGGAATCTGTAGCCCTATGCACCACGGGACATAGGAGGCAGTTATGTACTTTGCAAAACTGCCTCCTAGGCATCGGGGCACACAAGGTATTTTTTCACCATGTCTAGCCCTTTCAAGCATCACAATGGATCCTTGGTACTTTGTACACTTCGTTCGGCCCCTCAATCGACCCATTTCAACAAAAAATTTTCTGAAGATTGCCCTTGGTACCCACACTATGACCCTACTAATCATAGTTTTTTTGGGAGCCTTTGCGGTCATACATGGCACACTTGGCCAGAATCGATGTTTTATAAACAAAATGAACAAACTAAAAAATATACAACACAAAATTATATGAAAAAGAAAATTCAAAGGCCCAAATTTATTTCTTTTGTATCTCATTTTACATCATGGAGTGTTAGTCTTTCTTGAGAATTACATCAGCTGCTGTTATGGAACGAACATCATGTCTCATGCCAAGGGTGTTTAGAATCTCTTCAAGGTTTGTCACCCCTTGACCTAATCTTAGGGCATAATGGGACACAATGACCTAGGGTGCTTACCTACTAAGGCATACAGAGCAGGCTCGTGATCCACTAGTATACATTTGCTATCATAAAGAGTGAAGGAGTCTTTGTTAAGGATGACACTCAATTCTTTTCACTTGAGTAGCTATGCACAACCATGCTTTGAGAACTCTGTGTGAGAAACTCAAAGAATGGATGGTCCCAAGTGACTCAAGTAGTGCCACAATGAGCTATCCGTACCAATGGACACGTTGTGAGAGCCTCTAGTTCTTAAAGCAAACTTGCTGATGTGGTATACATTCTACAAAACATTCAAAAGAACATTACCTCTAATTGTAAGAAAAGTGTAGACAATCATTTAGGTCTAAGAATGTTTTACCTCAGTATCCTCATCCATTTCTTTGAGAGCTTTCCTTGTGAGGTCGATGCTCGAACAATCATTTCGACCCACTTATATCAGTGATTTGTGTGGCGGGCACACTCTCATAAAAAGAAGCACATAATTTTATTTCCACAAATGGTTTTCCACCGTTTGTACCGAATGCTTCGCATTTTCATTGGACACATAGGAGAGGTGGGGCTGAGAGACTTTGGTCTTCAAAGTCGATATCAAATTATCTCAATTCTACCTCCTTTCCACTTGGATCCTTCATACACACATAGATGGAGAGCACTGAGAGTGACTCATCTTCTTTGAGTTCAAGTGTCTTTGCAATGTCATCAAGAAAAAGAAATTGACAACCTTCCATCACCACTACATGGAAGGTGAATAACTAGAAGTCACACCCCATGCCCAAGTTTATGAGGTCATCCTTATCCTCTGTCTTGTAATCGTGTTCGGTGAGCCCTTTGACAGACCTCAAAAGACGAAAGAAAAAACTCTTATCCGCCTTGTAGAGGTGATCCATCGGCAATCACATCGTGCTGGATCCCTTGTATTCAATCATGTGTTAAGTATGGAGCCTGATTTACCCTTGTAATTTTCTGTGGTAAAAGCGCACATTTGTAAGGCCCCCATTATGAGGAGAAGCCATCGTGCGTGAAGGAAAATCACTCACCGAAAACCAAAATTTTCACGGACAAGAATTAGGGGCAACTTTAAAGGCCTCGGGGGCGGAGGCCCCCGAGACTTTTTTTTTCGCCGGAATATTATGGCCGGACGGCGGCCGGAAAGTGGTCGGAAAACAACCGATCGGTTGGCCGGTGGCCGGTAGTCAATGGCCGATGGCCGGTGGTCGGAAGTCAATGGCCGGTGGCCGGTGGCCGAATTCAAAAGGGACTTGTCTTCTCAAGGGCGGCCACACATGGGCGGATTGGAGGGTCCGATTTGGACTTATTCGCACAAGGGCGGCTACACATGGCTGTCTCTCATAAGAGAGGGCAGCCCTTTTGGCCTATAAAAGGAGGCCATTTCTACACACATTTCATAGTGTGAAGTTGATGCAACAAGGTGAGTGTGAGGTGGTGAGAGGGTATAATCCCTTTGTAAACTACTTCTTGTTTTGAAGTACTAAAGCCATTGAGTGGCTGCTTTCCCGTGGACGTAGCCCACATTGGGTGAACCACGTATATCGTGTGTAATCTCTCTCTCTCTCTACTCTATAATCTCGTGTATATAAATCTGTCTCTCTCCATTAAGTAATCTACTCAATTATCTATTTAGCTACGTCTTATTTCCTAACATCATGTGCTCCTCAACGTAGTGGAGAAAGCTTTGGAAGGCCTCTGCATGTAAGTTGGTTGTGGCCTCCATGTTGCTTGTGCCCTCAAACACACTCACAATGTCATGCACTCGATCTACAAGCCCAACCTTTTCCAGTTGTGTGAGGAGTGCATCACATGACATTGCCATGTGTTCGTGAGCTTGAAAAATGTCAAGAGAGCTTAGAGCTAGAGATTTATGAATGTGAGCACTAAACTTAAAAAACTTAAAAAGTGACTAGTCTATCCAAAATCACTTTTTAAACATTTTAAAAAAACCCTTAAAATTAACTAAAAAATCTAGATTTAAAAAACACGCGACAAAACAACACAAGACACCGAGTCTAAATGCATTGGCATTTGCAATCAATTGGGTTGAAGATTTGGGACAAACACTTGTCAAAAAATATAAGAAAATGAATAAATATGCTCTGAGATGAGATTCAAAACAATGTCTTTATTAATGGGGGCAAAAATCACATCATTTATTATAAGCCTTATAGTAATGCATCGCAGGAATGCAATGTCCTCACAAAGAAAGCTTCTTTCTTTTCTAGGCCAAAAAACCTTGTCATTGACAAAAAAGAGATATAGCTTGGGCAATGTATATCTCAAATATAGATACTCGCAAAGATGGCCTAAGTGCTAATCGTTTGTCATAAAATCTAATATCTAACCAAACCAAATCATTTTCTCATATTAAATTGATCACTTAATGTGGGAGAATAAACAGGAACAAGTGTTAAGATATAGATATGTGCTTATAGATCTATCTCAACACGGGGCCAATGGTAAAGGGGCCCAAATGAGAGATGTTCTATCAAAGAGCAAGGCTAACCAATGGAGCATAAGACCTTAGGGGTAACTTCATTGAAGACCTCCAATGATGTGTGTAAAAGTCCTTTGAACCTTAGGTAAGCTAGGGCTGTGAGCTTGAGGTGGGAACCCGGCCCAAGCTCGAGGTGCTTGTCCTGCTTGAGGTGCTTCTCGTGCTTGAGGTGCTTGACCTGCTACATGCTTGAGGTGCTTGACTTGCCACATGATTAAGGTGCTTGAAGTGCTTTGACATGCTTGCCTGAGATGCTTGTGGGAACACCCCCTAGTTCAAGTGCTTAGTCATGCTTGATGACTAAGGTGCTTGAGCACCAAAGGTCAAAATAATCTCTACAAAGAGGAGGGCGAGCCCTTTTCCTAGGGGCTAGAGAGAGAACACACACTCACACACACAAGGAAGGCCCAAGCTTGAAGAGGCAACAGGGACACATGTCAAGCCCCTACCCATGTTACCTTCATGAGATGCTTGAATCCTATTGGCTAGGCTTCAAAGGGGTCCAATGATAAATTACTTGAATTATCTAATTGTTTTTTCATTTATCAAGTCCTCTCTCTCAAAAGGGAAAGGGGGACACTTGTCTCAAGACTACACCTATTGCTAGAAATGGCCCCAGCTTGTGATTGGCTAGGCTTGGCAAGAGCCAATGAGCTTCAATGATGAGCTAGAAGAGGGGGTCGACCTAGCAAGGAGGTGGGTTGCTTAGGGGGTATACTCACGCACACACACTCACAAGCACTCTCATGGTGTACTATGCAAAGTGCAAGAGCTCCCTCTACTTCTCCAAGCAAGTAGAGGTTGAGAGCCTACACCAACACTCTTGGCTATGGAGTGCAAATCCAACCAAGAGCCATGCTTCAATGCTTAAGCTTGCCATCTCCTTCTTCTTCATTACTATGCTATTATGTATGCTAGCTACAAGAGTTATGATAAGTGAGGAACTACTTCTTTCTCCTATGAAATGTTTCTTCTTCCTCTTCCCTACCCTCATTCCCTGCTAGCTCTCTCCACCTTCGAAGGTGTTTGAGGTCTTGGGACTGAGGCTTGGGATAGTTAAAGCTTTCTTCAAGTTTATGTTATGTTTGTGATGCATGAAGCTTTCCATCTTCATTGCATCACCTAGGTCACAAGGAACACAAAGACTCTATTGTAGCAAGTCTCTCTTAATGGGAGAAATCATAATACAAATTCCTATTGGAGGGGGGACCGGCTCCACATAAATCCGGTCCTCAACTGTTGTCATGTTCTCTAAATTCTCTCTCTTGCAAAAGTATTGTTCATGCCAAGTTAACTAATTGTTATGATTATGTTGCTACCTTCAATTATCTTCACCCGCTATGCTCACAAAGTCATTTCTCAAAAGTACTCTCTTTAATTTCCGCTACTCTCAAATTAAATAGGCCAATTCCATTACATTGGTATCAGAGCATTTGGTTTCTCTTTTCTTGCTTAAGAAGAGAGGTCCTTAAGTCGCCTATAAATGGTTGATGTTGTTAATTATATTAGGGTAAGTGGAACTGGGATCTAATATCGGTTTCGTTGAGCCCACTATGTGGGGGATGGTGCACACCTCGGGAGCTTTGGACTTAATAATGGAGTCTTTTTAGACTTGCCTACGGCTTTACCATTATTGAGCCATAAGAAGTCCGAAAGGAGCTAGCCCTTGGCAACTCTGCTATGTTAGACCTACTCTTCTACTCTCTATAATTAACCACTTCAAGCCGTGGGTGTAGATACTTAAGAGCCAATTTTCAAAGGCTAAGAGGAGTGGCAACTAAGGTTTTGAATTTCCAAAGCATACACTAAGTACATACATAAATTTTGTTAACATGGCTGACAATAATCAAGAGAGTAGAATGAACATTGATAGCTTTGATTTTGCACATGAAGGTGATAATGATGATGCTCCCATGTTTGTGAATTATCTCGTTACTAGGTTGCAGCAAGCTATGGGCAACGCTGCTTTGCAAGCCGAAGTTACTCAACAACTTCGTGCTTATGGAATTTCCCTTCCTCTCCAAGAGGAGAGAGAGCTTAGGAGGCCTCTTGAAGAGACCCCCAAAAGAAGACTCTCTCCCATTCGAGAGGAGGAATCCAAAGAGCAAGAAAGCAATGAAAGTTTAAGTTCCTCTGAAGATGTGGCTCCACGAAGACGGCAGTCTAGACGATCGCCCACTCCTCCCAAGAGGAAAAGACTAACACATAGTCCTTCTCCTCATCACTCTGAAAGGCAAGAGAGGAAACAAAGGAAGAAAAGGGCTAGGAAGACGTCACCCTCTTCTCCTTCTTCTTCACCTTCCTCCTCTTCTGAAGAAAGTTATGGTTATTCTCCTAGAGAATACAAGAGGGGAGGACATCGCAAATCATTTCCTGCATGGCGAAGGTCACAAAAGCTAAAGAAGTTCAAGGAGGGAGGAAAGAGTATCTCTTTTCTCACCTATGATGGCACCTTCGGTGCTACCGACAAAGTGTTGGCCTTCATCCAACAATTTGATGCGGCCTTTAGAGATGAGGGATTCAGAGAGTCCTCCAAGCTACGCCATGTAGCTATGCACTTCCAAAAATTAGCTCGTCAATGGTGAGCTAGTCTTCGTGGCAATGGTGAAGCCCCAAAGACATGAAAAACTCTACGAGTTTCCATTATGAAGCAGTTCCTTGCAAGAGATGCAAAGGACATAGTGCTTACCGAATGGCGCAGCTTGAAGCTCCTCTCCCATGAGTCTATCCACAAATACATAGACAAGTTTTGGGATTTACATCTCAAGGCTACTGTCTTTCAAAAGATAGACTTTGTTGAGCAAAGGCAACAATTCTGTGCGGGATTACCTGAAGAGATGGCCCAATACATCAACTCTCAACGGCTTGGTACTATTAGCGAAGTAATCCATCACACCATGGTTGCTTCACGCATCAATTTCCATCAAGGGGCTAGACGTAATGTCAAGCCCATGGAAAACAAAGACAAAAATGATGCAAAGGGGAAAACCAATGTTCAAAATACTTCCCAAGTCAATTCCAACAACAACAACAATCGGTCCAAGGAGAAGGGAGTTTACAAAGGTAAAAACAAACTCTCTCCTGAAGAGCTTGAAGCTTTTCGCAATGACCATAAGTGTTTCAAGTGTGGGGAGCAAGGACATGGCTATCGTTCTTGCCCCAAGAAGAATACTCGCAATGAGACTCCTAGGGCTTCCACCATCGAAGCTCCAAAAGAGGATGCTCATTGCAAAGGATCATCACTTTCCTATGATTGGGGAAAGGTAAGAGAGCATGATGCCTTCATCTTGTTTGACCCTGGCTCTACTCTTAACTTCATATCAATGGAGTTGGCCACCAAGTTGGGCATTCAAGATTTTGAGATGGGAGATATAGTAGTGGCTGATGCAGCTTTCAAGGGACAACAAGCCTCCGTTACTCCCTTGATTGGGAAGTTGAGGCTTCATGTCCAAAGCTATGTCGACAAGTAAGAATTCTTCATCTCTCCTCTCCAACATGAGGATGTTATCCTAGGGGCACCATGGTTTGATCGCATGGCTACCAACATGAAGTTCCCTGAAAGGAAAATCTATTTCACCTACAGGGGAAAGAACATGTATATAGATGCTAGTGAGCGTGGTCGCACTATTCCACTTGTAAATCCTCTTGCTTTTGATAAGTCAATGAAGAGCTCAGTTTCTGCGTACATGATTTTTGTCAAAGATTCTCTAAAAGATACTAATGTTTCATCAAATGTAAATGGTAGGAATCAAGAAGAGTTAGACTTGTCTAATTTTCTAAAAGGATTCCAAGATGTGTTTATCGATGATATCCCTATGGACTTACCTCCAAAACGAGGGGATGATGACCATCGTATTGAGCTCCTTCCTGGAAGCTCACCACCTAACAAGCCTCCTTATCGAGTCTCACAAGCTCAACAAGAGGAGGTCATGAGGCAAGTACAAGAGCTGGTAGACAAAGGGATGGTGAGGACTAGTTCCTCTCCCTTTTGTTCTCCAGTCCTTTTACTGCAAAAGAAAGATGGTACATATCGTATGTGTGTGGACTATCGAGAACTAAACCATATCACTATCAAAAACAGATTTCCCGTACCTCAAGTAGAAGATCTGTTTGATAAGCTACAAGGCTCTACCTACTTCAGTATGATTGACCTTAAGAGTGGCTATCACCAAATAAGGATAGTGGATGAAGATATCTTAAAGACCGTGTTTCGCACAACGTTTGGTCTTTATGAATATCTAGTCATGCCTTTTGGCTTGACTAATGCACCAGCTACGTTCAATCGTTTGATGGAGAAAATTTTTAGACCATACCGCAAATTCACTGGAGTGTTCTTTGATTATATCATCATCTACTCCAAGTCTTTGGAGGAACATAAGCAACATCTCCAAGTGATTTTTCAAGCATTGAGGGAGAACAAGCTTTTTCTTAACCAAAAGAAAAGCGAATTCTTCCTTCAAGAGATTCAATACCTAGGTCATATTATCTCTAAAGATGGTATCCAAATGGATCCATCAAAGTTAGAGGTAATAAAAGCATGGCCTAACCCAAGAAATCTACATGAGCTAAGAAGCTTTGTTGGTATGTGCGCATACTATAGACACTTCATAGCAAAATTCTCTCAAGTAGCAGGACCACTACATGACTTAACTAAGAAGAACGTTAAGTTTGTATGGACTGCTAAGGAGAAAAATTCTTTTGAAAAGCTCAAAGAGAAGCTTACTTCCCAACTAGTCCTCGTGCTTCCGGATCTCTCAAAGCCATTTGAGGTCCAATGTGATGCTTGCGGTGATTGCCTTGGAGCAGTTTTGCTTCAAGAAGGGCATGCCATAGCATATGAGAGCCGAAGGCTCAATATTGATGAACAAGTCTTGGGCATTTATGAGAAAGAGCTTTTAGCTGTTCTACATGCCCTAGTCTATCCATGGGAATACTGAAATATGAACAATAGTCGATAGGTTTAGCAAACAAGCACATTTTATTCCTGTCAAAAAGACTATTAAGGCACATCAAATGGCAACTCTCTTCATATCTCAGATTTCCAAGCACCATGGATTACCCACATCCATCGTCTCAGATAGAGATCCTAGAATGACTAGTAATTTCTGGAAAGGTCTCTTTGAAAATCTAGGAACAAGATTGAATTTCTCTTCGGCCTATCACCGTCAAACGGATGGCCAAAGTGAGATAGCCAATCTTACGATACTCGATCTACTCAACACTTATGTTACCGAAGTAGATCAACGCTCACAACGGGAAATGTATCTACCTCTTGTAGAGTATGCCTACAACAATACTGTACATACTTCTACGGGAAAAGCACCTTTTGAGATCATTGAGGGAAGACCAAAAAGTCCCTTGCTACTCAAAGTACATGGGAAGATCTTCGCTGCCGATGAGTATAGCCGTGACCTACAAGAATCTTTTCAAAAGATTAGGGAGGCTATACCCATCTCTCAACAAAGGCAAAAAGCTGCTACTGACAAGCACAGAAGAGCTTTAATGTTCAAAGAAAATGATTGGGTCTTACTCAAGTTTCCTAAGGTTCGATTAAGGCAAACGATGGGCAAAAATCCTACGGGCCATCAAAAGTATTATGCTAAACTAGCAAAAAGATACTATGGTCCTTTCCAAATCTTGAAGCCCATCAATGAGACGGCTTATCAACTCAAGTTGCCCAACCGTTGGCTCATACACAATGCCTTTCATGTAAGCCTACTTAAGCCCTATAAAGGAGAGCCACCAAGTGAACCAATTAGTGAAGACCCTCCCAAAGTTGAAGACCAAGAAGAGGTGCTACAACCCGAAGCTATCCTTCGGCATGAAGACAAGGTACTACGACATGGTAAGATTATCCGACGGTATCTTATTAAGTTCAAAAATTATCCTTTTGAAGATACTAGATGGATGCAAGGAATAAAGCTTAAGGATAGTATGAACCTTGTCAATGCTTACAATGCTACATTAGAGTAAGCAAATGTACAAATTTCTTTTAAATGACTCATGTTTTTGTCTTATAAGACTAGTCCTCTTTTTAATTGTGCCCAAATTTAATTAGTATGCATGCTTAGAATCATGTTTGTGATGACGACGTCTCTCAAACACCAAGTAGAATTTGTCACTCTACTTTGGGAGAATGAAATGGACTAAAGAGCAGACATGCTTGCGGCAGCTATGTCTCCCAAGCACCAAATGGATTAGTCATCCATCTTGGAAAGATGTCGTAGGGTAAAAAGGGATTTTATACCCGCTAAGTAAAATTGACTAATGACTAAGGATTTATCTCTTCTACCTCATAGTCGAGGACGACTATGATTTCAAGAGAGAGGTAATGTCATAAAATCTAATATCTAACCAACCCAAATGATTTTCTCATATTAAATTGATCACTTAATGTGGGAGAATAAACGGGAACAAGTGTTAAGATATAGATATGTGCTTATAGATCTATCTCAACATGGGGCCAATGGTAAAGGGGCCCAAATGAGAGATGTTCTATCAAAGAGCAAGGCTAACCAATGGAGCATAAGACCTTAGGGGTAGCTTCATTGAAGACCTCCAATAATGTGTGTGAAAGTCCTTTGAACCTTAGGTAAGCTAGGGCTGAGCTTGAGGTGGGAACCCGGCCAGCTCGAGGTGCTTCTCCTGCTTGAGGTGCTTGTCGTGCTTGAGGTGCTTGATTAAGATGCTTGAGGTGCTTGACCTGCTACATGCTTGAGGTGCTTGACTTGCCACATGATTAAGGTGCTTGAAGTGCTTTGACATGCTTGCCTGAGATGCTTGTGGGAACACCCCCTAGTTCAAGTGCTTAGTCATGCTTGATGACTAAGGTGCTTGAGCACCAAAGGTCAAAATAATCTCTACAAAGAGGGGGGAGAGCCCTTTTCCTAGGGTCTAGAGAGAGAACACACACTCACAAACACAAGGAAGGCCCAAGCTTGAAGAGGCAGCAGGGACACATGTCAGGCCCCTACCCATGTTACCTTCATGAGATGCTTGAATCCTATTGGGTAGGCTTCAAAGGGATCCAATGATAAATTACCTTAATTATCTAATTGTTTTTGCATTTATCAAGTCCTCTCTCTCAAAAGGGAAAGGGGGACACTTGTCCCAAGACTACACCTATTGCTAGAAATGGCCCCAGCTTGTGATTGGCTAGGCTTGGCAAGAGCCAATGAGCTTCAATGATGAGCTAGAAGAGGGGGTCGACCTAGCAAGGAGGGGGGTTTCTTAGGGGGTATACTCACCCACACACACTCACAAGCACTCTCATGGTGTACTATGCAAAGTGTAAGAGCTCCCTCTCCTTCTCCAAGCAAGTAGAGGTTGAGAGCCTACACCAACACTCTTGGCTATGGAGTGCAAATCCAACCAAGAGCCATGCTTCAATTCTTAAGCTTTCCATCTCCTTCTTCTTCATTACTATGCTATTATGTATGCTAGCTACAAGAGTTATGATAAGTGAGGAACTACTTCTTTCTCCTATGAAATGTTTCTTCTTCCTCTTCCCTACCCTCATTCCCTGCTAGCTCTCTCCACCTTCGAAGGTGTTTGAGGTCTTGGGACTGAGGCTTGGGATAGTTAAAGCTTTCTTCAAGTTTATGTTATGTTTGCGATGCATGAAGCT
The DNA here is from genome assembly GCF_014529385.1 of Adiantum capillus-veneris. Taxonomy (NCBI): domain Eukaryota; kingdom Viridiplantae; phylum Streptophyta; class Polypodiopsida; order Polypodiales; family Pteridaceae; genus Adiantum; species Adiantum capillus-veneris. The sequence continues at coordinate 57,000,266 of NC_140958.1, forward strand.
TTCCATCTTCATTGCATCACCTAGGTCACAAGGAACACAAAGACTGTATTGTAGCAAGTCTCTCTTAATGGGAGAAATCATAATACAAATGCCTATTGGAGGGGGGACCGGCTCCACATAAATCCGGTCCTCAACTGTTGTCATGTTCCCTAAATTCTCTCTCTTGCAAAAGTATTGTTCATGCCAAGTTAACTAATTGTTATGATTATGTTGCTACCTTCAATTATGTTCACCCGTTATGATCACAAAGTCATTTCTCAAAAGTACTCTCTTTAATTTCCGCTACTCTCAAATTAAATAGGCCAATTCCATTACATCGTTATTCATAGAGATGTCGTGCGTCCCATCATCCTAGAGACATATTTGAAGATCAAAAATTTCTTTCATGGTAACATCATAGTCGAGTGCCTCCCATTCATCCATCGTTTGTTTCCATCTTCTGTAGGGGAAGACCATTGATAGGATTTGCTTTGAAATATGGTATATGAACATCAATTTCTCCCCAATTACTCAACAATTAATGTTATTTTCTTGGTGGTTGATCACTTGAGTCTCCCATCAACTACAAGGAAACCGTTCATTGCACTATCCCCTTCGCAAATCCATATTGTTGGTGTCCTATGGACACTTTGTAATTGAAAGATATACAAAAACCATGTTATTTTTTCTTTGTGGGAACCATATGTACACTTCATGGATGCATGCATATCCAACTCCATTATCCTTTTGGTTGTTGCTATTAATGCGTTGTGTGGCATATGCCATTCCAAACTCTCTAGGCTTGGTGAGTGAATGGGAGATAGATTACCATACCCATTTTTCCCAAGCGTGACATAGGTATGGCTATAAACAAAGATGTCCCATGAGGCAAGCTCAGAGGATAGACAACTAGTATATAGTAAGTATCCAAGTTCCACATGGATGGCTTCAAAGGTCCTTGTGAAGGATTTTACCAACTCCTAATCTACAAAATTATATGGAAAAACATTCGTAAGAATGAACATGCAACGGATATCATGCACACAGTAGGATTCTATCGACTCCTACTCTACAAAATCGGATGAAAAAAAATCTATAATAATGAACAAGCAACATATATCATGCACACATTAGAAGCAACATATGATATGATAATAGAAAATAGACAGTCCTAAAAACTTCATAGAGAAGTGCAATTATAGTTTGCAGGAAACCTCAGTTGAGTCAATGTGCTTGGCTACATTGTCACCCACTGTCATAATAACTAATATCTAATTCTCCTAAATGATTTTCTCATGTTAAACTGATCATTTAATATGGGGAAGTGCCAGGGGAGAAAAAGCTAGAATATTGGTTAAGCTGGCAGACCGGCCACCATGGTAGGGATCCAAAAGGGGGGGGGGGGGGGGCATCTGCAAAAGAGCAATGTGCAACAATGGGCTTAAAAGACCCTAAGGTTCAGCCCATTAAGACTTCCAAAATGATAAGGTTCCAAAGGGGGGGCCATCTGCAAAAGAGCAATTTGCAACAATGGGCTTAAAAGACCCTACAGTTCAGCCCATTAAGACTTTCAAAATGCTAAGGTTCCAAAATTCAAAGGTTGTGTCCAAAGGTCAAAGCTTAGGAAATTTGGATGCTTTGTGTGTGTGTGTGTGTGTGTGTGTGTGTGTGTGTGTGTGTGTGTGTGTGTGTGTGTGTGTGTGTGTGTGTGTGTGTGTGTGTGTGTACAAAAGTCTTCACAAGTCCCTACATAGGAGGGGGTGAGCCAAAGAAGTAGGGGATGAGAGAGAAACACACACACACACACTCACAACCTTCATTTGTACACAAGGGGAAAGAGGGACATATGTCAGCTCCCTAGGCCAGATGCCCACAAGGTGTACTCAATCCTATTGGATGGCCATGGAGGTGGACCAATGAGAATTAGGCTAGAGTAAATCTAGTTTAATTAATTCAAAAAAACTTAATAAAAGAACCAATATGAATTAAGCCCTCTAGAAGACTATTGGACAGTCTCCCAAGGGGTCCAATGAGCATTTAGCAGCCCAATGGCTTGCCTGATTCCTATTGGCCAGGAGACAAAGGGGTCCAATGAGAGTTTAGTTGCATTAATTAATTACCTAGAGCTCTCACAAAAGGGGAAAGGGGGACACATGTCAGAAGACTATCACTTATGCACTTAACTTTCATTGGCTAAGCCTGGGGAGGTCCAATGAGGTGCTAGCAAGATCAAATAGCAAGAGGGGTTGACCAAGAGAGAGAGGGGGCTGATTTTTACAAGGCATTATCACTTACACACTCACACAAGCTCATGTGTAGAGTAAGTAGAATCTCTCTCTCTCTCTCTCTCTCTCTCTCTCTCTCTCTCTCTCTCTCTCTCTCTCTCTCTCTCTCTCTCTCTCTCTTCTCAAGCTTTAATGGAAAGCTTATCACCTACTCCAAGCTTGTGAGAAGGGAGGCCTACACCAACAACTCTTGGCTTTGTGATGAAAATCCAACCAAGAGCCAAGCTTCAATGCATGCTCATATCCTCTACCATGCTAATTACTAAGCTAAGCTATGCTAATATGAGTGATTATGTGAGGAGATGTACATCTTTCTCGTAAGAATACTCCTTCTTCCTCTCAATCTACTCTCATACCCCGCTAGTTCTCACCATCTTCGAAGGTGTGTGAGGCATTGGGTCTGAGACCTTAGACTCATGGAAGCACTATTTATTGGGGATTCCTTTCATTCTGCGAACGGGTCACCAAAGTCTTAAGTACTTCATGACGTAGACCAAGCTCTCTGACAAACAAATGAGGTGGAAAAATTTCCTTTCACAATTTCATTTTCATATTGCTCACATTGATGGCAAGCATAATCAAGTAGCCAATGCACTCTCAAGACGGCCGAGAGTGAATGTGATTTCCATAGCAACTCACAATGATCTATCTTCAATGATAGATGAGTATGCTATTGATATCGATTTTAGAGATGTGATTTCAGCCCTTGCATTAGGGAAGAAAGAGGAACCATTTACCTTACAAGATGGTTATCTTCTCTATGGCAATAGAGTATGCGTTACTAGCTCACTACGTGAGAAAGTAATGTATGAATCTCATGCTCCTCCTTATGCGGGGCATAGAGGGATTCAGTCTACCCTAAAAGGGATTGAAACATATTTCTATTGGCCTACCATGAAAGCAAACATACAAGAGTATGTTTCTAAATGTGTGGTATGCCAAAAGACAAAGTTTGATAGAGGGAAGCAACCTGGATTGCTTCAACCTTTGCCAATCCCTAATTCACCATGGGAGAGCATATCCATGGATTTTATCTTTGGATTGCCTAAGTCTATCCATGGGAATATGGGAATATGGACGATAGTAGAGAGGTTTAGTAAACAAGCTCATTTTATACCTGTCAAAAAGACTATCAAAGCCCATCAAATGGCAACCCTCTTCATTTCACAAATCTTCAAGTACCATGGCTTGCCAATGTCCATACTGTCGGATAGAGATTCTAGAATGAATAGTAATTTCTGGAAGGGTCTCTTTGAGAATTTCGGGAAAAGGCTAAATTTCTCTTCGGCCTATTACCCGCAAACGGATGGCCAAACTGAAATAGCTAACCTAACAATTCTTGATCTACTAAAAGCCTATGTAATGGAAGTGGATCAAAGATCCCAATGGGAGAAGTACTTACCCTTAGTGGAGTACGCTTACAATAACATTGTAATTACTTCCACGGGAAAATCACCTTTTGAGGTAATTGAGGGAAGATAAAAAAGTCCCTTGCTACTTAAGGTACACGGGAAGATCTTCGTTGCTACAGATGAGTATAGCCGAGACCTACAAGAATCTTTCCAAAAGATTAAGGATGCTATCTCTATCTCACAACAAAGGCAAAAGGTTGTTGTTGATAAGCACATAAGAGCCCAAGCCTTTAAATAAAATGATTGGGTCTTACTTAAATTTCCCAAGGCTCGATTAAGGCACAAAACGGGCAAGAATCCTACGGGACACCAAAAGTACTATGCTAAGCTAGCAAAAAGGTACTATGGTCCTTTCCGAATTCTTAGGCCAATCAATGAGATGGCCTATCAAACTCAAGTTGCCCAGCCATTGGCTCATACACAATGCTTTCCATGTGACCCTACTAAAGCATTACAAAGGAGAGCCACCTCAAGAACCAACTATTGAAGACCCACCGGAGATCGAGGACCAAGAAGAGGTTGTGCAACCCGAGTCCATTCTCCAACATGAAGACAAGGTACTAAGAGGCGGTAAGACTATCCGATGATATCTTATTAAGTTTAAGAATTATCCTTTTGAAGATGCTAGATGGATGCAAGGCATACAATTAAAGGATAACCTAAACCTTGTCAATGCTTACAATGCTTCCCTAGAGTAAGAAAATGTACAAATGTTTAAAATGAACAAAGTTTTTGTCTTATAAGACTCTCTTTTTCTTTATTGTGCACAAAAATGAAGTAGTATGCATGCTTAGATCAAGTTTGGAGACGACATCTCCCGAACACCAAGTAGAGCTTGTCACTCTACTATGGAAGATTGATAGGACTAATGTGCAGACATGCTTGCAGTAGCCTCAAGCTCTCAAGCGCCAAATGGACTAGTCATCCATTCTGTAATGATGTCATAGCGTAACATAGGTATCCTCTACCCGCTAGAAAAAAGGACTAATGAATATGCTTTATCTTCTTCACCCCATAGTCAAGGATGACTATGATTTCAAGAGAGAGCTAATGTCATAATAACTAATATCTAATTCTCCTAAATGATTTTCTCATGTTAAACTGATAATTTAATATGGGGAAGTGCCAAGGGAGAAAAAGCTATAATATTGGTTAAGCTGGCAGACCGGCCATAGTAGGTATCCAAAGGAGGGAAAATAGGGATCCAAAGGGGGGGGGGGGGGGGGGGGGGGGGGGGGGGACATATGCAAAAGAGCAATGTGCAACAATGGTCTTAGAAGACCCTAAGGTTCAGCCCATTAAGACTTCCAAAATGCTAAGGTTCCAAAGGGGGGGCCATCTGCAAAAGAGCAATGTGCAACAATGGGCTTAAAGGACCCTAAGGTTCAACCCATTAAGACTTCGAAAATGCTAAGGTTCCAAAATTCAAAGGTTGTGTCCAAAGGTCAAAGCTTAGAAAATTTGGATGCTTTGTGTGTGTGTACAAAAGTCTTCACAAGTCCCTACATAGGAGGGGGCGAGCCCAAGAAGTAGGGGATGAGAGAGAAAACACACACACACACACACACACACACACACACACAAGCTTCACTTGTACACAAGGGGAAAGAGGGACACATGTCAACTCCCTAGGCCAGATGCCCACAAGGTGTACTCAAATCCTATTGGATGGCCATGGAGGTGGACCAATGAGAATTAGGCTAGAGTAAATCTAGTTTACTTAATTTTAAAAAACTTAATAAAAGAACCAATAGGAATTAAGATCTCTATAAGACTATTGGACAGTCTCCCAAGGGGTCCAATGAGCATTCAGCAACCAAATGGCTTGCCTGATTCCTATTGGCCAGGAGACAAAGGGGTCCAATGAGAGTTTAGTTGCATTAATTAATTACCTAAAGCTCTCACAAAAGGGGAAAGGGGGACACATGTCAGAAGACTATCACTTATGCTACTTAACTTTCATTGGCTAAGCTTGGGGAGGTCCAATGAGGTGCTAGCAAGAGCAAATAGCAAGAGGGGTCGACCAAGAGAGCGAGGGGACTGATTTTTACAAGGCATTATCACTTACACACTCACACAAGCTCATGTGTAGAGTAAGAAGATTCTCTCTCTCTTCTCAAGCTTTAATGAAAAGCTTATCACCTACTCCAAGCTTGTGAGAAGGGAGGCCTACACCAACAACTCTTGGATTTGTGATGCAAATCCAACCAAGAGCCAAGCTTCAATGCATGCTCATATCCTCTACCATGCTAATTACTAAGCTAAGCTATGCTAATATGAGTGATTATGTGAGGAGATGTACATCTTTCTCGTAAGAATACTCCTTCTTCCTCTCAATCTACTCTCATACCCCGCTAGCTCTCACCATCTTCGAAGGTGTGTGAGGTATTGGGTCTAAGACCGTGAGGGAATTGATGTTTTGTTTAATAAGTGCTTGAAGTTTCCATCTTCATTGCACTAGCTAGCATTGAAGGAACACAAAGAATTGTATTGTAAAATGTCTCTCTTGATGGAAGAAACCATAATACAAAGCCTTTTGGAGGAGGGACCGGCTCCATGTAAATCTAGTCCTCAAATGTTGTCAATAGCTTAATTTCTCTCTCTTTTGAAGTATTGTTCATGCTATCTAACTAGGTGTTATACTTTTTGTTGCTCTCTCCACCCAAGCACTCTTGTTATTCTCATTAGGAATCTATTATAATGAAATGCTCACTATGTTCATGCTATTTTCCACTACACACAAGTTACTAGGCCATTAAATGCTACACCCACATCAATCATTTGTAGTTCGATTGTAACCCAACGGCCACATCAATCATTTGTATTTCAATAGTAACCCAATGACTATTGTCGCCTTGTACCTTGTTGCAAGAAATTGATTCGATAATACTCCTAGGTCATCGAGTACCTGCTGATGCCATGGAAGGAAGCAACACCGCCTACACACAGAACTCTATGATTCTTCCCTTGTAGTGGTGTGCTTGATAAGTTATGTGTCTCCCTTGCACTTCTTGACCTTGGTTGCATTTGCACCCACATCAATCATTTGTAGTTGATAGTAATTCAAGAAATTGTCAATAGCACGCCTATGTCATCGAGCACATGCTGATTCCATGCAAGTAAGTAGCCCCACCTGCATACAAAAATTTATGATTAGTCTGTGTACAGTCATGGTCTCAATTGCATAAAGAGTAAGGTTAGAAGGTATACAAAGATGATCAATGCCACCGCTATGCCCCTCCCCCTTCAAGTTGGCTAAATGGGGAAGAAGGTGCAAAGAAGCTTTTCAAGAAAGTAAATCCACTCTAGAGAGCTAAATGGGGATGAAGGAGTGGGGAAGTTGTTGAGTAAAGTAAATCCATGCAAGAGAGAATCTCTACGAGTAGGATATGCTATAGATCTATAGCTTTAGGGAGAGGTGTGAAGTGAGGTCCATAGAGCAATGGAGAGCTTCAATAGGTGGTGTCTATCATTGAGGAGAATGCAACAAGCTTGAGGAGGGAAAGGAGGTTCATACTTTGTTGCAATAGCTTCTGGGGAGGGAAAAGTGACAATGAAGAGAGTGATGCAATTTTCAAGGTGGAATGAAGAGAAATAGAGATGGTACGATAGAGAGAGAGAGGGATGGAATGACTAGCATGTTTGTGGAGGGACCCCCTTTTAAGAGAGAGAGGGGGGAGAAAATTTAGCCAATGGAGAGAGAGTAGATTGGTTTTCACCCCAACTTTTTAGAAAAATGTTCAATTTTTTTATTTTACGAGAGATTTCCTCCTTATATTTAAAAAATTTACTTGTAAGCTTATAAGTTTCACCACTCACTTTTAGGCCCTGCCATACCCACCATTTCAATCCACATGGCATCCATCCATTTGCCCATTCCATAATCTATTTTTAGTCCTATAGCAAATAAAAAGGCCTTCTTAGACCGCATTTCCTTCGTAATGATACTTTTATTTTGGAGTTTGTCACTTTCTAAGCAAGCTGTCTATAGTCCTTTGTAGTTGTCGAGCTACTACTCTTATTGTAATCAAGCTGTATTGTAATCCAACGTTTAGTGAAGTTGTACTTCTTGTCCATTATCTGAATACATCAGCTCCAATATTTTGTGTCTACATTTGACTTTGTACTTTCAGTTCAGTTCATTATCTGATTTCCTTATGTTTATCTGAAGTCTAAATTTGTTATTCCCTTCTATCTTATCTGACATCTGACTCTTAATCTCCAACATGGAATAATTGTCAGAGTCACCGGGTCATTCCAAGGTGTGTAAGAAGTATAAGGATATTGAGTTGGTTGATCTTTGTACTTCCATGTATGAGCATTTCTCCCACAAGCCTAGTCTCGGCAGAGAGCAAGCTCAACAAAAGATGGAACATATGTTGGAACATCAAACAATGGTCTCACAGGTTCAAGATAGTCTCGGATATCCCTTTGAAAGCCAAACACAATTCTCTTTTATGGTTAATACTCCACTAAGGAGTTTGGATAGCAGAAAGAGCCATGAAGATAGGCAAGATGCTGGATGGTGTCCTAGATACCACAAGGATAAAGAAACCATCAAGCACTTATTTTTCTCATGTCCTCACAACCAAATGTATATAAAGATCTCGCAAAGCTTGTTCCATTTATCCATCCAACTCCCTTCTTTTGGAAAGAAGTAATTTTAGGGGAATGCCATAATAATGACAACTTGTTATCGCATACAACTAAAGGCATCTTTCTTGGGTCCATATGGTTGGCAACAAGTAGCTTTGTTTATTGAGATGTGGGGCACTTTAGATTTTCTCTTGATAGTCTAACTAGTCGTTTAATTTCTTTTGTTCCTGACGTTTCTAATATGAGTAGGGATGAATGTATGAAAGAGATTAGATGGCAACATTGGAATTCCACCCTTTCCAAAGCTGATAGAATAAGGTGTTGTCTTGTTTGGACGTTTTGCTTAGTACCCTAGGTTTCTCCCTCACATCTCCTATTTTCATACCTTTGGCGATTTGTAATTTGTTGTTGGTTGATGGTTTATTGGCACTGCCGAAGGTAGTTAATGCATCGATTCGATGTTTAGTACAAAAGTCTGGCCTCAATTTTGGCTCGCCTATATGGTAGTTACTGTTTTGAGAAGAGGGGAAATTTGACACATGTGGGTGATGCACGCCTGTGCTTCTAAACGCTTTGCTATGGTATGGACTTCCAATTCCTTCATTGAGAGAGAGAGAGAGAGAGAGAGAGAGAGAGAGAGAGAGAGAGAGAGAGAGAGAGAGAGAGAGAGAGAGAGAGAGAGAGAGAGAGAGAGGGAGGGGGGGGGGTGTCAGACCACATGGAAGCTTCATATACCCCTGGGAGTCCATGAGTACTTGCCCTTCCATAATGATAGACTTTGGACACTACATTATATCCTTCTTTCCACTGATAGGAGGAGCAAAATTCTCTCAACTCACAATTGTGAGTAGGGCAAAAAAAACAAGTGACAAAGTCACGAGGCCTGCCAAGGTTAAGGTAAACACCAAATGAGCATGTACAATTGATCTCTATTCAATAGAAGAGCAAGTATATTAGCCAAGTATAACATCCATAACTGATCTCTATTAGTATGGGTATTCAAATATGTCGTATGTGTGGTCAATTTTGGAAGTGGTTTATTAATGGGATCTAAGTAGACGCCACCAAATGGAAAAGGGGAAGGCTTCACAGAGATAGCGGGGAGCCAGTCAGGTGGACGAAGGGAGAAGAAGACATGTGGACATGAGCCAGGTAGGGAGCAGGTGTCCTGATTGCAGATAGGAGTCTCAGACGATTCTGTCTCTCTCTCTCCTTCCTTTCAGAGCACGCAAGGAATCTCTCTCTCTCTCTCTCTCTCTCTCTCTCTCTCTCTCTCTCTCTCTCTCTCTCTCTCTCTCTCTCTCTCTCCTTCTCCTTCATTTGTTCCCCTTGCGACGATGGTTGTCTATGGCACGTGATACAGGCAAAAGGAGCTCTCGCTCGCGTTCAATGCAGGCCCGATCATGTCGCACCTCTACCAAGGTTTCCTAGGCCCGTCCCCCCCCCGCGTGGAGCTTTGCATCGTGCTCTCTCTTTCTGCATTTCCTTCTGGTCGCCGACCTTAGGCTAGTCTACCTTCCAAGGCCACCCCCCTCTGCTCTCTAGCCGGCCTCATGCCACCCTCTGCTGGATGCAGATCCCAAACCTCTGTCACCTTGAATTCATCTACAACTGCCTCCTTGGAAACCCTTCTAACACCTTCCCCAACTCCACCTTCCTCTCTCTCCTCTCGCTTTCCACTATCTTTCTCTGCAGCCCCAACATATCTCATCCTCCCCTGCCAACCTAATGGTCAGTAGCTAATAGACTCAATGCTTACAAGTAATGAGGGTGGGTGTAATCATCCTGTGGCCTGTTCTTGCTCGCCTGAAGGCGATTGTACTTAGAGAGAGAGAGAGAGAGAGAGAGAGAGAGAGAGAGAGAGAGAGAGAGAGAGAGAGAGAGAGAGAGAGAGAGAGAGAGAGAGAAAGAGAGAGAGAGAGAGCTCTACGTAACGAGACCCTCACATGATGAACAAGTTAGAGAGAGAGAGAGAGCGCGCTCTTTGTAATGAGTGTTTGGCAATCATGAAAGTGACGATGCAATCTAATCTTACCCTACTCGCAAATAGATAGGCTGCATGCTGCTACAATTAAACCCTGTTGCATATCAACTTGCTGTCTTGTAAAAACCTGAACCTCCTTCAGAACAGGAAGAGCTTATCATAGCCCACTACTGGCGTCCAAAACACTTCCAAGGAGAACGAGGAGATGCTATCCTACTGCGCCCCCCAAGCTGCTTTGAAAATGCACAGTGTGCGGCCTAGTGTAGCTTCTCACAGACTTAACGTTGATGGGAGCTGGAGCTGGAGCTAGCGATAACGTCTTACTGCTCACTGTCTGAGGTGAGGATGGGAGCTTGTTCATAGGTCCCTTTATACCCATGCCACCATTATCTTTCCTGTGACTCTCTACAGCCGAAACAAAATCGTGGGCGGCAGAATTCTTCAAGGAAAAGTCGTTGTTCTCCTTGACGGAGCTGGTATATGTATAAGCTGGCATATGCTTCTCAACTGTGAGTCCCGAGCTTGTCTCTTGGGGCGGGGGCAGGGTTCCCATATGGCTCATGCCAACTGTAATGCCTACCAAGAGGAGTCTTCTATGCTTGGCTGTGAGGGCATTGGCAAAATGCACCAACAAATCGCAATCTCTACAGAGAAGAGCTCGATCCTCGACGACGAAGAAGAAAAAGGATGGCTTCTCTTGAGAGCCAAGCACATGAGCAAGACATTACAAACCACTCTAAATCACATGGTTAGAGTAGTAATGAATCTAGATGCGTGGACATACACAAACAAACTTGGAAAATGTCGCACATAGCTGGTTTTGAGGTGTCAAGAATGGGGGAGACCCTCTGATGCTTGCTGGCCAGCTTGTTAGCAACATGCACCGAGTCGCACGTCGAACATAGCTCTGCCTCATCGGCACAAAAAAATGTGCAAGCCACTGCGCTTTCACATACATCACATTAAAGCTTCATATCCTTCCTCGGCCACAACAGAGCCTTCATGGGTATGATGTAAGCCAAAGAAGAAAGGAGATGGTTCATTATTACTCTTCAGGCGGCACACGAGTAGAGGAAGTCCAAACCGCGATTCAACAGATACGAATATATTTGATAATCCTTGCAATGAGTTCTTCTACTTGCATCATCCAATCAAAAAATTGAATATTTTTAAAAACTAATCTTCCTTTTTCGTTAGCAAAAAGGGAGCACATCACTATGGCCTTAGCCTTTTGGGTAGGCAAAAAAATGAGCAAAATTTGTGCGATCTTTTTCGAAAACCACTCATGAGAGCGTAATGGAAATAATTTGAAAGATTTTCTAAGCATCATATTATGTGTACCAATAGCCAAAATCATTGACAAATATATTCACTCGGCAGTGCCCGTCGTCTTTTGGACGCCTTGTTTTATCTTTGCTCGTCGAAGATAAAGTGAACACTAACCTTTTGGCCTCTGGGTTTATGTGACGCCCCAGAATCTGGGCGTGTCGGGGAGGGATGCTCTGATACCAAGTGTGACGCCCCAGAATCTGGGCGCGTCGGGGAGGGGACGTTTGGGGCCTGGCTCGGACGGGACCGGCTCGGGTCGGGGTGTTTCTTCAAGGGGTCCTGGCGCGGACGGCACCGGCTTAGGAGGGCCCGGCTCGGACGGGACCGGCTCGGGTCGAGGTGTTACTTCAAGCGGTCCTGGCGCGAACGGCACCGGCTCAGGAGGGCCCGGCTTGGACGGGACCGGCTCGGGGCCCGGCTCGGACGGGACCGGCTCGGGCGTGGTTGCGTTCCATGGGTCGACGGCCGTTTGCGTTTCGCGGGTCTTCGCGGGTCTTGCGTTCCGGGTCCCTAGCCCCACGTAGCCTCAGGCTCCGCCGCACTGACGGAGGGTCATAGCGTGCCCTGGGGAACCTTGCGTGGAGTCCCCACGGTGCGCGAGTGCGTGGAGTGAGGCTACAGTGTCTAGGTGGGGGGTCCCCTCCCGTGGCCGTTCTCGGGAGGCTCATACCCCTTATATACACCCCCGGTTGAAGAGAGTTCGACGACCGCGTCGAACGTGGGAAAAGAGTGCTTGGCTATGCATGAGGCCGTGGGGACAAAGGGGTGCATATAAGTGCAAAGTGATCAAAACTGTTCCCAAATGCAAGTAAGTAGGCATGCTTTGTTTTTGTACTTTTGAGAATGAAGTGAGTGTGTGTATTTTTGGGGTTTTGGCAGAAGGCTGAAAATGTATGCTTTGAACACCCAAGTAGAATTCCCCGTCCTTGAGCGTTCCCCGAATAGGTAACCCGATGTGCGCGGAGCCACCTGCTGCGTTGGCCCGCGCGGAGACTTCTTGAAAGCCGAATGTGAATGAGAGTACGTCGCAATGCAGCACTTGCGAATTGGTCCCTGTTTGGACGTCATTTGGAGGGCAAGCTCGGGGCCCTGTGGTCTCTTTGTAGACTTGAATGGGTCTTCAGCTCAGCATGGGCCACAAAAGTGGCCGGGGCGCGACGAACACCGTTGGCTTGGTTCGTCGCGTTTTTGGTTGTTCCTGTTTTTGTTATAAAGAGCCCTGTCTGGCTCGCATCTGTCTTTTCTTCATGTGGAGAGCCCTGTTTGGCTCGCATCTTTGCTTTTTGTCATGTGGAGGTGCCCGGCTCGGATCGGGGCCGGCGCGGGTCACGGGTGACGGCCCGGTGTTCAAGGAACGCGTCACGGGGACGGAGGGCGTGTGGTTGCTTTCTGGAGCTCTCTTCACCAAGATTTTGACGACCCGGGCCATTGCGGTTGGAGTCGTCGTGAGGATCGTGCGCGTCGGGCACGTCGGTCTTCGGCTCGTTTCCAGGAGCTCGTTTCTGGAGCTCTGATACCAAGTGTGACGCCCCAGAATCTGGGCGCGTCGGGGAGGGGACGTTTGGGGCCTGGCTCGGACGGGACCGGCTCGGGTCGGGGTGTTTCTTCAAGGGGTCTCGACGCGGACGGCACCGGCTCGGACGGGACCGGCTCGGGTCGAGGTGTTGCTTCAAGGGGTCCTGGCGCGGACGGCACCGGCTCAGGAGGGCCCGGCTCAGACGGGACCGGCTCGGGCGTGGTTGCGTTCCATGGGTCGACGGCCGTTTGCGTTTCGCGGGTCTTCGCGGATCTTGCGTTCCGGGTCCCTAGCCCCACGTAGTGTCAGGCTCCGCCGCACTGACGGAGGGTCATAGCGTGCCTCGGGGAACTTTGCGTGGAGTCCCCACGGTGCGCGAGTGCGTGGAGTGAGGCTACAGTGTCTAGGTGGGGGGTCCCCTCCCGTGGCGGTGCTCGGGAGGCTCATACCCCTTATAGTCTATCAAAATTAGCAGCGCTCGTAGTACTATTCACGCACGCACTTTCTTTTTTGTTGAAGTATTAGGCTACGATACGCGCACACTCTCTCAGTCCCAGGACCCAGACTCTGCGTGTCTCGCCATGTCGAAGGCGGGTCTTTTTTCCTGGGAAAGTAGCGGCCTGCGAGCCCTTCCTTTACAGAGAGTGGGCGTGGCGGCGTCTGTGTACGACCTCTGCACCGAGGTGAAGGTGACCCAGGTGTATTTCAACGCCAGAACCAGCTTGCGCTCAAATCCCTCAGTAACGCTTTGCTCTGCTTCCGAAAGCTATGGCGATGTTGATGCAGGGACCGAGTGCGTCTTTCTCTTCCCCCTTGATGAGGAGAGCGCAGTATTCTCCTTCACTTGCGAGCTTGATGGCCATACCCTACATGCCGAAATTCAGGAGAGAGCGAAGGCAAGGGCTACCTACTCTCATGCGGTTCGATCCAACATGTCAGCCATGCTTCTTGAGCAGCAAGCAGAGAATATATTCACATGTTGTGTGGGTCGGCTTCGCCGTGGCAGCACTTGTGTCGTCACCATAACCTATTTGACCCTGCTCGAGCAAGAAGGCCGCTTCAACCGACTTACCGTGCCCCTCTCCATAGCACCCAAGTACACACCCCCCACACATAACCAGAAACCCTTCTTGGATCCTTTCTGGAATAATCCTGTTGCCCCACAGTTTTATGTTCACAATGGACATGGCTGTGACTCATGCCTCACCACTCCGATTATCGGCCCTCGCTTCCATTGCATGCAGTGCCCTGATTACGATTTGTGTAGTACATGCTACAAAACCAAGAGCCATGACCATGCTATGCAAGAAATTACCGGAGGTTTGTCATCTTCAATGTCTGTCGATGTGCCAGCCATGCCACTCCCCATGGAGTCTATGGAGGGAAAGCTTGAAGATTTGACGATTGATGTCTCTGTTCAAATGCCGTCTCGCATCTTGTCGATGAAATGTACAAGTCACCCTCAAGACACCCACATTCAGCAACAAACGGAGACAAGGGGAACAGCACATTATTTCTCCAAGACACAGTATTTTTTATCAAAGGATTTTGTCATCATTATTGAACAAGAGGCATGCTTTGATCCACGGGTTCTGTGTGAGCTTGATGTCGCAAACCATACAGCAGCGATATCCCTTGCCTTCATACCACGTCCTTTTGACCTGATGGCAGTTAGTCAGCTCCAATGTGAGCTTATCTTCGTACTAGATTGTTCTGGTAGTATGCAGGGAGAGTCTATAAGCTGTGTTGCTCAATGCATGCGGCTACTACTTCACTCACTACCTGTGAACTGTATATTTAACATTATTAGATTTGGGAGCACTTGGTCATCCCTGTTTCCATCAAGTTCTCAATACGACAATGCAAGTTTGCATGCTGCATCCCAGTGTTTCGCAGGATTAAGTGCTGATCTTGGAGGCACAGAGATGTATGCGCCTCTTGAGTATGCACTTTGCAGTGATTTGCATACGACCCATCCTCGCCAGATTTTCCTCCTCACCGATGCACAAGTCAGTAATGTGGATAGCCTCCTTGGCCTAGTATCCAAGCATGGAACCAACTCGAGGGTGTTCACCGTTGGCATTGGCAACTGTCCGGACCGATCTTTATGTAAGCGCATCGCACAAGCGGGAAATGGTAAGTGCGAGTTTGTGAGTGCAAAGGATTCTGCTGGGGGTGCCATGAGGGACAAGGTAATGAGGCAGTTGGGCAGAGCATTGCAACCATCGCTTACAGAGGTGAAAGTAGATTGGAAAACTGTTGCAGATATTTCTACAGATTTACAAAGGATGTCCATTGATGAAGAGAAGGCGACATCAAGTGGGCAATCTATTGTCGATCCGGTTTTTCCATCGCGGTTTTTGCAATGCCCATCAGTTGCTCCAGCGATATTCATAAATAGTCGCTTTGTGTTGCACGCACTCAATGTGCATTTACCTGACATGGTCTGGGATCAAACTGATAAAGACATACACATCCGTGAGGAGATCAATGTTAACGCTAAAGCCAACCATCTGCAGGAATCTGTTACATTCCAAAGATCGGTAGCCCTCACGGGCCAGCAATTAACACGAGCCACTGTAATTCATACTTTGGCGGCTCGTGCAAGAATAAGGGAACTGGAGGAGCTTGTACTAAGAGAGACAGATGGCAACACAAAGGGAAAGCTAGAGGAGGAGATTTTAACTTTATCTCTCAGATACTCACTTGTGAGCAGCATGGCAAGCTTTGTAGCAGTGTATGACAATGGGGATGTAAAGCCTGATGCACTGCAAATGGAAGGATGGGATCTCTCGAGGTATGATGTTGCATGGTCACCGTCTCTTTTTGGCTCAAGTGTACACAATTCCCTTGCATACTCACCTTGGTTGCCTACATCCAGTTCCAGTGTACGCAATTCCTTTGCATACTCACCCTGGTCGCCTACATCCATTTCAAGTGTACACAATTCCTTTGGATACTCACCCTGTTCATCTACATCCAGTTCAAGTGTACATGAGTGCTTTGAACATACATCATTTGGTTCAAGCCCAGACACATTATTTGGGTCCACATGTGCACCGACGCAGTTTGGTTTGTCGATGCCATCTAGCTTGAATACATCTGGATCCTCTTTTCCATGTAGCTCTGATGCACGCGTGCAATTTGGTGTTTCTGGTTCAGCTCTAACACCTTCTGGGTGTGGACCATTGGAAGGACTTGTACAACTGCAATCGGCGAACGGGACTTGGGACATCACACCCCAGCTTGTTAACATTTTATGTGGAGGAACGTCCTTGTCGTCCTTAACAGTGGAGTCATTAAAAGTTGTGTGTGTGAAGCACAGCGTCTCGGAGAAAGTTGTAGCGAGTCTTGCTGTGCTTCTATTTCTCAATGAGCACTGCAAAGAGAGAGAACACGAGTGGCAGCTGCTGGCTTCAAAGTCCCAATTTTACCTGGCGAACATGGCAAATATTTCTGAAAGTTTGCAAGCGATGATTATTCAAGATATTATGCTCTTGGGCAGTTAAAGGACGATGGAGATGAGGTGAAATCGTACATATATGTGCATGTTTGCATAGTTGGTGTGTTCTTTTGAGCAGCATGTAGAAGGTAATCAAAATGTGGCAGTTGTGAGAGCCATTGCCTTCATTTTGTTGAAGGAAAGCTCTTCGTTTCTGTGTGTATGTTTGCATGTGTACAGAGTAAACATCTTTGCTCAAGAGTTCTTCTCTGAAAGACTGCTAATATCAAGAGAAGTTTAGGAAGCAAAGTTAAAATGCTGCTGTGGATGACTTTAATGTTGTAAAAAGGTAGGTAAAACTTAAAACTTAGTTTTCTTTTATCAAGGGAATGCTTTTTAGTAGATCTTTAGATCTGAATAGTTATGTATATCTACTAACATAATATGGCGGAAGGGGAAGCCCTTTACACGTGTCGCAATCTGCAACCTGAAGGCTAAAGTCCAAAACTAAAAAAAGTCCCTTTGCACGTGATAAAGAGGGAGAGAGGAGGGGAAGAGAGAGGCCGTTGAAGGCAACCGGCCGTACTAATAGCCTAGTAACTTTCTCTTTCAACAGCTTGATTATGCGTATGTGTAAATGTGACATTTACTCGGAGATTCATATAAGTAATGTGATGGTTGTGTTTTTGCTCTAAAAATTTCAATTTCATTCCAAGAAAATTCTCTGTTATTGATATTAGTAACACGATCCTTAAAAAGTCCTCTCTTTGACCTTCGCACTTTGGATGATTACTTGGTTAGCCTAATACGATTTTTTCGAAGACAACGAGTAGTATGTGTTCACGATCTGAAGATGATGCGATTCGAGCGAAGGCCAAAATAATACTTAAAAAATGGGGATGTGAAGATGATGCGATTCAAGCGAAGGCAAAAAGTTGGCGGCGAGGCAAGTGGGAGGCAAAGATTTTGGGGCAGGTGGTGTATCCAAAATTGTCTCTGCCCTTTGTATTCGAAACTGCCAGTCTCTTTGTCGGTTTTCTTTTAGATAGAGCAAGTGTAGCCCTCCTCTCCTCCAACCGAGAGAGAGAAAAGGGAATCTCCACGAGCATCATTGATTTTCTCATTTTTTGCCATGGTCCCTTATGCAAGACCTTCACATATATGACATAATTGACAATGAGATTGCTAGATAGCGGTTGTTGGAGAAACATATTGCGCTTGACAATGCTTTTGTCATCATGTATGCAAATGTGCAGCCCTCACTAAAGCACATAAAGTTCTTAATGAGCTTTTTGTTTGATTGAAGGTCATGCCCAACATGGCTATAAGGAAGCTCTGGGCTGTTTTCTTTAGATGGAAGGGATGACCTTTCTTCAAATGTATATGATGCACCTTGAAGGCATGTGGCCTTATGCAATACATTCGCATGAGAATTCACGATGAGATCAAGGGCTATTGGAAAAACATGATGTGCTTGGCAATACATCGGTCAATATGTATGTCAAACGTGGATCCCTTGTGAAAGCACGTAAAGTCCTTGATGAGCTTTTTTTTCAAAATGTCATCTCTTGGAAAGCGTTGTTTGCAAGATATACTCAACATGGTTGTGGCAAGGAAGCTTTGGGCTGTTTTAACCGAATGTAAAGGGAAGACCTTTGCCAAATGCAATCGCCTATGCTGGACCTTGAAGATCTATGGCCTGGTGAGACAATTCACAATGATCATTGCTAGTGGGGGGCTCCTTGGGAAACATGTTGTGTGCGCCAATGCTTTGGTAGATATGTATGTCAACTATGGCACCATTGGAGTGGGGGAATACAAACACACCCAGAAACACAGATCTATAGCCCAGAATATTCACAACACTCCAATCCTCTCATTAACACCTCTGGAACAACACAGCTTTCACAACGTACACTGTTGAGCACAAATAAGTGTATACACACCTCGTAGAATCAACGCCTGCACAATACTTCAATCATACACACCGCCCACACACAACTCTCTCTCTCTCTCTCTCTCTCTCTCTCTCTCTGTGCACCACCAAACACGGCCCGCAACTCATGCACATATCCGCACCAACATCAAAGCACAGAACAATGGAGAAGAGAAAGGGGGATGGGGAGATTGACAACAAGGAGCAATCAGTACTTGACTTTTGAGAAAAAAAAGTGTGTACAATGCTCTTCTACTCTCCCTTCGAACTTGCTCAGTAGTTGTTGTCCCAAAATGGCAAAAGGGGCGCCCCTTATAGGGAGCAAAACTTTCCTTTTTAGCACACTTTTCCTCCTCCGAACACACGTCCAATTCCTGCATGCTCTCATATGAACCACTGCTTTTAGACGTCTTTCTTTTTTTAAAAAAAATCATCGATCATGGGTAAGACCTCCTATTTATGGGGACGACTTATGGTGACTTGGGACCCAAGTAAGCGCCCAATTGCCTCCAATAAAAAGGGGAGGGACCCACGGGCATATGAATATACCCTTGAGGACGCCACCAAATCACCACCTCCGACTAGTAGTATCATCGAAAATGGCCACCAATGCGAAGTCCAACATGCGTAGTGGTAGACCTGTCCAAGAACGACCGTGAACAGCGCTCGTGTGCCCACACTTTCCGTTGGAGTTTCCTCTGCTCTCCTTGATACACAAATGAAGAGTCATGCTCCGAAATATATATCGTGAGGTTTGGGGTCCCTGTATTGCATGTAGGGTCACCACATGGCGGCTTATGAGAGGCACACTCCCCAAGCTTCAAGAAAACTCCCCACAATTTAAAAAAAAAACTTTTCTTGACACCACTTTTGACCCCTTCCCATTCACTACTCGATGATCCAATTGACTCTCTGTAAAAACATACTTGAAGCCCGCACTCTCGATGTTATGGAATTGCTATTTTGATATTTTATGCAGCTGACAGGTGGAAAAGGCCAAGGGTTATGCGAAAGGATAATATATTTTATCACTTAAGTGCCATGGCCAATTATTGCCCGGTTGCTCAATATGTATTCCTTTGAGCATTCACTAATCTATAAATAAATACGTGCAAGAGGAAAATGTTCACTCTTGCACGGGGAGAATTGCACCCAGTGTCTGTATACTTCTTCTCTCCCTTCCCCTCTTCTCTCTCGCCGTGCCGATGTAGCACTCCGCTCTAGGAGGTACACATGTACGTGCTTTCTCGCTCTATCTTGCTCTCTATCTCTCTCTGCTCGTCTACAGCTTGATTATGTTCAAGGATGGTTGCCAGGTATGTAGATTTGTGTGTTTTCTTGTCTATAGTATCTAGTTTTGGTATTTTGCAGGGCCTTCCGCGCTCCCGTTTGTAGCAGTGGTATCAAAGCCATGGATACGTTGTTGAACTCACAATAATCACGCTATCCCAAACCACCTCAAACACTCCCTACGTGTGTCGCTGTTTGGTCGACCCCACTCTGTGGGAGCCACCTCCAATTTTTGTTTTTCTTTTATATCTCTATTGCCCGTCGTCTGCATGGGGACAACACTTTTTTTTCCCCTGCATGGATCCGCCATGTCTCAGGACGCACCCCCACAGGGGTGTTAGGAAATAAGACGTAGCTAAATAGATAATTGAGTAGATTACTTAATGGAGAGAGACAGATTTATATACACGAGATTATAGAGTAGAGAGAGAGAGAGAGAGTACACACGATATACGTGGTTCACCCAATGTGGGCTACGTCCACGGGAAAGCAGCCACTCAATGGCTTTAGTACTTCAAAACAAGAAGTAGTTTACAAAGGGATTATACCCTTAATGGAGCTCCCGCCTTGCTTCACTCTCACCACCTCACACTCACCTTGTTGCATCAACTTCACACTGTGAAATGTGTGTAGAAATGGCCTCCTTTTATAGGCCAAAAGGGCTGCCCTCTCTTATGAGAGACAGCCATGTGTAGCCGCCCTTGTGCGAATAAGTCCAAATCGGACCATCCAATCCGCCCATGTGTGGCCGCCCTTGAGAAGACAAGTCCGCTTTTGAATTCGGCCACCGGCCACCGGCCATTGACTTCCGACCACCGGCCACCGGCCATCGGCCATTGACTACCGGCCACCGGCCAACTGACTGGTTGTTTTCCGACCACTTTCCGGGCGCCGTCTGGCCATAATATTCCGGCGAAAAAAAAGTCTCGGGGGCCTCCGTCCCCGAGGCCTTTAAAGTTGCCCCTGATTCTTGTCCGTGAAAATTTTGGTTTCCGGTGAGTGATTTTCCTTCACGCACGATGGCTTCTCCTCATAATGGGGGCCTTACAAATGTGCGCTTTTACCACAGAAAATTACAAGGGTAAATCAGGCTCCATACTTAACAATCTCCCACTTGGAGACTGATCTCCAAACCAAACCTGTGACTGCTTTCCATTCTGGCTTCTTATCCTTGAATGCCGATTGAAGATGAGCAAAAGCTCAACTTCTCCTTGTTGACCACCTTTGTAAACATGTCTGCAGGATTTTCACTTGTATGCACCTTTCCTAGCTTTAGTTGTCCCTCTTCCAAAAGAGTGCGTATGAAGTGATATCTCACCTCAATGTGCTTTGTCCTTGAATGAAAGGCTGAGTTCTTCGTAAGATGGATAGCGCTTTGGCTATCACTGTACAAGACACAATTGTCTTGTTTGAATCCAAGCTCTTCTAAGAATCTGTGAAGCCACAGAATTTCTTTGCTTGCCTCCGTCATTGCTACATACTCTGCTTACGTGGTAGAAAGTGAAACCACTTTCTGCAGCTTTGAATCCCAGCTTACTGCTGTGCCTCCAACCGTGAACACATAGCCAGTAGTGCTTCTTGGAGTATCTTTGTCACCTGCCATATCTGCATCAGCATACCATTCTAGAAAAATATCAGTTCCTCCAAAATACAAAGCATTTGTTGTTGTCCCTTTTAGATACCTAAGTATCCACTTCACAGCTTGCCAATGCTCTTTACCTGGGTTGTCCATGAATCTACTCACAACTCCCACTGCATGTGCAATGTCTGGCCTTGTCCAGACCATAGCATACATTAGAGAACCTACCGCTGCAGCATATGGAACTTTAGACATATAGGCTATCTCCTCTTGTGTCTTTGGACACATATCCTTCGTTAGTTTAAAATGATCAGCCAAAGGTGTAGAAACTGGTTTTGCATTTTGCATTGCAAACCTTTCTAGTACCTTCTTGATGTAATCTTTTTGAGATAGCTTTATTGTCTTCTTCGTCCTGTCCCTTGATATTTTCATACCAAGTATCCTCTTTGCAGCACCTAAATCTTTCATTGAAAAAGATTTGGACAACTCCTCTTTTAGGTCTTTGATGTTCTTCATGTTAGCACTTGCAATCAACATGTCATCAACATACAACATTAGGATGATGAATTTCCCATCTCCCAAATTCTCCGTGTAGACGCAGTGATCGGAGTTGCATCTTGTGAATCCATGATCCAACATCCATCGATCAAACTTCAAGTACCATTTTCTTGATGCTTGCTTTAAACCATACAAGCTCTTCTTTAATCTGCAAACCATTTTCTCCTTACCTTTTACTTCATACCCCTTTGGTTGAAGCATGTAGATTTCCTCCTCTAAGTCACCGTGAGGGAATGCTGTATTTACATCCATTTGCTCGAGATTTAGATCATGAGCAGCCACAAGGCTTAAGACAAGCCTAATTGAGTTCATTTTTACAACAGGAGAAAATATTTCATTGAAGTCAATACCTTTCTTTTGAAAAAAACCTTTTACCACAAGCCTAGACTTGTACCTTTTCTTCCCACCTTCTTCCTTTAGCTTGTACACCCATTTGTTTTGAAGTGCCCGCTTACCTTTAGGCAACTCAACCAACTCCCATGTTTGGTTGCGATGTAGTGAGTCCATCTCTACTTGCATGCTCTTCGTCCATTCTTCTTTGGATTCATGTTGCATAGCTTCTTCATATGATTCCGGATCTCCAGAATCTGAGATCAAGAGATGGTTGAAGGAAGGAACAAACCTTTCTGGAGGTCTACTTGCTCTTGTAGATCTTTGGGGAATAGGTTGAGGCTCCTCATTTGGTTGACGTTGTTGCACATTGTCACCGTTTGCAGTCCTTGAGTCTTCACCGTCCTTAAGCTCCATGTACTCATCACCTGTTTCTTTTGTTTGTTTTCTTTCCAAGTAATCTTTGTACATATTTTGTTCGTTAAAAATTACATCCCTACTCCTTAAGATTTTACCATCTTCAGGATTCCATAGGCGATACCCAAAGACTCCTTCTCCATAGCCAATGAAGAAACACTTTTTGGACTTTGCATCTAACTTTGATCTTAGGCTTCTATCTATGTGCATGAAAGCCTCACACCCAAACACTTTGAGAAATGCATAATTCACTGGTTTACCTGTCCATGCCTCTTCTGGAACTCCCCCATCCAATGCCGTTGAGGGTGACTGATTGATTAAGTACACAGACGTACTTACAGCTTCCGCCCAAAGCTCAAGCGGTAGGCCTGCATGTAGCCGCATGCTTCGTTCTCGTTCCATGATTGTCCTGTTCATCCTTTCCGAAATCCCATTTTGTTGAGGTGTCCTTGGGGTTGTCCTTTGCCTCCGAATGCCATTGCTAGCACAAAAGCTTTCAAAAGCTTGGCTGCAATATTCGCCTCCATTGTCGGATCTGAGGCATTTAACCTTGGTACCTGTTTCATTCTCTACAAAGGCTTTCCACCTTTGAAATATGGAAAATACATCGGATTTATTCTTCATGACATAAACTCATGTTTTTCTAGTCTCATCGTCTATGAATGTTACATAGTACAATGAGCCACCAAGTGATGGTGTACTTGCAGGACCCCAAACATCAGAATGAACCAACTCAAGTTTTTTATTTTTTCTTTCATTTCCTGATTTTTGAAATTTTACCCTCTTTTGTTTATCATAAACACAATCTTCACAGAACTCTAAGTCCACTTCTTTCAAACCTGGTAGAAGCTTCTTTGTTTGAAGGATTTGCATTCCTTTGGTACTCATATGCCCAAGTCGGTAGTGCCACACCGCACTGTCAACTTCTGTAGTTGCTGCACAAGCTGAAGGTTGCGTGCTAACAATACACAAGTAAAGTGTACCGACTTTTTCACCCTTGGCAACCACCAAAGATCCCTTTGAGATCTTCCACCATTTGTTTCCGAATGCAATGTTGTGACCTTCATCGTCCAATTGTCCTGTAGAGATCAAATTTTTGCGAAGAGAAGGAACATGCCTAACATCTTTAAGCTTCCATTCATTTCCGTTAGCAGTTTTGACAGAAACTGTACCTTTGCCGACAATCTCACAAGCTTCATCATCTCCCAAGTATACATACCCAAAATTACCTTTGGTGTAGTCTTGGAAATGTTGCTTGTATGGTGTCGCATGGAATGAAGCCCCGGAATCTACTATCTAGGAATTAGACACATTGTCTAATGAGAGAATTAGAGCATCTTGCTCTACTTTACCTGCCACATTGGCCTCCGATGTTGGCTTGTTGTCTTGAGACTCTGTCTCCTTCTTCTTCTTGGACCAACAATCCTTCTTGACGTGGCCCTTCTTGCCGTAGTTCCAACATTCAAGAACTGACTTTGTGCGTGACTTGCTTCGCCTTGAGCGATCACGACCCTTTTGGTTTTTGAACCTCTCCTTAAGCCTTCCTCTTGTTTCCACTGATAGTGCAGCACTTGATGATTCTCCTGTGCTTCTCCTTCGCATTTCCTCGCTTAGGAGAACACCCACAACATCATCAAACTTAAGAGTATTTGTGCCAGAGATAGAATTACTTACAGCCATCACAAGGATGTCCCAACTATCCGGTAGAGATGATAGTATAAGGAGAGCTTGCACTTCGTCATCGAAATTGATTTTCACTGATCGAAGTTGAATTATGTTTGTGTTAAAGTCATTTAGGTGTTCTGCAACTGAACCATTCTCTGCCGTCTTTAGATTGAACAAGCGCTTCATAAGAAATACCTTATTGGATGCCGATGGTTTCTCGTAGAAGTCATCAAGTGACTTCATCAAGTCCTCCGTGGTCTTCATCTCCGAAACATTGAAGGCCACCGTTGACGTCAAGCTTAACTGGATTGTTCCCAGTGCCTTTCGATCAAGGACAATCCATGCTTCATCTGCCATTGTTGCGGGCTTCTTCGCAAGACCGCCTAGTGGCAAATAGAGGTCCTTCTGGTAGAGATAGTCTTCAATCTACATCTTCCAATGTTGGTGGTTTTTGCCGTTGAACTTCTCAATCTTGAGCTTCCCTTCCTCCACCATAACTCCCACTCAATTCAAGGAATCCTTTCCTTGAGATAATTTAGTTACGAGCAAACCTTGCTCTGATACCAGTTGTTAGGAAATAAAACGTAGCTAAATAGATAATTGAGTAGATTACTTAATGGAGAGAGACAGATTTATATACACGAGATTATAGAGTAGAGAGAGAGAGAGAGTACACACGATATACGTGGTTCACCCAATGTGGGCTACGTCCACGGGAAAGCAGTCACTCAATGGCTTTAGTACTTCAAAACAAGAAGTAGTTTACAAAGGGATTATACCCTTAATGGAGCTCCTGCCTTGCTTCACTCTCACCACCTCACACTCACCTTGTTGCATCAACTTCACACTATGAAATGTGTGTAGAAATGGCTTCCTTTTATAGGCCAAAAGGGCTGCCCTCTCTTATGAGAGACAGCCATGTGTAGCCGCCCTTGTGCGAATAAGTCCAAATCGGACCCTCCAATCCGCCCATGTGTGGCCGCCCTTGAGAAGACAAGTCCGCTTTTGAATTCGGCCACCGGCCACCGGCCATTGACTTTCGACCACCGGCCACCGGCCATTGACTTCTGGCCACCGGCCATCGGCCATTGACTACCGGCCACCGGCCAACTGACCGGTTGTTTTCTGACCACTTTCCGGCCGCCGTCTGGCCATAATATTCCGGCGAAAAAAAAGTCTCGGGGGCCTCCGCCCCTGAGGCCTTTAAAGTTGCCCTTGATTCTTGTCCGTGAAAATTTTGGTTTCTGGTGAGTGATTTTCCTTCACGCACGATGGCTTCTCCTCATAATGGGGGCCTTACAAATGTGCGCTTTTACCACAGAAAATTACAAGGGTAAATCAGGCTCCATACTTAACAAGGGGACTTGTTCTCGACTGCCTCCACTTTCGTGGGTTGCACACGAACCACAACCGTCCTCCTCACCATGCATGGTCCGTCCACTGACGAACTCAAGAGTGGAGTGATGTCGACGGCATTGACTATGGACCGGCGGCAAGAGCGGACCCGAACCTGGCACGCATGCAGACTGGGTAATTGCACGTTGCTTGGCCACATATTTTCCAGCCAACAATACACACACACGTGTGCTGACTTGATTGGCTGCTAACGTCACTGTCAGGCCAACTCCCAAATAGAGGTCCCCCAAATCTCCTACCGGCATGCAACTCACCAACACTCCCCAAAAATTTCCTTACGTTGCATGCCTTTGCTCATTTGGATCAGACCCTTAATTAGACACCTTAGATCAACGCGGCCATTCACTAACACATGCTTGCGTCTAGCTGTGTTGAATGGCTGCATGCATAGTATCAAGGGCGTCACCCCAAGGCTGCATGCGCCATCTTCCACTCCTCTTGAGGCTTGCACTGAACCCCAACTCCAGCCCACACACTCCACTAAACTTTGCGGTGCAGTTTTTTTTAAAACTACTCACGACCTCACTAGTTTTTCTTTTTTATTAATATCCCACTCAATGTCCATCGTCAACTGGCAGCTATACAACACATAACATCACCACTACATCTCAGGAGAGGAAGGTGAAGAGGGAAAGAGTGCTGGGAGCTAGGTTCATTTTGGGCAAACTACATCATACAGCTGATTGCCATGCTCATGTGCACTCCCCTATTTTCTATAGGTATTATTTGTTACCTTTTGTAAATAAATATACACCAATAAAAACAAATGAGGGTCCTCCTCATTTGATTCCCTATATTTTCATATATTTACTTTCTATTTATATAGCCCACACTATTCTAGATTCCATGAATTGTTTATATATACTACCCCATCTTTTTTCATCATATCCATATATTATATTTATGCATAATCCACAACCATGCATATTTTCAAACCTCTAAGAATCAATTAGGTCATGCTCTCATGCAAGGAGACGCATAGGCTTTTTGTGAAGACTTTTTTTATGAGGAAACATAAGCTTTTTGGTGGGATTTTTTACATTCATCTCCACTCCGACTTTGGAGATGTGGTTGAAAGACAAAATGTGGACCAAAAGCTGAATAATCATCTCAATTTTTTTTGTAATTTTTAGAACTACCACCGGTGAGGTATGATGTTTTTATTGGACCCAGTCTGCCCACTTTTCTCACAAATAGCCTATAGTCTTCTCTCGCCTCTTTCCACACTTCTACACTCTCTCTCTCTCTCTCTCTCTCTCTCTCTCTCTCTCATTCCTCTTAATCTCTCACTCATACCTGCACCTTCCATGGTTTTTCTTACCTTCTTCACCATGAACCTCCCCTCTTACTTCCATAGCTCTCATATGAGCTCTACATGTACATACACCATCTCTATGCCTCTCTCTATTACTTCCAAAGTACAATTCATCTTACCCCTTCTCTATATACATAAAATTCAGCATGTAAACCATGCTTAACCTCTGCAAATTGAGAGATCTCATCAACCAAATTTTCATTTTCATCGCGGTAATCAAACTTGACGGTGGTGGCATAAAGAAGAGAAGAAGAAGAAGAGGATCGATAGTCATTTTGAGAACCTACACAAGTAAGTCCAAAATTTCTTCAAGTTTCACCATCACAAGGATTTCCTCACTTCATTCAACCATCTTACTTCAACCATCCACCTCATTCTACCCATTGTAAATATATCATTAACTTTCTAGTGATTACTAATACTAACCACTAATATACTAACACAAAATAGCCATTGACCTAACCATAAAAGACACCTCACCTCAAGACATGTGCATAGTAACTTTATCTCTCTCTCTCTCTCTCCTTTCTTACAACTCTACTTTCACCTTATCTACCATCAATAATGCTCTCTTTTAAGCCCACATCCATGACTCAAGCAGAAAAAGAAGGCCCACAATGTTTTGATATTCAGAAAAAATCATAATCCTGATTTGTTATCTTGTAGATTAGGATTTCCAAATAATCTTACTGAGGGTCTCCAACCTATAAATAGGACCTTATCCTTCTTGTAAAACAACCCCCAATATCTCACATAGCACCCCAACACTCTATGCGTGAGGAGGGACTTAGGCGTAGCAACCACTTTGTGAGCTTCACTTTTGGTGTGAGAGAAGCTTTCAAGCTACACATTGCAAGTGAGAGAGTGTGAGTTGAAAATCTCAAAACCACTATTGTATATGTTCCTCCATCATCAAAATAAATTGAGGTTTGGTGCATCAAAGGTGTGATTCAACGTTCAAATCTTCGTCCTTCCACTTGTGCGATATGGTTTGGTGAATTCAAGGTGACTTGTGTATTTTAAGTTTCTATCATTTGATCTTGTTTGAGATAGTGTTTTAGTGTGTTTTCATTGCCAATTTTGTGTCCATTGTAAGAGGGTATTGTGGTGAAAGGTCTCCCACACCCTAAGACAATGTGTTTGTGTGTGTGTTGGCAATGTTTAACATTCACTAAGCATTGAGTTATTTTTTGTACAATCTCTACGATAGCATCATAATGAACCATCTCCATTTTCAAGTCACGAATAAGGTATTACACAAGATCCATTCCTCTCTCTCTCTTCCCTTTTCTCTAGATCTCTCTACGTCATTTTGTGTGTGTCTTTGTGTGAGATTGCTTGTGTGCATTTTGTTGCACCTCCTTTTGGTTGTGACAAAATCTCTCTTGTGTCCTAGTTCGTATTCCATAACTAGGTGGTGCCCCTATCTTGTTTGCGTTTGGCTATGGGTTTGTTGTTGTGTTGTGCTTGTGGTGTCCCAGCCCCAATTGAGCAGCACGGGAGCCTTGAGGGGTGTTTAGAGGTCACCTCTCTTGTTGCCCGCCTCGGACCGTCTCAACGGGGCCAATGGTAAAGGGGCCCAAATGAGAGATGGTCTATGAAAGAGCAAGGCTAACCAATGGAGCATAAGACCTTTGGTTTAGCTTCATTGAAGTCCTCTAATAATGTGTGTAAAAGTCCTTTGACCTTAGGTAAGCTAGGGCTGAGCTTGAGGCGATGGGAGCCCAACCCAACTCGAGGTGCTAGTCCTGCTTGTCATGCTTGATGACTGAGGTGCTTGAGGTGCTTGATGATTGAGATGATTGAGGTGCTTGACATGTTTGACATGCTTGAGATGCTAGGGTTGCACTTGAGGTGAGAACCCAACCCAAGCTTAAAGTGCTTAAGGGCCAAGCTTGTGGTGGGAAGTGGGCCTATGAATGACAGGCTTGAGGTGTCAAAAAGTCAAATATTCAATCCCTACAAGGAGGGGGAAAGCCCTACATGAGGGGGGATGAGAGAGAACACCCACACACTCACACAAGGCATGCATGGTACAAAGAAAGCAGAAGGGACACTTGTCAAGTTCCCCCTCATGTTGCCCGCATGGTGTGCCTGAAGCCTGCCTGAAGCCTATTGGTTGACCACCCAAGCGGTCCAATGATAATTTAGGAGATTTAATTAATTGATTTTGCATTTATCAAGTCCTCTCTCTCAAAGGGGAAAGGGGTACACTTGTCTCAGGGCTACCCTTGCTGCTTGTAATGCCTCCTACTTGTGATTGGCTAGGCCTGGAGGGGTCCAATGAGCTTCAAGCATGAGCTACAAGGGGGGGTGGACCCAAGCAAGCTAGGGGGTTGCTTTGGGGGTATACTCACCCACACACACTCACAAACACTCTCATTGTGTGCTATGCAAAGTGCAAGAGCTCCCTCTCCTTCTCCAAGCAAGTAGAGGTTGAGAGCCTACACCAACACTCTTGACTATGGAGTGCAAATCCAACCAAGAGCCATGCTTCAATGCTTAAGCTTGCCATCTCCTTCTTCTTCATTACTATGCTATTATGTATGCTAGCAACAAGAAGAGCTATGATGAGTGAGGAACTAATTCTTTCTCCTATGAAATGTTTCTTCTTCCTCTTCCCTGCCCTCATTCCCTACTAGCTCTCTCCACCTTCGAAGGTGTTTGAGGTCTTGGGAGTGAGGCTTGGGATAGTTAAAGCTTTCTTCAAGTTTATGTTATGCTTGTTATGCATGAAGATTTCCATCTTCATTGCATCACCTAGGTCACAAGGAACACAAAGATTGTATTGTAACAAGTATCTCTTAATGGGAGAAATCATAATACAAATGTCTATTGGAGGGGGGACCAGCTCCACATAAATCCTATCCTCAACTGTTGTCATGTTCTCTAAATTCTCTCTCTTGCAAAAGTGTTGTTCATGCCAAGTTAACTAATTGCTATGATTATGTTGCTATCTTCAATTATGTTCACCAGCTATGCTCACAAAGTCATTTCTCAAAAGTACTCTCATTAATTTCCGCTACTCTCAAGTTAAATAGGCCAATTTCTTTACATTGGTATCAGAGCATTTGGTTTCTCTTTTCTTGCTTAAGAAGATAGGTCCTTAAGTAGCCTATAAATGGTTGATGTTGTTAATTATATTAGAGTAAGTGGAACAGGGATCTATTATTGTTATTGTTGAGCCCACTATGTGGGATATGGTGCACACCTCGGGAGCTTTGGACTTAATAATGGAGTCTTTTTAGACTTTTGCCTACGGCTTTACCATTATTGAGCCATAAGAAGTCCAAAAGGAGCTAGCCCTCGGCAACTCTGCTATGTTAGACCTACTCTTCTACTCTCTATAATTAACCACTTCGAGTCGTGGGTGTAGATAATTAAGAGCCGATTTTCAAAGGCTAAGAAGAGTGAAAACTAAGGTTTTGAATTGCCAAAGCATACACTAAGTACATACATAAATTTTGTTAACATGACTAACAATAATCAAGAACGTAGAATGAACATTGATAGCTTTGATTTTGCACATGAAGGTGTTAATGATGATGCTCCCATGTTTTGTGATATAGAAATTGGTTTAATTTAATCGTTATTGTTTCTCTTTCTCTCTCTCTCTTATCTTATTCTCAACCGCCTATTTTTTATATGACTAAAAGGACCTTGAGCGGTCTAGAATATTGTACTAAGTGTGACCTTGGTCGATAAGGTGCAGTAAGTTACCATGCCTCCTAGAGGAAATGCGGCTACTTTGCTAATGCAAATGTGTCTATTGTTCCTCAACACACCATCATTGATAGAGACATTGATGCTATGTTTCACAAGTCTCAACCTGGAAACTTTAGCGGGGAAGACAAAGATATAGGCAAATTTCTTAAAGATTGGATAGAGCACATGGACAATTACTTTGATCTGGCTCATTCAGCTGCAGAAAACAAAGCTATTATTGCTAAGTTCAAACTAGAGAAAACAACCAAGGTTGGTGGAGAGACCATTACACAGAAAAGAATGTTGATCCTAACGTAGCAACTTGGGATTATCTTCAAACCGAGCTCAAGAAGAACTATCAAAACAAAGCTCATCATTCAAACCGTATGAATGAGTTTCTTGATTGTACTCAAGGAACCAAAGATTTGAAATCATACTATCAACATTTCTTGACCCTTGTCAAGTATGCTCCTGCAAGAATGACTCAAGAGGTCAAGATAGCTCGATTTGTGTCAGGGTTACATAATCCTATGAAGACTAGACTCCAGAGTCTTCGTCTTACCAACTTTGCAAATGTCCTTGATGCAGGAAAACCCATTGAGCTAGAGTTATCCAATACCAAAATGAGGAAACCAGAACCTTCTTCTGTTCATGAAATCAAAAGGCTTCGTCTCAAGGAGGAACCAAGGTCTAGAAATCCACAACAAAGAAGAGAAAGCTTAATACGTATGAAGGCCAGACGATATCATTTTTGTTACACTTGTCTTGATCCTGACCATCAATCTAGAGATTTGTCCATTTAACAATTCACGCTTCACAAGATTGGTGGACAATTATGAACCTAGGAACTTCAACCCGAATCGAAATTTTGGAAATTTTAGACCTCGACCGTCTACAATTCAGAGGAACTTCAATAAGCAGAACTTTAATCAAAGTCAAAGACAACCTTAAAACCAATGGAACTTTAGACCAGAAAATCCACCCATTGCTTGCACATTGCTCTTCTGCAGATGGTCCCTCTTTGGATCCCTATTTTCCCTCCTTTGGATGCCTACTGTGACCAGTCTACTAGCCTTACGAATAATCTAGCTTTTTCTCCCGTGGTACTTCCCCATATAAAATGATCAGTTTAACATGAGAAAATCATTTAGGAGAATTAGATATTAGTTATTATGACATTACCTCTCTCTCGAGATCATATTCGTCCTCGACTATGGGTAGAGAAGATAAAGCCTATTCATCAGTCCTTTTTCTAGGGGACAGAGTATCCCTATCTTACCCTACGACATCGTTCCAGAATGGATGACTAATCCATTTGGTGCTTGAGAGAGTAATAAGCTGTCGCAAGCATGTCTGCATATTAGTCCTACCAATCTTCCATAGTAGAATGACATGCTCTACTTGGTGTTTGGAAGACTTCGTATCCGCAAACTTGATCGTAAGCATGCATACTACTTAACATTTGTGCACAATAAAGAAAAAGAGAGTCTTATAAGACAAAAAAAAAACTTTACATTAGCAACGCTCGCAGTGCGGCGCTCAAAAGTGAAAATCCACGGCATTGCTATTAGCGTCGCTATTTTATTTGTTACGTAGCGACGTCCATAGCGACGCCGATAGGGGTAAAAAAAAACCAAGAGCACCTGAAAACTCAGATCTCAGATCTGAGTTGCAAAGAGGTAGCCCGCGCTCTCCCTCTTTTTCTTCCCCCCCCCCCCCCCCCCCCCCCCCCCCCCCCCCACACACACACACACATACCCAAGGAGAGGAAGGAGAGCTAGGTATGCTCCTTCCCTCTCCTCTCTCTCATGTTCCCCTTCCCTCTTTCTCTCTCTCTCTCTCTCTCTCTCTCTCTCTCTCACACACACACACACACACACATTGTGTCTTTGAAAGAGAGAGAGAGAGAGAGAGAGAGAGAGAGAGAGAGAGAGAGAGAGAGCACATGCATAAACAAAACACACACACACACACACATGCATAAACAAAGAATGCATACACACACATTGAGAGAGAGAGAGAGAGAGAGAGAGAGAGAGAGAGAGAGAGAGAGAGAACAAAGAGAATGAGAGAGAAAATAAAAAACCAAAGAGAGAGAGAGAGGGGGAGAAAAAGAAAGAGAGATGTAAGGGGAGAAAACAAAGAGAGAGAGAGAGAGAGAGATTAAGTTAAGATTTAAATTAGTTTAGGTTAGATTACATTTAAATTTATGTTTATGTTAAGTTTAAGATTATGTTAGATTTAGATTTACGTTAGATTAAGATTATGTTAGATTTAAAATTAGGAAAGTATTAAAGATTAGCTAGCTATATTAGATTTAATTTAGGTTTAGGATTTAAGATTGGATTAGATTTAGGTTTGCGTTGAGTTTAATATTAAATTAGATTTATATTTAACATTAAAACAAGATTTAAAATTAACTAGATTAAATTTAGATTTAAGTTAGATTACATTTAGGTTTAGGTTACATTTAAGATTAGATTAGATTTAGGTTTATTTTGAGTTTAAGGTTAGATTAGATCTAGATTTATGTTCGATTTAAGATTAGATTAGATTTAGGTTAGATTTTGAGTCATGTCAATGAAGGTGCGCTTTGCCCAAAGAGCAAACACTAGTTACACAACAATATGTATATTCCCATCAGAATCTGACACCTATTAACTCACACACTAACCATGTTCAATTAGCCGCAATTCACCACATGTTCAATTAGGTTAGATTTAAGATTAGATTTTGGATTGAGTGTTTATATTAGAGTCTACCTTCGGGATTACAATAAAAATATTAAAGTTAGATGAACGGTGATCCCTCTCTTCCTCTCTATGGATGCGACCTTAAGTTGGAAAGCTTTCAACGGCATGATACTCAAATTGGAGGCCAACATGTAATGTGCTAAGTAATCTCTCGAACAAAGATCTATTGTGAAGAGATGTTAAGATGTTGTGAAATGCTACAGCTAGAGAAGAGGCAAAGGGGTTTTGTCCACTACATGCGCTATCATGTAGACGTGGGTGTGTAGATTTCTCATACCCACAAATATAGGCATTGACCAATAAAGACGAGATTAAATCCGGTGGTTCTGATCTCCATGCACCTCTAGACCGAGGTGTGCGGGGATTGGACATGACTAAAGAATGTGAGATAGTTTACAGTGTGAACACACACACACACACACACACACACACACACACACACACACACACACACACACACACACACACACACACACACACACACAGATAAAAGACGAAGGATGCCAATAGTTGACCCCTCTTGCTATTTGCTCTTGCTAGCACCTCATTGGACCTCCCCAAGCTTAGCCAATGAAAGTTAAGTAGCATAAGTGATAGTCTTCTGACATGTGTCTCCCTTTTCCCTTTTGTGAGAGCTTTAGGTAATTAATTAAATAATGCAACTAAACTCTCATTGGACCCCTTTGTCTCCTGGCCAATAGGAATCAGGCAAGCCATTTGGCTGTTGAATGCTCATTGGACCCCTTGGGAGACTGTCCAATAGTCTTATAGAGAGCTTGATTCCTATTGGTTATTTTATTAAGTTTTTTAAAATTAAATAAACTAGATTTACTCTAGCCTAATTATCATTGGTCCACCTCCATTGGTCCACCTCCATGGCCATCCAATAGGATTTGAGTACACCTTGTGGGCAAGGGAGTTGACATGTGTCCCTCTTTCCCCTTGTGTACAAATGAAGCTTGTGTGTGTGTGTGCGTGTGTGTGTGTTTCTCTCTCATCCCCTACTTCTTGAGCTTGCCCCCTCCTATGTAGGGACTTGTGAAGACTTTTGTACACACACACACACACACACACACACACACACACAAAGCATCCAAATTTCCTAATCTTTGACCTTTGGACACAACCTTTGAATTTTGGAACCTTAGCATTTTGGAAGTCTTAATGGGCTGAACCTTAGGGTTCTTTAAGCCCATTGTTGCACATTGCTCTTTTGCAGATGGTCCCCCCTTTGGAACCTTAGCATTTTGGAAGTCTTAATGGGTTGAACCTTAGGGTCTTTTAAGCCCATTGTTGCACATTGCTCTTTTCCAGATGGCCCCCCCCTTTGGATCCCTATTTTCCCTCCTTTGGATCCCTACTGTGGTGGCCGGTCTGCCAGCTTAACCAATATTCTAGCTTTTTCTCCCCTAGCACTTCCCCATATTAAATGATCACTTTAACATGAGAAAATCATTTAGGAGAATTAGATATTAGTTATTATGACAGTGGGTGACAATGTAGCCAAGCTCAAGAGGTGCACACAAGTTTTCAAGGAGACACATAACCTATCCAACATACCACTGGGGAAGGGAAGAATCATGAAGTTCAAGGAAACTCAAGACGATAAGTGGCTAGCAAAGGTGCAACATGTGTATAGAGCTTCACAATTGAAGCTAGGGGGCACATTGACTCAACTGAGGTTTCCTGCAAACTATAATTGCACTTCTCTATGAAGTTTTTAGGACTGTCTATTTTCTATTATCATATCATACGTTGCTTCTAATGTGTGCATGATATCTGTTGCTTGTTCATTATTATAGATGTTTTTCCATCCGATTTTGTAGAGTAGGAGTCGATAGAATCCTACTGTGTGCATGATATCCGTTGCATGTTCATTCTTACGAATGTTTTTCCATATAATTTTGTAGATTAGGAGTTGGTAAAATCCTTCACAAGGACCTTTGAAGCCATCCATGTGGAACTTGGATACTTACTATATACTAGTTGTCTATCCTTTGAGCTTGCCTCATGGGACATCTTTGTTTATAGCCATACCTATGTCACGCTTGGGAAAAATGGGTATGGTAATCTATCTCCCATTCAATCACAGGGCCTAGAGAGTTTGGAATCTCATATGCCACACAACGCATTAATAGCAACCAAAAGGAGAATGGAGTTGGATATGCATGCAGTCATGAAGTGTACATATGGTTCCCACAAACAAACAGTAACATGGTTTATGTCTCTTTATGTGTTTTTGTATATCTTTCAATTACAAAGTGTCCATAGGACACCAACAATATGGATTTGCGAAGGGGATAGTGCAATGAACGGTTTCCTTGTAGTTGATGGGAGACTCAGGTGATCAACCACCAAGCAAATAACATTAATTGTTGAGTAATTGGGGAGAAATTGATGTTCATATACCATATTACAAAGCAAATCCTATCAATGGTCTTCCCCTACAGAAGATGGAAACAAACGATGGATGAATGGGAGGCACTCGACTATGATGTTACCATGAAAGAAATTGTTGATCTTCAAATATGTCTCTAGGATGATGGGGCGCACGACATCTCTATGAATAACGATTAGCACTTAGGCCATCTTTGCGAGTATCTATATTTGAGATATACATTGCCCAAGCTATATCTCTTTTTTGTCAATGACAAGGTTTTTTGGCCTAGAAAAGAAAGAAGCTTTCTTTGTGAGGACATTGCATTCCTATGATGCATTACTATAAGGCTTATAATAAATGATGTGATTTTTTCCCCCATTAATAAAGACATTGTTTTGAATCTCATCTCAGAGCATATTTATTCATTTTCTTTTATTTTTTGACAAGTGTTTGTCCCAAATGTTCAACCCAATTGATTGCAAATGCCAATGCATTTAGACTCGGTGTCTTGTGTTGTTTTGTCGCGTGTTTTTTAAATCTATAACTTTTAGTTAATTTTAAGGGTTTTTTTTTAATGTTTAAAAAGTGATTTTGGATAGACTAGTCACTTTTTAAGTTTTTTAAGTTTAGTGCTCACATTCATAAATCTCTAGCTCTAAGCTCTCTTGGCATTTCTCAAGTCACGAAAACATGGCAATATCATGTGATGCACTCCTCACACAACTGGAAAAGGTTGGCCTTGTAGATCGAGTGCATGACATGGTGAGTGTGTTTGAGGGCACAAGCAACATGGAGGCCACAACCAACTTACATGCAGAGGCCTTCCAAAGCTTTCTCCACTATGTTGAGGAGCACATGATTGAATACGAGGGATCCAACACGATGTGATTGCCGATGGATCACCTCTACAAGGCGGATAAGAGCTTTTTCTTTCGTCTTTTGAGGTCTGTCAAAGGGCTCACCAAACACGATTACAAGACAGAGGATAAGGATGACCTCATAAACTTGGGCATGGGGTGCGACTTCTAGTTATTCACCTTCCATGTAGTGGTGATGGAAGGTTGTCAATTTCTTTTTCTTGATGACATTGCAAAGACACTTGAACTCAAAGAAGATGAGTCACTCTCAGTGCTCTCCATCTATGTGTGTATGAAGGATCCAAGTGGAAAGGAGGTAGAATTGAGATAATTTGATATCGACTTTGAAGACCAAAGTCTCTCAGCCCCACCTCTCCTACGTGTCCAATGAAAATGCGCAGCATTCGGTACAAACAGTGGGAAACCCTGGTGGAAATAAAATTCTGTGCTTCTTATTATGAGAGTGTGCCCGCCACACAAATCACTGATTTAAGTGGGTCGAGATGATTGTTCGAGCATCGACCTCACAAGGAAATCTCTCGAAGAAATGGATGAGGATACGGAGGTAAAACATTCTTAGACCTAAATGATTGTCTACACTTTTCTTACAATTAGAGGTAATGTTATTTTGAATGTTTTGTAGAATGCATACCACATCAAAAAGTTTGCTTTAAGAACTAGAGGCTCTCACAATGTGTCCATTGGTAGGGATAGCTCATTGTGGCACTACTTGAGCCACTTGGGACCATCCATTCTTTGAGTTTCTCGCACAGAGTTCTCAAAGCATGGTTGTGCATAGCTACTCAAGTGAAAATAATTGAGTGTCATCCTTAACAAAGACTCCTTCACTCTTAATGCTAGCAAATGTATACTAGTGGATCGCGAGCCTACTCTGTATGCCTTTGTAGGTAAGCACCTTGGGTCAGTTGTGTCCCATTATGCCCTAAAATTAGGTCAAGGGGTGACAAACCTTGAAGAGATTCTAAACACCCTTGGCATGAGACATGATGTTCGTTCCATAATAGCTGATGTAATTCGCAAGAAAGACTAACACTCCATGATGTAAAATGAGATACAAAAGAAATAAATTTAGGACTTTGAATTTTCTTTTTCATATAATTTGTGTTGTATATTTTTTAATTTGTTCATTTTGTTTATAAAACATTGATTCTGGCCAAGTGTGCCATGCATGACCGCAAAGGCTCCCAAAAAAACTATGATTAGTAGGGTCATAGTGTGGGTACCAAGGGCAATCGTGAGACAATTTTTTGTTGAGATGGGTTGATTGAGGGGCCGAACGAAGTGTACAGAGTACCAAGGATCCATTGTGGTGCTCGAAAGGGCTAGACATGGTGAAAAAATACCTTGTGTGCCCCGATGCCTAGGAGGCAGTTTTGCAAAGTACATAACTGCCTCCTACGTCCCGTGGTGCACAGGGCTCTACAGACTCCTGCAGAACATGGTGCACAGGATTGCAGAACTGCCTCTACACGTTGTCGAGAAATTTGCGGTCTTGCCAGAAAAGCACCGGGCTTATGGCTGTGAGAGTTTGTGAGAGAACTCAACAAAAACTATATGAAGGAGTTAAACCATAGATGCCATGAAGACTAGGGTTTGGAAAGAAGTGCAATCAAAGAAGACTCACCCTTTCTCTCTTGCACTCACACACACACAAAGAAAGAACGCAAAAGAGAATGTCAAAACAATACGAAGATGAAAACATTAAGGCTATGGTCATATCGTATCATGGGTAATATGAAAGGGTTAATGGATGAGTTAATGGCATTCAATCTTGGCTGACCAAATAGGCTACGAATTGTTCTTTGGAATTGTAGTTTTGTGCTTACCATAATATATATATTTTGTCTAGTGATTGGGATTAATTGTGTGTACAAATCCTCTTGGTTCATAGCAAGATAACTACGTTTACATCAAAAGAAAAATTATAGTCTATGAGAGGTAGTATGATGGGATCCAGTGATAGAAGTATTTCATTGAGCCTTTCAGGGCCGAAGAGAAACACTATACGTTGTTGAAAGTGTATTTTACGGCTAATCCATACGTTAATTCTAATAGATCGTACAGAGTGAAAGCGATAGAAATGATCATCATGTGGGTTATTCATCTAGGATAGTATGTGAGAAATGTAGATATGAGAGAAGTGAAGAGATGAGAAGTTTCCCTCCCAAGCCCTATTCTTGCCCGTAGGCAATAAGGATAGTGCGGGGAGAGATGTACCTGTAGCAAAGAGAACCTAGAGAGGATGAATGAATGAGAGAGATAGGTTTGGTTAAGGAGATGAGATTAGATACATATATATATATTGGATTAGAGATGAAAATTAAAACAACAAGAAATCAAGAAAACATCAATGTAGAACACATCTTACTTGAAACCCTTCGGCACCATTATTGATGGAGAGAGAAGAAGAGTGGATAATTCCACTTTGATTGATACGCCAAGTACAACACCTTCTTTGATTAGTTGATCCTCCAAGGATGGCGTACAAGAATGGCTAGTTTTCCTCTAGGAGAAAGTGTAGGCTTGGGCTTATGTTAATGGGGCTAA
Source organism: Adiantum capillus-veneris (assembly GCF_014529385.1). NCBI lineage: Eukaryota > Viridiplantae > Streptophyta > Polypodiopsida > Polypodiales > Pteridaceae > Adiantum > Adiantum capillus-veneris. Next base: position 57,039,578 of record NC_140958.1, read on the forward strand.
GTACAATTAGGCATTACTACTCCCTCCCTCAAGAATTCCTCTCATCAATGGATTGAATGCTTGAGTTCCTTCCAAGGAAGAAGAGGTCCCCTTTTATAGGTGAAGGGAACCCCCAAGGGTTTACAGAAGAAGAGAGGAGCCAGTGTGAACAGGAATTGGAAAAGTTGGAAATGAGTTGCCCCTGCATGATGTGGGCAGACTGGGGTCCAGTATTTTGATCATATCTCCTTAACCGTGGCTCCAAATAAAAAAGTAAAAATATGGGCAAAAACTTCAGCTCATTAGATACGATTTTCATTTTAAAATCGTTCTCCAATTTGGATTGGAACCTTGTGTAAAAAATTCATCAAAATAGGGTCCATTTATGGCAGCAAAAGTCTTCATGTGGTCTCCTTAGCCTTGACTTTCATTTAATTCCAAAGGACACCTCATGCCATATGAAAGCATGACATTGCTCCTTGACAAAGTTTTGTAATCATGCTTGCAATAATGCATTAAAATAAGTGTATCTTTGAAATCATGCCACCTAGTGTCCCACTAGGATTTGATTCTCTCCTAGTAGCTATTTAAAAAGAAATATAAGAAAAGTATAAAAAATACATAGAATATATATATATATTGGAGTTTACCCTAAATATAGGATCTAGCTAGGGTGTGAGATGATAATGAAATAGTAGAAATAAAGAATCAATGCTTTTTGCCCCAAGTTAAAGAGGCGGAGCTATTGATGCTTTGCCCTTAGTATTTTCTGATGGTAAAGTAAGGATATGTTACCCTTGAGAAAAATAATAGGATGAGATAGAAGGCTTATTATTATACTTAAATATGCATATGTACACTATAGGAAATATAATTATGTATCTAAAAAAAATACAAGATAGATCTTGTAGCATGCGTTCCCACTATGTACGTGTCACAGCACGACATCCACCCCCTCTAAACCTGCACATCCTCCGGTATGTGCCACATTGTCTCTTTGTAAGATTAGACCTCTTGTACATCTTCCTTGTCTTCTTCTTCACTGGATGATTCCAGAGCTTCATGTTCACTTCGATCTTCACCTGTGTTTTTCTCTTCTTCCTCATCCATATCTTCTAGATCATTGTCTCCTCTTCTCTTAAACATTTTAATCCTTTTTCCTGCAATGGGAATCTTTACTTCTGTACCATCTAGTTCAGACAAGCTGTAAGTAGCATTTTCATGCACATGCTTTACAACATACGGTCCAAACCATCTTTTTGAGAACTTACGCATGACTGTATGCTGGTTATCAAGGCTACTATCATACACTAAAACCCAGTCACCTTTGTCAATTGCTTTGCTCTTGAGTCGATGTCGCTTATCAAAATAGTCCTTGTTTTTCAACCTTGCATTTTTGAGTCGTTCTTTTGCAGCTTCAATGTCTCCAGGTCTTCTCTCTAGCTGCCTTATACGCAGTGCAAGGAGATCTTCCCTACTAAGCCACTTGTGCCAAGGTAGTACATTCCATGTAGGAATTGTATCTTCAATCGGCATCACTGGCTTTTGACCATACATTAGCTCCGCAGGCATGTAGCCAGTTACTGAGCTATGTGTTGTACGATCAGCCCATAAAGCATATGGTAACAGTTTTGGCCACTCACCAACTCTTCCTTCGCAAGCCTTGGCCAAAGCTTTGATGATAGGAGGATGCCCTCTTTCTCTCTTTCCATTGCCTTCAGGGTTGTAAGCTGTAGTAAGAGAAAGCTTGATCCCTAATCTAGAAAAGAACTCCCTTGCTTCTACGGCATCCAGTTCACCTCGATCTGCAGTGATTTTTCCCACACAACCATAACGGCAAATCACCTCATCAAGAAGGAATTTGCACACAGCTTCTGTGGTCTTAGCTCTTAATGCTCTTCCTTCAACCTGGTTAGTTAGGTCCTCTCGTGCAAGAACCAAGTATCTCATCTGCCAGAGTCCTAAAGGCATCGTGACTAGATCCACAACCCATTTATAGTGCATGGCTAGTGGATATGTAGGGTGCAATCCATCACGATGTCGAACATTTGAATACATTTGACAAGTTACACATGACTCTACAAACTGAGATACATCTTTATACATACCCTTCCACCAGTATTTTTCTTTCAACTTGGAGAAGGTTGCCCACACACCCCTGTGTCCAGCCCATAGACTCCCATGAAACTCTTGCATGAGCTTTACTTGAGTCTCTTTTTTACATATAACCCGTTGTGGTGTAGCACCCTTTTGCTTAGGATGCTTCCACAAGTAACCATCCCTTAAAAAGTACCCATATGCTTTCCTGCGTATCCTCTTGAATTCTTGTTCAGACCAATCATCCTATTTTGTTAGAGTACTCAAGTACCTTCCAATAGAAAGCCAATCACCTTCATAAAGATCTTTCAAGAACAATTCAGGTGAATTAGTCATGCAGACATTGTTACCTTTGACATGAGAGATAGAATAGAATTTTGTGCCTACATCATCTCCCTCATCAATCATTTGTGACTCATCTTCATACCTTGCCCTTGATAGCATATCTGCCACTGTATTGTCTTTACCTGCAATGTGCTTAAACTTGGGATTTAAGGACTTAATGTAGGAAATCCACCGCAACATAGCAATGTCTGGTGTTGAGCAGCTTGTAATCATCCCAAGAAGTGGTAGACAATCTGTTTCTACAACCACACATGCACCAATTAGGTACTCTTTTCCACTTTTCAAGGCTGTAACCATACCCCATAACTCTCTCTTTATCTGTGGATAGTTTCTTTGGCGAACACTTAGTACCTTTGCTCCAAATTTTACCACATACCTGTGTCCTTCTTTGTCATCTTGCCCTATTGCCCATCCAATCCCTGTAGGACTGGTATCTACTGTCACAATCACTGGCCTTTGACACTCATAGTCTACCTTTCTCAAAGTCGTTGCTGACTGGAGTAACTCCTTTAGCTTTTTCATGGATTTTACATGTGCTTCTGTCCATTTAAACTTTTGATTCTTTCTAAGCAGCTAATAAAGAGGATCAGCTACATGTGCATAATGTGGAATCCAAATAACATAGAAGACACATGCTCCCAGAAACATTCTAACCTCAGTGATGCTAGTGCATGTTTCTTTCATTCTTTGGATGGCATCTACCTTTGATGGACAAGGTTTCCTACCATATGGCCCGCACATGTGCCCCACAATGAGCACTTCATTGACACCAAACATAGACTTTTTCCCTGACAATGTAAGATTCACTTCTTCCAACCTAGACAAAATTTTATCACAATCATTTATGTGATTTACCACAAACCTGCGACATCCCTTGAGATCCAAAGCTTCAACTTTGTCACTTTCTTCACATCCTTTGATAGGCAAATCATCAATGAAAGGCATTGTGATGTGAGGAATAAAGTCACGTAAGACCTTATTCATCCAATTCATCATATGTGCAACCGAGTTGGTTGCTCCCTGTGGCAAGGTACACATCCTTACCAAACCCAAAGGTGTCCTCATGGTTGTCAAGTCTCTGCTTTCGATTGCAAGCTGAAATTGATCATACCCTGAGTAGAGATCCCCCATTGAGTAGATTGCTCTCCCTGAAAACGCCTCTGCAAATTCATCCACAATTGGACCTGTACCTACATTTCTAATTGTCACCTTGTTCACTGGTTGCATATCTTGGATGAAGCGTAGAGAACCATTCTTCTTTGGAACTGTGAACCACCTGTTTGAGTATGGAGCACAAGAAGGCTCCAAGATTCCCATTTTGATTTTCTCATTCAGTAGCTCTACTAACTTTGGCAAATGAGCCTCTGGAACCGGAATAGGCCGCAAATTCCAAGGCACATGAGGTATTGTGAAAATTACCATAGGAGCTACAATATAAGGATCAACACATCCTATCTCATGTGGCTCAAATGCAGAAGCCTTACCATGCTTTGAAAGCATTTCTTTGAAGCACTTTGTCTCCTCCTGTGTTAGAAACTCCTCGCAACCAATCTGCAACTCTTGAAAAGACTCCTTTGTGAAGGTATGCCCGATCTTTTTAGGATTACGCAAACTTGGTTGTAAAGAAGCCTGTTCAATCTTTTCCCTGTTGTTGGGTGGTAAGGGTGATCACAGCTATTGGTTTCACCTTCTTTGCTGCACTCTTGTATTTAGTTTCAACATGGACTTCTGGGCCTACTGTTTGGCTTTCTTTAAAGGCTTCTATTACTTGATACATTTCCATAGAGCAAACTTCCACAACTTCATTTTCAAGATGCAAACTAGACCTCATTATAGCATCAAGCTCACCCATAGTATCTACAAAAGAAACTTGTTCACACAAACCCAAAACATTTTCAGTAGGCTCTAGCAACCCACTCTTTTTCATGCCTATTTGTACATTATGCACATATTGCTTCTCACATCTCTTCAAATCTTCAAGTTTTGTAAAACATACTGATCCATTCTTTGTTACCAAGGAGCTCGTTGAAAATGCTTCACCTATTTTTGGATCAGGCGAGACCCTTTTTCTTTCTGTACCACTGCAATCCCGCTTTACAATGGTACTTGGCCAAAACCCATCATTTCTCTATGATCATAAAACTCTTTGCTCACCTTTGGTAGAGGATGTTCTCTGAGGTTGTCACGATTTCTTTCATGGTTTACACAAACTGTGAGGAATTGGACAGCACGTTTACCATCTTTGCTACGTATCCTAGCATATGCTGAACCATCGTCCATTACCTTTGTTTCCATTCGAACTCCCACAATGTAGGGCTGTCCAAGGATGAGATGATATGAAGATGTATCATGTACAAAGAAGTTTTGGTCAATCTTTACATCACCTATTGTTACCTTCACACCTGGACATGCTGCATACAATTCACCGGATGAATTGTTTACCACTTTTACCATCCAGCCATGATCTGTGTCCATCGGCCATTTGCACTTGTTGTAGAGACTCTTTGACATTATGTTTATTTCTGAACCATGGTCAATCAAGGCAACAAATGGCTCTTCAAGATCACCTACCTTGACCAAAGTTTCTGTAGTAGCCCTTGCCCAATGACTTCGTGAATAGTAACTCCTAGGAATATCTTCAACTTCTTCATCATCATTTGAGAAATACACTTGCTTCACTCTCCCACTAGATTGGTAGCATCCTACCACAGCTCCATCATTCTCCTTATTTTGCAGTTGCATCCCTTGTGTCTTTGAGGTTTCCCCTTCAACTTGTGGACGAGAAAATTCAGCAAGGGTTTGCCTCTTTCTCTTGATGATGTCAATGATCTCCTCATGGAATTCATGCTTTGCAATGCCAAGAACTTCTCCCAGAGTAAACTCAATCTTGCTATTCAAGATCCTTTCCTCCAAGACTTTCTTTAAATCTGTATCAACCTCAATATCAGATTGTAGTTTATAAGTTGGGCCTTTTGTCTTACCTTTCATTGGCTCTTTCTTCTTTCCTGTTGTAGACTCCTCCATGAGTACTTCAGGTGGAGATGCTCCTTGTGTTGAGGGTGTTTGAGAAGGCATTGAGTCGCTTCTTCCCCCACTTCTAGAAGCTCTTTTTGATGGTCCTTCATCAGCATTCTCACGTCTGCGCTTCTCTTCTACAACTGCCTCATTTTGTTGGTATTTTGTAATGTAGGCATGCACTGACAATGAGTCCACTGGATCATTCCATCCTGTTTCTAGACGTATGCAATCACCTGCTTCATGTAGAATCTCTTTTGTAAGCTTCCCCTTTGTAGCTAATTGCATGACATTTGGCCAAATTTGACCATGATGGTCACTCACCTCTTCATCACAAAAATGTTCACTACCATCTTGTCCCTTCTTCTTTGTCGTTTGGCAAGCAGTGAGACAGCACCTTCAACCTCATTCCAGTCGGTCTTTAGTCCTTGCTCAACATCTTTATCTTCAAGAAGAAGCTCCAAATTTTCTTGAAACTCTTTACCTGCAGCTTGTAAGAAAAGATCTGTCTTCTCTGCATCTAGTGTGGCCCTTTCTGTCCTAGTGAGTTGTGCATAGCGCCACTCAAATTCCCTAAGTAGCTCTGTGATTGATAATCCTTGCTTTGGCTTGACTACCCATTCTAAGAATGTCCTTTTGGTCACTCTCTCAGAGTCCTCCATGAAATATTCCTCCTTTAAAGCTACTTTGAGTGCTTTCCAATTTCTCCCATGCCCATCTTTAATTGCCCTAACATGCTCCCTAATTTCTGGAGCAACAACTAGCTCAAAGCTTTGAATCATCTCACCTTCTGACACGCGATGCAGCTCCATCTCCTTCACATACTCGCGTAAGTACTTGGTTACATCTTTGCCATTGAACTGATCCATTCTGTTGATGACCGCTTGTATGGCCTTCGTTGCTGAAATCTCCCTTCTTTCAGTAGCATGTTGTTGTTGCATTAACATTGCAAATGCTTGAAACATTTGCATTGTTGCTGGGTCAAAATGCATACCCTGTTGCTCAACATGATCACCCATGGTTACCCACAAACTCTCACCCTAGCAGATTCGCATCGGGTTCACCAAAAATATGTCGAGAAATTTGTGGTCTTGCCAGGAAAGCACCGGGCTTATGGCTGTGAGAGTTTGTGAGAGAACTCAACAAAAACTATATGAAGGAGTTAAACCATAGATGCCATGAAGACTAGGGTTTGGAAAGAAGTGCAATCAAAGAAGACTCACCCTTTCTCTCTTGCACTCACACACACACAAAGAAAGAACGCAAAAGAGAATGTCAAAACAATACGAAGATGAAAACATCAAGGCTATGGTCATATCGTATCATGGGTAATATGAAAGGGTTAATGGATGAGTTAATGGCATTCAATCTTGGCTGACCAAATAGGCTACGAATTGTTCTTTGGAATTGTAGTTTTGTGCTTACCATAATATATATATTTTGTCTAGTGATTGGGATTAATTGTGTGTACAAATCCTCTTGGTTCATAGCAAGATAACTACGTTTACATCAAAAGAAAAATTATAGTCTATGAGAGGTAGTATGATGGGATCCAGTGATAGAAGTATTTCATTGAGCCTTTCAGGGCCGAAGAGAAACACTATACGTTGTTGAAAGTGTATTTTACGGCTAATCCATACGTTAATTCTAATAGATCGTACAGAGTGAAAGCGATAGAAATGATCATCATGTGGGTTATTCATCTAGGATAGTATGTGAGAAATGTAGATATGAGAGAAGTGAAGAGATGAGAAGTTTCCCTCCCAAGCCCTATTCTTGCCCGTAGGCAATAAGGATACTGCGGGGAGAGATGTACCTGTAGCAAAGAGAACCTAGAGAGGATGAATGAATGAGAGAGATAGGTTTGGTTAAGGAGATGAGATTAGATACATATATATATATATTGGATTAGAGATGAAAATGAAAACAACAAGAAATCAAGAAAACATCAATGTAGAACACATCTTACTTGAAACCCTTCGGCACCATTATTGATGGAGAGAGAAGAAGAGTGGATAATTCCACTTTGATTGATACGCCAAGTACAACACCTTCTTTGATTAGAGTTGATCCTCCAAGGATGGCGTACAAGAATGGCTAGTTTTCCTCTAGGAGAAAGTGTAGGCTTGGGCTTATGTTAATGGGGCTAAGTACAATTAGGCATTACTACTCACTCCCTCAAGAATTCCTCTCATCAATGGCTTGAATGCTTGAGTTCCTTCCAAGGAAGAAGAGGTCCCCTTTTATAGGTGAAGGGAACCCCCAAGGGTTTACAGAAGAAGAGAGGAGCCAGTGTGAACAGGAATTGGAAAAGTTGGAAATGAGCTGCCCCTGCATGATGTGGGCAGACTGGGGTCCAGTATTTTGATCATATCTCCTTAACCGTGGCTCCAAATAAAAAAGTAAAAATATGGGCAAAAACTTCAGCTCATTAGCTACGATTTTATTTTAAAATCTTTCTCCAATTCGGATTGGAACCTTGTGTAAAAAATTCATCAAAATAAGGTCCATTTATGGCAGCAAAAGTCTTCATGTGGTCTCCTTAGCCTTGACTTTCATTTAATTCCAAAGGACACCTCATGCCATATGAAAGCATGACATTGCTCCTTGACAAAGTTTTGTAATCATGCTTGCAATAATGCATTAAAATAAGTGTATCTTTGAAATCATGCCACCTAGTGTCCCACTAGGATTTGATTCTCTCCTAGTAGCTATTTAAAAAGAAATATAACAAAAGTATAAAAAATACATAGAATATATATATATTGGAGTTTACCCTAGATATAGGATCTAGCTAGGGTGTGAGATGATAATGAAATAGTAGAAATAAAGAATCAATGCTTTTTGCCCCAAGTTAAAGAGGCGGAGCTATTGATGCTTTTCCCATAGTATTTTCTCATGGTAAAGTAAGGATATGTTACCCTTGAGAAAAATAATAAGATGAGATAGAAGGCTTATTATTATACTTAAATATGCATATGTACACTATAGGAAATATAATTATGTATCTAAAAAAAATACAAGATAGATCTTGTAGCATGCGTTCCCACTATGTACGTGTCACAGCACGAGAACGTCATGGCATAAAGGGCATTTTTTTGCCCTACCCAGCCTCATTGAGCATCATAGCGCATCATCAACACCCCGTATGCTCCATCCGGTCCCCCAATCAATATGTTCTAAGATGAAAAATTGCTCGACGATTGCCCTTGGCACCCACACTACAACCTGCAAACGATAGTTTTTTTGGTAGCCTTTGCAATCAGGCTTGGTTGGAAATAACCCACACCACACCATCACTTAAATTAAACTACATGAATTGTACTAATACGAATAATTCACAATTTTAAACAAACGATTGTACAATTACATATGAAAGAAGTCAAATCATTGCTATTATATGAAAAGATTACAACTCTCAGATGAGTGGTTACATGGGACGATTCTAATTTTTAAAGAGGAAACCCTCGTTCTTAAATTGATGGCAAGAGCTAACTCTGTGTTCTTTAGAGTAACCCTCTCGACATGCACCATACAGGATATGCAAGATACTAATATATCTTCTAACACATGCTATATGGCTAGTAGGGCAGCATGTTGTACTTTGTGACCGAATTAGTGCACACCTCCATAACTTCCTTGACCACTCAAGAGAAGGCCGTTTAGAGATGATGGGCTCAGTGCTCTTCTAATATTTTTTGATCTCTCTTAGAGCCACTCTTCTGTTGGCCACCAGATGCCTTCTATCAATATAGCCTTGGCCATGGTTTCATGAGAGAAATGGCCTCCTGCAAGACCCACATGCGCTTGTTCCAAGATAAGAAGGCATTCGTCCTCATTGGCACACAATCTAAGTTGTTGGTCCTTTCCCCGTCTATAGAGCTGATTTACAATCATTGTATAGTTGGCTGCTACAATTGCTATTTCTCTTCGTCTCATTTACTCATATCTTCTGGGAATTTTCTTTTAGTTAGATATTCCACCCACATTCCACCAGATATCTACTCTATTGTGGTGTCACGAAAATCTGAAATAACATGGCATGGGTATGGTGTTAACTGAGTCAACGTTAGTTAACAGAAGCTCATAAAGACCGAAAACGTACAGATGCGCATCGAGGATGAATACAAAGAAGCAGTAAAGATTGGAGTTACACATTTTCCACGTTTTCCCAAAATGGTCACGTATTGTAAATTCCCAATTTATTTCAAGCCATTGTAATATTTTAATGTGTCACAGGCTCAATGGGAGTTCCAAGCTATAAAGAACATGTCAGTTAGTGTGCCTAGGTTGCAGATTCAGTAAGTGGTGGAGCCCTAAAGGCCTTGGGCATTTGGACATTGCATATTTTTACCCTAGGTATATAAGGCATTGTGTAAAAGAAATTAGGGTTTTCAAGCTCATTTGTTGAGAGCACTCTTTGGTGAGAGCTCTTGAGGTGTGTGGCTATGGAGTCCTTGAGATTCTTCTTTCTCATGTGACTTGATTAACACTAATCAATGCTTAATTCTCTTTCACTATGCCTCTCTCATGCTTCTTATGATTGCCTATGATGCTTTGATTAGCTAGATCATAACTAATTAGTGGTTAATCCCTCTCTAATCCTGTGTGATTGCCCTCTTTTTCTTGTGTGTGCATGTAGGTTTGATTGGAGTGTGGTGCTCAGTAGATCTACGTGTGTGTGCTTGCGATTAGTGTGTTGGATGATAGGATTAGTATTGTGTGCGCCTTGAAATCGTTAGTGTGTGTGATTGGGTTGATTGGAGGTAAATGGAATTGGATGTGGAGATTGCCCATCATTGTGGCTTAGCTCCTACATAGGCCAACAAGCTCACCTCGTAGAGTCAACCATTCATATTGCCATGATTAGCTCACTAGTCGTGTGAGTGTTTACATGCCCTAGCTGGGTAGCTCATCCCTCCGGATTGATAATTTTGTTGGTCATTGGAGCTATGCAACGATGGAACCCCCAATATTTGATGCTGTTTCCGGGGACGATGGCATACGCTAGTGTAATTGTGGAATAATTGGATGTGTTTCCTCACTAATTTCATTTGTGTGTTTATGGTTTTGTGAATTTTGAATGTGTGTGCATGAAGCAATGTGTTCATTATTCTCTAATTTGTCACAGTATCTTGCCAATTGTGTGTTTACACAATCTAATTTCACACTAATCCTTTGCTAATTTGACTAATCTTGCTAACTTACACACTTATTTTCATGAAGGATTGGAGCTTTCAACTGTTCAATCGATCTTCAATGGAAAGGTAATCAAGGTGGTATTCTCAACCTCCCTAGAATCTAAAGATGTGTAGAATTGTGTAGAGATCCCACATGATGCAATGTAATGTTGATGCTATGTTATTGCAATGCAATGTTAATGCTATGATTTTTTTGGATTGTTCGTTTTCATGCCGTCGTAATGCCGAAATTTTTAAGATTTGGTGGCGTATGAATTTGACAAGTTCAATTGTTGATTGGTGATTGTACATTGCTAATTATGTGCCTAATTGAGTTAATTGCATGTTTGAATGGTCAATTGCAAGTGTGTGTACACTAAAATCAAGTGTGTGTGCATTCTAATTGAGTGTGTGCATGCCTAATTTTAGGTGTGTGTGCACTATTTTGCCCTTGATTGTGCACCTAAAAATCAATGTGTGCTTAATGATTTTTCAATTTTGATGAGTGATTTGTGAAATCACATTGCAATTTCAACAAAATTAACCCTTTTATGTGCGCACTTTAAGATTGGTAAAAAATACCAATTATTAGTGTGTGTGTGTGCCTAAAAAGTGATAAATGTTTATGATTAATTCAATATTTTGATTGCATATTTGTTTGTAATGGTTAATTGTTGCGTTTTTGAGCTCAAAACAGGGATTTACACACTTGAAATGCGTCAAATTTTGACGCTAATTTTGTCGGTTTAATTGCCTAATCTTGATTTTATTAATGAAATTGTTTGGCAATTGAATTGATGTGCTTTTTATGATTTTATTTGGCTACACTAATCCCCTATGTGTGAGAATTTTTTATTAAAAAATGGTATTTTTTGGATAATTTTTATAAATTTTTGGCAGTTTTTTGCTAATTTTTGCATTAATTTTTGGTTAATTCCTTAAAAATTTGATATCTTGCGATCTTTACAAGCTGTTTTGAATGTGTGTTTACGGCTTGATTTCGAGCACATTTGGGCTTTTGTTTGCCGAATTTTGAGTGTTTTACTATTTCCAGAGGCCGGGTTCGAATTTGGCGTTTTTGAAAAAAATTGCTATTTTTGGTATGCTTTTGCGTGTCGTGTTTGATTGTGATTGCAGATGATTTTCTAAGATTTCTAGAATTTTCCATGAACTTTTTGGATTTTCGGGTGAATTTTAACATTTTTGACTAATTTTCGGTCTATTTTTGGTATTTTTGGAAGATTGAATAATAATGATAATAATAATAAACCGGTTTGAGCTTCGACGCCCGTGCCTTGTGGCACATAAAATTCCTCCTCGGATAGATCTTTACGGTCTCTCGGGATAGTTTCCTACGATGCTAAAATAATCTTCTTTGTGTTTCTTCTTCTGCTTCCGACACCGTTCTGGTGCTTTGCGGCGCGTGAACACCCTCCCGCTTACACTCCCTCTCTCTCTTCTCTTACTCTCTCTCTTCCCCAACCCCATTAATAATTATTGTTACTCTCTCTCTCTCTTTCCCACCCCCTCCCCTAACTATTATTTACATACTCTCTCTAAACCCCTCCCCAACCCCTCTCACCCTCTCTCTCCCCCTCTCACTCTCTCTCTCTCTCTCTCTCCAGCGTGCACCCCACCCTCTCTCTCTCTCTCTCTCTCTCTCTCTCTCTCTCTCTCTCTCTCTCTCTCTCTCTCTCTCTCTCTCTCTCTCTCTCTCTCCCCTTTTTGTTTTAATAATACACACACACCCCCTCCCCTCCTCTGTCGTGTAGTCCCCAGGGCCCATTGGTCCACGCGCACGCACTATCACGCTCCCTTGTCTCGTTCTGCATGCCAGCTGTGCTCACGTTCCCCCACCTTCAATCCCGCCAGTCGTCCCATACTCACGCGACCCTCTCCTCTCTCTCTCTCTCTCTCTCTCTCTCTCTCTCTCTCTCTCTCTCTCTCTCTCTCTCTCTCTCTCTCTCTCTCTCTCTCTCTCTCTCTCTCTCTCTCTCTCTCTCTCTCTCTCGCACGGGCCATCTCTTTGCTCTACTGTCAGCACTCACCTGCCCCGCAGTGCCTGCCTTGAACTCTCTCTGCGTGCCTCTCTGCTAGAATCTGCCACGTTAGCACGTCCCGTACTCTTTCTCTCACGCGACCACACGCCCGCACTCACGCTACCAATCCCCCGTTCCCCACCTGTCGCACTCTCTCTCTCTGTCCTCATGCACGCGTAGCGCGCTGCAAGCACCACATCACCAGCCTCGGGCCTTTCTCTCTCACTCTCTTCTCTCTCCTGTCTCGTGCTGCGCGCCGCTAACAAGCCTTGCGATCACCGTCGATAGTGAAACGTGTCAACGCCGCCAGCCCCGCGTCAGGTAAGCAGTAAGGTAGTTTAGGTTGGTTTAAGTTAGTTTTAAAAAATTCACAAAAAAAGCGTTTTTAAAATTCAAAAGCCACAAAAAATAAAATAAAAATCAAAAGTCAAAAACCACAAAAAACAATAAACAAAATCAAAATTCCAACAAAAAATAAAAAAAGAGATTAGAAAATCACACAAAAATAGAAAAATAAAAATCTCACAAGAAATCCAATAAAAAAATAAAAAAAGAGAACTAAAAATCACAAAAAAGAATTAAAAAACTCATTAAAAAAAAGGGATTAAAAAATTATGAAAAAAATAAATAAATAGAAAAACACTTTAAAAATTCACAAAAAAAACTCATAGAAAGTCATTAAAAAAAAGTGACACAAAAAATTGTTTTTAAAAAAAATTCAAAGAAAAAAATTTACAAAAAAAACTCACAAAAAAAATTCATAAATTGATTGAAAAAATAAAATAAAATCACAAAATTCATAAATACTTTTAAAAAAACTGTAAAAATTATAAAATTCATAGAAAAATTAGAAAAATCACAAAAAAAATCATTAAAAATCAAGACTTTTCCACAAAAAAAATTCATTGAAATACCAAAAAAGCTAGATAATTCAAAATTTCATAAAAATCAAGAAATATAATTAAGCTATTCAGTTTCTCTTATTAAGCCAGCTTGTGCTTTCTCCACAACATTAAATGTGAGTTTAATTGCTTCTGCATGTCTTCCATCCCTTGGAGTCCATGACCACACAACTGCATCAACACACTGCCAACGCTTTGGGTCAGCAAGATTGCAGCACCAATTCTTTTTCCAACAATCCTCATATTGCTCTTGGATTGTGGGATTTTTGTTTCGATGTTTTGGTGCCCAGTATTGAATGAAAACTTTCTTATAGTTAGGAGATGAGTTGTGTACATCAACATCTAACTCTGCAACTCCTACGATATCGGATATTTTGGATCTGCGGATCTCACAAGAACAAAATCCCCTTTCCTTACATCAATTTGAGGCCTAAAAGCTTCCTGTGGCCTTGCACTTTGAGGACCAATATAGTGATCATTCGATTCTTCATATCCTTGAAACTCGTATGTGTCTTCCTCTATCTGCTGCATTCGATGACCCCTTGTAGTCTTTGGCCAAAATGATGTATATTCACTAGTATATTTATTGGTTGGTTGTTCAAGCTCACTAATTATTTTTTTCCAATAAATAATAACTGGCTCTATGTATTTAATAGAATCGTGCTCCTTTCCCTTTAGTAGACTCAGTCTTTTCCATAATTCAAGATATGTCTTAATCCCTTGAATAACAAGCGGACTATCCCTCACATAGTCTGCTATAGGAACCACATCTGGACAGCCTAGTGGAAATTTTGGTTTCCCTTGATCATCTTTTTTCCACAACTCTATTTTTGACTCCCTCGGCATCCAATCAGGTGATTTGGGGTGAATTTTGTACTACATTACTGGGATTTCACCTTGCATAAAGAAACGAAATTGAAGTGGCTTAGAGTGTCCAACAAGAGCATCTTGTCCATCACACATGTACCCTTTAACAAAGGATTTGAAGTCAGGAACTTGCGTCATCAGAAATGGTGCTGGAGAGCTGAGCTTTCACATTTTTGAAAATGTTCCATCAAATGTGGAAAAGTGTATGTCATTCTTGTTCGCAATCTCTTTGAGAACCTGTAAACATTGCATCTATGTCCTCATGTGTATGACCCACCATTAAGAATCCCAAATGCATGGTTTTGAAAACACCTTTTGCTACTAGCAAGGATAAGTATGCAAATAAATATTGATTCTTATTCTCTCCTGCACAATTATCTAGCTGTAGCAAAAGATTCTTAGGCAATTTTCGAAACACGGGGTTGGACATGGTATCTATAACACATTGAGAGGAGGCTGATTGCAAGTTAGCAATCTCTTCATTACATCCTTCAATAGCCAATGGTGGTGCTACTACTGCTGATGCATTCCTCTCACAATCTTTCATTATTCTGTTTTGGTGATCTAGAGCTGTCCTTGAATTCAATGCATTGAACAATGTTACATTGCTGCGTGGCATACCATCTCCTAGCCCATGGTTTTCTGTAAGCATAATGCAAGGAAGCCAATTGTAGCATTCGGATCTGAAGGCCATAGACCATTCAATGAGAAATGATCATACATCCCATGACCATGCCCATGTGTCATCATACCTGTTAATGATACTTGCAACTGATATGCATTCGCATAATCTTCTGAGTTCACTCGCAATCTAGGTATTGCTGTCTTTTTTTGGTCCATTTTATCATGTATAATGCATGAATACTTATCTTTTTGCATTTGGAAGAACTTATGCCAGGTGTAGTACACATTTCTACAGCTTTGTTGTTGCATCATGTGAATTCTAGGTTCATCCTTCAAACATGAAATCAACTCATCGTCCTTTGTTGACTCTAGTTGAGTCTTTATCCGACTACACACAACACATTTGGAGAATTTTCTTGTTTTGACAAGGTCACATTAGCAAACTCTGTATTCCAAATCCTATTGAATGTAGTGCTAGACATGGTACCATCTTCCATAGTTCTACTCTTATGTGGCATTTTCTCTGAGTTTTCATCTACAAAAGAGCGCATCAATGCCCTTCCCATTTCTGTATGGCCTCTTCCTTTTCTTATGACACCATCATTACCATGCACTGAGCGTCGAATCCCATTTTCAAATTGTTCACAGTAACGATAAAACGAATTTTTTGGAATGCCATGAATTTCGTACCAAGATCTACTACAGACCTCATTGCCATTAAATGAAAATACATAGCATGTCTTTGTAGTTGTTTTGTTTTCACACCAAGCAGTCAAAATTGTATCAGACACATAGTTGGTTCTATTTTGCAAACTTTGTCCCCAAAATTCATTGTGCATAGCCATGACCTTATCTCTACTATTGACATATTGACAACACCTCATAGAACAACAATCTATGGTTGAAACAAGCTGGACAGATGATGTGGATGCTTGATTGGATCTCTTGGAAGGTTTCATGGACATTTTTGGCTTCCAATTTATAAAGCAATATTTTTGTTTTTTTTGAAATAGGCTCTACCAAACGAGATGATTCAATGCATGTATCTTGTAATACGTCACTAGCATGTAAATCCTCATATCTTAACAACGCTTTTCCATCCATAGTTGTCACTCTCTTGATAGTCCAAAAAACCAGATGGATGCTGCATACATCAGATTGTGTAAAAATAGTAGCCTCAGAAGCATAGGATGTTTCAATACCAATACCGATGTTATCTTCACTTAGCTCACCAAAGTTTACGGAATCAAATGGACACACATACATGACAACCCCTTCGGCTACTACATGTGTTTTGCTTTCATCCCAAAGTTGAACCCTTTTATCCTTCCAAACCTCCCATAGCTCATTCCATTAGATTGTGCCTCCAATGCTCCCATTCCTTTGTGAGTCTTAGACATAGAAACCCCTTCGTCTTGTATCTCATTCATATGGTGTAGCAACCCCCTAATCCATTTCACAATACTATGAAAAGCATCTCCCACTGTCAATGTATCCATTGTTGGGAATGGTATGAGTGCTTTCTTCTGAAAATAGAAATCAGCTGACATCGATACATTACCTTCCCCAATAAGCATGCCTGAGCAAACATGCATACTCTATCACCTTGATTAAAATCCATACATGCAAGAAGGTATCAACAAATATTTGTTAAGAAAACCATCACAAAGTCATTTCATTGTGATTATATATGTAGGTGTTTCATGATGAATATATATACACATGGCACTATATGTGGTTGTTTCATGATGGGTATATAGAATCATATGGACTTAGGGCCATAGGATTCTATATGTAGGTGGTTCATGATGAGTATGTATTCATCCTATGGCCTTAGGGCTATAAGATTCTTTAGGTAGGTGTTTTGTGTTGAGTAAATATAAATCATATGGCCTTTAGTCCGTATGATGTTTTATGCAGGTGTTTTGTGTTGAGTAAATACACATCATATGGCCTGAGGGCCATAGGGCACTATATGTAGTTGTCTCATGATGCGTATATAACATCCTGTGGCCTTAGGACCATAGGATGCTATATGTAGGTGTTTCACGATACACATTCACACATCCAAGGTCATAGGATTCTATATGTAGGTGGTTCATGATGATTATGTATACATCCTATGGCCTTAGGTCCATAAGATGCTTCATTTAGTTGTTTTGTGTTGAGTATATAGAAATCATATGGACTTTAGTCCATATGATGTTTTATGCAGATGTTTTGTGTCGAGTAAATATACATCCTATGGCATGAGGGCCATAGGGCACTATATGTAGTTGTCTCATGACGGGTATATAACATCTTGTGCCCTTAGGGACATATGATGCTATATGTAGTTGTTTCATGATGCGTATGTATACATGTTATGGCCTTAAGGCCATAGGGCACTATATGTAGTTGTCTCATGATGGGTATATGGCATCCTATGGCCCTAAGGATATATGTAGTTGTTTCACAATGCATATATGTAGGTGGTTCATGATGAGTATGTATACACCCTATGTACTTAAGGCCATAGGGTACTACAACTAGGTGTTTCATGATGAGTTTGTATACATCCTATGTACTTAGGGCCATAGGATGCTATATGTAGGTGGTTCATGAGGAAACATGTAGGTGTTTAAAAATGAGTATGTATACATCCTTTGGACTTAGGGTCATATGATGCTTTATGTAGGTGT
Organism: Adiantum capillus-veneris; assembly: GCF_014529385.1. Classification (NCBI taxonomy): domain Eukaryota; kingdom Viridiplantae; phylum Streptophyta; class Polypodiopsida; order Polypodiales; family Pteridaceae; genus Adiantum; species Adiantum capillus-veneris. Next base: position 57,057,307 of record NC_140958.1, read on the forward strand.
TTTGTGTTGAATAAATATACATCATATGGTCTTACGACATTTTTTACACTACATGGGTTTTGTCATGTATACATCCTATAGCCTCAGGGCCATAGGTCACTATATGTAGTTATTTCATGATGTTGCCAAAACACGATCGTGGATGTTTCTTACTAGCTTTTTTCTGGCATATAGAGATTCTTAGTAGCATATAGGGGACCCTATGGCCTTCAGGCCACAGGGTGACAATATAGAGCATAGACAAGACCTTCAAACTAGCATAAAGGGGACCATATGGCCTTCAAGGTAGAGGGTGCTAATTTAGGTTACCAAAGAAGGATCATGAAGGGTCTTTTCAATACATAGAGGGCACCTTGTGGCCTTGGGGCCATAGGATGCCAATATAAACCATAAAGAGGTTCTTTCTAGCATAGAGGGGACCCTATGGCCCTTGGCCCATAGGTTGTCAAAAAACCATCATGAAGGGTATCTTCTAAACATAGAAGGCACCTTGTGGCTTTGGGGCCATAGGTTGTCAAAAAACCATCATGAAGGGTATCTTCTAAACATAGAAGGCACCTTGTGGATCTGGGGCCATAGGATGTCAATATTGAGCATAGAGAGATTCTTACTAACATAGGGTTTTTAGATTACACAAAGAGCACATTATGGCCTTAGGGCCATATGATTTCTAGCTAGCACAAAAAGTGCACCCTGTGGCCTTAGGGCCATAATGTTTCTAGCTAAAACAAAAAGCACCTTGTGGCCTTAAGGTCATAGGGTTTCTAGCTAACTAAAAGAGCACCCTCCGAGCTTAGGGCCATAGGGTTTCTAGGCATCACAAAGAGCTTCCTATGGCCCTAAGGGCCACACAATGCTCTTTTTGTTAGTTAGAAATCCTAGCCATCACAAAGAGCACCCTGTGGCCATAAGGCCATAGAGTTTCTAGCCATCACAATGACCACCCTATGGCCCTAAGGCACCCTATGGACTTAAGGACATAGAGTTTCTAGCCATCAAAATGACCACGCTATGGCCCTAAGGCACCATGTAACTTTTGGGACATAGGGTTTCTAACCACCCTATGGACCTAAGGCACCATGTGGCCTTAGGGCCATAATGTTTTAATCTAACAAAAAGAGCACCATGTGATCTTAGAGCCATAGGGGTTCTTACACAAAGAGCACCATGCAACCTTAGGGCCATAGAGTTTATTACACAAAGTGCACCCTATGGCCTTAGGGCCATAGTTTTTCTAGCTAACAAAAAGAGCACCATGTGGCCTTGGGGAAATAATGTTTTAAGCTAACAAAAAGAGCACCATGTGGCCTTAGGGAAATAATGTTTTAAGCTAACAAAAAGAGCACCATGTGGACCTAGGGCCATAGGGTTTCTTACAGAAAGAACACCATGTGGCCTTAGGGCCATAGGATTTCTAGCTAACAAAAAAATCACCCTGTGGCCTTATAGCCATAGGTTTTCTAGCTATCAAAATGAGCACCCTGTGGCCTTAGGGCCATAGGGTTTCTTTTACAAAGAGCACCCTATGGCCTTAGGACAATAGGGTTTTTAGCGTTCACAAAGAGCACACTCTGACCTTACGGCCATAGGGTTTCTAGATTACATAAAGATCACCCTATGGTCTTAGGGTCATAGGGTTTCTAAATAACAAAAAGAGAACCCTATGGCCTTAGGGCTATAGGATTTCTAGCTTAATCGAAGAGCACCAAATAGGCCTTAGGGCCATAGGGTTACTAGCCATCTCAATGAGCACCCTATGGTCTTAGGGTCATTGGGTCTGTAACCATCACAAAGAGAACCATGTGTCCTTGGGGCCATAGGGTTTATAGCTTACACAAAGAGCCATCACAAAGAGAACCATGTGTCCATGGGGCCATAGGGTTACTAGCCATCACAAAGAGCATATGTGGCCTTAGGACCATAAGGTTTCTAGAAAACACAAAGAGCACCCTATGGGCTTAGGGTCATATTTGTCATTTTTAGGAACCCTATGGCCCTAAGGCCACATGGTCCTCTTTGTGATGGCTAGGGTTCTCTAGACATCACAAAGATCACCATGTGGCCTTAGGGTCTCTAGCCATCACAAAGAGTACCCTGCACCCTTAGGGCCACAGGGTCTCTAGCCATCACATAGAGCACCGTCTGGCCTTATGGCCATACGTTTTCTAGCTTACACAATCAACACCCTGTGGACTTAGGGCCATGAGGTTTCTAGCTATCACAAAGAGAACCATGTGGCTTTATGTACATAATGTTTCAAGCTAACAAAAAGAGCATCCTGTGCCCTTAGGTTCATAGAGTTTCTAGCTAACAGAAAGAGAACCATGTGTCCTTAGGGCCATAGGGTTTCTAGCTAACAAATAGAACACCATGTGGCCTTAATCCATAAAGTTTGTATCTAACAAAAAGAGCACCATGTGGCACATAGGATTTTTAGCTTATACAAGGGATCCGCTATGGCCTTAAGGCCATAGGGTTTCTAGGTTACACAAGGAGATCCGCTATGGCATTAAGGCCATATGGTTACTATCTATCACAAAGATCATCGTGTGGGCTTAGGGCCATAGGGTTTCTAGAAGTCACAAAGAGCACCCTATGACCTTAGGACCATAGGGTTCTTTTTGTGATGGCTAGAAAACCTATGGCTCTAAGGCCATAGGAGAAGAAAGAGGTTACTAACCACCACCCTATGACCTTGGGCATCCTTTGGCATTAAGGCCATAGGGTGCTCTTTGTGGTGGTTAGTAACCTCTTTGTGCTCTTGTGGACTTAGGGACATAGGGTTATTAGCTATCTCAAAGAGCACCCTACGGACTTAGGGCCATATGGTGTTCTTTGTGGTGGTTAGTAACCACAAAAAGCACCTTGTGGCCTTAGGGCCATACGGTCTCTAGCCATCACAAAAACCACCCTATGGCCTTAGGGCCATAGGGTTTCTAGCTTACACAAAGAGATCCCTATGGACTTAAGTCCAGAGGGTTTCTACCTTACACAAAGAGATCCCTATGGCCCTAAGGCCATAGCGTTACTAGCCATCACAAGAGCATCGTGTGGCTTTAGGGCCATAGGGTTTCTTGAAGTCACAAAGAGCACCCTAAGGCCCTAAGGCCATAGGGTTCTCTTTGTGATGTCTAGAAAACCTATGGCTCAAAGGACACAATAGCACAAAGAGGTTACTAACGACCACAAAGAACATCCTATGGCCTTAGGGCATCCGTTGGTGTTAAGGCCATAGGGTGCTCTTTGTGGTGGTTAGTAACCTCTTTGTGCTCTTGTGGACTTAGGGACATAGGGTTATTATCTATCACAAAGAGCACCATATGGCCTTAGGGCCATTGGTGAACACGAGTGGCAGCTGCTGGCTTCAAAGTCCCAATTTCACCTGGTGAACATGGCAAATATTTTTGAAAGTTTGCAAGCAATGATTATTCAAGATATCATGCTCTTGGGCAGTTAAAGGACGATGGAGATGAGGTAATCAAAATGTGGCAATTGTGAGAGCCATTGCCTTCATTTTGTTGAAGGAAAGCTCTTCGTTTCTGTGTGTATGTATGCATGTGTACAGAGTAAACATCTTTGCTCAAGAGTTCTTCTCTGAAAGACTGCTAATATCAAGAGAAGTTTAGGAAGCAAAGTTAAAATGTTGCTGTGGATGACTTCAATGTTGTAAAAAGGTAGGTAAAACTTAAAACTTAGTTTTCTTTTATCAAGGGAATGCTTTTCAGTAGATCTTTAGATCTGAATAGTTATGTATATCTACTAACAGAACATGGCGAAAGGGGAAGCCCTTTACACGTGTCGCAATCTGCAACTTGAAGGCTAAAGCCCAAAACTAAAAAAAGCCCCTTTGCATGTGATAAAGAGGGAGAGGAGGGGAAGAGAGAGAGGCCGCCGATGGCGGCCAGCCGTACTAGTAGCCTATTAACTTTCTCTTTCAACAACTTGATTATGCGTATGTGTAGATGTGACATTTACTCGGAGACTCATATAAGTAATGTGATGGTTGTGTTTTTGCTCTAAAAATTTCAATTTCATTCCAAGAAAATTTTCTCTGTTATTGATATCACTACATGATCCTTAAAAAGTCCTCTCTTTGTCCTTCGCACTTTGGATGATTACTTGGTTAGCCTAATACGATTTTTTCGAAGACAATGAGTAGTATGTGTGCACAATCTGAAGATGATGTGATTCGAGCGAAGGCCAAAATAATAATTAAAAAATGGGGATGTGAAGATGATGCGATTCGAGCGAAGGCAAAAAGTTGGCGGCGAGGCAAGTGGGAGGCAAAGATTTTGGGGCAGGTGGTGTATCCAAAATTGTCTCTGCCCTTTGTATTCGAATCTGCCAGTCTCTTTGTCGGTTTTCTTTTAGATAGAGCAAGTGTAGCCCTCCTCTCCTCCAACCGAGAGAGAGAAAAGGGAATCTCCACGAGTATCATTGATTTTCTCATTTTTTGCCGTGGTGCCTTATGCAAGACCTTCACATGTATGACATAATTCACAATGAGATTGCTAGATAGCGGCTGTTGGAGAAACATATTGCGCTTGACAATGCTTTTGTCATCATGTATGCAAATGTGCAGCCCTCACTAAAGCACATAAAGTTCTTAATGAGCTTTCTGTTTGATTGAAGGTCATGCCCAACATGGCTATGGTAAGGAAGCTCTGGGCTTCTTTAGATGGAACGGATGACCTTTCTTCAAATGTATATGATTGCACCTTGAAGGCATGTGGCCTTAAGCAATACATTCGCATGAGAATTCACGATGAGATCAAGGGCTATTGGAAAAACATGATGTGCTTGGCAATACATCGGTCAATATGTATGTCAAACGTGGAGCCCTTATGAAAGCACATAAAGTCCTTGATGAGCTTTTTGTTCAAAATGTCATCTCTTGGAAAGCGTTGTTTGCAAGATATACTCAACATGGTTGTGGCAAGGAAGCTTTGGGATGTTTTAACCGAATGTAAAGGGAAGACCTTTGCCAAATGCAATCGCCTATGCTGGACCTTGAAGATCTATGGCCTGGTGAGACAATTCACAATGATCATTGCTAGTGGGGGGCTCCTTGGAAAACATGTTGTGTGCGCCAATGCTTTGGTAGATATGTATGTCAACTTTGGCACCGTTGGAGTGGGGGAATACAAACACACCCAAAAACATAGATATATGGCCCAAAATATTCACAACACCCCTATCCTCTCAATAACACCTCTGGAACAACACAGCTTTCACAACGTACACTGTTGAACACAAATAAGTGTAAACACACCTCCTAGAATGAACGCCTGCACAATACTTCAATCACACACACCGCCCACACACAACTCTCTCTCTCTCTCTCTCTCTCTCTCCGCACCACCAAACACGGCCCGGAACTCATGCACATATCCGCACCAACATCGAGAAGAGAAAGGGGGATGGGGAGATTGACAACAAGGAGCAATCAGTACTTGACTTTTGAGAAAAAAAAGTGTGTACAATGCTCTTCTACTCTCCCTTCGAACTTGCTCAGTAGTTGTTGTCCCAAAATGGCAAAAGGGGGGCCCCTTATAGGGTGCAAAACTTTCCTTTTTAGCACACTTTTCCTCCTCCGAACACACGTCCAATTCCTGCATGCTCTCATATGAACCACTGCTTTTAGACGCCTTAAAAAAAAAAAAAAATCATCGAACATGGGTAAGACCTCCTATTTATGGGGACGACTTATGGTGACTTGGGACCCAAGTAAGTGTCCAATTGCCTCCAATAAAAAGGGGAGGGACCCATGGGCATATGAATATACCCTTGAGGACGCCACCGAATCACCACCTCCGACTAGTAGTATCATCGAAAATGGCCACCAATGCGAATTCCAACATGCGTAGTGGTAGACCCGTCCAAGAACGACCATGAACAGCGCTCGTGTGCCCACACTTTCCGTTGGAGTTTCCTCTGCTCTCCTTGATACACAAATGAAGAGTCATGCTCCGAAATATATATTGCAAGGTTTGGGGTCCCTGTATTGCATGTAGGGTCACCACCTGGCGGCTTATGAGAGCCACACTCCCCAAGCTTAAAGAAAACTCCCCACAATTTAAAAAAAAAACTTTTCTTGACACCACTTTTGACCCCTTCCCATTCACTACTCAATGATCCAATTGACTCTCTGTAAAAACATACTTGAAGCCCGCACTCTCGATGTTATGGAATTGCTATTTTGATATTTTATGCAGCCGACAAGTGGAAAAGGCCAAGGGTTATGCGAAAGGATAATATATTTTATCATTTAAGTGCCATGGCCAATTATTGCCCGGTTGCTCAATATGTATTCCTTTGAGCATTCACTAATCTATAAATAAATACGTGCAAGAGGAAAATGCTCACTCTTGCACAGGGGGAATTGCACCCAGTGTCTGTATACTTCTTCTCTCCCTTCCCCTCTTATCTCTCGCCGTGCCGACATAACACTCCGCTCTAGGAGGTACACATGTACGTGCTTTCTCGCTCTATCTTGCTCTCTGTCTCTCTTTGCTCGTCTACAGCTTGATTATGTGCAAGGATAGTTGCCAGGTATGTAGATTTGTGTGTTTTCTCGTCTATAGTATCTAGTTTTGGTATTTTGCAGGGCCTTCCGCGCTCCCGTTTGTAGCAGTGGTATCAAAGCCGTGGATACGCTCTTGAACTTACAATAATTACGCTATCCCAAACCACCTCAAACACTCCCTACATGTGTCGCTGTCTGGTCGACCCCACTCCGTGGGAGCCACCTCTAAATTTTGTTTCTCTTTTATATCTCTATTGCCCGTCGTCTGCATGGGGACGACACTTTTTTTCCCCCTGCATGGATCCGCCATGTCTCACGACGCACCCCCACAGGGGACTTGTTCTCGACTGCCTCCACTTTCGTGGGTTGCACACGAACCACAAACGCCCTCCTCACCATGCATGGTCCGTCCACTGACGAACTCAGGAGTGGAGTGCTGTCGACGGCATTGACTGTGACTGGTGGCAAGAGCCGATGTTCATGAGGCAGACACAACAACCCCCTAACTTGGCGTACAGGCAGACTGGCTAATTGCACGTCGCTTGGCCACATATTTTCCAGCCAACAATACACACACACGTGTGCTGACTTGATTGGCTGCTAACCTCACTGTCAGGCCAACTCACAAATAGACGTCCCCCAAATCTCCTACCGCCATGCAACTCACCAACACTCCCCAACAATTTCCTTACTTTGCATGCCTTTGCTCATTTGGAGCAGACCCTTAATTAGACACCTTAGATCAACGCGGCCATTCACTAACACATGTTTGCGTCTAGCTATGTTGAATGGCTGCATGCGTAGTATCAAGGCCATCACCCCAAGGCTGCATGCGCCATCTTCCACTCCTCTTGAGGCTCGCATTGAACCCCAGCTCCATGCCACACACTCCACTAAACTTTGCGGTGCAATTTTCTTTTAAACTACTCACGACCACACCAATTTTTCTTTTTTATTAATATCCCACTCAATGGCCATCGTCAGCTGGCAGCTATACAGCACATAACATCACCACTACATCGTAGGAGAGGAAGGCAAAGAGAGAAAGAGTGCTGGGGGCTGGGTTCATTTTGGGCAAACTACATCATACAGCTGATTGCCACGCTCATGTGCACTCCCCTATTTTCTATAGGTATTATTTCTTAACTTTTGTAAATAAATATACACCAATAAAAACAAATGAGGGTCCTCCTCATTTGATTCCCTATATTTTCATATATTTACTTTCTATTTATATAGCCCACACTATTCTAGATTCCATGAATTGTTTATATATACTAGCCCATCTTTTTTCATCATATCCATATATTATATTTATGCATAATCCACAACCATGCATATTTTCAAACCTCTAAGAATCAATTAGGTCATGCTCTCATGCAAGGAGGCGCATAGGCTTTTTGTGAAGACTTTTTTTATGAGGAAACATAAGCTTTTTGGTGGGATTTTTTATATTCATCTCCACTCCGACTTTGAAGAGGTGGTTGAAAGAAAAAATATGGACCAAAAGCTGAATAATCATTTCAAATTTTTTTGTAATTTTTAGAACTACCACCGGTGAGGTATGATGTTTTTATTGGATCCCAGTCTGCCCACTTTTCTCACAAGTAGCCCATAGTCTTCTCTCGTCTCTTTCCACACTTCTACACACACACACTCTCTCTCTCTCTCTCTCTCTCTCTCTCTCTTGCTCTCTCATTCCTCTCAATCCCTCACTCATACCTGCACCTTCCATGGTTTTTCTCACCTTCTTCACCATGAACCTCCCCTCTTACTTCCATAGCTCTCATATGAGCTCTACATGTACATACACCATCTGTATGCCTCTCTCTATTACTTCCAAAGTACAATTCCATCTTACCCCTTCTCTATATACATTAAATTCATCATGTAAACCATGCTTAACCTCTGCAAATTGAGAGATCTCATCAACCAAATTTCCATTTCCATCGCGGTAATCAACCTTGACGGCGGTGGCATAAAGAAGAGAAGAAGAAGAAGAGGATCGATAGTCATTTTGAGAACCCACACAAGTCAGTCCAAAATTTCTTCAAGCTTCACCATCACAAGGATTTCCTCACTTCATTCAACCATCTTACTTCAACCATCCACCTCATTCTACCCATTGTAAATATATCATTAACTTTCTAGTGATTACTAATACTAACCACTAACATACTAACACAAAATAGCCATTGACCTAACCATAAAAGACACCTCACCTCAAGACATGTGCATAGTAACTTTATCTCTCTCTCTCTCTCTCTCTCTCTCTCTCTCTCTCTCTCCTTTCTTACAACTCTACTTTCACCTTATCTACCATCAATAATGATCTCTTTTAAGCCCACATCCATGACTCAAGCAAACAAAGAAGGCCCGCAATGTTTTGATATTCAGAAAAAATCATAATCCTGATTTGTTATCTTGTAGATTATGATTTCCAAATAATCTTAATGAGGGTCTCCAACCTATAAATAGAACCTTCTCCTTCTTGTAAAACAACCCCCAATATCTCACATAGCACCCCAACACTCGATGCGTGAGGAGCGACTTAGGCGTAGCAACCACTTTGTGAGCTTTACTTTTGGTGTGAGAGAAGATTTCAAGCTACACATTGCAAGTGAGAGAAGCTTTCAAGCTACACATTGCAAGTGTGAGACACATGAGTTGAAAATCTCAAAACCACTATTGTATATGTTCCTCCATCATCAAAATAAATTGAGGTTTGGTGCATCAAAAGTGTGATTCAACGTTCAGATTTGATCTTGTTTGAGATAGTCTTTTAGTGTGTTTTCATTGCCAATTTTGTGTCCATTGTAAGAGGGTATTGTGGTGAGAGGTCTCCCACACCCTAAGACACTGTGTTTGTGTGTGTGTGTGTGTGTTGCAATGTTTAGCATTCACTAAGCATTGAGTTATTTTTATACAATCTCTACGATAGCATCATGATGAACCATCTTCATTTTCAAGTCACGAATAAGGTATTACGCAAGATCCATTCCTCTCTCTCTTCCCTTTTCTCTAGATCTCTCTACTTCATTTTGTGTGTGTCTTTGTGTGAGATTGCTTGTGTGCATTTTGTTGCACCTCCTTTTGGTTGTGACAAAATCTCTCTTGCGTCTTAGTTCGCATTCCATAACTAGGTGGTGCCCCTATCTTGTTTGCGTTTGGCTATGGGTTTGTTGTTGTGATGTGCTTGTGGTGTCCCAGCCCCAATTGAGGAGCACGGGAGCCTTGAGGGGTGTTTAGAGGTCACCTCTCTTGTTGCCCGCCTCGGACCGTCTCAACGGGGCCAATGGTAAAGGGGCCCAAATGAGAGATGGTCTATCAAAGAGCAAGGCTAACCAATGGAGCATAAGACCTTCAGGTTAGCTTCATTGAAGACCTCCAATGATGTGCGTAAAAGTCCTTTGACCTTAGGTAAGCTAGGGCTGAGCTTTAGGCGGTGGGAGCCCAGCGGTGGGAGCCCAACCCCAACTCGAGGTGCTAGTCCTGCTTGTCATGCTTGATGACTGAGGTGCTTGAGGTGCTTGATGATTGAGGTGCTTGATGATTGAGGTGCTTGAGATACTTGAGGTGCTTGATGATTGAGATGCTTGAGGTGCTTGACATGCTTGACATGCTTGAGATGCTAGGGCTGCACTTGAGGTGAGAACCCAACCCAAGCTTAAAGTGCTTAAGGGCCAAGCTTGTGGTGGGAAGTGGGCCTATGAATGATGGGCTTGAGGTGTCAAAAAGTCAAATATTCAATCCCTACAAAGAGGGGGCAATCCCTACATGAGGGGGGATGAGAGAGAACACCCACACACTCAAACAAGGCATGCATGGTACAAAGCAAGCAGAAGGGACACTTGTCAAGTTCCCCCTCATGTTGCCCTCATGGTGTGCCTGAAGCCTATTGGTTGACCACCCAAGTGGTCCAATGATAATTTATGAGATTTAATTAATTGATTTTGCATTTATCAAGTCCTCTCTTTCAAAGGGGAAAGGGGTACACTTGTCTCAGGGCTACCCTTGCTGCTTGTAATGCCTCCTGCTTGTGATTGGATAGGCCTGGAGGGGTCCAATGAGCTTCAAGCATGAGCTACAAGAGGGGGTGGACCCAAGCAAGCTAGGGGGTTGCTTAGGGGGTATACTCAACCACACACACTCACAAACACTCTCATTGTGTGCTATGCAAAGTGCAAGAGCTCCCTCTCCTTCTCCAAGCAAGTAGAGGTTGAGAGCCTACACCAACACTCTTGGCTATGGAGTGCAAATCCAACCAAGAGCCATGCTTCAATGCTTAAGCTTTCCATCTCCTTCTTCTTCATTACTATGCTATTATGTATGCTAGCAACATGAAGAGCTATGATAAGTGAGGAACTAATTCTTTCTCCTATGTTAATTATATTAGGGTAAGTGGAACGGGGATCTATTATTGGTATTGTTGAGCCCACTATGTGGGATATGGTGCACACCTCGGGAGCTTTGGACTTAATAATGGAGTCTTTTTAGACTTGCCTACAACTTTACCATTATTGATCCATAAGAAGTCCAAAAGGAGCTAGCCCTCAGCAACTGCTATGTTAGACCTACTCTTCTACTCTCTATAATTAACCACTCCGAGTCGTGGGTGTAGATACTTACTAGAAATCCTATGGCCCTAAGGCCACATGGTGTTCTTTTTGTAAGAAACCCTATGGCCCTAGGTCCACATGGTGCTCTTTTTGTTAGCTTAAAACATTATTGCCCTAAGGCCACATGGTGCTCTTTTTGTTAGCTTAGAACATTAATGCCCCAAGGCCATATGGTGCTCTTTTTGTTAGCTAGAAAAACTATGGCCCTAAGGCCATAGGGTGCACTTTGTGTAATAACCTCTATAGCCCTAAGGCCACATGGTGCTCTTTGTGTAAGAACCCCTATGGATCTAAGACCACATGGTGCTCTTTTTGTTAGATTAAAACATTATGGCCCTAAGGCCACATGGTGCCTTAGGTCCATAGGGTGGTTAGAAACCCTATGTCCCAAAAGCTACATGGTACCTTAGCGTCACAGGGTGGTCATTTTGATGGCTATAAACTCTATGTCCTTAAGTCCATAGGGTGCCTTAGGGCCATTTGGTGGTCATTGTGATGGCTAGAAACTCTATGGCCTTATGGCCACAGGGTGCTCTTTGTGATGGCTAGGATTTCTAACGAACAAAAAGAGCACCGTGTGGCCCTTAGGGCCATAGGAGGCTCTTTGTGATGGCTAGAAACCCTATGGCCCTAAGCTCGAAGGGTGCTCTTTTAGTTATATAGAAACCCTATGACCTTAAGGCCACAATGTGATTTTTGTTTTAGCTAGAAAAATTATAGCCCTAAGGCCACAGTGTGCACTTTTTGTGCTAGCTAGAAACCATATGGCCCTAAGGCCATAATGTGCTCTTTGTGTAATCTTAAAACCCTATGTTAGTAAGAATCTCTCTATGCTCGATATTGACATCCTATGGCACAAAAGCCACAAGGTGCCTTCTATGTTTAGAGGATACCCTTCATGATGGTTTTTTGACAACCTATGGCCCCAAAGCCACAAGGTGCCTTCTATGTTTAGAAGATACCCTTCATGATGGTTTTTTGACAACCTATGGGCCAAGGGCCATAGGGTCCCCTCTATGCTAGTAAGAACCTCTTTATGGTTTATATTGGCATCCTATGGCCCCAAGGCCACAAGGTGCCCTCTATGTATTGAAAAGACCCTTCATGATCCTTTTTTGGTAACCTAAAATAGCACCCTCTACCTTGAAGTCCATAGGGTCCCCTCTATGCTAGTTTGAAGGTCTTGTCTATGCTCTATATTGTCACCCTGTGGCCTGAAGGCCATAGGGTCCCCTATATGCTACTAAGAATCTCTATATGCCAGTAAAAAGCTAGTAAGAACCATCCACAATCGTTTTTTGGCAACATATGGCCTTCAGGCCTTGGGGTCCCCTCTATGCTAGGAACCTCTTTGTACTCTATACTGACACCCTGTGCCCTAAAGACCATAGGGTGCTCTCTATGCTAGTAAAAAGAACTATTTGCTTTATATTGGCACCCTATGGCCTTTAGGCCATAGGGTCCCCCTTATGCTAGAAAGAACCTCTCTATGCTCTACATTGACATTCTATGGCCCCAAAGCCACAAGGTGGCCTCTATGTTTTGAAGAAACCCTTCATGATGGTTTTTTGACAACTTATGGCCCCAAGGCCATAAGGTGCTCTCTTTGTCAGTAAAAATCACTATTTGCTCTATATTGAGGAGACCTTGTGGGTTGAAGGCCATAGGGTCCCCTCTATGCTAGTAAGAACCTCTGTTTACTCTTTATTGGCACCCTGTGGCCTGAAGGCCATAGGGTTTCCTCTATGCTAGTAAGAAGTTCTCTATGTTGTATGCTCTTTGCTCTATGATCTATATTGACATCCTATCGCCCCAAGGCCACAAGGTGCCCTCATTGTTTCCAAAAAACCCTCATTGTTTTGGCAACCTATGGCCCCAGGGCCATAGAGTGCTCTCTATGCCGACACAAAGCACTATTTTCTCTATATTGGCACCCTAAGTCCTGAAGGCCATAGGGTCCCCTCTATGCTAGTAAGAGCCTCTCTATGCTGTATATTGATATCCTATGGCCCCAAGGGCCACAAGGTGCCCTCTATGTTTTCAATTTGAATAAGCCCTTCATGAGATGAATTTTTGATACCCAATGGCCCTAGGGGCATAGGGTGCTCTATATGCCAATAAAAAACGCTATTTGCTCTATATTAGCACCATGTGGATTGAAGGCCATAGGGTTCCCTCTATTCTAGTAAGAACATCTCCATGCTCTATATTGGCACCATTTTGTCTGAAGGCCATAGGGTCCGCTATATGCTAGTAAGAACCTCTCTATGCTCTATATGGTTCCATGTGGCCTGAAGGCCATAGGATCCCCTCTATGCTAGTAAGAACCTCCCTATGCTCTATATTGGCATCATATGGCCCCAAGGCCACAAGGTGCCCTCTATGTTTTGAAGAAACCCTTCATGAGGGTTTTTTGGCAACTTGTGGCCAAGGGTGCTCTCTTTATGGCCATAGGGTTTGTTGTATACTAGGAAACTCTCCATGCTCTATCTTGTCTTATGGTCATTGTCCTCCATGCTAATAAGAAACCATCATTGCTCTATGTTTGTCTCCTATTGCTTTACGGAAACAAGGTGTCATCCTCCATGCCTATAATAATCAAAAACCTAAATGCTCTACATTGACACCCTATGGCCCAGGGCCTAGGTGTCCTCTACGCTACTAAAAACCCCTCTATGCTCTATGTTGACACCCTACGGCCCCAGGGCCACAAGGTGCTCTCTCTCTCTCTCTCTCTCTCTCTCTCTCTCTCTCTCTCTCTCTCTCTCACTCACACACACACACACACACACACACACACACACACAAGGTGCTCTCTCTCTCTCTCTCTCTCTCTCTCTCTCTCTCTCGGATATAAATTGCTTATTTGACCTAATTACCTCTCTTCCTCTCCTCCCTCTCTCTAAGCTTCCTCTCCTCTCCTTTCTCTCTTTCTCCAAATAACTATTTTTCTCCCTCTTCTTATCTCTCCCCATTCATATAGCAGGCAGTCTTTTGTCAAATTTGGGCGTGAATATCTACTGGTTTACCTGCAGCATCGTCATTCAGGCACCCCTACCACATCTCCTCTTTCTAGGACCTCTCTCACATCAAAAAAACCTGTACAATATGAAGGTTAGTTCCTTAGTGTCTTACTATTTTTCTGTTTTTTGTAATAGATAGAGGTAAATAAATGTACAAAGAAAGATTGAGCTTACCTATGAGCGGTGTCATGAGGCACTGCCGTGTTTGGGAGAGAGGCGCAGGGAGCAGACGAGAAGGTGAAAGACGCAGCATTTGAGGACGCTATGCATTTGAGAGAGAGGCTCAGGGAGGCGTTCATGTTGTGAGGTGCTGCACGCTTGAGAGGAGGCGAACGGAGGGCGGCAAAGAGCAGCTATTCGTTTGAGAGAGGAGGTGCTTCGAGGCATAGGGAGGGCACGCGGCAGAGGCGGCGCAAATGAGGCGTTTGGGAGAGGCGCAGGGGGCGTGCAGGGAGCATTGTTTGAGAGAGAGAAGAGGAGGTGCAAGGAGGGCGCAGAGAGGGCATTTGCGAGAGGCGCAGGGAGCACGTAGAGAGCACTGTTCGAGAGAGCAAAGGAGGCGCAGGGAGGACGCACGACAGAGATAACATAGTAGGGTTTCGAAAAGAAAGAAAGAGAGATAGAGATAAGGTTAGTTAATTTTGTTAATTCAAAATTCAAAATTCAAAATTCAAAATTTGAATTTCAAATTTTAAACTTAAACTCACCGCTCTTCTTTATTTTGAATTTTGAAGGGTTTAGAATCGTTTTCTTAGGGGGAGATTCATACCAATGGATTGGAAACAAAAAAAAAGTTGGCGTAAGATTTTGTGAGTGTCCGTATCTTCTCGCTACGAGTGGAATGATACCCATATTTGAAATCACCGTCTCGGGACCAAAAATTGCATACTGAAAATACACTAAAAAGCAATCAAAATTAGACAATTTTTTCTCAAAAAAAGTGTTCTATTTTTTGGTGCAGTGTTGACTAGGAGACTTGAAAACTCATTTTGGAGAAATTTGCGGTAAGCAAAAAAAAAAAAAAAACTAGCTTTTTTTCTACACGTGCAATTGCGCACTAATTGCAAGTGTGTTTTGAAAGTGTGAGCATACATGCAACATATACATATTTATACAAATAGTATTTAAATGAGGAAGCCATATACTAGAATGGGTTGCAAAGGTGTTGGTGCATGTTTGCGAAAAGGGTTGTAAGCATGCACATACGCAATTTGCTCACACATTTGTCATGCGATACGTGCGTACCGCCGTTATTTATGTCTCTTCAAAGACGTAAACATATCATATGGATGTACATCCACGAAACTACTTGACACACGGTCTCTAGATATAATCAATGGTTCTGAATGCACCACATGGCATAGGATCAATCGATGTGGATGCGCCACGTGGCATATCTTGCGGGTCATATGTACCCCCTTATGTGTTGGCGGGCTCTAGATTTTTGAAATCGCTATATATAGCACCCTATGGCCCAAAGTCCATAGGATGCATATATAGCTCACCAAAAAACACGAATAGATAGTACCGTGTGGTCATAAATCCAAAAGATCTATATATACTTAGCTAGAAACATCAACATATAGCATCCTATGACCTTTGGTCCATAGGATATTCATATACTCATCATGAAACACCTACGTATAGGGCTCTATGGACCAAAGGCCATAGGATGCATATATATAATCATATCAAGACACCTACATATAGCACCCTATGGACCTAAGGCCATAGGATGTATACATACTCATCATGAGACACCTATCATTAATCAACTACATGCATTTCCCTATGGCATTGAGGCCATAGAATGTATACTTACTATACACAAAACACATGCATAAAACATCATATGGGCTAAAGGCCATAGGACGTATATATACTCAGCACAAGACACCTACATAAAGCATCCTACGTTCCTAAGGCCATAGGATGTTGTATACCCATCATGGAACAACTACTTATAGTGCCCTATGGCCTTGAGGCCATCGAATATATATATATATATATATATATATATATATATATATATATATATATATATATATATATATATATATATATATACACATCATGAAATAACTACATATAGTGACCTATGGCCCTGAGGCTATAGGATGTATACATGACAAAACCCATGTAGTGTAAGAAATGTCGTACGACCATATGATGTATATTTATTCAACACAAAACACCTACATAAAGCATCATATGACCCTAAATCCAAAGGATGTATACATACTCATTTTTAAACACCTACATGTTTCCTCATGAACCACCTACATATAGCATCCTATGGCCCTAAGTACATAGGATGTATACAAACTCATCATGAAACACCTAGTTGTAGTACCCTATGGCCTTAAGTACATAGGGTGTATACATACTCATCATGAACCACCTACATATATGCATTGTGAAACAACTACATATATCCTTAGGGCCATAGGATGCCATATACCCATCATGAGACAACTACATATAGTGCCCTATGGCCTTAAGGCCATAACATGTATACATTCGCATCATGAAACAACTACATATAGCATCATATGTCCCTAAGGGCACAAGATGTTATATACCCGTCATGAGACAACTACATATAGTGCCCTATGGCCCTCATGCCATAGGATGTATATTTACTCAACACAAAACATCTTCATAAAACATCATATGGAATAAAGTCCATATGATTTCTATATACTCAACACAAAATAACTAAATAAAGCATCGTATGGACCTAAGGCCATAGGATGTATACATAATCATCATGAACCACCTACATATAGAATCCTATGACCTTGGATGTGTGAATGTGTATCGTGAAACACCTACATATAGCATCCTATGGTCCTAAGGCCACAGGATGTTATATATCCATCATGAGACAACTACATATAGTGCCCTATGGCCCTTAAGCCATATGATGTGTATTTACTCAACACAAAACACCTGCATAAAACATCATACGGACTAAAGTCCATATGATTTATATTTACTCAACACAAAACACCTACCTAAAGAATCTTATAGCCCTAAGGCCATAGGATGAATACATACTCATCATGAACCACCTACATATAGAATCCTATGGCCCTAAGTCCATAGGATTCTATATACCCATCATGAAACAACCACATATAGTGCCATGTGTATATATATTCATCATGAAACACCTACATATATAATCACAATGAAATGACTTTGTGATGGTTTTCTTAACAAATATTTGTTGATACCTTCTTGCATGTATGGATTTTAATCAAGGTGATAGAGTATGCATGTTTGCTCAGGCATGCTTATTGGGGAAGGCAATGTATCGATGTAGTTGATTTGTGTTTTCAGAACAAAGCACTCATACCATTCCCAACAATGGATACATTGACAATGGGAGATGCTTTTCATAGTATTGTGAAATGGATTATGGGGTTGCTACACCATATGAATGAGATACAAGACGAAGGGGTTTCTATGTCTGAGACTCACAAAGGAATGGGAGCATTGGAGGCACAATCTAATGGAATGAGCTATGGGAGGTTTGGAAGGATAAAAGGGTTCAACTTTGGGATGAAAGCAAAACACATGTAGTAGTTGAAGGGGTTGTCATGTATGTGTGTCCATTTGATTCCGTAAGCTTTGGTGAGCTAAGTGAAGATAACATCGGTATTGGTATTGAAACATCCTATGCTTCTGAGGCTACTATTTTTACACAATCTGATGTATGCAGCATCCATCTGGTTTTTTGGACTATCAAGAGAGTGACAACTATGGATGGAAAAGCGTTGTTACGATATGAGGATTTACATGCTAGTGACGTATTACAAGATACATGCATTGAATCATCTCGTTTGGTAGAGCCTATTTCAAAAAAAAAAAAAAAATTGCTTTATAAATTGGAAGCCAAAAATGTCCATGAAACCTTCCAAGAGATCCAATCAAGCATCCACATCATCTGTCCAGCTTGTTTCAACCATAGATTGTTGTTCTATGAGGTGTTGTCAATATGTCAATAGTAGAGATAAGGTCATGGCTATGCACAATGAATTTTGGGGACAAAGTTTGCAAAATAGAACCAACTATGTGTATGATACAATTTTGACTGCTTGGTGTGAAAACAAAACAACTACAAAGACATGCTATGTATTTTCATTTAATGGCAATGAGGTCTGTAGTAGATCTTGGTACGAAATTCATGGCATTCCAAAAAATTCGTTTTATCGTTACTGTGAACAATTTGAAAATGGGATTCGACGCTCAGTGCATGGTAATGATGGTGTCATAAGAAAAGGATGAGGCCATACAGAAATGGGAAGGGCATTGATGCGCTCTTTTGTAGATGAAAATTCAGAGAAAATGCCACATAAGAGTAGAACTATGGAAGATGGTACCATGTCTAGCACTACATTCAATAGGATTTGGAATACAGAGTTTGCTAATGTGACCTTGTAAAAAACAAGCAAATTCTCCAAATGTGTTGTGTGTAGTCAACAAAGGACGATGAGTTGATTTCATGTTTGAAGGATGAACGTAGAATTCACATGATGCAACAACAAAGCTGTAGAAATGTGTACTACACCTGGCATAAGTTCTTCCAAATGCAAAAGGATAAGTATTCATGCATTATACATGATAAAATGGACCAAAAAAAGACAGCAATACCTAGATTGCGAGTGAACTCAGAAGATTATGCGAATGCATATCAGTTGCAAGTATCATTAACAGGTATGATGACACATGGGCATGGTCATGGCATGTATGATCATTTCTCATTGAATGGTCTATGGCCTCCAGATCCGAATGCTACAATTGGTTTCCTTGCATTATGCTTACAGAAAACCATGGGCTAGGAGATGGTATGCCACGCAGCAATGTAACATTGTTCAATGCATTGAATTCAAGGACAGCTCTAGATCACCAAAATAGAATAATGAAAGATCGTGAGAGGAATGCATCAGCAGTAGTAGCACCACCATTGGCTATTGAAGGATGTAATGAAGAGATTGCTAACTTGCAATCAGCCTCCTCTCAATGTGTTATAGATACCATGTCCAACCCCGTGTTTCAAAAATTGCCTAAGAATCTTTTGCTACAGCTAGATAATTGTGCATGAGAGAATAAGAATCAATATTTATTTGCATACTTATCCTTGCTAGTAGCAAAAGGTGTTTTCAAAACCATGCATTTGGGATTCTTAATGGTGGGTCATACACATGAGGACATAGATGCAATGTTTAGCAGGTTCTCAAAGAGATTGCGAACAAGAATGACATACACTTTTCCACATTTGATGGAACATTTTCAAAAATGTGAAAGCTCAGCTCTCCAGCACCATTTCTGATGACGCAAGTTCCTGACTTCAAATCCTTTGTTAAAGGGTACATGTGTGATGGACAAGATGCTCTTGTTGGACACTCTAAGCCACTTCAATTTCGTTTCTTTATGCAAGGTGATAGAGTACCCCCTTATGTGTTGGCGGGCTCTAGATTTTTGAAATCGCTATATATAGCACCCTATGGCCCAAAGTCCATAGGATGCATATATAGCTCACCACAAAACACAAATAGATAGTACCGTGTGGTCATAAATCCAAAAGATCTATATATACTTAGGTAGAAACATCAACATATAGCATCCTATGGCCTTTGGTCCATAGGATATACATATACTCGTCATGAAACACCTATGTATAGGGCTCTATGGACCTAAGGCCATAGGATGCATATATATAATCATATCAAGACACCTACATATAGCACCCTATGGACCTAAGGCCATAGGATGTATACATACTCATCATGAGACACCTATCATTAATCAACTACATACATTTCCCTATGGCATTGAGTCCATAGAATGTATACTTACTATACACAAAACACATGCATAAAACATCATATGGGATAAAGGCCATAGGACGTATATATACTCAACACAAGACACCTACATAAAGCATCCTACGGTCCTAAGGCCATAGGATGTTGTATACCCATCATGGAACAACTACTTATAGTGCCCTATGGCCTTGAGGCCATCGAATATATATATATATATATATATATATATATATATATACATATCATGAAATAACTACATATAGTGACCTATGGCCCTGAGGCTATAGGATGTATACATGACAAAACCCATGTAGTGTAAGAAATGTCGTAAGACCATATGATGTATATTTATTTAACACAAAACACCTACATAAAGCATCATATGACCCTAAGTCCAAAGGATGTATACATACTCATTTTTAAACACCTACATGTTTCCTCATGAACCACCTACATATAGCATCCTATGGCCCTAAGTCCATAGGATGTATACAAACTCATCATGAAACACCTAGTTGTAGTACCCTATGGCTTTAAGTACATAGGGTGTATACATACTCATCATGAACCATCTACACATATGCATTGTGAAACAACTACATATATCCTTAGGGCCATAGGATGCCATATACCCATCATGAAACAACTACATATATCATCATATGGCCCTAAGGGCACAGGATGCTATATACCCATCATGAGACAACTACATATAGTGCCCTATGGCCCTCATGCCATAGGATGTATATTTACTCAACACAAAACACGTGCATAAAACATCATATGGACTAAAGGCCATATGATTTCTATATACTCAACACAAAACACTTACATAAAGCATCTTATGGACCTAAGGCCATAGGATGTATACATAATCATCATGAACCACGTACATATAGAATCCTATGACCTTGGATGTGTGAATATGTCCTAAGGTCACAGGATGTTATATACGCATCATGAGACAACTACATATAGTGCCCTATGGCCCTCAGGCCATATGATGTGTATTTACTCAACACAAAACACCTACATAAAACATCATACGTACTAAAGGCCATATGTTTTATATTTACTCAACACACATACCTAAAGAATCTTATGGCCTTAAGGCCATAGGATGAATACATACTCATCATGAACCACCTACATATAGAATCCTATGGCCCTAAGTCCATAGGATTCTATATACCCATCATGAAACAACCACATATAGTGCCATGTGTATATATATTCATCATGAAACACCTACATATATAATCACAATGAAATGACTTTGTGATGGTTTTCTTAACAAATATTTGTTGATACCTTCTTGCAGGTATGGATTTTAATCAAGGTGATAGAGTATGCATGTTTGCTCAGGCATGCTTATTGGGGAAGGCAATGTATCGATGTCAGTTGATTTGTGTTTTCAGAACAAAGCACTCATACCATTCCCAACAATGGATACATTGACAGTGGGAGATGCTTTTCATAGTATTGTGAAATGGATTATGGGGTTGCTACAACATATGAATGAGATACAATATGAAGGGGTTTCTATGTCTGAGACTCACAAAGGAATGGGAGCATTGGAGGCACAATCTAATGGAATGAGCTATAGGGAGGTTTGGAAGGATAAAAGGGTTCAACTTTGGGATGAAAGCAAAACACATGTAGTAGCCGAAGGGGTTGTCATGTATGTGTGTCCATTTGATTCCGTACACTTTGGTGAGCTAAGTGAAGATAACATCGGTATTGGTATTGAAACATCCTATGCTTCTGAGGCTCGAAATCAAGCCGGCAAACACTATGCTCAAAATTAACCGAAAATTAATGCAAAAATTAGCAAAAAACTGCCAAAATTTTGTAGGGGATTAATGCAGCCAAATAAAATAAAAAAAAGCACATCAATTCAATTGCCAAACAATTTCATCAATAAAATCAAGACTAGGCAATTAAACCGACAAAATTAGCGTCAAAATTTGACGCATTTCAAGTGTGTAAATCCCTGTTTTGAGCTCAAAAATGCAACAATTAACCATTACACACATCAAATATGCAATCAAAATATTGAATTAATCATGCACATTTATCACTTTTTAGTCACACACACACTAATAATTGGTAGTTTTTACCAATCTTTAGATGCGCACACAAAAGGGTTAATTCTGTCGAAATGGCAATGTGATTTCACAAATCTCTAGTTGGACATGACCACAACACAAATCAATCATCAAAATTGAAAAATCATTAAGCACAAATTTATTTTTAGGTGCACAATCAAGGGCAAAATAGTGCACACACACCTAAAATTAGGCATACACACACTCAATTAGAATGCACACACACTTGATTTTAGTGTACACACACTTGCAATTGACCATTCAAACATGCAATTAACTCAATTAGGCACATAATTAGCAATGTACAATCACCAATCAACAATTGAACTTGTCAAATTCATATGCCACCAAATCTTAAAAATTTCGGCATTACAATGGCATGAAAACGAACTATCCAAAAATTTCATAGCATCATAGCATTAACATTGCATTGCAATAACATAGCATCAACATTACATTGCATCATGTGGGATCTCTACACAATTCTACACATCTTTAGATTCTAGGGAGGTTGAGAATACCACCTTGATTACCTTTCCATTGAAGATCGATTGAACGGTTGAAAGCTCCAATCCTTCATGAAAATAAGTGTGTAAGTTAGCAAGATTAGTCAAATTAGCAAAGCATCAGTGTGAAATTAGAGTGTGTAAACATACAACTGGCAAGATACGGTGACAAATTAGAGGATAATGAACACATTGCTTCATACACACACATCCAAAATCCACAAAACAATAAACACACAAATGAAATTAGTGAGGAAACACATCCAATTATGCGACAATTACACTAGCGTATGCCATCGTCCCCGAAAAAGGCGTCAAATGGTGGGTTCCATCGTTGCATAGCTCCAATGACCAACAAAATTATCAATCCGAAGGGATGAGCTACCCAGCTAGGGCATGTAAACACTCACACGACTAGTGAGCTAATCATGGCAACATGAATGGTTGACTCTACGAGGTGAGCTTGTTGGCCTATGGAGGACTAAGCCACAATGATGGGCAATCTCCACATCTAATTCCCTTTACCTCCAATCAACCCAATCACACACACTAACGATTTCAAGATGCACACAATACTAATCCTATCATGCAACACACTAATCGCAAGCGCACACACGTAGATCTATTGAGCACTACACTCCAATCAAACCTACATGCACACACAAGCAAAAGAGGGCAATCACACAAGATTAGAGAGGGATTAACCACTAATTAGTTACGATCTAGCTAATCAAAGCATCAGAAGAAGCATGAGAGAGGCATAGTGAAAGAGAATTAAGCATTGATTAGTGTTAATCAAGTCACATGAGAAAGGAGAAGCTCAAGGACTTCATAGCCACACACCTCAAGAGCTCTCACCAAAGAGTGCTCTCAACGAATGAGCTTGAAAACCCTAATTTCTTTTACACAGTGCCTTATATACCTAGGGTAAAAATATGCAATGTCCGGGTGCCCAAGGCCTTTAGGGCTCCACCACTTACTGAATTTGCAACCTATGCACACTAACTGACATGTTCTTTATAGCTTAGAACTCCCATTGAGCCTTTGACACATTAAAATATTACAATGGCTTGAAAGAAATTGGGAATTTACACTACATGACCATTTTGGGAAAACTTGGAGAATGTGTAACTCCAATCTTTACTGCTTCTTTGTATTCATCCTCGATGTGCATCCGTACGTCTTCGGACTTTAGTAGCTTCTGTTAACTAACGTTGACTCAGTTAACACCATACCCATGCCATGTTATTTCAGATTTTCGTGACACCACAATAGAGTAGATATCTGGTGGAATGTGGGTGGAATATCTAACTAAAAGAACATTCCCAGAAGATATGAGTAAATGAGACGAAGAGCAATAGCAATTGTAGCAGCCAACTATACAATGATTGGAAATCAGCTCTATAGACGGGGAAAGGACCAACAACTTAGATTGTGTGCCAATGAGGACGAATGCCTTCTTATCTTGGAGCAAGCGCATGTGGGTCTTGCAGGAGGCCATTTCTCTCATGAAACCATGGCCAAGGCTATATTGATAGAAGGCATCTGGTGGCCAACAGAAGAGTGGCTCTAAGAGAGATCAAAAAATATTAGAAGAGCATTGAGCCCATCATCTCTAAACGGCCTTCTCTTGAGTGGTCAAGGAAGTTATGGAGGTGTGCACTAATTCGGTTACAAAGTACAACATGCTGCCCTAATAGCCATATAACATGTGTTAGAAGATATACTAGTATCTCTATTCCAAGACGGCATATCATGTATGGTGCATGCCGAGAGGGTTACTCTAAAGAACACAGAGTTAGCTCTTGCCATCAATTTAAGAAACGAGGGTTTCCTCTTTAAAAATTAGAATCGTCCCGTGTAACCACTCATCTGCTGAGAGTTGTAATCTTTTCATATAATAGCAATGATTTGAATTCTCTCATATGTAATGGTACAATCGTTTGTTTAAAATTGTGAATTATTCGTATTAGTACAATTCATGTAGTTTAATTTAAGTGATGGTGTGGTGTGGGTTATTTCCAACCACGCCTGATTGCAAAGGCTACCAAAAAAACTATCGTTTGCAGGTTGTAGTGTGGGTTCCAAGGGCAATTGTCGAGCAATTTTTCACCTTAGAACATAATTGATTGGGGGACCGGATGGAGCATACGGGGTGCTGATGATGCGCTATGATGCTCGATGAGGCTGGGTAGGGCAAAAAAATGCCCTTTATGCCATGACGTGTAGAGGCAGTTCTGTGATCTTGTGCACCATGTTCTGCAGGAGTCTGTAGAGCCCTATGCACCACGGGACGTAGGAGGTAGTTATGTACTTTGCAAAACTGCCTCCTAGGCATCGGGGCACAGAAGGTATTTTTTCACCATGTCTAGCCCTTTCGAGCACCACAATGGATCCTTGGTACTCTGTACACTTTGTTCGGCCCCTCAATCGACTCATCTCAACAAAAAATTGTCTGACGGTTTCCCTTGGTACCCACACTATGACCCTACTAATCATAGTTTTTTTGGGATCCTTTGCGGTCATGCATGGCACACTTGGCCAGAATCAATGTTTTATAAACAAAATGAACAAACTAAAAAATATACAACACAAATTATATGAAAAAGAAAATTCAAAGGCCCAAACTTATTTCTTTCGTATCTTATTTTACATCATGAAGTGTTAGTCTTTCTTGCGAATTACATCAGCTGTTATGGAACGAACATCATGTCTCATGCCAAGGGTGTTTAGAATCTCTTCAAGGTTTGTCACCCCTTGACCTAATCTTAGGGCATAATGGAACACAACTGACCCAAGGTGCTTACCTATAGAGGCATACAGAGTAGGCTCGCGATCCACTAGTATACATTTGCTAGCATTAAGAGTGAAGGAGTCTTTGTTAAGGATGACACTCAATTATTTTCACTTGAGTAGCTATGCACAACCATGCTTTGAGAACTATGTGTGAGAAACTCAAAGAATGGATGGTCCCAAGTGGCTCAAGTAGTGCCACAATGAACTATCCCTACCAATGGACACGTTGTGAGAGCCTCTAGTTCTTAAAGCAAACTTGTTGATGTGGTATGCATTCTACAAAACATTCAAAAGAACATTACCTCTAATTGTAAGAAAAGTGTAGACAATCATTTAGGTCTAAGAATGTTTTACCTCCGTATCCTCATCCATTTCTTCGAGAGATTTCCTTGTGAGGTCGATGCTCGAACAATCATTTCGACCCACTTAAATCAGTGATTTGTGTGGCGGGCACACTCTCATAAAAAGAAGCACAGAATTTTATTTCCACCAGGGTTTTCCACTGTTTGTACCGAATGCTGCGCATTTTCATTGGACACGTAGGAGAGGTGGGGCTGAGAGACTTTGGTCTTCAAAGTCGATATCAAATTATCTCAATTCTACCTCCTTTCCACTTGGATCCTTCATACACACATAGATGAAGAGCACTGAGAGTGACTCATCTTCTTTGAGTTCAAGTGTCTTTGCAATGTCATCAAGAAAAAGAAATTGACAACCTTCCATCACCACTACATGGAAGGTGAATAACTAGAAGTCACACCCCATGCCCAAGTTTATGAGGTCATCCTTATCCTCTGTCTTGTAATCGTGTTTGGCGAGCCCTTTGACAGACCTCAAAAGACAAAAGAAAAAGCTCTTATCCACCTTATAGAGGTGATCCATCGGTAATCACATCGTGTTGGATCCCTCGTATTCAATCATGTGCTCCTCAACGTAGTGGAGAAAGCTTTGGAAGCCCTACATAGGAGGGGGCGAGCCCAAGAAGTAGGGGATGAGAGAGAAACACACACACAGGCACACACACAAGCTTCATTTGTACACAAGGGGAAAGAGGGACACATGTCAACTCCCTAGGCCAGATGCCCACAAGGTGTACTCAAATCCTATTTGATGGCCATGAAGGTGGACCAATGATAATTAGGCTAGAGTAAATCTAGTTTATTTAATTTTAAAAAACTTAATAAAGGAACCAATAGGAATTAAGCTCTCTATAAGACTATTGGACAGTCTCTCAAGGGGTCCAATGAGCATTCATAAGCCAAATGGCTTGCTTGATTCCTATTGGTCAGGAGACAAAGGGGTCCAATGAGAGTTTAGTTGCATTAATTAATGATGAAAATCCAACCAAGATCCACGCTTCAATGCATGCTCATATCCTCTACCATGCTAATTTCTAAGCTAAGCTATGCTAATATGAGTGATTATGTGAGAAGATGTACATCTTTCTCGTAAGAATACTCCTTCTTCCTCTCAATCTACTCTCATACCCAGCTAGCTCTCACCATCTTCGAAGGTGTGTGAGGTATTGGGTTTGACACCTTAGAATCATGAAAGCACTATTTATTGGGGACTCCTTTCATTCTGCGAATGGGTCACTAAAGTCTTAAGTACTTCATGACGCAGACCAAGCTCTCCGACAAACAAATGAGGTGGGAAAATTTCCTTTCACAATTTCATTTTCATATTGCTCACATTGATGCTAAGCATAATCAAGTAGTTGATGCGCTCTCAAGACGGCCGAGAGTGAATGTGATTTCCATAGCAACTCACAATGATCTATCTTCAATGATAGATGAGTATGCTATTGATCCCGATTTTAGAGATGTGATTTCAGCCCTTGCATTAGGGAAGAAAGAGGAACCATTTACCTTACAAGATGGTTATCTTCTCTATGGCAATAGACTATGGATTACTAGATCACTATGTGAGAAAGTAATGTATGAATCTCATGCTCCTCCTTATGCGGGGCATAGAGGGATTCAGTCTACCCTAAAAGGGATTGAAACATATTTCTATTGTCCTACCATGAAAGCAAACATACAAGAGTATGTTTCTAAATGTGTGGTATGCCAAAAGAGTATGTTTCTAAATGTGTGGTATGCCAAAAGACAAAGTTTGATAGAGGGAAGCAACCTGGATTGCTTCAACCTTTGCCAATCCCTAATTCACCATTGGAGAGCATATCCATGGATTTTATCTTTGGATTGCCTAAGTATATCCATGGGAATATGGGAATATGGACAATGGTAGAGAGGTTCAGTAAACAAGCTCATTTTATACCTGTCAAAAAGACTATCAAAGCCCATCAAATGGCAACCCTCTTCATTTCACAAATCTTAAAGTACCATGGCTTGCCAATGTCCATAATGTCAGATAGAGATTCTAGAATGACTAGTAATTTTTGGAAGGCTAAATTTCTCTTCGGCCTATCACCCGCAAACGGATGACCAAAGTGAAATAGCTAACCTAACAATTCTTGATCTACTAAAAGCCTATGTAATGGAAGTGGATCAAAGATCCCAATGGGAGAAGTACTTACCCTTAGTGGAGTATGCTTACAATAACATTGTGGTTACTTCCACGGGAAAATCACCTTTCGAGGTAATTGAGGGAAGATCAAAAAGTCCCTTGCTACTTAAGGTACACGGGAAGATCTTCACTATTGCTGGGTAGATGAGTATAGCCGAGACCTACAAGAATCTTTCCAAAAGATTAAGGATGCTATCTCTATCTCACAGCAAAGGCAAAAGGTTGCTGTTGATAAGCACATAAGATCCCAAGCCTTTAAATAAAATGATTGGGTCTTACTTAAATTTCCCAAGGCTCGATTAAGGCACACAACGGGCAAGAATCCTACGGGACACCAAAAGTAATATGCTAAGCTAGCAAAAAGGTACTATGGTCCCTTCCAAATTCTTAGGCCAATCAATGAGATGGCCTATCAACTCAAGTTGCCCAGCCATTCGCTCATACACAATGCTTTCCATGTGAGACTACTAAAGCCTTACAAAGGAGATCCACCTCAAGAACCAACTATTAAAGACCCACTGGAGATCAAGGACCAAGAAGAGGTTGTGCAGCCCGAGTCCATTCTCCGACATGAATACAAGGTAGTAAGAGGCGGTAAGACTATCCGATGATTTCTAATTAAGTTTAAGAATTATTCTTTTGAAGATGCTAGATGGATGCAAGGCATACAATTAAAAGATAACCTAAACCTTGTCAATGCTTACAATGCTTCCCTAGAGTAAGCAAATGTACAAATGTTTAAAATGAACAAAGTTTTTGTCTTGTAAGGCTCTCTTTTTCTTTATTGTGCACAAAAATGAAGTAGTATGCATGCTTAGATCAAGTTTGCGGAGACGACATCTCCCAAACACCAAGTAGAGCTTGTCACTCTACTATGGAAGATTGATAGAACTAATGTGCAGACATGCTTGCAGTAGCCTCACGCTCTCAAGCGCCAAATGGACTAGTCATCCATTCTAGAATGATTTCATAGGGTAACATAGGGATCCTCTACCCGATAGAAAAAAGGACTAATGAATATGCTTTATCTTCTCTACCCCATAGTCGAGGATGACTATGGGTAATGTGATAATAACTAATATCTAATTCTCCTAAATGATTTTCTCATGTTAAACTGATCATTTAATATGGGGAAGTGCCAGGGGAGAAAAAGCTAGAATATTGGTTAAGCTGGTTAACCGGCCACAGTAGGGATCCAAAGGGGGGGGGGGGGGGGGGGGGGCATCTGCAAAAGAGCAATGTGCAACAATGGGCTTAGAAGACCCTAAGGTTCATCCCATTAAGACTTCCAAAATGCTAAGGTTCCAAAGGGGGGGGCATCTGCAAAAGAGAAATGTGCAACAATGGGCTTAAAGGACCCTAAGGTTTAGCCCATTAAAACTTCCAAAATGCTAAGGTTCCAAAATTCAAAGGTTGTGTCCAAAGGTCAAAGCTTAGGAAATTTGGATGGTTTGTGTTTGTGTGTGTGTACAAAATTCTTCACAAGTCCCTACATAGTAGGTGGCAAGCCCAAGAAGTAGGGGATGAGAGAGAAACACACACACACACACACACACACACACACACACACACACACACACACACACACACAAGCTTCATTTGTACACAAGGGGAAAGAGGGACACATGTCAACTCCCTAGGCCAGATGCCCACAAGGTGTACTCAAATCCTATTGGATGGCCATGGAGGTGGACCAATGATAACTAGGCTGGAGTAAATCTAGTTTATTTAATTTTAAAAAACTTAATAAAAGAACCAATAGGAATTAAGCTCTCTATAAGACTATTGGACAGTCTCCCAAGGGGTCCAATGAGCATTCAGCAGCCAAATGGCTTGCTTGATTCCTATTGGCCAGGAGACAAAGGGGTCCAATGAGAGTTTATCACAAAAGGGAAAAGGGGGACACATGTCAGAAGACTATCACTTATGCTACTTAACTTTCATTGGCTAAGCTTGGGGAGGTCCAATGAGGTGCTAGCAAGAGCAAATAGCAAGAGAGGTCAACCAAGAGAGAGAGAGAGGGGGGGCTGATTTTTACAAGGCAGTCTCACTGACACACTCACACAAGCTCATGTGTAGAGTAAGAAGACTCTCTCTCTCTCTTCTCAAGCTTTAATGGAAAGCTTATCACCTACTCCAAGCTTGTGAGAAGGGAGGCCTACACCAACAACTCTTGGATTTGTGATGCAAATCCAACCAAGAGCCAAGCTTCAATGCATGCTCATCTCCTCTACCATGCTAATTACTAAGCTAAGCTATGCTAGTATGAGTGATTATGTGAGGATATGTACATCTTTCTCGTAAGAATACTCCTTCTTCCTCTCAATCTACTCTCATACCCCGCTAGCTCTCACCATCTTCGAAGGTGTGTGAGGTATTGGGTCTGAGACCGTGAGGGAATTGATGTTTTGTTTAATAAGTGCTTGAAGCTTCCATCTTCATTGCACTAGCTAGTATTGAAGGAACACAAAGAATTGTATTGTAAAATGTCTCTCTTGATGGGAGAAACCATAATACAAAGCCTTTTGGAGGGGGGACCGGCTCCATGTAAATCCGGTCCTCAATTGTTGTCAATAGCTTATTTTCTCTCTCTTTTGAAGTATTGTTCATGCTATCTAACTAGGTGTTATACTTTTTGTTGCTCTCTCCACTCAAGCACTCTTGTTATTCTCATTAGGAATCTATTATAATGAAATGCTCACTATGTTCATGCTATTTTCCACTACACACAAGTTACTAGGCCATTAAATGTTACACCCACATCAATCATTTGTAGTTCGATTGTAACCCAATGGTCACATCAATCATTTGTATTTCAATAGTAACCCAATGACCACTGCCGCCTTGTGCCTTGTTGCAAGAAATTGATTTGATAATACTCCTGGGTCATCGAGTACCTGCTGATGCCATGGAAGGAAGTAACACCGCCTACACACAAAACTCTACGATTCTTCCCTTGTAGTGGTGTGCTTGATAAGTTATGTGTCTCCTTGAGACCTTGTTTGCACTTCTTGACCTTGGTTGCATTTGCACCCACATCAATCATTTGCAGTCGATAGTAACCAAACAACCATTCAAGAAATTGTCAATAGCACGCCTATGTCATCGAGCACATGCTAATGCCAAATAAGTAGCACCACCTGCATACAAAAATTTATGATTAGTCTGTGTACAGTCATGGTCTCAATTTCATAAAGAGTAAGGTTAGAAGGTATACAAAGATGATCAATGCCACAGCTATGCCCCTCCACCTACAAGTTGGCTAAATGGGGAAGAAGGTGCAAAGAAGCTTTTGAGGAAAGTAAATCCACTCTAGAGAGCTAAATGGGGATGAAGGAGTGGGGAAGTTGTTGAGTAAAGTAAATCCATGCAATAGAGAATCTCTAGGAGTAGGATATGCTATAGATCTAGAGCTTTAGGGAGAGGTGTGAAGTGAGGTCCATAGAGAAATGGAGAGCTTCAATAGGTGGTGTCTATCATTGAGGAGAATGCAGCAAGCTTGAGGAGGGAAAGGAGGTTCATACTTTGTTGCAAGAGCTTGTGGGGAGGGAAAAGCGACAATGAAGAGAGTGATGCAATTTTCAAGGTGGAATGAAGAGAAGATAGAGATGGTACGATAGAGAGAGAGAGGGATGGAATGACTAGCATGTTTTTGGAGGGACCCCCTTTTAAGAGAGAGAGAGATGGGGGAGAAAATTTAGCCAATGGAGAGAGAGTAGATTGGTTTTCACCCCAACTTTTTAGAAAAATGTTCAATTTTTTTATTTTACGAGAGATTTCCTCTTTATATTTAAGAAAATTACTTGTAAGCTTA
This sequence comes from Adiantum capillus-veneris, assembly GCF_014529385.1. NCBI lineage: Eukaryota > Viridiplantae > Streptophyta > Polypodiopsida > Polypodiales > Pteridaceae > Adiantum > Adiantum capillus-veneris. Next base: position 57,089,062 of record NC_140958.1, read on the forward strand.
CAAGTTTGACTACTCACTTTTAGGCCCTGCCATACCCACCATTTCAATCCACATTGCATCCATCCATTTGCCCATTCCATAATCCTATTTTTAGTCCTATAGCAAATAAAGAGGCCCTCTTAGACCACATTTCCTTCGTAATGCTACTTTTATTTTGGAGTTTGTCACTTTTTCAGCAAGCTGTCTTTAGTCCTTTGTAGTTGAAAGGACAGGGAAATTGAACATGCTCATCACCACCCAGCCATGCCCTATATAGGCCCTTGGCCTTCTAAATATAGGGACCCCCTTGACTGCATGTCCGTCCTGGCCCTTGGCCCGGACTAGTCCTACCATTGTCCTGACATTACTCCCCCCTTTGAGAAGCGTTTTCGTCCGCGAAAACATAAGTGATGGTATCTTCATAAGAACACTAATGTTTTCTACCGTAACATCCCATATGGATCCAACGGTTCATTTGAGAGGAACCCGGTTCAGTAGGAGGTTCAATGAAACCAAGAGTAACATCTTGATTTTCTACATTGTTGTCCATTTGCAACCATCTGATGGTACCGGTTCCTATCCAAACATAGTGTGTAGACTCCATTTAGAATGCTCATGAGCATGGTAAACGAGTTTATCACAACATAGGTGTACCAAAAAGAGTACCTCTTGTCACTTTCCATGAAAGTAACTTGCTGACATAACTCATCAACAAAATTTAAGTCCTTGACTTGGTCCCAATTTTCATCATCAGTAAACAACCCCACCCTAGCGAGTGTTCAAGGTTGAGAGCCTGAGTTATACATGAAGAGACTACCTAGTCGCAACATGCGTTAACTAATAGTAAGTAAACTCCCAAAAAGAGAAATAAATGCTTATGAATTTGATTGCTTGGTGCTAATGTACGCACTTTGCATATCCTGTAGCCCAAGATTACACTTTGTTATCTGTCAATCCCCTTGGATACTGACAGTACTGAGGTGTGTTTCCCCTACGGTTTACAGACAGTCTTCCCGGACGACTGGTAAACGGGGAGTCACAATAGCGTATAACATTGTTGAGGAATCAACAATGTTTGGAATAACCATCGTGGTTAACTTGAAAAATCCACAAACCCCCAAACCGAGCCATGACCTCTATTGGTGATTAGTAAACTTAAAAGTAATCTCATAGAGATAGTGCACATAGAGTGCAAAATTCTTCATAAGCAAGAACTTAAGGAATATACATGCCATTCCAAATTAGCGTTTGCTAAACACTAGGGCCATAACACCTAGTGTGCATGCATTTAGCAAAAACAAACCCGAACCTCTTATATCCATAATGATTCTTGCCAATACTTATGGCAAATGTGATGCGCCTAGCACACATTGAAAAGGAATCTAAATAGTTCTGAAAAGAAACTAAATACTTTTAGTTGCAATCTTTTGCAAACCTTGCTGATTAAACTTCTGAATCAGTAGAAGGTGAAACATTGATCACTTCTAGGTACAGACAATGAAACTTTTTCATTAACAACTTATAGACTTGCTGTATGTATAAACAACCATCTATAATGTTGTTTAGCAGTACTTGTACTTGGACAAGTCATTCTAAGTATTCGACAATTTTTGGCCACGAAAGTGCTCCTGATACGTCGTGCTGAAAATGGTCTAGAAAACAGATGTGACCAGCACCTAGTTGGACTTTTTCGTGACACATAATTGAAATAATGGCGCCAGTGTGAGTCCAGAGACTCATATTCTCCACATGTGGAATATGTCTCATGTAAGGATGTGTAAAAAAGAACATCCTTCAAGTACAAGATGTACTTGTGTGTGGAGGTAACGCTAAATACTCTACGACAAGAGTGAGAGGGACCCTCATTATTTTGCTCCACACTGGCTAAACCGAACTCCTTAAGTTCCTAGACCATGTTGTATCCTATGTGACAACATGTGCCAAATCGAACCCTACAAGTAGGTTCGTAACAGCATAAGGCAGAAAGATAGATTGGACACTCGGCCCAAAATACTTTGTGCTGGCATGCCCTTGGCATGGCTCTGTAACATTCAAGCATACTTAGACGTCTTGAAAACCAAGCAAAGCATACTAAAAATGGAATAACACCAAATCAATAGATGCGTACCTGGAGATTTGAACGTAATGTACACTTACCTGTATTCAAATGGAGAGGAGCACCTCCCCTACTTGAAACAACAAACAGCATTGCACTGGAAACCCTGGGTGTTGCCTTCGCAATCCAAGCCCTTGGATTAGAATCTACGTAGTGAAACCCCTTGGTAAGACTCTTTGTAGAAACTACTCAACTAGCAGATAACGATAACCAACATAGTCAACCGTGTACAGAATGATTGGAATCAACGTGAAAAGTGTGTTTGTCCGCTACCCCGTGGTAGATTGCGGAATTCTTTCCTTGAAAGTATAACTAGGAGAGATCAACGGTGATCCTCAATGTAGATCAAACTGTGATCCTTAATGCCTATGGGGAGATGTAGCAATCACCCGCCGGGTCTTACCCCAAAACAGTGATTCCATAGACACTCATAGTCCTATAGAGAGAGTAAGAAATCCACACAAGTAAGATACCTAGCTCGAGTCAACAGCCATGCTGTCTCAACTGTTTGCTGCCTTTAGACTCCATGGTATAGATCAGATGATGTAAGTGTAAGAGTATCAAAAACTCAACTTGAACATCGCACTAGAAACATATAGTGCAAAAATGACACCCTAATCCTCTGAAATAACAAGACTCTTGCTCGTCCATTAACGTCGATATGTTCGATGTGTACGCCACTGGGCAAATCTGTTCGATTCTAAGAACAATCACCCAAGGAATGCCAATAGTTGGGTCCTACCCAAAATCTGACAATGGATCTTAGCCAGCCTGCATGTGGCTCTTAGCTCTTACGGTAATTAGTGTTCAATCAATAAACCGATGAAAACTAATGTGAATGGAATCTTGGCCAATTTATAGCTGAGAGTTAGAGCATCTTGGCTCATGTTGACTCCCAAACAAAACATGTATCAAAAGCTTCTTATAAGATTTTCATTATTCCCTTATAGAGAGAGAGAGAGAGAGAGAAAGAAAACAAGAGCATGTTGGGCTGAGGAACTTTTCTTAAATTTGTAGAGTGTGTGCCCAGAATGTGTGCTCTTAGACATCTTATGCCCGAATTGCAGCTTATCCTATAAGCATTCCACAATCTGTCTGTATAACGCTCTCATCGAGAGAGGCAATAGAAAACACAAGTTAAATCTTGACCATCTACCGTGTAGGGTTGTGACTGTGTGAGGATGACTTGAAAGGGACACCTTGCCGGTGAATCTAGTCAAAATTTTAGGTTCTTCTTAGTATTGTTGAGTGTTGATAGCAACCAACAATCCATCCGTACTCTGTCCTTGACAGAGTTGCGAGTGAGTTAGCGGATGTTATGGAATTGATATTTTATTATTTGTTGTAGCTGACAGGTGGAAAAAGACTGGGACCGAGCTAGGCCTATGCGAATGAAAGTATATACATTGTACATTTTATTATTCAAGTGCTCTTTTATGAGCTTTGGACATTTATGACCGGCCGGCCAGTTTGTACTCAATTTGACCATTTAAGAAATCTATAAATGAAATACGTGCAAGAGGGAAATGGTCACTCTTGCACGGGGGGAGATTGCACCCAGTGCTTGCGTTGTTCTTCTCTCCTCTTCCCTCTTCTCTCTCGTCGTGCCGGCATAGCACTCCGCTCTAGGAGGTGCACTTGCAGGCTTCCTTTCTCTCTCTCCCGCCCTCTATCTCTCTTTGTTCGCGTATATCATCGATTATGTGCTCGTGGATTCACCAGGTATTGTTTTTCGGTATTTTGCAGGGCAGCCACGCATCCCGTTGTAGCAGTGGTATCAGAGCTTTAGGCTATGGTTAGGATAACAAAGAGTCGGGCATTCCGAGTAGAACTCCATGATTTGCCTCCAACAAATCATGGAACATTACAATTTTTTTCTCTTTGGCTAAGTTACATCACCTCTTCTATGCTATTAATTTTTATTTATTTTTGTTTTGTTTTGTTTTTCCTCTCTGTGCTTCTGCTACAATATTCAAAGACATGAACATTAGTCTTTCATCATTTTAAGCGCATTGATGTTATCATACTAATTATATATAATAAGTATCGGTATTATTTCATATTATAAGCTTGATTTAGACAATTAAGTGGGAATATGGGATGAGTAATCAGCATAATTATCATAATAGTATAGAATAGTCGCCACTCCTTTGTGCATACTTGGGTATGTTTTGTGTTACCAGCCTGAGAAGAATAAGAGTGTTACGATAGTAGGTACACGGATCCAGTGGGAGAAGTAGCCGAACAGTACCAATCCGATGTGGCGGAATCACGGATCAGGGTCGTGACGAGAACCCTTGTAGAGACGAGAACCCTTGCCACAGCTCGGCTTCATCAAACTTGATATGAGAACGTCAAAATCACTGTACGTTGCATGTGTGCATGCATGCGTGCACACACACACCCCTATAGACTTTGCGCCTCCCTCCACTCTCTCTCTCTTGCGGGAGTTCTCCCTATTTTATTGGACGTCGTCAGTCGATCTCTCTCTGTGGCCAGTCACAACCGCCCTCTCTCTCAGTTTCATCGTGAACCACTTATACTCCAGTGCATGGATGGTTACAGTGGACCAGAGCGTGCATGCTTGGCCCACCATAGAATTCCCAGTCAACCTCCATGCAGCTTCCCACAAGCTTTGGCGGCACCCTCCCTCTCAACCTCTGGGTCGCCAGCTACCCGAACTCACCAACCACCAGACACGAAGTTGCAACCCCTATCTCTCGTTCTCTTTGTCTATCCCGCAGTCCTTGTCTTGTCCTATGTAGACGTCGCCACGAATCTCTCTCTCTCCAGTCGGTAACCACCGACTCTCTCTCTCTCTCTCTTTGGCCACCATGCTGAAGTTGTAGTTCACTACACATAAGGACGTAGCTGTGTGGGCACCACCTTTTCTTTCATCCCATGCCACACACACACACAGACACCAATGGCCAGCCCGCGATCTACGCTGCAACAGACCAACCCACACTCCTTCTCTCTCTCTCTCTCTCTCTCTCTCTCTCTCTCTCTCTCTCTCTCTCTCTCTCTCTCTCTCTTTCTGGTTCTGTTCAGCTGCCATCTCTCTCTCTCCTGCGGTGACGAGATTTCTCTCTCTCTGTCACATTCATAAGCCTCTCTCTCTATAACCGTGCCTACCCCCCCCCCCCCCCCCCCCCCCCCAACTCTCGGAGTTGCAATCACGACCCATCATCTTTTGATGGCCATGCAAGGGCGCTCACTTTGATACCCGAGATTGGTGGTAGGAGCTGCAGCAACCACCACAAACACACACACCCACCGTCTCTCACACACTCTGTCAACCTCTCCCTCATGCAACATTCAACGCTCCTCCTTGCCCTTTCTCTGTGGCGCTGGCAACCCATACCCCTCAACAGTTTCTCTGGCATCATGTTTTTTCAATGGCAACCTTCAACTCCCTGCAACACTGACTGTGGCACCCCATGCTCACTGCTCTAGTGAGCAAAGCGCCCTCCTGTACGGGCCCTCTCGACCCTCGACACAGCCAGCTTATGATCCTTTAAATTCAACCCGGCCTTGCCTTGCAGAGCTCTTCTTCTCCCTGATTCGTAGCAAGCCTCGAGGCCCTACTTTCAACACCCTGAGGACCCTCCTTCTCCGCAACTGGTCACACTTGGTGTGCATCTCTCTCTCAGTGGAACTACTGTGCTCTCATTCAGCTAGCAAGCAGGAGCAAGTCTCTCAATCTATTTCGCTTTCTGACGATGGCTTACAGTGGTGGGCATTGACTAAGCTGTGCAAGCGGATGCAATACATCTTCCGATGACGTCAGCCATCCTCAGCTTTTATTTTACCTTGTTTCATTTTGTACCTAGTCATTGTCTTCTACCTTGTTTCATTTTGTACCTAGACATTGTCTTCGATCCATAAGATTCTATGAGTTTGATCCCACACCCCTTGCAAAGACGATTCATAAAAACATTTCATTTCATTTCGCTCTCCACTACAGACTGACATACCAATAAGCATACAATAGCCTTTCGGACATCACCGGGCTGCCAAGCATACTTGGACATCGGCAAACTTATCAACGACCAACTTCTTGTGATAACGTCGCCTGTTGCCGACCATCTTGGGCATTGGGATGATCATGATGATGATGACTTCAGTCTGCCGATATTAATTTTAATCTTTTAATTCAATTTTTTCACTACACTTCATTTTATTTTGTACTTGACATTGTCTTAGATCCATGAGGATTGTAGGAGTTTGACCCCATGGCTTTTAAACGAATAATATAATTTTTCACTTCATTTCTCTCTCTCTCTTTTCCCCCGTACCACTACTGCAGAAATGGACATTGAAGACGTGCTTCAGTGGGACTGATGTACTACTTTCTGTGACAACACCCATTATCGAGCATTCTCAGGCATTGACATGATCATGACCCTTTTAATCTGATGTTTTTAAGCTCTTCGTTTTTACATCTTTTGCTCTACTTCATTTTAATTTTTGCACCCATATATTGGATTAGATCCACCTGGATTCTGTCCAATTGCTCTCATTATTCTAAATGTCTAGTCTCTACTCTCACACAATCAAACATATCCCCCTGTGAATGTCTCTCCTGTGTTGGCCCACTCTAGCATAAACAACCTGAGGACTCTCATAACTCTAATGAGTGGTCTCACTCACTAAATAGACAATGCAAGTGGCTTCATATCTCATAGTATACCGGATGATGCCATGCTGTGATATAGCCTTATCTTGGTACCGGTATCATGGCCTCTGCTCGTATCCCTGTCCCTTTACCTCTTTCCCCCCCCCCCCCCCCCCCCCCCCCCCCCCCCCCCCACCCTTAATTACGTTGCCAATATACCCCATAAACAACTACAATCTGGCTAGATAATAATATATCCACAAAGCTAACTAAAGCACAGTGAGGAACATTAACGAATGATACAAAATTGCGATGGGTAACAACACAAATTTTCACAGCAAGTGTTTCGAACACAATGGATTATATCACACTAATTGCAGAGACTATATTTTACTGAAGATTTTTATGGTATTCTGTCGGTACGTGGCACAATATTTTAAACACCTTTGCGATTCTTAGCAATGCTATTAGCATTTTATATTCAGTTGGTTAATGCTAGCACACGTTAGTACAAAATGTTCTATGCTCATACTCCTACTGCCAGCTTGCTCGGTAACCACTTTTTGCAACTTCATCTAGTTACGACCTGGCTCTATTGCATGCTCTTTCTCAAATTCCTTGTATCGATCAAATATCTTGCATTCTTAATTAGGGACTTAAAATTTGTTACACTTCTCAAACTGTGAAGATTCTGGGTTTTCTCCTTTCGAATAGCTCATTGTTACATTTTACTAGTTGTTGTACATTAGCGCTGCTCCACACCATTATGTTTTAGTTCGTTCGCCACAATTTTAAGGAAATAAATGTATCTGTCTTGCTTGACCGTAATGACCGTAATCAAGTGATTTTTATCATGATCTTCACTTGCTCCATTTCTCTAACTAATTTAAGGATTCACAAAAACCTATGCAGGCCATAATGCGAGGACATCTGATAAGTAATCTCTTTGCTTTATTTTTCAAACTCGTTTTTACAGCTTTTGTACTAATACCCTAACCATATTTTATCCGACTTTATGATACCCTCTTGCACCGCTAAGGTCGTGCCCTCTAATTATATTGAAAGAAATTTTGTTGGGATGATCTGTCAGTAAGCTATGCAACTACTCATGCCAGCTAACATGCTCTGGGACAGTGCACAATCATTTGTAAGTCTTTTGGTGATATACTGCACTGTGATGTCGACAACGTAAATATACTTTTTCTCATTTATGTCTTGTCTAGTCCATTGGTCACATGCACACAGATTCGCCGATTTAGGTAGTGTGTCAATGCTCATCTAGTGCAGATTCGCCGATATAGGCAGCACAACAACAAACTACAGATTCACGCTTTTTAAAAAATATCCAATGCAGATTCGCCGATTTAGGCAGCATTAGTGCAGATTCGCCGGTTTAGGCAGCACGTCTTATTGGTGTAGATTCGCCGATTTAGGCAACACCAATCACAAAATCATGCTGCAGTGGCTGGCCACCACTGCAACTGGTATGATTTTGTTACCCGGGTAAATAATGAAAGTGATTTGGATTTGAACTTATATTGTGGGATTGGATTGGGATTTGGTATCTGGTGATTATTTAGCAGTGTTTGTGTGATGAGACTTGACACTATGAGATTGATGATGAGCGTGACCAATGATATCCTGATTCATCAGGGTATGACATATACTGCTTATTCTAGTGGTATGGGACACTAGAATAGGTAGTATGTGGATGACGGCAGCCATAAGAAATATTGTCTAATTTTATGAATTTTGTTACTATTTGATACAGATTTCTAATCATTGTTTTTGACAAGTATTATTTGCAGATTTCTATCTTCGCAACTGAGGACAGTTGCTTTCCAACAGAGAGGTATGTTATGGAATTGATATTTTATTATTTGTTGCAGCTGACAGGTGGAAAAAGACTGGGACCGAGCTAGGCCTATGCGAATGAAAGTATACACATTGTACATTTTATTATTCAAGTGCTCTTTTATGAGCTTTGGCCATTTATGACCGGCCGGCAAGTTTGTACTCAATTCGACCATTTAAGAAATCTATAAATGAAATACGTGCAAGAGGGAAATGGTCACTCTTACACGGGGGGAGATTGCACCCAGTGCTTGCGTTGTTCTTCTCTCCTCTTCCCTCTTCTCTCTCGTCGTGCCGGCGTAGCACTCCGCTCTAGGAGGTGCGCCTGCAGGCTTCCTTTCTCTCTCTCCCGCCCTCTATCTCTCTTTGTTAGCGTATATCGTCGATTATGTGCTCGTGGATTCGCCAGGTATGGAGATTTGTTCGTTTTACGGCTTGTAGTATATTGTTTTTCGGTATTTTGCAAGGCAGCCAGGCATCCCGTTGTAGCAGCGGAAGCGTAATGCATGAAGCGGTAGAATTGAATCCATTGCACTAGTATGCCTTGCATGAAGAATTGTAAGCCCTTGCGGAGAGTGAGGACCTCAATCGTGAGAACCAAAACTATAAGTACTTTGCACAGTTGAGACTGGTAGGGATTTTGTGATCTGATATTCCCTATTTTTGTTACCATATACATGTGGTAGTGATGTGTGTGAACACACTAGGACCGCCGGGGCATTTTTTCCCTCTTTAGGAGGTTTTTTCCCCCGTGCATTGTATATACGCCCATCACTCTAGGGCTATCTATCTTTCCATTGCACAGTAAGTAATACACTCTCTATTGTGTGCCTTGAAGCTTCCTTCGTCTTCTCCAAGCTGTGTGCGTTTCTCTACAACCCTAATTCCAACAATTGGTATCAGAGCAGGTCACATCCTCTCGGGCTTAGTCGCCAGCTGCTCTAGCACACGCCTACTCACTTTCTCAGATTTCAATGAGCTTTGGCGCGTTCGCAGGTCGACAAATATTTTGGGAGAGCTCAAAGAGCTTGGTCTGCTCAGAATTTTGATTTGGGCTCATTTCGGCCTCCATTTCCACTACAGGCAGTACTGCACAGGCTATTTCGTCATTTTGTGCAGAATTTCTGTCAGTGTCGTTTTCTGCATAATAGGTGCCTTATAGTCTTCTACGGTTTGTGCTATATAGCACAGGTTGTTCCCACTCCGTTTCTCCTATTTTTGGGCAGTTTTCACATCATGTGCAGCATTTACCATGGCTGACAACAACAACACAGATGTGTTCAAGATGTTTGCTGCTGAGGACAGGTTGGATGGGGACAACTACCCTATGTGGGCTTATATGATGCAACATGTTCTTATGTCAAAGGGTGTCTGGAACATTGTGCAGGGCATTGATGTACGTCCTAGTTCTGAGGATGTAGGCGATGTTGAGGATGTTGCAGGTCTTGCTGCAAGGATTGCAGCTGATAGAGTTGTTTTGCCTACGGTAGAACAAGCTCGTTGGGATGTTAAGGATGCGCAGGCTCATGCATTGATTGAGTTGTCTGTGAAGCGCACCATTGTTCCTCACATCCGTTCAGCAAATCTGCAAAACAGGATTGGGATATTCTAGCAGGTCTTTATGCAAGCAGCAATGAGGCTAAAATTGCTTTGCTGCGTAAAGAGATGGAGTCGAAGATTATGCATGAGGAAGATGATATGGACACTTTCCTTGCTAGTGTCAAGGAGTCACGTCATGTGAGGGTTTGAGGTCGAAACCTGTTGTTCTTTTTTGACTTGAACTATGGGCCAAAGCCCTTAATTGGGGAATGCCCAAAATTAGGGTGCCCACCTTAAAAAAAATAAAGGGTGAGAAGCAGCCATGGCGGCAGCGCAGTGAGCTAGAGCAAGAGGATGAAGATACCGTCGTCTGCAGTGGCCGAATCCATTCGCGGCAGAGGCGAGAAATAGTTCTCTCCCCGTTGCGCATCCATCAAGCCCGGTTGTGCTGAGTTTCGTGCAGGTCGGTGTCGGTCTTCCTCCTCTCTTAAGCGGGTGTGCCTACAGGTGTGTCCTTGACTGCCAAGAGACCTTGCCCATGGCTCTGCATGCCGACGGCCCTCGACGGCTAAGAGCTCTTGCCCACGGCCTGGTTTGGCTTCTCGAGCCTGCCATGGGAACCCCCATATAATGGGTCCCTCCTGCGGTTCTGCCCTCAATTGACCCCTCCATGGAAGCTCGCATGAGAGAGAGAGAGAGAGAGAGGGAGAGAGAGAGAGAGAGAGAGAGAGAGAGAGAGAGAGAGAGAGAGAGAGAGAGACATGAGACCGTGCTTCCATGCCCTCCACCCTTCTTCTCCTTCCTCCCCCTGAGCTCTAATACCAGTGAAAGGAAAGGGGAACTGAACATGCTCATCACCACCTAGCCATGCCCTATATAGGCACTTAGCCTTCTAAATATAGGGACCCCCTTGACTGCATGTCCGTCCTGGCCCTTGGCCCGGACTGGTCCTACCATTGTCCTGACAGTAGTTGTCGAGCTACTACTCTTATTGTAATCAAGCTCTATTGTAATCCAACGTTTAGTGCAGTTGTACTTCTTGTCCATTATTTGAATACATCAGCTCCAATATTTTGTGTCTACATTTGACTTTGTACTTTCAATTCAGTTCATTATATGATTTCCTTATGTTTATCTGAAGTCTAAATCTGTTATTCCATTCTATCTTATCTGACATCTGTCTCTTAATCTCCAACATGGAATAACTGTCAGAGTCACCGGGTCATTCCAAGGTGTTTAAGAAGTATAAGGATATTGAGTTGGTTGATCTTTGTACTTCCATGTATGAGCATTTCTCCCACAAGCCTAGTCTCGGCAAAGAGCAAGCTCAACAAAAGATGGAACATATGTTGGAACATCAAACAATGGTCTCACAGGTTCAAGATAGTCTCGGATTTCCCTTTGAAATCCAAACACAATTCTCTTTTATGGTTAATCCTCCACTAAGGAATTTGGATAGAAGAAAGAGCCATGAAGATAGGCAAGATGCTGGATGGTGTCCTAGATACCACAAGGATAAAGAAACCATCAAGCACTTATTTTTCTCATGTCCTCACAACCAAATGTATATAAAGATCTCGCAAAGCTTGTTCCATTTATCCATCCAACTCCCTTCTTTTGGAAAGAAGTAATTTTAGGGGAATGCCATAATAATGACAACTTGTTATCGCATACAACTAAAGGCATCTTTCTTGGGTCCATATGGTTGGCAACAAATAGCTTTGTTTATTGAGATGTGGGGCACTTTAGATTTTCTATTGCCTTTGAGCTTGATAGTCTAACTAGTCGTTTAATTTCTTTTGTTCCCGACATTTCTAATATGAGTAGGGATGAATGTATGAAAGAGATTAGATGGCAACATTGGAATTCCACCCTTTCCAAAGCTGATAGAATAAGGTGTTGTCTTGTTTGGACGTTTTGCTTAGTACCCTAGGTTTCTCTCCCCTTTTCATACCTTTGGCGATTTGTAATTTGTTGTTGGTTGATGGTTTATTGGCACTGCCGGAGGTAGTTGCTAATGCATCGATTTGATGTTTAGTACAAAAGTCTGGCCTCAATTTTGGCTCGCCTATATGGTAGTTACTGTTTTGAGAAGAGGGGAAATTTGACGCATGTGGGTGATGCACGCCTGTGCTTCTAAACGCTTTGCTATGGTATGGGCTTCCAATTCCTTCGTTGAGAGAGAGAAAGAGAGAGAGAGAGAGAGAGAAGGGGGGGGGGGGGGGTGTCAGACCACATGGAAGCTTCATATACCCCTGGAAGTCCATGAGTACTTGCCCTTCCATAATGATAGACTTTGGACACTACATTATATCCTTCTTTTCACTGATAGGAGGAGCAAAATTCTCTCAACTCACAATTGTGAGTAGGGCAAAAAAAACAAGTGACAAAGTCACGAGGCCTGCCGAGTTTAAGGTAAACACCAAATGAGCCTGTACAATTGATCTCTATTCAATAGAAGAGCAAGTATATTAGCCAAGTATAACATCCATAACTGATCTCTATTAGTATGGGTATTCAAATATGTCGTATGTGTGGTCAATTTTGGAAGTGGTTTATTAATGGGTATCTAAGTAGATGCCACCAAATGGAAAAGGGGAAGGCTTCACAGAGATAGCGGGGAGCCATTCAGGTGGACGAAGGGAGAAGAAGACATGTGGACATGAGCCAGGTAGGGAGTAGGTGTCCTGATTGCAGATAGGAGTCTAAGACGATTCTGTCTCTCTCTCCTTCCTTTCAGAGCACGCAAGGAATCTCTCTCTCTCTCTCTCTCTCTCTCTCTCTCTCTCTCTCTCTCTCTCTCTCTCTCCTTCATTTGTTCCCCTTGCGACGATGGTTGTCTCTAGCACGTGATACAGGCAAAAGGAGCTCTCGCTCGCGTTCAATGTAGGCACGATCATGTCACACCTCTACCAAGGTTTCCTAGGCCCGTTCCCCCCCCGCGTGGAGCTTTACATCGTGCTCTCTCTTTCTGCATTTCCTTCTGGTCGCTGACCTTAGGCTGGTCTACCTTCCAGGGCCACCCCCCTCTGCTCTCTAGCCGGCCTCATGCCACCCTTTGCTGGATGCAGATCCCAAACCTCTATCACCTTGAATTCATCTACAACTGCCTCCTTGGCAACCCTCCTAACACCTTCCCCAACTCCACCTTCCTCTCTCTCCTCTCGCTTTCCATTGTCTTCCTCTGCAGCCCCAATATATCTCATCCTCCCCTGCCAACCTAATGGTCAGTAGCTAATAGACTCAATGCTTACAAGTAATGAGGGTGGGTGTAATCACCCTGTGGCCTGTTCTTGCTCGCCTGATGGCGATTGTACTTGAGAGAGAGAGAGAGAGAGAGAGAGAGAGAGAGAGAGAGAGAGAGAGAGCTCTTTGTAATGAGCATTTGGCAATCATGAAAGTGACGATGCAATCTGATCTTACCCTACTCGCGAATAGATAGGCTGCATGGTGCTACAATTAGACCCTGTTGCATATCAACTTGCTGTCTTGTAAAAACCTGAACCTCCTTTACAAGAGGGAGAGCTTATCACAGCCCACTACTGGCGTCCAAAACACTTCCAAGGAGAACGAGGAGATGCTATCCTACTGCGCCCCCCAAGCTGCTTTGAAAATGCACAGTGTGCAGCCTAGTGTAGCTTCTCACAGACTTAGCATTGATGGGAGCTGGAGCTAGCGATAACCTCTTACTACTCACTGTCTGAGGTGAGGATGGGAGGTTGTTCATAGGTCCCTTTATACCCATGCCACCATTATCTTTCCTGCGACTCTCTATAGCCGAAACAAAATCCTGGGCGACAGAATTCTTCAAGGAAAAGTCGTTGTTCTCCTTGACGGAGCTGGTATACGTATAAGCTGGCATATGCTTCTCAACTGTGAGTCCCGAGCTTGTCTCTTGGGGCGGGGGCAGGGTTCCCATATGGCTCATGTCAACTGTAATGCCTACCAAGAGGAGTCTTCTATGCTTGGCTGTGAGGGCATTGGTAAAATGCACCAACAAATTGCAATCTCTACAGAGAAGAGCTCGATCCTCGACGACGAAGAAGAAAAAGGATGGCTTCTCCTGAGAGCCAAGCACATGAGCAAGACGTTACAAACCACTCTAAAGCACATGCTCAGAGCAGTAATGAATCCAGATGCGTGAACATACACAAACAAACTTGGAAAATGTCGCACGTAGCTGGTTTTGAGGTGTCAAGAATGGGGGGGACCCTCTGATGCTTGCTGGCCAGCTTGTTAGCAACATGCACCGAGTCGCACGTTGAACACAGCTTTGCCTCATCGGCACAACAAACTGTGCAAGCCATTGCGCTTTCACATACATCACATTAAAGCTTCATATCCTTCCTCGGCCACAACAGAGCCTTCATGGGTATGATGTAAGCCAAAGAAGAAAGGAGATGGTTCATTATTACTCTTCAGGCGGCACACAAGTAGGAGAAGTCCAAACCACGATTCAACAGATATGAATATATTTGATTCTCCTTGCAATAAGTTCTTCTACTTGCATCATCCAATAAAAAAATTGAATATTTTTCAAAACTAATGTTCCTTTTTCGTTGGCAAAAAAGGAGCACAGCACTGTGGCCTTGACCTTTTGGGTAGGCAAAAAAATGAGCAAAATTTGTGTGATCTTTTTTTAAAACCACTCATGAGAGCGTAATGGAAATAATTTGAAAGATTTTCGAAGCATCATATTATGTGTGCCAATAGCCAAAATCATTGACAAATATATTCACTCGGCAGTGCCAGTCGTCTTTTGGACGCCTTGTTTTATCTTTGCTCGTCGAAGATAAAGTGAACACTAACCTTTTGGCCTCTGGGTTGATCAAAATTAGTAGCGCTCGTACTATTCACGCACGCACTTTCTTTTTGGAAAACTGTTGCATGGCCCGTGAGGGCTACAGATCTTTGGAATGTAACAGATTCCTGCAGATGGTTGGCTTTAGCGTTAACATTGATCTCCTCATGGATCTGTATGTCTTTATCAGCTTGATCCCAGACCATGTCAGGTAAATGCACATTGAGCGCGTGCAACACAAAGCGACTATTTATGAATATCGCTGGAGCAACTGATGGGCATTGCAAAAACCGCGATGGAAAAACCGGATCGACAATCGATTGCCCACTTGATGTCGCCTTCTCTTCATCAATGGACATCCTTTGTAAATCTGTAGAAATATAACACGGAATAAGGGGCTCGTGCAAGAATAAGGGAACTGGAGGAGCTTGTACTAAGAGAGACAGATGGCAACACAAAGGGAAAGCTAGAGGAGGAGATTTTAACTTTATCTCTCAGATACTCACTTGTGAGCAGCATGGCAATCTTTGTAGCAGTGTATGACAATGGGGATGTAAAGCCTGATGCACTGCAAATGGAAGGATGGGATCTCTCGAGGTATGATGTTGCATGGTCACCGTCTCTTTTTGGCTCAAGTGTACACAATTCCCTCGCATACTCACCTTGGTTGCCTACATCCAGTTCCAGTGTACGCAATTCCTTTGCATACTCACCCTGGTCGCCTACATCCATTTCAAGTGTACACAATTCCTTTGGATACTCACCCTGTTCATCTACATCCAGTTCAAGTGTACATGAGTGCTTTGAACATACATCGTTTGGTTCAAGCCCAGACACATTATTTGGGTCCACATGTGCACCGACGCGGTTTGGTTTGTCGATGCCATCTAGCTTGAATACATCTGGATCCTCTTTTCCATGTACTCTGATGCACGCGTGCAATTTGGTGTTTCTGGTTCAGCTCTAACACCTTCTGGGTGTGGACCATTGGAAGGACTTGTACAACTGCAATCGGCGAACGGGACTTGGGACATCACACCCCAGCTTGTTAACATTTTATGTGGAGGAACGTCCTTGTCGGCCTTAACAGTGGAGTCATTAAAAGTTGTGTGTGTGAAGCACAGCGTCTTGGAGAAAGTTGTAGCGAGTCTTGTTGCGCTTCTATTTCTCAACGAGCACTGCAAAGAGAGAGAACACGAGTGGCAGCTGCTGGCTTCAAAGTCCCAATTTTACCTGGTGAACATGGCAAATATTTCTGAAAGTTTGCAAGCGATGATTATTCAAGATATCACTCTTGGGCATAGTTGGTGTGTTCTTTTGAGCAGCATGTAGAAGGTAATCAAAATGTGGCAGTTGTGAGAGCCATTGCCTTCATTTTGTTGAAGGAAAGCTCTTCGTTTCTGTGTGTATGTATGCATGTGTACAGAGTAAACATCTTTGCTCAAGAGTTCTTCTCTGAAAGACTGCTAATATCAAGAGAAGTTTAGGAAGCAAAGTTAAAATGCTGCTGTGGATGACTTTAATGTTGTAAAAAGGTAGGTAAAACTTAAAACTTAGTTTTCTTTTATCAAGGGAATGCTTTTCAATAGATCTTTAGATCTGAATAGTTATGTATATCTACTAACATAATATGGCGGAAGGGGAAGCCCTTTACACGTGTCGCAATCTGCAGTCTGAAGGCTAAAGCCCAAAACTAAAAAAAGCCCCTTTGCACGTGATAAAGAGGGAGAGGAGGGGAAGAGAGAGAGGCCGCCGAAGGCGGCCGGCCGTACTAGTAGCCTATTAACTTTCTCTTTCAACAACTTGATTATGCGTATGTGTAAATGTGACATTTACACATTTACTCGGAGATTCATATAAGTAATGTGATGGTTGTGTTTTTGCTCTAAAAATTTCAATTTCATTCCAAGAAAATTTTCTCTGTTATTGATATTACTACACGATCCTTAAAAAGTCCTCTCTTTGACCTTCGCACTTTGGATGATTACTTGGTTAGCCTAGTACGATTTTTTCGAAGACAACGAGTCGTATGTGTGCACGATCTGAAGATGATGCGATTCGAGCGAAGGCCAAAATAATAATTAAAAAATGGGGATGTGAAGATGATGCGATTCAAGCGAAGGCAAAAAGTTGGCTGCGAGGCAAGTGGGAGGCAAAGATTTTGGGGCAGGTGGTGTATCCAAAATTGTCTCTGCCCTTTGTATTCGAAACTGCCAGTCTCTTTGTCGGTTTTCTTTTAGATAGAGCAAGTGTAGCCCTCCTCTCCTCCAACCGAGAGAGAGAAAAGGGAATCTCCACGAGCATCATTGATTTTCTCATTTTTTGCCGTGGTGCCTTATGCAAGACCTTCACATGTATGACATAATTCACAATGAGATTGCTAGATAGTGGCTGTTGGAGAAACATATTGCGCTTGACAATGCTTTTGTCATCATGTATGCAAATGTGCAGCCCTAACTAAAGCACATAAAGTACTTAATGAGCTTTCTGTTTGATTGAAGGTCATGCCCAACATGGCTATGGCAAGGAAGCTCTGGGCTATTTTCTTTAGATGGAAGGGATGACCTTTCTTCAAATGTATATGATTGCACCTTGATGGCATGTGGCCTTATGCAATACATTCGCATGAGAATTCACGATGAGATCAAGGGCTATTGGAAAAACATGATGTGCTTGGCAATACATTGGTCAATATGTATGTCAAACATGGAGCCTTGATGAGCTTTTTGTTAAAAATGTCATCTCTTGGAAAGCGTTGTTTGCAAGATATACTCAACATGGTTGTGGCAAGGAAGCTTTGGGCTGTTTTAACCAAATGTAAAGGGAAGACCTTTGCCAAATGCAATCGCCTATGTTGGACCTTGAAGATCTGTGGCCTGGTGAGACAATTCACAATGATCATTGCTAGTGGGGGGGCCCTTGGGAAACATGTTGTGTGCACCAATGCTTTGGTAGATATGTATGTCAACTTTGGCACCGTTGGAGTGGGGGAATACAAACACACCCAGAAACACAAATCTATAGCCCAGAATATTCACAACACCCCAATCCTCTCATTAACACCTCTGGAACAACACAGCTTTCACAACGTACACTGTTGAGCACAAATAAGTGTATACACACCTCATAGAATCAACGCCTGCACAATACTTCAATCATACACACCGCCGACACACAACTCTCTCTCTCTCTCTCTCTCTCTCTCTCTCTCTCTCTCTCTCTCTCTCTCTCTGCACCACCAAACACGGCCCGGAACTCATGCACATATCCGCACCAACATCAAAGCACAGAACAATGGAGAAGAGAAACGGGGATGGGGAGATTGACAACAAGGAGCAATCAGTACTTGACTTTTGAGAAAAAAAAGTGTGTACAATGCTCTTCTACTCTCCCTTCGAACTTGCTCAGTAGTTGTTGTCCCAAAATGGCAAAAGGGGGGGCCCTTATAGGGAGCAAAACTTTCCGTTTTAGCACACTTTTCCTCCTCCAAACATACGTCCAATTCCTTCATGGTCTCATATGAACCACTGCTTTTAGACGCCTTTCTTTCTTTTTTAAATCATAGAACATGGGTAAGACCTCCTATTTGTGGGGACGACTTATGGTGACTTGGGACCCAAGTAAGTGTCCAATTGCCTCCAATAAAAAGGGGAGGGACCCATGGGCATATGAATATACCCTTGAGGACGCCACCGAATCATCACCTCCGACTAGTAGTATCATCGAAAATGGCCACCAATGCGAAGTCCAACATGCGTAGTGGTAGACCCATCCAAGAACGACCATGAACAGCGCTCGTGTGCCCACACTTTCCGTTGGAGTTTCCTCTGCTCTCCTTGATACACAAATGAAGAGTCATGCTCCGAAATATATATCGCAAGGTTTGGGGTCCCTGTATTGCATGTAGGGTCACCACCTGGTGGCTTATGAGAGCCACACTCCCCAAGCTTCAAGAAAACTCCCCACAATTAAAAAAAAAAACTTTTCTTGACACCACTTTTGACCCCTTCCCATTCACTACTCAATGATCCAATTGACTCTCTGTAAAAAAATACTTGAAGCCCGCACTCTCGATGTTATGGAATTGCTATTTTGATATTTTATGCAGCTGACAAGTGGAAAAGGCCAAGGGTTATACGAAAGGATAATATATTTTATCATTTAAGTGCCATGGCCAATTATTGCCCGGTTGCTCAATATGTATTCCTTTGAGCATTCACTAATCTATAAATAAATACGTGCAAGAGGAAAATGCTCACTCTTGCACGGGGGGAATTGCACCCAGTGTCTGTATACTTCTTCTCTCCCTTCCCCTCTTATCTCTCGCCGTGCCGACATAACACTCCGCTCTAGGAGGTACACATGTACGTGCTTTCTCGCTCTATCTTGCTCTCTGTCTCTCTTTGCTCGTCTACAACTTGATTATGTGCAAGGATGGTTGCCAGGTATGTAGATTTGTGTGTTTTCTCGTCTATAGTATCTAGTTTTGGTATTTTGCAGGGCCTTCCGCACTCCCGTTTGTAGCAGTGGTATCAAAGCCGTGGATACGCTCTTGAACTCACAATAATTACGCTATCCCAAACCACCTCAAACACTCCCTACATGTGTCGCTGTCTGGTCGACCCCACTCCGTGGGAGCCACCTCTAAATTTTGTTTCTCTTTTATCTCTCTATTGCCCGTCGTCTGCATGGGGACGACACTTTTTTTCCCCCTGCATGGATCCACCATGTCTCACGACGCACCCCCACAGGGGACTTGTTCTCGACTGCCTCCACTTTCGTGGGTTGCACACGAACCACAAACGCCCTCCTCACCATGCATGGTCCGTCCACTGACGAACTCAGGAGTGGAGTGCTGTCGACGGCATTGACTGTGACCGGCAGCAAGAGCCGGTGTTCATGAGGCACACACAACAACTCCCTAACCTGGCGCGCAGGCAGACTGGCTAATTGCACGTCGCTTGGCCACATATTTTCCAGCCAACAATACACACACACGTGTGCTGACTTGATTGGCTGCTAACCTCACTATCAGGCCAACTCCCAAATAGACGTCCCCCAAATCTCCTACCTCCATGTAACTCACCAACACTCCCCAACAATTTCCTTACTTTGTATGCCTTTGCTCCTCTGGATCAAACCCTTAATTAGACACCTTAGATCAACGCGGCCATTCACTAACACATGCTTGCGTCTAGCTGTGTTGAATGGCTACATGCGTAGTATCAAGGCCGTCACCCCAAGGCTGCATGCGCCATCTTCCACTCCTCGTGAGGCTCGCACTGAACCCCAGCTCCAGCCCACACACTCCACTAAACTTTGCGGTGCAGTTTTTTTTTTAAACTACTCACGACCACACCAATTTTTCTTTTTTATTAATATCCCACTCAATGGCCATCATCCAAATGGCAGCTATACAGCACATAACATCACCACTACATCGTAGGAGAGGAAGGCGAAGAGGGAAAGAGTGCTTCGGGCTGGGTTCATTTTGGGCAAACTACATCATACAGCTGATTGCCATGCTCATGTGCACTTCCCCTCGAGCACATGAACCATTCCCTTCCTCCGTGTCGTGGTTCTCAATCAACCAGTAACTCTCTCACTCTGCGTTGGCAACTCCTGATGAGCAAGCTTCACAGCAGCCTTCGGATACTGTCTCCCCCTCTCCCAAATCTCTCTCTCTCTCTCTCTCTCTCTCTCTCTCTCTCTCTCTCTCTCTCTCTCTCTCTCTCTCTCTCTCTCTCTCTCTGCGTTGGCAACTCCTGATGAGCAAGCTTCACAGCAACCTTCGGATACTGTCTCCCCCTCTCCCAAATCTCTCTCTCTCTCTCTCTCTCTCTCTCTCTCTCTCTCTCTCTCTCTCTCGCAACCCTGCATGTGCGGAACTCACCTACATGCCTGAGGTACTAGCGCACTGTGCTAAGGCGAGATGTACGCAGCCAGTTTGTTTCAGCGCTAGGTGGGCTGAAGTGGATCATGAGGTAGGGGTTCGATTGTGAATGGGCTCTGAAAGCATGCTGCGTATGGGACATTAGAATATGTAGTATGTGGATGATGGCAGGCATAAGCAATGTTGTCTAATTTTATGAATTTTTCTTTTACTATGTGATAGTTTCGATACAGATTTCTAACCACTATTTTTGACAAGTATTGTTTGCAGATTTTTATCTTCGCAACTGAGGATAGTTGCTTTCCAACGGAGAGGTATGTTATGGAATTGCTATTTTGATATTTTATGCAGCTGACAGGTGGAAAAGGCCGAGGATTATGCGAAAGGATAATATATTTTATCATTTAAGTGCCTTGGACAATTATTGCCCAGCCGGTCAATATGTATTCATTCGAGCATTCACTAATCTATAAATAAATACGTGCAAGAGGAAAATGCTCACTCTTGCACGGGGGGAGATTGCACCCAGTGTCTGTATACTTCTTCTCTCCCCTCCCCTCTTTTCTCTCGCCGTGCCGACGTAGCACTCCGCTCTAGGAGGTTCACTTGCACGTGCTCTCTCTCTCTCTCTCTCTCTCTCTCTCTCTCTCTCTCTCTCTCTCTCTCTCTCTCTCTCTCTCTCTCTCTCTCCGTGTGCATCTTGATTATGTGCAAGGATGGTTGCCAGCTATGCAGATTTGTGTGTTTTCTTGTCTATAGTATCTAGTTTTGGTATTTTGCAGGGTCTTCCGCGTTCCCATTTGTATCACTCAACTCTAACATGCATCACCAGATTCCAATTCCGATCTCATTGAGACCTCGAACGATGTGTCCAAACTGGTAAAATATCATCTGCTCCTATCTCCCTGGGCCCTGGCAACTTTGACTGAGTATATCTTGGTGCCCACAACTTTGATTGACGTGCTGTCACTTTGAGTGGGCTTCCCATAATGTACACTATTTGTGCAAACCCTTGTGAGCTCAGAAAAACTCCAGATGGCACACTTACCAAGGCAATCGAACTGGCTCAAACCTAGCCCCTTGCAAAAATTTAACTACCGTTTGAACTCAGATTGCATATCCAAAAATGTTACCATACATATGTGGTAATGATGTGCATGAACACACTTAAGACCGTAGGGGCATTTTTTCCCTCACTAGGAGATTTTCTCCCCCATGCATTGTATATACGCCCATCCTTCTAGGGCTAAATTATCTTTCATTTATGCACTAAGCAATATACTCTCTGTTGTGTGCCTTGAGCTTCATCATTTTCTCCAAGTTGTGTGTGTTTCCCTGCAACCCTATTTCTAACAGTTGGTATCAGAGCAGAGGCTGTGTCCTCTTGGGCATAGTCGCCAGCATACAACTGCTCACTTTCTCCGATTTGAATGAGCTTTGGTGACCGTCAGCAAGTAGAAAAATACTTTGGAATTTCCATTCGGGCTCATTTTGGCCTCCGTTTCTACTTACAGGTATTACTGCGTAGGCAATTTTGTCCCTTTGTGTAGATATTTTGTTAGTGCATTTATGCAGAACATGTTCCTTATTGTCTTCTTTGGATTGTACAATATAGCACGTGTTGGTTCTACTTCGTTTTATATTGCCCCGGGCAGTTTTCACATTAGGTGCAGTCTCTCGCCATGGTTGATAACTTACACAAATGTGTTTAAGATGTTTGGCTGCTAAAGATAAACTGGATGGGGACAATTACCCAATGTGCGGTTACCTGATGCAGTATGTTCTTGTATCAAAGGGTGTTTGGAATGTTGTGCAGGGCATTGATGTACGTCCGGATTCTGTGGATACAGGCTCTGTTGAGGATGTTGCAGGTTTTGATAGTAGGATTGTTACTGCTAGAGTTTATTTACCTACATCTGAGCAATCTCATTAGGATGCTAGAGATGTGCAGGCTCATGTATTGATTCCATTATCTGTGAAGTGCACTATTACTCCTCACATTTGTTCAGCTAAATCTGCAAAATAGGCTTGGGATACTCTGGCTAGTCTTTATGCAAGTTGCGATGAGGTTGAAATTGCATTATTGTGTAAAGATTTGGAGTCGAAGATTATGCATGAGGAAGATGACATGGACACTTTCCTTGCTGGTATCAAGGATATTAATGAACAACTCATTCCCGCAGGCAAAGTCATTTCTGACATCACTTGTGCAAATTGTTCTTGATGCATTGCCAGATTCTTACGAGACCTTTGGTAGTACTTTGAGACTTATAGGAAAATTTGATGTTGTCAAGTGTGATGCTTTATCACGTTATTGTTGCAAAAATCACTTTTAAGAAAGAATATGGCTAAACAATGTGCAGTTGCACACGCTTTTGTGCTGCTCAAAGAAAAAGCGATAACAACAATGTAGCCACTTCTCATGGCTCTTCCGCGAGTGGAAAATCACCTATTCCTCATGCTTCTGATGGTAGCACTTCGTCTGCGAATTTTGGTGAAAAGGGAAAGAAGAAGATACGTTGCCATTATTGCAAGGCTAATAATCATTTGATTAAGTAGTGTCCTAAATTGAAGGCAAAAGAGGCCAAGAAGAAAGAGGTTACTTCCACTACAAGTGTAACTATTGTAGAATCTTTTAAAGAGATTGTGATGCTGATATAGATGAAGAGTGGTCATTTAATGAAAAGGGCACTTATAATCCTTCTGTCCATGATGCATGTATGTCAGTTGCTGTAGATTCATATGTGTGGTACTTTGATAGTGGTGCTACAAAGGACATTACCTCACATCGTGAATTGTTTACCTCTCTCGATTTTGTCCCTCATGTGATTATGGTCCCTTGTGCAACAATGCCTCTTATCCGGCCAAGGGAGTTGAAAAGATTGTATTGACTGCTGCAAATGGCAGTTCTTTCACACTTGTCGATGCACTTTATGTACTTGGGATAAAAAAGAACCCCTTTTTGTCTGTATCTGCACTTGCTAGACTTGGTCTTGTTGTGAAATTTGTGGATGATAGATATAAAATTTATGATCTCAGTTTTGGTGATGAAATTATTGCATATGGCATTTTGTGTTGTGGGGTGTATAAGCTCACTTTATATGACAAGTGGGGGCAGAATTTTGCAAATGCAGTTGTGGATTCAAAGGCTATTTCAAATGCAAAACTTTGGCCTACACGTTGTGGGGAATTTGAATTTTTCCAGTTTACTGTCTTTGCAAAAATTTGATATGGTTGCTTCTTTGCCGCCTCTTGAAGCACCTATGAAGCATGTTTGTGAAGGTTGTATTTTGGGTAAGATACAAAGTTCAAAATTTCCAAAGGATGGCTAAGTAAGGGCAATTACCTGTACTTTGTGACTTTCATTGATGATTATTCCAGGCATGCATGGGTGTATCTGCTAAAAGCTAAGTTCGAAGTGTTCATGTGCTTCAAGCAATTCTGGCCATGGCTAAAAATGTCTCTGAATTCACTATGGGCACCCTCTGTTTAGATCAAAAGAGGGAAGGATTTGTCTCATGAGTTTAATGCAATTTTGGCTAGTCGTGGGATAAGCAAAAATGTACAGTGCCATATATACCTCAACAAAATGGTTAAAACATTTCGCTTACAGAGATGGCACGATGTATGGTTAAAAGTCAAGCTTTGCCACATTTGTTTTGGCTTGAGTCTATCATGTGTGCTACTTATGTACTTAACAGGTGTCCTACAAAAGCTTTGTAGTCTATGACTCCTTATGACGCATGGCATGATAAGAAGCCATCTATTGATCACATGCGTGTTTTGGTTGCTTAGCTAATGCTTTGGTGCCACAAATGTAGTCCAAAAAATTGGATGATTATGTTGTTAAATGTAATCTTTTTGTTTAGAGTACTAAAAGCAAAGGCTATATGTTATACCATCCGCAAAAAAAATGTATTTTGGTTTCACCAGATGTTGTGTTTGCGGAAGATTTTGTTCAGCCTTTGTTGTCATGTACTAGAGACAATAATGTAAGCTCACATGACATTTATGACAGTTTGTTGCCACTTTTTATTGGTGAAAACTTGAATGTAAATTTCAATGAGGCAAATGTATAGCCTATGGGGGTTTCTAAAAATGCTATGGATCAACCTATTGCTGATGCAAATGCACATGACACACTTAAGATTTGACCATAAGGCCAAATCTTAGCCAAAGTTTTGAGAGAACGGTTGGGAAAAGCTTTTCAAGTACTACCTTGTGAAAGGATTTGGCCTTAAAAAATAGTTTGAGATTTGTCCATATGGCCAAATCTTCAAGACATTGGTGATTCCCAAAGTCAGTCTAAAGTCTCAAACTATCTAATATGGTGTTCGGGACATTTTTTCCCTCTCTAGGAGGCTTTTTCCCTCGTGCACTGTATATATGTTCATCCTTCTAGGGCTAACTTATCTTTCATTTGTACACTAAGCAATATACTCTCTATTGTGTGCCTCGAGCTTCATCATCTTCTCCAAACTGTGTGTGTTTCCGTGCAACCCTATTTCTAAGAGAAAAGACCAACATGGACCATAAGTTGATCACTTTAGGCCCGTGCACTGACCAACCATTTGCAATGGTCCGATCCGGTGGGGATCAGCAAGCCACTTCTACCTTCAAGCCGCCATAACTTGCACTATAGCTCCGATTGATGAGTCGTCTAGACCATCTCAGGGAACACTTCAAGGATCACCTTTGGGACTTCTATTTTTTCACTTTGAACACTTTGACCAACCACCTTTGATAGGTGCCTCGGAAAGTTACATTGAACCAAAAAAACCTTATAAAGAATACACACCTGCCACCCTTTTCCTGCCCTTGACTATCATACCTGCCTTAACACCTCAGCATGTACCTGTAAGCACACACAACTCTGCCTTGCACACTTTATAGCATCGACCAACTTTAGTTATACACCATCATTGCCAAAACCCCTTGTTGAACATTTATGTTTAACCAAAAACATGTTTATCGAGCTTTGGGGACAACAAAACTAGGCAACACTGAGCTAAAACAAAAAACCCACTACTATATGTACAAAATCTTATTCTTGATGTGGGTAACTCCTGTTTAGGTGGGTTGTCCAACCCCCTTGATTAACACTTGATGCGTGGCAGGTGCCAACTCCCTTTCAAAATTTAGCTTAAGACGCACACCATTCACCATATGTTTGCGAAATTGACCATTTATCTTCATCAATTGGTAGATACCTTTGGGAAAATCTTGATGTACCTTGTATGGCCCCTTCCACTTCTTTGAAATGTAAAGTCAAGGTAGCTCTCATACTTTATCACCAAATTACCCTTCTCTATTTGTTGCTTCTCTGGCAAGTACTAATTGAACTTTGCAACTCTTTTATGCCGTTACTTCACATAGAAATCCACTGCTATTTCTTTATCCATCTTCAAAGCTTCAAGACTAGTGATCCTATCTTGCAAAACATTCTAGTGAGCTCTATCAATCCACCACATACCTTTCAATGCATCCAACTAGACATACAAGGGTAACAACGCGTCTTTGTCATAGACCAACTCATAAGGGGTAAAGTTGGTAGCAACTTTGTAAGAAGTCTTGTAAGCCCATAAACACTTGTCAAGATTACTCTCTCACTCTTCTACCTGCTTGTACACATATTTGGTGAGCATCTTGACTATCTGGCCGTTAGCACTCTCAACAAAACCATTGCATTGTGGATGATAAGGTGAAGAAAACTTGTGTGAATACTCAGTTTCTCCCCTAGTGCACGCATCACCTTACACTAAAATCCTTGGCCATGATCATAAATGAGCACCCAAGGTACTCCAAATCAACAACAAATGCAATATAGAACAAACTGAGCTTTGGTGTGAGCATAATTTACCCCCCTGACTACTTTCGCTTCAACCTACCTGGTAAGATGGTCGATATCCACAACAATGTACTTCTTGCCAATTTGGATAGTGGACTAATAGCATCCAATCCTCACTTCTCAAATGAACTTTTAGCTATGATGGCCCCTTGTGACTCAGCTACCAGTCATCTTTCACCCATGGTTTGACACTCATGGCACGTCTTGCACCAATAGTGCACATCTCGTACAATAGATGGCCAACCAAAACCAGCTCTAAGTACCAAACAAGTACTTGATCTTTGCCTTGATGTCCACTCTCCTTGTGTGTTCCAAAACCATACCAATTTCCTCCTTGAGGACTCTCCATAGCACTCCATCCCTACCACATGTCATCAATTCCTCGCCTTGACCCAAGAGCTACTTTATGACTAGGTGTGTATCACACTTAACCACAAGCCTATAGATCCCAAATACCACTCACTACTTTAGTCCCACATGGAGAATCAAGTACTCCGCTTCATTGTTTGTGTGAATGCATTCCAAGTCATAAGCCTTAGAGGAAATCACTTTACCTTGTGGGTCCTGTATAATCAATCCACCTCTCACTTTTTGCACTACTCTCTGGTAAGCTCTGTCAAACCACATAGTGAAGGTTTCTTCCAAATTGGGTTCTTCTCTGACTTCTTCTCTCATCTCTCTCTTGGATACATTGGCAATTCCGCCTCTTTTTTCACTAGAATGTCCGCCAAGTGTGACCTTCTTGTTTGATCAATCTTGAACTTGAATTAAAACTCTTGCAACTCAAGCACTCACTTTTTGACATGACTCCCTAGCTTTAGATGAAGCACTACCTCAGGCAACAATTGTTAGATGTGATCACATTCTTGTCAAAGGCCACCTGTGCATCTTCAACGCACTAAAAACCATAAACTTGTTAACTTTTGAGGAGGGCATACATATTGTGAAAGCATCCAAAAAAACTTGGAAAAATATTTAGCTTGTGCACAAACGAAGCCAAGCCTACCGCATTGGTTGGGGGTCCCATAATAACAAAAGCCTTCACTTTTTTTGGATTGGCTTCTATACCACATGGACTAATAAATGAGCCCACACTTGATCCAACTTGAACTTTTTGGGACTCAATTGTCCACCCTCTTCATCTAGTCTTTGAAAGCACAACTTTATCTTTGACAAATGCTCAGCCCTAGAACTATAACACCCAAATATCTTCCAAAAAAGCTCTAATGAACTTACCCAAGTATGGCCCAAACACCCTGTTCATCCAATTTTGAAATGTCGCATAAGCATTCACCAAACCAAAATGCATCCTGTGATAGGCAACATTATAAAAAATATGGATTTTTCATGGGCTTTGTAAGGAATTCTAATTTTTAGGGATTAAGGTTAATGTTGTGTAGGATTAAGAAGACAAGGGCATTTGAGAAGTTAGTTTTGATAGGCTTTTCTAGCCTTTTTTCAAGGCATATGTAGGATGTGGACCTAAGAAGTTCATTTTTCTCTCTAGCTTTTTGAAAGTGAAGGAAGTAAAGGAGGGTGGTCACATCAACAAAAACGTGCATAACTAAGGGCCAAAAATTGATTTTTTTCAAAACAATCATTTTTACATAATTTTGACTTAAACCTTTCCCCCAACATATATACATATCAAAAAAATCGGTTTTTGACCTACAAGCACTAAAAGTCTACTTTTTATAAAATCCTTCCCCCCTTCCTTCCCTTCAGAAAAAAAAACCTTTGTTCTCTCCTCCTCCTCCTTCCTCTTTCCCTCCCCGCCCCCTTCTCTTCTCCTCCTTCCTCTCTCTTTTCATCCTTTGCTTCCTCACACAACAGCTGCCATTGTGCTCACGGACATCACAAATCTTTCACGTTTCTCTTGTTTGGACATAATATTTTAAAGTAATTTAACTTTGAAATACAGGTTTTGAAGGTCCGTGGCTGCAACTAGGAATGGGCCAACAAAGGAGAGATTTGGTGTGGACTCCTTTCTACGGGCGGATAAAAAGAGATTGCACATATGATTTTTTTCCACAAAAGTAGGTTCCCTAGGCAAGGAGCAGAAGGGGAGCAGTCCTTCGCGTTCAAGATGTCTACAGTCAAAGTCCTGCATCTGGATTGGATTTGGTTAATTGAATGTGACGACGAAGTGGACCTGGAGATCTTTGGCATGTTTGGGTGCAGTTTGATCACACTCACCGAGGATGACCAATGCATAAATGAAGTTATGGAGGGTCATGGATGTGAGAGAGTGGATTTCCATGGATTCATGGTGGATGAAGCTCAAGCCCAACTAGAATTCAGTTCGCGCAATGGTCAATGGTGGCAAAGAAAATGTTCTACAACATCAATAGCGATCTTGCCTTTTTCATTGGAAACAAAGCATAGTGGCACACACCAAAAAGTACATTGTCTCTTCATCTCAATAGACTCACAAAGACATGTGCAAAAAGTGGCGTCTAGCCCCCTCTAAAGAGTAGCTACATCGGACTCTCGTCTACTTCGACAATGGTGGCGAAATGAAAATTGCATGGATGAAAACATCCGTGCAATGGACTCTTGGCTGAGTTGGCGGGAGGTGCGTATTGCACATTGGGGAGCATTATGTTAGCAGTAGAGAGAAGTGCTGATGGGGCAAACACTCGAAGAACCAACTTGGTCAAGAGAAAGCATGGTAGCTGGCTTGCAGGCAAAGGGTTCAAAAGAAAAATTTCATTGTATGACGCATGTACTTCAGATATGGAAAATGCAATACTACAAAACACGAAGGCAGTTTCTTACTCTCAAGGTAAAACTATTGGAAAGGGTCCTTCACTAGAGAGGCTCAAGGAAATACTTTCCTCTAGTCCAACACAAGTGATAAGAGTAGTAAATGAGGCTACATATGGAACACCCATGTATAAGTCTCATACCCCTCTTGAAGGAGACAAAGAAATAGTTAGGAAAAAGTGAGGGCCATCAATTGTGATTGATGTTTAGGATGAATTGACACATAGGCCAGAGTAAAATGCAAAAACATGAGACCGCACAACACACGAAAGGCCAAGGAAGATCATGTTTACGGAAGATTCAGGGGTAGTAGATGGGATTGAGAATTCCAAAGAGAAGAGAAAGTTTTGTGTTTTGGAATGAAAGGTCAATGAAGCTATGTGGACAATCAGAAGAACCCCTATCAATAGTCGTGTGACATGCAGTGGCATCCGCATCAGTGGAAAAAGACGGGGACAAAATATTGTGGCATGTAGTAAAGGGACTCCTGCACCATCCTTTGAGGGGTATAAAAAACATCCAAATGGGCTACTCAAAAAATGGTTTTGATTATGTCCCAGGCATGTTATTCAATGCTATGTGGTGGATCATAATATAGAACCAAGGCCAGCTCCTCATCCAACAACTTAGCCGGTTGATCTAGGAACAAATCTCACAGATGAAGAAGTTGAGGTACTACTTGAAGGAGGATTTCAATTGGAGACAGTTGGAAGAGATTGAGAGAGTGCAACAACCATTAAAACTCCTATGTGTGGAGATGATTCCTCTTCCGCTTCAACAAAAGCAAGTAGCAAGTGGTTCAATACTAAAAAATGGCATAAGAGTCAAATTTTGGACTTCCACTTTAGAGGAGGCAACTAAGAAAATTGGTCTCGCTCTTTGTTTAAAGGCTAAGGTAATTGAAGAGAAATGCATTGTAGACAAAGCACATAAATTCTTCAAGGTTGAGCATCACGCAGTAGATTTACATGTGGGGGTGTATGAGGTACACATCAAGGATGAGTCCTATTGCACATGCCTTGATTTCACCGATAGGGAGGCCAAGGAAAAATCTCATTTGTCTTGCAAGCACTTGTACTTCATTATCTTGAGAGTTCTTGGATTGAGCCAAAATGAAAACATGTATATACATCAACCCGTGCTAAGCAAAGTACATGTGTACAATGCTCCTAGCCATGAAAGCACATATCCAAACTTAGAGTGAAGCCCAAGATTGTACAATTTCATGACACATTTTCCACCATATATTGTAGCTAACAAAGTTGATATAGATTGGGTAGGAATTGGACCTTTGGCAAAGATGTTTTGGATTATCTTGGGCTATGAAACTTTTAATCTTTCTTTTTGTTAGCACTAATCTAATCTTGATGTAAATTGATTTAGGTGTATGATTCTCCTTGTGTGTGTGTGTGTGTGTGTGTGTGTGTGTGTGTGAGAGAGAGAGAGAGAGAGAGAGAGAGGGTCAAGGGAGAGAAAAAAGGAGCAAATGCAATGGTGAAGACAATGTGGGATCAATGTGTGTTTACCACGAAAAAAATGTGTGTGAGAGAGAGAGAGAGAGAGAGAGAGAGAGAGAGAATCTTTTTGGAATCTGCCCATTGGATTCCAAAAAAGTGCTTGTCAAAAACTTCTCGCCAAAAAATGTCCCCCGTCCCCAGTTTACATGTGGTGGCCTAAACACTCTTAAACAAATAAGTCTAATCTTATACACCACTTGAAAATTCTTTCTCAACCACTTGTGAATGGTTCTCAACCACTTCCAAGAGATTTTCAAACACTAGCAAATGATTTCAAACACTAGAAAATGATTTCAAACACTAGCAAATGATTTTCAACCACTAGCAAATGATTTTTAACCACTTTTGCAAGTGATTCTCAACCACTTCCAAGTGGTCCCCAATTCACATGTGGTTGATTGAACACTCTTATCCAGATGATTCTAATCTCATACACCACTTGCAATGGGTTTCTCAACCTCTTGCAAGAGATTCTCAACCACTTGCAAGAGATTCTCAACCACTTGCAAATGATTTTCAACCTTTTGCAAGTGGTTCTCAACCACTTGCAAGTGGTCCCTAGTTCACATGTGGTTTATTCAACACTCTTATCTTGATAGTTCTAATCTCATACACCACTTGAAAACCTTTCATAACCACTTGTGAATGGTTCTCAATCACTTGCAAGTGGTCCCCATTTCACATGTGGTTGATTGAACACTCTTATATCCAGATAGTTCTAATCTCATACACTTGTAAATGGTTCTCAACCACTTGTAGGTGGTCCCCAGCTTACAAGTGGCACAACTTACACTTATTCCCACTTACAGGTGGTTTTAAATCACCTATAAAATCCCAAAGACAAACAGCTAAAAAAATTTGAAACCAACTTATAATCAAACAACTTGTAAGGCACAAGGAAAAAATCGATTGAGTAGAAAATCGGGTTTTGCATTGCAAATCAGCGTATAATTTTGCAATGCAATGTCAATTTCATTTACATTTTGAAATGTCAAATTCTCCATGATGAGTTGCACTATCAAACCCATCATGGATATTTGCTTACATAGTCACAGGTATCTAGCTCTTAAGATTTATGTTGAGAATCACAGGTCTTGATACTACTAGTAGGCCTTTTGTAACATGGTGCTAGAGGTAGGACTTTGCCCCCACTTGAAAAGTTTTCTTTCACCATTTCAACTAAGTGAGATTGCTCTCGATTTGGTCTTACATCCAGTGCACATGTATGAATATTTTTTATCAAATTTTTAATATCTTTCATTCATAGACAAATGGAAAAACCTCATGATCTAGAAAACTCTTCCATTGATCCTCTGTCTGGTCCTCTAAAGAAGGCAATATAACATAGGAGTCTTTGTCATTCAAGAAACACCTACAATATTTTTCATCTAGCAGGAGGGTGTTATCCTTGTTGAATTGTGGAAACTCTTTCCAAAAAGTACTCAAGTCTAAAAAGAGCATCTGTTCAGACTGATGCTTCACAAGCCATGAGCTTTTACTACACGTCTCTCTTGGAATCCATCACTCAAGCACCTGTAGGACTGAGGCAAGCACAATTCTAGTCTTTGTTCTAGATCTATCCCATTGCATGTGTTCCAGATGTACACTTCAGCGATCTGGCTAGCCCCAAGAACAAACCATTCTGCACATAGTGCTTCACAGAGTTCTCCTACTTCACAATTTGCAAATGCACCATGCCGACACCAATATTAACGATCAAGGCATGCCTATTGTCCTCAATGAGGTGAGGCACATGTAAAAAAACTACCTGGGGTAACTCACGATCAAAATGCCCCAGGTCTTCTTCACTACACTGCCGGTGCCCAACATTACCAATGACTTGTACTTTTGGTATAGCGCCCAAAAAACCACCTAGTAAATTGAAGTGGTGATTGACGCATGAGACAAAAAGTATATCTTATATTTGAAAAAATAAATAGCACAAATAGCACAAGAAACTTAAAGTTTTCAATGTGCATGAGTTTTGGGGGGTGGGGGGGTCATGGTTGGTACATTTCTTTGGATTTGGAGGGTGAACTCCTTCCTCCAGCTATCACTTACACTTCCTCTTTATCATTTTTGCAATATCCTGTAACATCTCCACATCCTCAGGGCACTCCACTTTATTCCATGTTTTTTATTATGGGATCATAGCAAGGCTTAGGGTAAAACAAAAGAAAGCTTGTCCAACAAGTAGGGATGCTACATCAATGTTCTTTTTTACCTTCCTGGTTGTGGGTTGAGAGCTTTATGTAGTCATCCACAATGGTAGCCTTGCCATGGTTCTCCTTAACCACTATTAGTTCAGCCTCAAGGTCCTTTAGGCTATCCACAATTTTTTATTTTGGTATCATAGCAAGATTTAGGATAAGACAATAGAAAGTTGGTCCAACAAAATGAAACGTTACAGTAATGTTCTTTTTCACCTTCCTTTTTCACCTTCCTGATTGTGGGTTGAGAGCTTGCTTGAGTAGTCTTACACTTCTTAATCGGCTCTTACCTAGTGAGAAAGGAAGGGGGGGGGGGGTGTTTACTTGGAACTTCCAAGTTTCCCTCATTTTTGACCCGGTTTTTGAAAAAACCCAAAAATTTGAAACTTTTCAAAAATCAAATCTTATCTTCTTAAAACCCCCCAAACCTATTTTATGGTAAAAAAAGCATTGTGAGGCCTATGCAAAGAAGAAAGAGAAGGGATAATGCCTACAGAGTAGCTCGAGTACGTACAAGGTGGGAATGCAAAAACAAGGCATGTAAAACACGACATGCAAGAATGACACACATGGACCTTTCAAGTCCAGCAGAGCTCCTCGAGGAAGAAAGCAGTCCTAGCATGAAGGAAGTCTGAACCAGAGCTGCTCCTCAAGCACACCCACGACGGAATTTTCCAATAGGAATAGGAATGCAAAAAACGGGACATGCAAGAAGGAAAGCACATCCCATCATTACATGCAATAAGTGAGCCACCCCTCCCATACAATGAGTGGTTTACAATTTAGTATTCAAACTAGTGGACCATTAACCTTTTAAAATTACCCTTTTCTTTTTAATAAATCACATTTCCTTCCAAAGGAGTCTCTAGAGGTACCCCCTAAAAGTAAAATAGTGGTACCACCAATACATGCTTTCACCTAGACCCCCCAATGTTTCATCGTAAGCACATTGAGATCTTAGGTAGTTTAATCCGTAAGAATATGGGGCAACAGCTGTAGACAACCACTCTTCCAACTTGACTTCCAAAATCTTGACACCTCTGTAGTCGTAACCCAAAGGTCGGTGTGAGAACTTGTGTTTAGTTAAGCAGGGAGATAATTGATCTCATGTTTTTAGATTAAACTTCTCTTTATCAACAATGTTCATGCTGGTTAGTAGCTCTTTATTTTCTGTTGATCTCTTCAAAAGGAGTAGAATTAATCATTAAATTGCTAATTTTGATTGACTGTGTTCATTTGCAAACTTTTGCCAATTTTCTAGAAAATTGGATGGCGCCAATTTTGTACCACAATTTTTTATCTCCCAATTGTATTTTTTGGCACAGGTGCCTGCTACAAAATTAATTTGGTGGCTTCTACTAAAGTATTTGCTTGGATGGGGCAGACGCCATGTTCACAAACCTGTCTTGAGCAAATTTCTTATAGAGTTTCATAACGGCATCCATGATAGCTTTAGGTTTGGGTGGGCAACCTTGCAAATAAATATCCGCAGGAATTAATTTGTCTACCTCGTGAACGGTACTATAGGGATTTTTACTAAACATCCCTCCAAAAATAGTGCAAGCTCCCATAGCAATGACATACTTTGGTTCGGACATTTGTTCACAAAGTCTTATTGGAGATGGGGCCATCTTCATTGTTATGGTACCAACGGCGGTGACAATTAGATCTATCTATCTAGGACTAGATCTAGGTACTAGACCATACCGATCAAAATCACAACATTTGGTACCGTATAAAAGGGGCCATAAGCTTAAGAGTTTGTCCTAGTTAGAAATATCACCATAAAAATGAGTCTGGCATACCCCCCTGAAGAGGCAGTTGTGACATTAAATTTGAGAAAGAGTCTTCACCATTGTATTCAATTCTCCTTAAGTTTCTTTTATCTAAATGGACAAAAGTTAACACCATTCTGATTCTCCTTTTTGCCAAGCATTAACCAAGCTGAACATGAAGACAATTTCTTTGACGAAGGCGAATAAGCCCAATTCCTCAAAAGATGTAGCCGAGGGGTAAAGAATATTGTTTCAACATTGGAGATCGTAAATACCGAGGCAAACATGTAATGATGTATCTAGAATCGAATCCAAGTGTATCCCTTTGGTTCAAACGTCTAAATCCTTGTATTCCCCCTCCTTGTAGACAACATAATTATCTACCAAGAAGAGTGCCTCCTTTGTCAACTCATTCAATGTAGGGCTCTTTTTCATGTGAAGGTCTTTCTAGAGATTTGTGTTCCTTAATCCTTGGATAAAAATGAGCATTAACCTTGATTGGGTTGACAATTCTTCTACTCGGCATAAATTCACGTATATATTCGGTCTTAAGGCTGTTTTTCATACAAATTCTCCTTTCTTCTTCTTGAATTTGTGGATTTGCAAGAGGGTGTTTTGGGCTATCTCTCCTTGAGAAAATTCCTTGATAAACTCATCCAAACACCTCCTTCATTGACTCAAAATCTCTACGTTCAACATAATCAAACCAGGTGGCAAAATCCTCCTCTAGAGTTAGTCCACAACCTGTGAATTGGGTGGGAAAGTCTAGGACTTCTCTAGCTCTAATGACGCCTACAAATGTTTCCATGTGATCCCTCAAATACCTATTTTCGTAATATTTCTTGTTAACCCATTTTTGGACTTGAGATGGTATGATCCTACAGTGATCCATCAATCTAAACATATGATTTGAGCTCTTTTTGGCCTAGGATAAGGCATGTGTTCTTCACGTAGGGGTGCTCCTAATCCATAATTCTTGGTAGGTCTAGCAAGTGGTCATGAGCCTACTTGGTCTCTTTCTTCTCGTTCTTGTTCTTGGTATGGTGCTATAGTTCTAGTAGGATTTGACGTTCGTGCTCTAATCTCATCTTGGTATTACTGATGGAGTGGTGGTATTGGTGGTACTTCTAGCCTTGACATGGCTTGATATCCACCCCCTTTTACATTCAGATCTGCTATTGCAAATTTCTCGAGCCATGCTTGAAATGATAGTGATGTGGTTTGCGAGTTCTGACGGTTGGGCACTAGGTGTATATTTGATTGCGATGTGGTGTTGTAATCATTGGAGAAGGGATTGATTGATATGGGCTTTTGATTGTCTTTAGAATCTTGTGCTAACAACTCTGGCATTATCATTCTCCCAACATCTTCTGGGTGAATTGGCTCGTATTCTCATCCGTACTTATTGACAAAAATGATATGAGTTCTAGTTGCCAAATCATATGAAAACAAGTAGAGGACTTTGTATTTGCTTAATTTAATTCATTCACATGGGGTTCCATGCAATGGTAGTAATAATTAAATCTCCCATCTTTGTGCTTGTAAATCTTAATATTTTCAGCCACTCTCACTACTCTCTTGTCATGAATGTAGAAGGCTTCAAGAGATTATTTAGGAGGCCATTCTTGGGTCTCCATAACCAACTTCCCTTTTGCTACATTGTCTCCATACCGATTGTAATTTTCTTGGTCATTGACAATGAGGTAGTGATTTCCCTCTCCATTTGCAGAACCTATTACCATCAACGCCTACTTGGATTAATTCTAATCCTTTAGCTGGCCGTTCTTCAATACAAATGCATTGATGTCCTCAAACATCCACATATACTAGGGCTCCATGGGCGTTTGTTCCCTTTAGGAAGATTGTTGAGTGTTTTGGTATGTTTAAGGGTTTTTGAGAGGTTCTACCCCCCCCCCCCCCAATAGTCCCTTGTTGTTGGAAGCCTCCAAGCTGTTGGTTTGCTATCCAATTTTACAATTTGTCGGAAGAGGTGTTAGTTTCATTGCCCTCTTCTATGATGGGCTCTAAGGGCTCTATCTTGTCTTGGTTTACACTCTCTTCTGTTGACACTAGATCTCCCTTGGTCCATCATTACTCTACCATCTCTTAGAGGATACTTGCTTGATCTTAAACACATGAAAAAAGAAGAGAGATACACTTTTGCAAAACCCCAACCTCTTACCTATGAGATTAGCTAACTTTTGGTGCAGCTTTTGCTTTTGATACCTTGGATACCTGTATACACAAGATCAAGCACTTTGCCTCCTGGCATGTTGAGTGATTAGTCTGAATTTCTCTCAAAAATACATGTATGCACAAGATCAAGCACTTTGCCTCTTGACCTATTGAGTGATTAGTCCAAATTTCTCTCGGAAATCTCCACTAAAATTCAAAATTTTACTTAAATTTTGAAACCTAGGTTGAGAATCTAACAATATAAAGCCTAATCTTCAATGAACTTCTTGAGGATGATTTTGGAGTTTGTTTGATTCAACCAAGGTATTTCTAGAACCCTAGCAGGATGGCCTACAAGCTGGTGGGGTCAAATTTCCTAGCTAGGCCAGATGGCAGCTATCACTGTAGCTGTCACTGTAGCTGTCACTGGTGAGCTTTTTGAGTCTAGTCATTTTTTGTTGATTGGTCTTTGCCTGGTGAGTCTTTTGACACCTTGCTTGAAGTGTTTTGATACTTTTTGATGCCTATTGGGTCAATTATCAACATTTTCCTTGGACCTTCCATTTTTGGGTGATTAGAGGGGCTTTTACTAGTACAAATGAGTCAAGGAAGGTATATTTGAACTACTAGGAATGGGATGACACCAAGCTGGTCCCAGTTTGGCACTTTTGGTAGATACCAATAGCTAGCTTCAATGGAATTTTGGACTTTTGATACTTCCAATGGTTTCCCTATCACCTGTATAGTCATTTGCACATATGGGCCACCTGTAATTTTGGGGTTTATCCTATCAAGAGGAAAGTTAACTCCTCAGGCCCAATCACTTAAGCAATTTTGACTGGTTTTACCCAATATTTGATATTTTTTGACTAGTGGAAGGTGGGTTTGGCAAGTAGAGAGTCTCAAGATCTCGATGATATGCTTAGGCTACAAAAATAAGACAAGTGGCATCAACCGCAGTAGCTACCACTGATGTCTGATTTGCACTTGGTCAGTTCCTGCTGATTCCTTACCTCTTGGGCTTCCCAATGATACCTTGTATGACTCAAAATGATCAATTTTTCGTCTTTGTCCAAAGTTTCAAGTATGACTTGGTCAGTTACTACAAATTTTTCTTTATCTCACAATTGATGGCTTAAATTTTACCCAAAATTTCTAGATATTCTCTACTAGAGTGTATGAAAGTGCACAGGCAATAATTCCTTAAATCACACTCTCCGTTTTCAAGTTATGCATACTGCTTATCTTTTCAGTCACTTTTTCCATCAAAAGTTGCAATATGGTATTTAAAAGCAACTTTGGCTCATTCAAGCAACACCAAAATGTAATGTAAACCTAACTGCTACTTCTACAACTAATCTAAGCAACAAAACAACAAAATACAACACAAAACAAAGTAAAAAGAAGTGATAACGGGGTAGATGATAGCAAAATTTTTAAATCTTGCCTCTTCTTACCACAACCTTCTAACAAACACAATTTTACACAAGACGCGAAGTGCGCACTCAATGCACAATGCACTAAAACCAACTATTAATTTCAACCTAAACTACAAGGGAGCCAAAGGAGAACGTAGGTCTCTTTAGTCTATCTGAGAAATTAGCAAGATTCAACAACTCTCCTATCTAAAGGTAAATGTAATGAGCTGTAACACTTGTGCACTGGGTAAAGAAGATCCTCACCATGACCTCCTTCACTAGTGTAAGTCCTACATCCCCGGCAACGGCTCCAATGTTGGTGGATTGTCGCGATCGAATGATGTAGCCTAGAGAGAACTCAAACCAACATAAATATGTCAATCCGAGGATGTAGCCAACCCAACTATTGCATGGAAATGTCAAATGCAATGCCCGAAAAGCAAAACATTGAGGAGAGAGGTGTCACTCTCAAGCAAGGAAGCAACTAAGTGGAAAATGTCTAAGTCTCCCTTGATGCAGTATAACTAACACTCAAATGGTTGTTTAAGGGGTCAAATGAACTCCAAATGACATGAAACTTGAGATTGGGAGTCTCTATGCTATAGGAAATAGGCTCCCAATACCAAATGTGCAAAAGTCACAGTCGGGTGGATGAGCTACCACAATTGGTGCCACCTCTCAACTTCACCCAAAAATGACAAATGAGGGGTCATTACCCGTACAAAGAGTAGTGAGCGCACAAGCGTAGGTGTACTCTTCACTACTTGAGCTCCAAAATACAAATAGCCTCCTTGATAATTACAAATTTTGGCTTATATACCTAAGGTGGAAAATTTGAGTTTGTGGCTAGAAAGGGATAAGTATTTCAAAAAATGTAGTGGGATTCAGCTTCTAGCCTCTTCATTAGGTACAAAAATGGTTCAAAAATAATTAAACTCTTTCAAGTTCAAGATTTACAATGCTAGCTTAGACATAAAATGAATGAGTGAGGAAAAAAGTAGTTTTGCTGGGCCATTTGGATAGGCATGATTGGGCTCCTTTGCTTCACTAGAGCCAAAGCTAAAAGGGTGCATGAACACTTGAAATCAAGAAAAGTATGTGCTTTTCCAATGTCGTGGGGTGCACACAATGCCAAGAAAGCAAGAAGGAGGGTGGCCACAAGAGCATGAAAAACAGCCAAGTAGGGACCGCGAAAGCTCATAGAGGTGTATCTGTAGTTGGTAGGGTGGGGGAACGTAGGGTAATGACCTCCACATGGAAACAAAAGAGTCAAAAGTTACTAATGAAAAAAATAGATGGGAATCAGAACTAGCTTAGTTTTATGGTCATATAAATGAACCATCGGAGCTTGTATGAAAGTTGTCTCAACTGCTCTAACAATGGCGGAATATTTTCAAGATATCAACAAGCGAGATGTACTCCTATTCATTACCAACATTTTTTGCTTTGTTTAGGTGGGGTGGGTGGTCTCAACATTACTTGGTAGAATCCCTTTGGTCGTGGGTTATGAGGCGACCCTTGGGAAAAAAATGTGATCTTTAAAGGAAATAATTACTTCTACTAAGGAAGGGTCAATCTTTACATCTAATTGACCCAGTCGTGCTCCAACATTTGCACATCTAGATGCTACAACTGTGCTAGAGCTAAAAAAATAGAGTGTTTCCTATCACAACCTTTTTTGGTAGCAAAAGTCTTCACGGGTTCTCCGAGTAAATATGTTAGTTTTCTAGAAACAAATCCCAAATGATTCTTCCTGGAGAGTTGAATAATCTCCCTGAGAAATTTTTTTATTTAGTTGGAAATTTTGATGAAGCTGCCGCAAAAGCTATGGCTTTGCAAGCGGGGGATCAATAAGAGGTATGGTATCAAATCTTTGTGTATTGGCTCCTAATCAAATACTTTGGAATTTTGAGGTGTGCGAAATTATTTTATCCACTAATAGTGGTGAGATTGGAATAATACCTAATCATGCACCCCTCCTCGTAGCTTTGGATATGGGGGTTTTAAAAATACATAGTGATAAGCAATGGTCTACAATGACAACAATGGGTGGCTTCGCCATGATAGATAATAATCAAGTGAAAATATCAATCAACAGGGCTAGTATAATCGATCCTGAGGAAGCTCATAAAGGTTTTCAAATGGCTCAAGTTGAGTTAGCTAAAACAAAAGGACGGAGAACGCTAATAGAAGCCAACTTGAC
This sequence comes from Adiantum capillus-veneris, assembly GCF_014529385.1. Taxonomy (NCBI): domain Eukaryota; kingdom Viridiplantae; phylum Streptophyta; class Polypodiopsida; order Polypodiales; family Pteridaceae; genus Adiantum; species Adiantum capillus-veneris. The sequence continues at coordinate 57,129,774 of NC_140958.1, forward strand.
ATTTAAAAGAGCTAAAGCCAGATTGGAAGCTTCAATTGTGGTTTAGTTTGTCTTTTCTTTTGTAAACCTAATGTGATGTTCCCAATTTGATGCAAGAATTCCATATTTCTATAGTGTTACGGTTCTCCGTGTTCAACAAATCTTGCAAATAATGAAACTTATCTTATTAGGTATTGATTCAATGCCTATTTAATAGTCACAATATCTAATAAGTGTTCCTAACTATTGGATTTGAACTAATGACTCTCGCTGTATGGAAGAGATACTCTCATCGCGTTGAGTTAACACTAGGTTGGTAATGGGACACTTTTATGTCCTGTTAAGTGACCATTTTCTTTGAATTATGTCAAGAGTTTCAAAATCGATTTTGAGGTGCTCTCTATCTATAAAGTTGTCTCATGAGTTGAAAAAAACTCCACATGTTTTTGGAATATCAATTCCATCTTTAAAATTGTCCTTGCACAACATTTCACAACCTAAACTGTGTGAAAAAACGGGTCCTGTTTTTGGCTTTTTTCAACTTTTTGCAACTATACCACTCTAGAATTCATGTTTGTGAGGTCTATAATTCTAGAGAACTATATTTAGTAGTCCTCAACATGTCCTGATGCTTCTAGGGAGAAATAAATATTAAAGTTGTAAGTTATGACCAAATTACAAAAATTGTCAAATCCTGTTTTTTAGCCAATTTTAGCTCTTCTATGATTTTTTTGGTGGATTTCATGATATCCAAATGCATTTTTGATTTTCTATGTCGCATAATGTAACATAAAGCTAATATTCCTTGAGTTTTGGGCACCTAATACCCTATTTTTCATAGTACACAACGATGGTTGATTTTTCCAATTATAGAAGAAAACGAAAAATTCTAGTATATCAAGTATAGCTTTTTCAATATTATTAGTTTCTTGCGACAACTACATGCATTTTGTAGGTAGTAACCATATCTAGTCATAAGGATCAAATTTGGCTAGATATTGAATAGTTTCTATGGGATTCTACAACTCATAATGTTGAGCCCAGTTTTTTCATGTTTGCTGTATTTAACACTTCATCTTTGTCCCCAAGATTCCCGTTGGTAAGAGATGTATTATTCTTTTGACATGCTCCATGGCTCCTGATGAACATAAATGACAATAGGGAACTAAGAAAACATGCATATATTTGGCTATAGAAACTTTGATGATAGGTTTGTAGAATGGTAAAAATTCAACTTTTTTGTACCTATTTATTTTGGCAAAACAAAAAATAGTGAGTGAGAAGCAATCATATGTTCTGATCACCAACCCATTGAAGTTAACTAGGGAATTTATCTCAAGTCCTACAAAAATCCCTAATCTTATTTTTATGCAACAAAACGTAAGAAATGACTGTTTTGATGAAAATTCACTGGTCCATCAACTTTGGAGGCTTGGTGTGACCAAAAGATGAGAAATTTCACAAGTTTCTTATTTTTTCCATGTGTAGTAGGCCTTGAACTATAACCTCATGAAAGGATTTACAAAATGAGTGGATCTACTATGGTTTTGGAGGTTTTCTTCAAAACCCTGAAAGGACACTTTTATTTCCTGTTAGGTTACCAACCTAGTGTTAAGTAGGCTATCGTCAAATATCCATGTGTTCAAGTTATAATTTCTAGGTCTGTCACTAACTATGAGATAGTTCTGGTCTTTTGAAGTCCTGTCATGGGTCATGGAAGTTGTTGGTGGTAGAGGCATATCTGTGGTGGGGCAACCTGTCCAAGATCTAATGGTGATGGGGACTTGGGCCTACCCTTTTTGCAGCCGGTGTTTTCTTTTGCTTATGGATCCTTACAAGGAGAAAGGTGTGATGGGTGGCAATCATCAGATTCTTGGTGTCACCCTTGAGGGTCTATTACTAGTCACTCATCTAGTATGAATATGAATATTGCATGATCAGGGCTAGCCTTCCCTGTTTGAGCTGTCTTTAATGATTTTTGTTCAATGGGTGTTCGGTGTGCAAGGTTGTAATTTTTTTTGGGTTTGAACCTTGGTGGTCTCTTGGTTGCTCTCGCTCAAATTGTGAGTAGAGCAAGCAATGTATTTTTTTTGGTGGTTCTTATATAATTCCACTCACAGATGTGAGTTTTGAAAAAAAAAGATAGTTCTTTTTTTGCATATCTCAGTATCTATAGAGAGATAGATAGACACATATTCACATACGTGAATTCATTATACCTATGAGAAGTGGCTCAAAGAAAGTTCTAGTTCTATAACTAGAAAAAAAAATGGTTATACACTTCCTTACTTACCGTCCATCAACCTTCGTTTCACATGTAAGTGAGGAGAGATGGTTTCGGATGCTCGATTAATCCTTTATAGATATTCCTTCAAATTGGAGAATTAGGGAGAACTACATGATGAATAAAAGCTAGATTAAGCAATCCAAAGTATTTTGAGAAGATTCTAAGCTATGTGTTGACACATGTTTGTCTTTGTTGGGTAGAAATTCAACTCACAAGCCTAAATAGTCTCTGTCGCTTGGAGAAGCTAGCTTCACAAAACCTCCTACAATTGAAAGTTCATGAGACGAGGAAGAGATATCATGTGGTCCTCGCATTGTCCAACCATTTATAGCATTGGAGAAACCAATTATCCACCATATCAACTTTTTGAAATCAATTTGCAGTTGATTTGTTTGTCACGCTATTGTTCTTTTGTGGGAAAAAAAAACTAAGGCAAAGAAAAGTCATGCATTGCCTTGTTTTTGCATGAGTCATTGGATTTCAACCAATCTTCCAAAAAATGTTGGTGCACGTATAAACGATTTATGGAGAATTGGAGAATTAGGGAGAGCTACATGATGAATAAAAGCTAGATTAAGCAATCCAAAGTATTTTGAGAAGATTCTAAGCTATGTGTTGACACATGTTTGTCTTTGTTGGGTAGAAATTGAACTCACAAGCCTAAATAGTCTCTGTCGCTTGGAGAAGCTAGCTTCACAAAACCTCCTACAATTGAAAGTTCATGAGACGAGGAAGAGATATCATGTGGTCCTCGCATTGTCCAACCATTTATAGCATTGGAGAAACCAATTATCCACCATATCAACTTTTTGAAATCAATTTGCAGTTGATTTGTTTGTCACGCTACTGTTCTTTTGTGGGAAAAAAAAACTAAGGCAAAGAAAAGTCATGCATTGCCTTGTTTTTGCATGAGTCATTGGATCATTTCAACCAATCTTCCAAAAAATGTTGGTGCACGTATAAACGAGGCACTCTACTGCTGAGCTATAGCCCTCGACAAAACTACTTGGGTAACTGTTAGAAGCTGGACACACCCTACGGAAACTGACTACTTCGGCAGATTATCATTTTTTGTAATTATTCATTTATTGAGAAAACTCGACATTTCACCTTGTAAATATTGGGGCTTGTAGAAGCTTCCAGATTGTATCCCAATTTTGACATTTAGATTGAGTAGATGGTTGATTTGGAACTTTAGGGTTTGAGAATTGTAAGGTATTTATACCACTTTTTGACCTTAATGAAACACCTTTTGTCATTTTAAAAAAGTTTTGAAGTCTGTGAGTGAGCGTATTGTGTACGAGAGAGAGTGTGAGCTTCATCTTGACGCTACGTGTGCACCGGTGGTCGGAATCGAGTGTGGAGAAGTGCATCATGTTGCCCCCAACGAGAGCTACGCGCCGATACCTACATTGCACGCGTACGGTCCGGTTTTGCGAGCTCCATCTACGAGCTTCATCTGGTGATTCGGTGAGCATACGTTGTCCGATTTTGCATTGCAGCATATCCACGCGTTCACATTGAGTAGAGCTACACATTAGGCACTTTATATTTCGGAAACAAAGACCTGAAAATTTTGGCCATACATCCTACGTGATTTTGCACCGAGTGTTTTGGGTTGGGGTTTTGGTTCATAGACCTTAGAGAGAGCGACCTATTGGTGTTAGTAGGGTCTCCTTCAAGTTCTGTGGTGTTTTGAGATTGTTGGATGGGTGTTCGGCTCTAGAAAGCGTTGTAGGAAGTTTCCTCTTATGCACTCTTGAAGACTGTGACTTAGACATTGGGTAGAGACCTCTGTAGGAATTAGTTAGGAGTCGGTCGAGTGTAGGTTGACACCCTATGCTTGCTTCCACGCGCCTGCGGGTTGAGCTTCGTCCTTAGCTTACAAATCTTGTTAGGTGAGTTCTCGTTGTGCTAACGTCCATCGCGGTGTATCCGTCCAACACATGTAGGCCTTTCCACTTTGTTTCTAGGTATGCAAGTTTGACAGGAATACAAATGAGCCCTTTGTTCTTCTCAGCATTAGGACATGGCAAGGGAGAACATGATAGTGCAAGGGTTGTGGTGAAGAGAACCTTTAACTCACCAATAGCTAAATCCAAATGGTGCTACATTAAAATATAATTCTAATGTATGCTTATTGTAGGGCCAACCTATGTGAGGGTGTGAATGCTTACTTTCCTTAAAATAAGAAGACGTCAGTGTGTGTTTTTTGGGAGGTCCAAGTAGGAGAGGTGGATAGGGAGGTAAAATGGAACTATTAACCTATCCCAAACTCTAGGACTTGGTACTCCATCCGTGGGTATAACCATCATGATTCTACAAGGTTGGTCACCAAAAATTTTGGCTTGTTTTTGTGATGCTTGCATGCATGGTCGTTGGAATAGGTACATCAATAAAGAACATGTTCTAGCCTAGAAATACCATGTTTTGCAACCTTTTCTAGATATCTTAGATGATGAGGAAGGTTTAAATGAATCATTGTATGAAGGACATCATACAATGCTTCAATGTGTTAATCAATGCACCTCAAGTCGGTGAGAATTGTGTTGTGCATCTGGATTCGGCAACTAATACAAAAGTTCTCGACTTTGATCTTGTCGAGTGTGTTTTAGAGAAGTAAGTGGCTTGAGAAAATTACATGGATGAATGGAAAATCAAGACTCCCAAAGGTTCATATGCCATCAAAGGATTGTGTTGCAAGCAAAGAGATATATATTATTTCAATCTTTTAACACTATGCCCCTTGTTCATGTACAATTGCTCTTGTGCATTGCATTAAGATAAGATACCATGGATCACATCCTAAAAACAAGAAACCTCTATTTTAACTCCAAAAACCTATAAGAATGTCTATAATAGCATGCCATTTGAACTTTAACTCATCCTTAATTTCTAAGAAACAATAGAACTAATTTCTAGAAAAGTGTGTATGGACTCTCTGATGCCTTCACTTCCTCATACCCTCTCTTAGTAAGCATATGCAACCAACAAAAACTAGCACACAATTTTCTAGTTATATATAGGCGTATGTTAATTATCATACATGTATGTTAACTAGCATATGTGTGTGCACTAAATAGCATACATGTAAAATTAAACTATAAATGTAATACTAAACTATAAATAGCATTGAATAAAAACCAATCCCTTCTCTCTCGCTAGTGGTTATCAGTTTCTCCCCCCTCTCTCCTAATTATCATACATGTATGTTAACTAGCATATGTGTGTGCACTAAATAGCATACATGTAAAATTAAACTATAAATGTAATACTAAACTATAAATATCATTGAATAAAAACCAATCCCTTCTCTCTCTCTAGTGGCTATCAGTTTCTCCCCCCTCTCTCCTAAAAAGGGGTCCCTCCAAAAACGTATTGATCATTCCCTCCCTCTCTCTCTACTGTACCATCTCTCACTTCTCTTCACTTCACCTTGCAAGAGTTGTTTCTCTTTCCTTCCTTTCAGTTTTCCCTCCCAAAAGCTCTACAGTAGAAGTTTGAACCTCCTGTCCCTCCTCAAGCTTATTGCATTCTCCTCAAGCTAAACTTCTCCATTTCTCAATGAGCCTCACTAAACACCTCTACCTAAAGCTGAAGATCTAGAGCATAACCTTCTACTAGATCATCCCTCTTTCTTTCCTCAATAGATTTCCTGATCCTTCTCAATTGTGCTCTCTATAGAGGATCTACTTTCCTCTCAAGTAGTATGCATCCTTCATCTTTGTGCACCATCAAGAATCTTGCTCTATACAATTGAACATGGATATGCAATCTCTAATCATAAGTTTTTGTCTGCAGGTTGTGCCACTATTCCCCATGGCATCATTAGGTACTCGACGACCTAGGAGTATCATTGACTCCATTTCATGTAGCAATGTACAAGACGACAGTGGGTGACGATGGAGTTCAAACGATTGATGTGGGTGTGACAATGCAGCCCAGCTCAAGAGGTGCACACAAGGTCGCAAGGAGACACATCCAGGCTTCTTGAGCACACCATTGGAAGGGAAGGATCATGGAGTTCAAGCAAACCCATGACGGCAAGCGTCTTGCAAAGGTGTAACATGTGTATGTTTCTTCACAACTAAAGCTAGAGACAACAGTGGCTCCATCGAGGTTTCCTGCAAACTGTAATTTCACTCCTCTGTCAAGTTTTTAGATTGTATATTTTGTATTTCTGCTATATATATTGCTTTGATTTCTATAAGGCTTTCATTGCTTGTTCATGTTTGCAGATGTTTTCAGTGGGTGACGATGGAGTTCAAACGATTGATGTGGGTGTGACAATGCAGCCCAGCTCGAGAGGTGCACACAAGGTCTCAAGGAGACACATGGCTTCTTGAGCACACCATTGGAAGGGAAGGATCATGAAGTTCAAGCAAACCCATGAAGGCAAGCGTCTTGCAAAGGTGTAACATGTGTATGTTTCTTCACAAGTGAAGCTAGAGACAACAGTGGCTCCATCGAGGTTTCCTGCAAACTGTAATTTCACTCCTTTGTCAAGTTTTTAGATTGTCTATTTTGTATTTCTGCTATATATATTGCTTTGATTTCTATAAGGCTTTCATTGCTTGTTCATGTTTGCAGATGTATTCCCATTTGATTTTGTAGACTGGGAGCCAATAGAGTCCTTCACAGGAACTTTTGAGGCCATCCATGTTGACCTTGGCAAACTGCTCTATGCTCGTTGTCCATTTGCGGAGCTTGTCTCGCAGGACATTTTTTTTATAACCATACTTATGTAACGCCTAGGCAAACTGGTTATGGTAATCTTTCTCCGGTTCATCCACCAACCTTGCAGAGTATGGAATGGCCTAAGCCTGATAGTGCCTTGATCACAGCAACCAAAAGGAGAATCAAGGCGAATGTGCATTCAGCTATGAAGTGCACCTATGGTTCCCATAAAGCTTCCCTAACTTGGTTTATGTCCCTTCATGTGTTCGTGTTTATCTTTCAACTGCAGAGTGTTCACAGGACACCAACAATGTGGACTTGCAAAGGGGGAAGTGCGATTAACGGTTTCCTTGCAGTTGGATGGGAGACTAAGGTGGTCAACCACCAGGGAGATACAATCAAGTGCTCTATAGTCGTTGATAATCTGGCGTGCAGATACCATATTGCAAAGAAAATCTTGTCAATTGTCTTTCCCTACAGAAGATGGAAGCTGATGAAGGGAGAATGGGAGGCATTAGACTCTAATGTTGCTCCTAGAGAATCAATTGATCTGCAAATATGTCTCCATGACAATGCAGTGCACGACATGTCAATGAATAATAACTGGAATCTTAGTCACCTTCCCGAGTATCTTAATCTTAGATATGCCTTGCCCAATCAATATGTTTTTGTAATCAATGAAAAGGTTGTTCATTCCAAAAAATAGAAGAGCTTTCTGTGTGAAAACATTAGTTTTCCGTGATGTATTTGATGTAAAATCTTGTGACTGAAGCGATTTCGATCCCCGGTTGATACATATGGCGTTTTGAATCTCTTTTTCATTTTTAATTTGTTCAAGATTTCGTTTGAAATATGCAAGTTTTTAGTTTGGAGCATGAATACTTTCAATGTTGGTGTCTTCCAATGCTTGTCGCGTGATTAATTATAGTTTTAAGTTAATTTGACGTTCATTTTAAGTACTTTTAAAAAGTGACTTTGAGTATAAAAGTGACTTTCTAGGTTTTAAATCTCATTTCTCACATTCAAAAAACACAAGCTTTCAACTCTCTTCCCATCTTCTTCGCGAACAGACCCATGGCAACATCTTCTGATGCACTTCTCACACAATTACAGAAGATAGGACTTGCAGATCGTGCACATGAACTAGTCAGTGTGTTTGAGGGAATGATCAACATGCATGTCACTGCTAACCTTCATGTAGAGGGATTCCAAAGCTTTCTTGACTACATGATGGAGCACATGGAAGAATATGCAATAGTCTTTGAGGGATCCAACATGGCATGGTTTCCAGTAGATTTTCTCAAACACCTCTAAGCGGCCGACAAATTTTCTGTTATTGCTTGTTGAGTTTTATAAAAGGGCTTACTGAGCGGGAATACAGGACAGAGGATGAGGATGACCTCATAGACTTGGGCATGGGGTGCATAGGCATCCAATTCATCTCTTGGGACATGGTTCTGGTATTGATTGTGCTTGAGGGCATGGAGAAGGGAAAATCAAAGGAAAAGGCCGACCAAAAACCTCCTGTAACCATTGTGGAGGAATCAAATGGATTTATTGAAGAGGTTGATGAGCAGGTTGAAGCATCTATGGCATTCTTCCTCTTACAAGATCCCAGCTCCACTAGGGAGGAAGATGGGATGATAGAGGGAGATCAGGTGTTGGAGGAAGTTCATAGCCTCCAAATTCTCACTTTGCATGCAGTGGTGTTGGATGGTCGTCACTTCTTGTTCCTTGATGACATTACAAAGACACTAGGACACAAAGAGGATGAGTCGCTCTTAGTGCTCTCTATCTATGCGGGCATGAAAGATCTCAGTGGAAAGCAAGAGAAGGTTAACTTTCAAATTGACTTTGAAGACCAAGGTCTTCCACCAAGCCTCTCATTCCTCCTAGTGAAAACGAACAGAATCTGGTACAAACCGTTGTGAGCGGGATGAAAACACACACAGCGCCTCTATAACGACCCGACACACACTCTTGGGAAGATACACACACACACACACTATGGGGCACCACTCGGCTTAGACAACACACCTGGCCGAGACAGGGAACACACCTATGGAGTGAGAGGAGAGAGACTATCCACTTGCCCACTCCACACAGACACACACACACACACACACACACCCAAAAAACTCAGCTCAAAAGAAGAGAATTTCTGATGTTTAGATACAATTGAGCTTGGGCCAACACCAATGGGGCAAATAGCTCACACAATATAGGTAAAATAAGCCAGATACAATCACAAACTAGAGCAGAAACTTCGCTCATAGGAGAAACGTACACAGAAAAACAGCAGGAAAAGAGTGAGGAATTTGGCAAAATGGATAGCACCATCGCGTCCGGAATGGCCCAAAACCCCAGTCTAGTCTACACTGTCAAAGTGCTCAAATCCGACCTCGGATGAGCAGTTTACGGCCAAAACAGGCTCCAAAATGAGCAAAAACACACCTGCGGCTGTTCCTCCTCTCTTCTCCACATTTTTTCTGGTCTTCTCTCAGTTTTTTCAGTTCCCACACTTAGCTTTATTAGTTGGGCACCCTTGGCCTTTTAGATGACCTCAAACGGACCCCGAACAGGCCAAAAACTGACCTCGCAGTGCATAGTTGTCACCTTTTCGCATCATTCGCACTCCTGGCACTCAACTTTTTTCCAATAATGCATCTCGCCACCACGTGAAGTGGCCCCAAAAAGTGGTCCTAACGATGACCTTTCTGCATAACTCTCACAAGAAAACACCACTTTGTGTCCGTATTCATCCACGTGAAAATATTGACCCCGTTCGCCCTCCTGACGCCACTCGATGCCATCTGACGCACCTGCTTACCTCATGTCGTCAGCCCGCGGATAGCTTCCTTGAGAAGTTTTACGCGCTACCAACTCCTCCTTATTTTAGAAAAAACACACTAGTACTGATAATAGTGAAAATCGCTGCACTATGTACATGCTGTCCTACATGTACACACGTGGTCCCCACGTAACCACCTGGCTCTGGAGAATGGGAAATCCTTTATTCGATGCACCATGCATGTGTATGTACATATGCACAATTCCTTGCTCCAAAAAACTCCTGACATAATTTGCCCACCCCCTAGCCTGCTAGAGCATTCATGCTCAGCAGCAGCACTAGTAGATGCTCATTCCACCTGGATCCCACACGAAAACACTTGGCATTCCTTGCATCAAAAGCTTTATCAAGGTTCCACTTGGTTCCCAAGGAAAACCTGTAGAGATGCCATATATCGACTTTGCATCAAGTAAATCATCAATTAATTTGGCATAGACCTGCATGTACAAATATATCTCCTTCTCCATAGTTGAGAGGTCTCCACTGATCATCTGTGTCATCAATTCTTCCTTCTTTGATAATTCGACCTTGGTTTGCATCAGCCCTTCAATCACTTCATAAGGCCCTTCACTTTCATCCTCAACTTCATTTGCAAATGCGACTAAACCAGACTCCTGGATTTCTTTGTCCATCAAAAGAAATGCAACATCAGCATCCTCATCACTGCTGGTAGTGCTATCACTGTCCTCATCTGTCACCGTGGAAGAGTCTTCATCACTAGACTCATCCTCATCTTCATAAAGCTCCTCTAATCGTTTCCTTGTGTCCATATTATAAAGCTTCTTGGTACCTGTCTTTCCATAGAGGCTAATCGTACCATGTCGCCAATCTTGAACGGCTCCAACTGCACGTAACCATGGTCTGCCCAGTATAATAGGATATGCTCCCAACCCTGCTGGCATCACATGAAAATCAACCACTGCCTTTGCATCATATGCCTCCACTTCTAAGCTCTTTACAACACCCAAGCATTTTACTTTTTGATGATTTGCCAATCTGATCCGAAAACCTGACACCCCAACCACTGTGAGACCCATCTTCTCAATGCATGAGTGTGTTATGACGCATATTTGGGCTCCACCATCCACATAACCTTGTCCCAAATTTTTCCTTTTATGCCACACATCTACTATTGGACAAATGTCTGGTAGCTCATCCATTGCCAACACCTTTACTGAACCTCTCTCTGGCTCTTTCTCCATTGGGTTAACCATCCTCTTCCACTGTCGCTTTAGCTTAGGCACCATCTCTATAAGCTGCCTAAAAGTAACATCTGCCTTCCTGCTCGTTAGATCCTCCCTCAAGTCATAGCTTAATTTCCCATCCCCTAGTGGAAAATCTGAAACATGAAACTTTCGACGAGCTCTCCTTTTCCTCTTGGCCTTGACATCCTCGCCTTCATGGCTCTTTCCTTTCTTCTTACTAGGACCTCGGGCACTTCTTCCTTCCTTATCCTCTGTGGTCCTCTTCCCAATAGGCATCACTAATGTATCCTCTAGCTTTGATGCCTTCTCCAAGGTGACTACACTTAGAACTTTTGTCTTTCCCTTTTCCTCCTGGGTCAGTCCACTGGTTCCTTCGTCTCCCTTAATTTCGATGCCATAATCATTTGACCTAGTTAGCACCTGTCTTGGCAATGGATACATATCTCCCCCCATCCTTGGTGGCTTATCACATTGCGGGCTGATGTGACCCAACTCTCCACAATTATAACATGTGGGCGTCTGCCTCCAAAACCTACCATTGCTTTGTCCAACACCATTCCTAGGCCTTTCTTCACCTCCTGGCTGATTTGCAAACCTCCCTCGACCTCGATTATTTCCCACTTGACCTAGCATGTTTAGGCTGAGATTATTCATCAAATCTACCATTTGCCTCATGTCTTGCCTTAGCCCATCATCTTACACTGCTGTAGTGACCACTGCTGGCATAACCTGAGTAGTAACAGGAACTACTGGTTCATGATGAACCCCTGACATGCGCCCTTGTAAAGACTCTATAGGCTGAAATTCAGACCTCATTGACAAAGACTCCACCCCCAACTGGCTCATTTTCCTCAGCTTCCACTCTTTGTTCCTTGCTACCTCGAGTGCATCCTCATATGTCCTAGGCTTCTTTAGCTCCACTCTCCAACGTATATTCTCCCAAAGACCAGCCAAGAACCTGTCCTTCTTCATCATGTCAGGCGGGGGTACCTGTGGTGCTAAAGCCTTGCACATTCGCTCCCATGCCAATGAAAACTTACGTATGTATGCATCTACTGGCTCACCTTCCTTTTGCATCAAAGCCTGTACTTCTTGCCACACCTTGTCAGGATCTTCTATCTTCACAAACTCCACTTCCAACCCATGTCGTAGATTGTCTCAACTCAACCTTACAGGTGGATCAGCCACACGCAACTCCTCTTCAAATGCTTTAGACCAAACTCGTGCATCACTCTTCAAACAAATTTGGAGAAGGCGTAACATTTGCGTAGGGTCATGAATCTGGTTGCTAATGCAGGCAACCTCCATCTTTTCCAAAAATTCTTCCACATCTTCATCACTTCTTCCATGAAACTCCGGATAAGAGAAAGCCATGGCTACCCAAATTATGATGCTTTGAGAACCCCTTCGAACACACGTGCAAGAACCCAAAACTTTTCACTACCCAATCCCCAGAAACTTCAATGGAGCTCAACTTTAGATAAGGACACACACATGCACATCAAATGAGTTTTCATAGTTAATCATCGGAATGACAACAGGCAAAGCACATTCCAAGATCTCTCGTAACCTTCTTGGCCCAAACATAAAGACTATGCGCTGCTGGAAAAAGATCTTCCTGGACACATGAACATTAATCTGAATCCTTTGAGTTAAATGTGTGCTCCTTGCCGCACTGTCGAAGCAAGGGACTTGCCAATACACCGTATGCGAGCCACAAACGGCTCCAAGCACACAACAAGCCTAAACTAGCAAGCTCAAGAAAACAAAGGGTGTGTCACTCACCGCTCTACGCTCGCCTTCGTGGTGGATTCCTCGCCGCGATGAAGAAGAAGCTGCAGTCGTGCCGCGCTCAACCGCTTCGCCGCCGTCGTGCCTTCGTAATGCTTGATCGCACACACACTCTCCCTCTCTCTCTCTCTCTCACACACACACACAAGGAGGTGAAGAAGAAGAAGATGGAGATGGAGCAAGAGCACTCTTCAATTGCACAAATGAGAGAATGAGTAAAAATTAGGTTTAGTTGGCTTTTATAGGAGCTCACCCCATTCACACTTGGGCGCCCATGCTTAACCAACTAATCCCTTGAATGTCCAAGTTAAAGTGCGCCTCTCATCGGCGATCACTCTACCTTTCCCTATTGGTCCGACAAGCCCGGTACCTGACTCTACCAAATACATAATATGCGTCCATCGTAGGTGATGGGTGTCCGTGTGCCGTGAGGGTTAACATGCCCCCCTTCCTGATGTAGATTCCGTCCTCGGAAGCTATTGAGTTGAAACTGGATCGTCGAGGTGGAAGAGCATTTGAGATGAATGTCCTTAGCCTTCTTCAGTCACTGCAAAATCAAACAAAATTGGCACAGTAATTGCATTCTCTTAAAAAGCATATGCAGTTTTAGGTAGACACATTGATTGGTAAAAGAATTTCAAACAATTTGATAGCAATGAACATTAAATTGCAATGTAATCAAATGCATAAACAGATGTAAAGGCAAAAAATTAAACAAGTCTGGGGTCGCTAATTTGACGGTTGAAAAGCACTAGAGATCGAATATTAATACCATGGGTAAGCTTCTTAATTTTCTGTGGTCAATTAAGTTGTTTAATCGCGAGAGCCAAGTATTCATGTTCAAGGGCTGACTAGAGGCTATATCTAGAAAACCTTGTAGTTAAGCTACCATAAAAGGAATTTCTCATGAAATCATCGCCTGACTGATTACTTTTTCTTTGACCCCCCAAAGTCTTTTCACAGTGATTCAATTATGATGTGTGTGCTTATTTTGTATGCCTTGGGTTTTTTGCTTCTCAAGGAAAAGCGCCCACACTGGGAACCTCTAGGGCTCTAGTACCATAGGCAATACATGTGAGTGAAGTACCAAATCAAGCTGAGATTTCTCTTCCAGCTTAAAATTTTACATTGTGGCACTTTGATTTTTTGTTTGTTCATTTTCATCATTTTAATTTTGTAACTTTGGGGGGTCATATAACACTGTTACATTCCCCAGGCTCATCACATTAGTAAACTCCCTTTATAATACTTAAGCGAAAGGTCACTAGTGTTAAGCCCACTAGAAAGCCCTAGTACATTTCACACAATGCTGCCTAAATCGGATTAAGAACCTAAGTAAACATTGCTTATTAGGAAGGCATTCCCCATGGTATTAAGAGAAAATCTCTAACACCTAACTTGGTCAAACTAGCTTAGTCGGACTGCTTGATTTTTACACCTAAACAAGTGATTATGACAAAACATTACATTGAATTAAATGTTTGATACTAAGCCAATGCGCTGAATATTATGCTACCAATCACAATCAAAGCAGACAATCATAGATGCAAAAAGATAACGGCAATGCTAATGGACAAGAAACACCTGTTTGTGTTGATGGTCGCGCTTGATATGAAGTGTGAACGAGAGAAAGGTTCCATGAAGATCCAAATCCTATCAATAGCAATACGCTCCTGTGCACACTAGGAAACACAAACAATACCTCTAGGAGGCACATCAGTGGGAAAAATTAAAACTCCTAAAAAACAAACTCAAAACACAATCTAGACCCCTAACCTACCTATCTGTCACCCCTTTTAGAATCAAGGAAAGAGGATATTATATAAACCGGGTGGCCACCCTAAGGCTAGGCCTCTATCCTCATCATCTAGATAAATAAAATCGTTGTCCGTGAGGCCATAGTCTTCCTCGGTCTCTATTAGTTCCTCTTCATCATCCTCTTGTGCAAGCATGCTAATCAAGAACCTCGTGATGCGTGGATACTCATCTTGTGCAAAAGAATAAGCATGTGCCATTGGAGACACATTCGCTACTGGGTAGGGATCACTAGTTAGCCATAGACGTATCAGCCATTCTAACTCCTCAAAATTTCTCTCACATGCAAGGATCTCTATCAAATCCCATTCGCAAGAAAGTATAGGGTAGCATACGTAGAACACTTGTTGAAAAGACAAGGGGTACCTTTCATCAAAAATAGAAGTGCATGCCTCTGGTGAAGTAGCCATTTCTGACAAGACAGATAGATTTGGTTAGGCCTTTAAAACATAAGAGTTGTTTTTGTGTGTTGCTTGAATTGACACGGTGAATTTGGACTTATATGTAAGATCTGATAGGGTGCTCTCTCATTGCTAGGCGCTCTTGCTCTTTACTATTTTTGTTTTTTTGTGAGTATAAGGCTATATATATACATTCCCTAAGATCGGAGATTAAGAGGTCAGGGAAAAAGGTTGAGAGGGAAGCAAGTGAATGATGGATGTCCACAAACACTCCCCCCTTCCTTGGGTAGATCATACCGTTTGAAATGAGCTTGTCACCCTTTGAAACCAATTGTTCCAGTTGGTAATAGGTGAGGATTTTTGCCAGTAGTTTTCTATTACCCTAGGTGCCTCGTCAAGCTGCAAGGGTGGTAAGGTACTCTCCCAGGATCGAATTTGAAGTGGTTCATTCGGTGATTCTTGAACACTGGGAGGTGTGGATTCTTTTGTAGCTTCATTGAGGTCCATTACTATAGATGGAGGCTGTGTAGAAGCTTTTACCTCTATGGATGTATTACATGAGGAGCTAGAAGCTTCATGGGACTCCCCCCTTCCTGAGCTAGGTGGAACAAATCGTTCTTTCTTTGGTACCCAAACTAGCTTGGGAGCGGGTGTGTAACATTCTGTGATTTTTTTCTTTTCACGATCATTGATTCGTTTTGGAGCTACGGGATTGGGCTCACTTGGGTCAGGTGATAGGTAAGAGCACAATCTACATTTTGGCACCCAGATTTGATCATTTCCTTGATAGTAGCCTTGGGCTTCCAATAGTCGTTTAGGAATCCAACGCAGCGTTTCTTTACTTTTCTTGGAGCGAGTGGTACGTTTCTTACAAGGCTTCTGTTTTTTAGCACTAGCTATGGTCACTAAAGAAGCTTGAGGGACCCACTTGTATGTTTTCTTTGTTACATTAGGATGAGTCTTGTCAGAAGCGATATGCATTGCTTGTAGCATATTTAAGGGTATAGGCATTTCATCCCCCTCAGGTGTTACCCAGGTCGTCCCCCTATTTCCCCAAGTGTCTATGGTTGATGCTAGGTGGACCCAATCCACATTGTCTGATTCCGTCATACCCGATAACACATCCATGTAAGGAGAATCTTGGCCAATGTCTGTATCCTTCTTACAAGTGTAACAATATTGTAGTGGGGCCGAGTGAACTGTGGTGTCAGAGCGATGATCAAATAATGGTTTTACTCCCTAAGGGGTGTACCTTACCAGTCACCAAATCCACTCTAAGGACAGAGTCTTGGAATTGCAAATAGACATGATTTTTAGACCAATCGTGAACCATTTGTGCTTCCCTCATGAATGGTCGTCCTAAAATCATTTCATATGACATAAGGTGTTTAGAGAAATCCATTACAATGAACGTATGTCGCACCTTGTATCCTAGAACTTTGATCTTAAGATCCTTGAGCATCCCCATAGGTTTGGCTATGGTACCACTTGCCATCTTTACCACAATGTTAGTAACACTGATGCGGGGTTTTCTCATGGATTCCCAACAATCTTTTGTAACGATGCTAACTCCCGCACCACCATCAAGAATTCCCTTTATAGTTAATCCCTTGGTAGTGATGGGTAGGGTCGCATTAGACTCGTCGCCTTCAAAATACTGCCCTAATTCGTTAATGGGTACCTCGATCACAGACTCGTGTCCATCTAAGTCAAGTGATTGCACATGATTTTCCTCATCAATCATAATCGAGTCAGGCCTATTTGGTTGCGCAAACTGCGGTAATCCCGTTCGTAGCTCTCCGTTAAGGAATGCTCGAAGTGCAAGGAATAACTCAGGATCTCCATACAGCTTTGCTATGATCGTGGTTCGGACCTCAGAAGACATGAAGTCCACTAGTTTGGCAACATTCATTGGCGTTTTGCAGGGTGTAGGTCCTTGACTAGGAACTGGTGAGGATGGAATCTCATATTCCTCAATGGGATCAGGTATTCCTTCGTTAAACATCCTTTCCAACAAGAAGGGTGTATGCTCACTTTCTGATGTCCCGTCCTCACTCCCTTCTTGGATGATACTAGATATGGCTAACGGTCTATGGTTCATGTGGGGTGGATGAACTTGCGTGGGAAACACTGTGTCATGAATTTTGACCTGCATGGGTTCTGGTTCTAGTTTCCTTTGAGTCTCCTCCACTAAACCTCTTAGATGTTTCACCTGCTCAATCTCATCTACTGGGTTTGGGTACGTCCCAATCTTCTTTTTACGATTTTTCCCTTTTTGCCCCTGCGATTTATCTTGGGGGTCGTGGATTGGATTTGGAAACACTTGTGGTGTTTTCAGAGGCTCTTTATGATTTTCTCTCATTCGGTTTTCATTTGGTTCCATGTTACGGTTTTCTTTGTCGGTCTTTCCCTTTGTGGTATTGGTTCTAGTCTCCATTGTCTCGACTGAATCTGAATCATCCTCGAGGTCATTCATATACACGGGGTCATCTCCTGTTCCTATGTTTGTTTTGGAACTTGGCTTTGAATTTTCCGTATTCTGCGACTTCTTCCTTCGTGTCTTCTTTTTCTTTGCTTGGATAACTGACGCGGTATCTCTCTCTTCGAGGATATGGCCTGGCCCTTGAAGCATGGACCGTGTAATCGCATAAGCGGGTGCAACGGGTGGTATTGGCGATGTCACACTAGCAATTTCAACCAAATTTAGGGGTGTGATTTTAGGCGCATTTGGGTTATAGGGGCATTGGGAAATCAAGTGATCTATGCCACAACGATTACATGTGAGTATTGGCATTGCAGACGTGCTCCCTTGATTCACTTGCATCTGTGCAGCATTCTTTTGAAGCCTAATAGGGCACTCCGCTACTCGATGTGGTCCACCACACTCGTAGCATTGAAGAGGTGGCCTCCTAGCCTGGGTGTTGATATTTTGACCTCTGGATGCGAAAGCAGCAGCTTGATAAACCGGCTTGACTTGTCCCCAACAATCTTCCATGTAGTATATAGGACATTCTTCCAATGTATCAAGTCCGTAGGCAATACTAGTGTCTATTTCCTCCTCACAACCATCTGCATAAGCGTTTGATGGCTCGCAACCCACTTGGTTCATAGGGGCGACTCTTGGATGCGGGGGCTGCGGTCCTAGCACAGGAGGTGGTAGCGGTGTAGCTTGTACAACATTTTGAGATCTAGGGACCATGTGTTGCGCTAGTTGCTCAACAGGTGGAGTAGGCATCAATACAGGAGCTCGAGGTGCATCCGTCCAGGCTACAGGTGGTCTATTTGCCATCATACGTTTGATCATTAAACAATCCTTAGCTTGGTGACCATACCTACCACATGCGTTGCAAGTTCCATTAAATTTTACTCTAAACGTAGGGCACTCACTAGTGCTATGTGGACCTAAGCAAATGGAACACCATTGTTTCTCCCTTCTTGGATACATGTGACTATTTTGAGGGGGTCGATTATCCTTAAGAGACTCTTGGATTGCCTTGGTGAGGTCTGTCAAGAATGTCTCAAATACCTTTGGCTCATTGGCAATGGGCTTTGCAGTCATGGGTTCATACTCAATGGCTTGTGAGCTAGTGGATCTCGTGTCAGTAGACACCCTCATGCCTGCTATCATCAAGTTGTCCTCTAATTGGATTGCATTGGCAGTGACATCTTCCCAGGTTGTGATACCTCTAATCACTAGTCCATTATAGATTCCTTCATTCCTCAACCCTCGAATGAATCGATCAAGCAGTTGGTTATTGTTGAAGCGCTCATTTACAGGGCAGCGAGAGTTTAAGTGCTTTAGACGACTAATGAAGTCCCTTACTGACTCTCCTTCCTTACGTTCGGCCTTCTGTAGCTGAGATGCTACACCCCAAAGCACACCTTCTCGTATGTACTCCTTTAGAAACAACCTTCGAAGGGTAGGGTAGATTGTTTTCTCGTCCACCCTTAGGGTCCTATACCAATCTCCAGCCTTCCCACTTAATGTCAAGCTTAAGGCATTGCACTTATGTAGTTCGTTGCGTTCCCCTAAGGAATCACATACTTGTTCAAACACTTCAATGTGTTTCCTAGCATCTTCGTCCCCATTGAATTTTTGCGTGAGTTTGGCAATTTGTACTGCCTTACTTCTAGGCTCTCTATCAGATGCATGACGCATATTTTCCGCGATAGATCGACCTATGGTTTGAGCAAACGCTGCCAAGTCACCTATGTGAGGAGGCAGGGCCGGTGGAGGTACTCTTGGAATCATATGTGGGAGAGGAACGGGTACCGGTCTTGGCATATGTGTGGATGATGCAGGATATGGAACATAACCGGGCATAGGTCCACTCGGATAAGAGCTAGGGAGCGGCACTCGAGGAGCATAAGCAAGTGGTACAATTGGAGGTGTGGGGGCCATGTGTGCATAAGGGGCTAGAGGCACATATGGTCGAGGCCCCATATTAGGTACTACGACACTAGGTAGTGGCACTGCGCTAACCGTAGATGTCATCGGTACATTCTCTGTCAGGCTTATCCCTGGAGTGAGCACTGTGTTTTCCTTGATAGAGGGTTGAGCCAAGTTAGGGAAGCTAAAGTTTTCGCTCGGAGGCTCAGATTGTATAGAGACCCCAGGTGAAATGACGTAAGATGGGTCCATGGGACTCATTAGAGGAGTCTCCATTTGTGATAGAGTAGGCTGTTGAGCCTTGCTCGTATCCAGAAATCTCATGGGGCCAATAGAGAGTATATTTACCCCTCGGTTTTGCCTTTCTGATTGAATAATGCCATGGATAACATTACAGATCATTTTCTGTTGATCTTCGATGCTCGTGGCACTAGAGGTGGATTGTACAATCTCTATCCATCCTACATGGTAGGCGTGGCCAGAGTGTAGATCCGTCAACACCTCAGTGTGGAGGTCGTATGTCCAATGATCATTAATGAACAATCCTTCTAGAGTCGACGTGTTAACGGTTTCTTGTGAGGTAGAAGCAATGTTGCTCCCCGTGGTTTTACTTGCCACCAACGGTACTCTAGAGGGAACTTCTGAAGGAGGCAGCTCAACAGGGCCTTCTTGGTAAGAAGTTGGCAGGATATCCACATGGACACTCTTTGGGGGTGTGGGGTCCACGTGCGATGTGAAAGGAGATTCCACTTCCCCACCCCCTTCGCGTGCTTCATCTGCATCAGGTTCCGAGCGAGTAGCTCTACCTAATGTTTCCATGAAACGGCTAAACATACTAGTACTAGGCTGTGGAGCTTCGGGAGGTGCATGGCCTTCTCTCTCAGTGTTTTGGGTAGGGTATGCTTCCATGATTTCTGAGTCGGAGGAGGAATCACTAGCGGCTATTTTAGGGTCTTGGGTGGTGCTACCTTGTGTCCCCGCTGAGGGTCTAGAGCTTATCGTGGATGGGTAATGGGTGTCCGTATGAACAGAGGCACCCGCCCAGAGCGTAAGTGCATGTGCTTTTGATACCCTAAGGTGTCAAAAAGCTGCTCTAGGAGGCCTTGTGACTAGTTTTTAGAGTGTTTTTTGTTTGTTTTTTTTGCTAGATTTTTTAGAGCGTGTCGTGGAATGGGCCGTGTGATAGCTCAAAACGAGCGTATCGGTCAGAGGGTCGTGCCGTGCTTTACAGCCCTTCGTTTGGTCACTCTATACCCTCGGAATCCCTAAAACTGTCAATTTCCAGTAGGGAACTAAGCCCAAACTAGAAAGTCTAAGGGTGCAAGTGGGAAGAGAAAGGAGGAGAGTGGAGGACTTGTCCCACATGCTCTCATTCTCTCTTGAGGGAGTAGGGTATATATATAAGAGTGAGTCTAGTATATATCATAGGACTGAGGCCTGGGCCTGGGCTTGGGCTTGGGCTTGGGCTTGGGCTTGGGCTTGGGAAAATGATCCCGATCCCGATCTATCTTTTGTACAAACCAACCCGTACGTTTTAAGAGTCACGTTTTTTATTTTCGAAAAATATCGCCACCCACTCGCTCGCGTTTTTAATTTCCGAAATGTTTTTCCTTTTAAAATTTTTTTTTTTTTCAAAAATTTAAATTTTTTTTTCTCGCAAAACTTTTTTTTTTTTTGTTTTCAATTTTTTTTTTTTTTAAATTGTTTTTTTTTTTTGCTACAGAAAAACGCAGAAATTGAAAAAAATGCAGGAAAAACGCGGAAATTGCAGAAAATTGACAGAAATGCGAAAAATTGCAGGAAGTGAAAACGCCGAACTTGAAAACGCTGAAAACGCAGAAATTGAAAAACGCAGACAATAGCAGAAATTGAAACTTGACAGCAATTGCAGAAAACCCTAAAAAACAGAAACCTTCCACACACTCCTTCCCTGCCTTTCCTATGATAGAAATTGCACCACAAGGAAGCGTAAAGTGCTAACCGAGCTTAGTGTAGGGCATATCCCCGGCAGCGGCGCCAAAAATGTGCGCTCCTTGCCGCACTGTCGAAGCAAGGGACTTGCCAATACACCGTATGCGAGCCACAAACGGCTCCAAGCACACAACAAGCCTAAACTAGCAAGCTCAAGAAAACAAAGGGTGTGTCACTCACCGCTCTACGCTCGCCTTCGTGGTGGATTCCTCGCCGCGATAAAGAAGAAGCTGCAGTCGTGCCGCGCTCAACCGCTTCGCCGCCGTCGTGCCTTCGTAATGCTCGATCGCACACACACTCTCCCTCTCTCTCTCTCTCTCACACACACACACAAGGAGGTGAAGAAGAAGAAGATGGAGATGGAGCAAGAGCACTCTTCAATTGCACAAATGAGAGAATGAGTAAAAATTAGGTTTAGTTGGCTTTTATAGGAGCTCACCCCATTCACACTTGGGCGCCCATGCTTAACCAACTAATCCTTTGAATGTCCAAGTTAAAGTGCGCCTCTCATCGGCGATCACTCTACCTTTCCCTATTGGTCCGACAAGCCCGGTACCTGACTCTACCAAATACATAATACGCGTCCATCGTAGGTGATGGGTGTCCGTGTGCCGTGAGGGTTAACATTAAATGAAAAGGAGTGAAATGAGGGCCATTTTGATCATCCATTAAAGCCAACCATGAAGCTCCCAAGAAGGCACACCTGACTTATCCTCTGATTTTTGCCCAAATTTCAGCAGCATAACAGCATAAATGGCTCAAAATACCAAAAAACCAGCCATCATAACTTGAGAAAATTTCGACAGAGTTTCCCCAGAAGTAGAGAAGTAGGAACCCAAAATATAGACTATCTATGTATGCATAAACTGTCAACAATAGAACCCGAGCATCAAGTAGGACTCACTAGTACGTAGCCTATGGCGAGGTCACAAAAAGGGTGCTCCAGCCATCTGTATCACCGAAAGGATCTCCACATTTGAGAATCCCCCAGCTCAATAAAAACCTCACGCTATCGACCCTCACACGAAGGATAATGCAAATCGCATATAGTTAAGTCTCAGAAATGACTATCTTCCAGACCAAGTCTCAGAAATGGCTGGGACTGCCAAATACAACCAAGTATGGCTCCACAAATGCGTACAATGGCAGTTTCCACAAGTAACGTACAATCCAACAGACAATGCGCTCAAATAGGCGCCAAGTGATGCATTCCCACAACAACTGCAAGTGACATCACTGCTAGTATATCATTGTTCTCCAGCTACCTGTACCTGTGTGAATCACCTATACCTGTACCTGTCCCTGTAACCTGTAATCTGTAATCTGCAACCTGTAATCCCGAAGCTCGAAGCAGAAGGTACTCGAAGAAGATCCTTCGTGGGGGCGCCAAAAGAATGTGAGCGGGATGAAAACACACACAGCGCCTCTATAACAACCCGACACACACTCTTGGGAAGATACACACACACACTATGGGGCACCACTCGGCTTAGACAACACACCTGGCCGAGACAGGGAACACACCTATGGAGTGAGAGGAGAGAGACTATCCACTTGCCCACTCCACACAGAGACACACACACACACACACACACCCAAAAAACTCAGCTCAAAAGAAGAGAATTTCTGATGTTTAGATACAATTGAGCTTGGGCCAACACCAATGGGGCAAATAGCTCACACAATATAGGTAAAATAAGCCAGATACAATCACAAACTAAAGCAGAAACTTCGCTCATAGGAGAAACTTACACAGAAAAACAGTAGGAAAAGAGTGAGGAATTTGGCAAAATGGACAGCGCCATCGCGTCCGGAACGGCCCAAAACCCCAGTCTATAATGTCAAAGTGCTCAAATCCGACCTCGGATGAGCAGTTTACGGCCAAAACAGGCTCCAAAATGAGCAAAAACACACCTGTGGCTGTTCCTCCTCTCTTCTCCACATTTTTTCTGGTCTTCTCTCAGTTTTTTCAGTTCCCACACTTAGCTTTATTAGTTGGGCACCCTTGGCCTTTTAGATGACCTCAAACGGACCCCGAACAGGCCAAAAACTGACCTCGCAGTGCATAGTTGTCACCTTTTTGCATCATTCGCACTCCTGGCACTCAACTTTTTTCCAATAATGCATCTCGCCACCACGTGAAGTGGCCCCAAAAAGTGGTCCTAATGATGACCTTTCTGCATAACTCTCACAAGAAAACACCACTTTGTGTCCGTATTCATCCACGTGAAAATATTGACCCCGTTCGCCCTCCTGACGCCACTCGATGCCATCTGACGCACCTGCTTACCTCATGTCGTCAGCCCACGGATAGCTTCCTTGAGAAGTTTTACGCGCTACCAACTCCTCCTTATTTTAGAAAAAACACACTAGTACTGATAATAGTGAAAATCGCTGCACTATGTACATGCTGTCCTACATGTATACACGTGGGCCCCACGTAACCACCTGGCTCTGGAGAATGGGAAATCCTTTATTCGATGCACCATGCATGTGTATGTACATATGCACAATTCCTTGCTCCAAAAAACTCCTGACACCGTGGCAAATATACTTATGGAAATTAAACCATGTGCCTCATTTTATGAAAGCATCCCGAAAAGCGCTTTTCTTCCACACAAACCGCTGATCATTATGGGTAGAGAAAATCGCTCTAGCATCGACCTTACAAGGAAAACTCTTGAAGAGATGGATGAGGAAAATGAGGTAACCACTTTTTAACTTTATCGATAGTAAATTGTATACTATAGCAAGTGTTAAAGTTGTTTAAAATGTTCTGCAAACCGCATAGCATATTGATAAGTTTGCAATGCATACTGGAGATTCATGCAACGTTCCTATGGGTAGAGATAGCTCCCTGTGGCACTACCTTGTCCATCTGGGGCCATCCGTTCTTCGAGTTGCACACACAAAGTTCTCCAAGCATGGTTCTGCGGAGCTGCTCAAGTGCAAGGCATTAAGTGCCATCCTTGTTGAAGATTCCCTTACCCTTAATGCTCAAAAGTGTATCTTGGTGGACCGAGAGGCGGCATTGCATGCCTTTACAGGAAAGCACCCTGGGTTAGTCCTCTCTCATTGTGCCTTAAGCCTAGGTCAAGGGGTGACAAACCCAGATGATATTGTCAAAACAGTTGGTGTCAAGTCTGCCATTCACCCTATACCAAAAGATGTAATTTACAAGAAAACCAACCAGTCATGATGTAATATACAGAGCAATATACAATAATTTTGCCTTTTGTATTTTTTTGGTCACTTCTTGTACTTTTTTTTCAATTGCACATATTGGCCAATAAATCATTTTCTTCAATGCGTTCACACCTCCTCGATCATCCAAGCACCAATCTGATGTGGGATGCCTACCAGTGAATATTTTGCAAAATGGAGCCATTTTGGGTGCATACGGAGGCCGTGGGACCACCAAAATGCACGCCAATGACTAGCGACGTGGAACGTGCCAAAAAAATGCCACTTTTGACCATGCCAATTTTGACCACGTCGTGGTGCACAGGGATTTTTTTGGCCCATTCTGCATCGCTGGTCATCGGTGTGCATTTTGGTGGTCCAACGGCCTGCATGCGCACCTGAAACGGCTCTGTTTTGCAAAATATTCACCGGTAGGCATCCCACGTCAGACGGGTGCTTGGATGGTCAAGGAGGTGAAATCTAACTACTTGATTAATTCAAATAATTCAAGAACAAAAAGTATACAATCAACTATTAGAGTTACATCGAATGGTAGAAAATCAAGTCGTTCATATTATATCAAAAGATTACAAATCTCATAAAACAGAGGTTACATGAGGAAACTAATTCTTATGGAGGCACCCTTCATTCCTCAAATTGAGCGCTAGAGCTAGATTTGTATTTTTTAGAGTAAATCACTTTGCATGCACCATACAAGATATGCCATCTTGGAACAACTGCACCAAAATGTCCTCGGTGGAATTTTGTAAAGTCAAAAGAGCTGCACGCTAGATACATGTAAGAGAATCTGAATATTTGTCCATTATTTCTCTTACCACCCGAGAGAAAGCTGCCTTTGGTATTATTGGCTCGGTGCTCTTTTGATATTTTTGGATCTCACGTACAGCAAATGTGCCAGGCTTCCATCGTCGTTTCTTCTGTGTTGTTGGCGGTCATGGAGGAGCCGCTTGTCTGGCCCATTCAGGAGGGTCATTTTTGTACTTTTTCTTCCTCTCTTCTTCAGCTTGTTGCTCTTTAGGTGTGAGCTTGTTCTTTTTCTTTTTTCCACATTGTTTTGCTCTCTGAGGAATCTTTGAAGATCTAGAGCTCCCAGTTTTTGCTTGTTGGGCGGCCTGAGCTCTATCCTCTTCCAATCTCCTCTCGGCCTCTGCTCGTGCTTGTAAATTAGCCAAGTGGAATATCTCAGCCTTGGCTCTCTACCATTTTTCTTGCTCTCTCTGCCTTCTTTGTTCTTCATGCATTCTCTATGCTTTTCTATCTGCTGCCTCTTTCTTTTTTATCTCTCTCATTCTCTTCCTCCTCTTGACATCTCGTGCTATTGAAACAGGATCACCTGGTATTACTTTGATCACCCTTTGTTTGACTCGTTGGAAAATTTTTTGCGGCGTAGTTGCAGTTGCTTGAGCTTCAGGTGCAGCCGTTGCTTAAGCTTCAGGTGTTGCCATTGCTTGATCTCCAGTTGCTACCGTTGCTTGAGCTCCAGGTCCTGTTTCTTGCGTTGGTCTATTAAGAGCTGAAAATGGTATGAGCTCTAGTAGAGGTGTGCGATTTGCATGCTGTAGTGGTTGGAGATCACCAAAAATCTACTGCATGGTGTTTTGATCCTCTGTACTCGAAGGTTGGGGGAGCGGTTGGGTGTTTGGAGCTGGTTCTTGTGGTTGAGGCTATGGATTTGAAGGGGTGGATTCTATATGAGGTGCTGGTTGAGGATTTTTAGTGTTGTCAGTGGCAGTGGTGTCATGGTTTTGGTTGTCAGTGGATTTTTAGTGTTGTCAGTGGCAATGGTGTCATGGTTTTGGTTGTGCGTGGTGGTGTGCTCTTGTGTATCGTCCATGTTGTGCAAGATATGAGTGCGTGTACGTTTGGGCTTGAGAGGATCTTCTCAAATGTGCAAACAAGAAATGAACTTTAAGTTGTGAGTTTTGACTTATATAGTACTTAAACTTTTAAAAAAATTTAAAAACTCAATAGAATCACTCAAAATTAAAAAAGACTCCAAAATAGATGAAACTTGACCCATGGGACTAATAATTGTTGCCTTTACAAATCACTTTGCATGACAATGCGTGTTTACAATAGAAATGGTTAGTGTCAAAAGAAAATTAACTTTCCACCCAACGCCTGCCATTACGCCACCTTGTCTCCAATCAGCATCGGAATCGATCTTTTGCACTAGAATCATGATATGATTGTGATCGCCTCAAGATAACCACTTTTTCTATTCTACATTTCAAAATTCTTTGTTCTCTTGTCTTCTTTCTCTCTCTCCCTGCTAAAACTCTGTAGAACCAATTGAAAATATTGTAAAGGACATTGCTCTTTTTTCTTCCACCTCCATGTCGTGTATTTTTAAAATACATTGCTTTTGCTTGATAGTGTGTGTTAGCAGCGGTGGCTAACAAAGGCTACACCAAATATGCATCAAGCGGTGGGAGATATGCTATGGTTGTGTATAATATTTCCAACACACTTTGTATATCTTGGGCTCACTTGGAGTTCTAAAGTTGTATATGCTAGCTAGAGGGCTCAAGCTTAAACCCATAGTAGAAGGGACTGTGGTGAAAGCCTTTAAAAGGACACTTTTATACAAGGAGGCTTCATTCTTGAGTATCCATTGTTGAGGATCCACTTTTGAGAGCTCTCTCTCTCTTGAGTGTTATTCTATGGATGGCCTAGCCTTGAGCTTAATGCCCATGCTTAAGAGGCAAGGACTAATCCATTGTAATTAGAGAAGCTTGATTAATATAATTCCTATTTTACTCATTAGTTTTATCTTCTCTACATTTCATTATGTCATGAGGTAGTATTACACTCTCATTATTCTAGATTTGAGAGAAGTATGTACTTCTTGCTTTGATCTTGATTCTCTTCTTCCTTAAGCATTTCAATTAGTTGATTACTTCTCTGATTCTCTTGATTAGTGTAGTGTGTGTGCACTCTTGGTCATGTCATTAGAGTTTGTGCCTAATTGTGTGCTTATGTGTGTGAAGGTTTAGGGGCCTTGAGCTCAATGCCACTTGTGTGTGATGTGATTAGAGTAACTTGGTTGGCATGTGATGATTGGGAAAGCCAACTTCAATGCAATTAGTGTGTGCTTTGATCATTGATGCTTGTGTTGACTGTGTTCTTGTGACTCCATAAGATTGGAAAGTCGGACTTTGGTGGACTTGATGTGTGTAGGAGTTGATAGATTAGTGATTAGAGAATGATTAGAGTTAGTCTTGCCATGGCTAATCTCTACTTTCATTGGTGAGATATTCTCTTGAATCCTCTATTTCTATTCATCCTGGTGCTCGTGCTTCCATGTCCTATCCGGGTTGTCGATCCACGGATTTGATAATTTTATGTGGATTGCGATTAGGTTGTGCTACAACGCCTCCCAACATCTGGAGCCGTTGTCGGGGATCGATAACCTAAGCTAGTGAGTATAGGATGTGTAGAATAGAGTAATTTCACTACTAATTTCGTTGTTTTTTGAGTGTGTGTAACTCAGTTTTGGTTTGATTTGATGATGTTGTGCAAGTAATTGATGCTAATGTTGAGTTATGAATACCCCAAACCCCTAATCCACCCCCAATTTCACTAATTTTATACTAATTTTGCTTCATTTCCATGCTAATTGTACTAATTTCATGCTAATTTTTACTAATTTCTGACTAACTTTGCTAACCTAACCACTAACATTGAAGTGTAATGTATGTTAAATCCCATGGCAAGAGGTGGAATCATCACTCTAATCAAGTTAATTGTGCTAATTTATGCCTAACTTGATGATTTGAGTGTTTGATTTTTGGCCTATATGGTCAATTTTGGGCCGATTTGATGGTGCACACACTTGTGTGTGCAATGATGCGTCTTCACATGGAGAAAAGGAATAGCTTGGATTGTGATTATGATGTAAGTGCACTCACTTGATCATGTCAATTCTTGATTGATTAATGTGGTTCAATGTTGCTATTTTTTGCTAAAATTAGGTGTGTAACTCAATTGACCTACACTTTGTACCTTATTTGATACACTTGGAATGAAATTGACGGTCAAAATTTGACTAATAAAATTTGTGTGTATCAAAATAATGATTAATTCTCATCAAGAATTCATGTGTGTGCATAAAAATCATTGTGTGTGTAATGCACCAAAGAGGCGAAAAACTGTCAAAAATTTTAAGTGTGTGTGCATGCATAGGAATTGATCAAATTGATGATACATGAGTATGAAATCATGTAAATGATCTGTATGTTAGGATAATTCAATCATTGGATAAGCTTAAATGTCAAAAAATTGGGCAAAGATTGAGTGTGTGTGCCTATCCAAGACCACTTGATTTTCTATGATTGATGGTCAATTAGGACACCTAAATGGTTTTTGATTGTAAAATGTTCATAAAAAGTGTGTGCAATCATTTGGTATAAGCCTAAATGCATTGCTAATTGAGCCAAATTTGATCATTTGTGCTTAATTTTTGAGTGGTGCATTGCTTGATTGGGTAAAAATAGTGCTAATTTTTTAGAAATTAAGCATGTATGCATTCACTTATGCTTGATTGAGTTTGCAATTTGAGCATTGCAATGTGAAATTGATGGAATAGTTGCATAAAATTTTGGCCTAAATTTGGGTTTGTGTGCCTACTCAATGGCATATGCAATCCGGTGCTTAAATGAATAATTGGTATTTTTTACCAATTATGATGATTAATTTGGCCAAATAGTTAATATGTGTGTCACAATTGGCTTGGTGTTGGACGGATACATCGTGACGGACGTCAGCATAGCGAGAGCTCACCTAACATATAATGTCAATTGAGGACGAAGCTCGACCCGCAGGCGCGTGGAAGCAAGCAAAGGGTGTCAACCTCTACTCGACCGACTAATGACTACTTCTCGATGTGGGTGTAGTACATTCTTCGTTGTTTCAACTTCCACATATTGAGATGTCCGAGTTTCCTCTGTATCTTTCTTTGTCTTGATGTACAAATTCCGATTGACATCCTCATAGCATGGCAACCCTTTGTAGTGGCCAATCAGATAGATCCAAATTTTCTCTCTTGTAATTTATGTGGATGTACTTGAAGCTTCAACCTGACTGGTCAGATTCCTTTGAGATGCCATTGCTTTCGTCTTGACTCCCTTGTTGTACCCGTTCCGTGATAGCTCTAATTGCTTGCCTCAATGCTAATAAAAATTATTAGCACCCTTGTGTCGGTCTTTTTCGCTTGAGGTTCTTCAGCTTTTGTGGATGTCTTAATCTCTGAGTTTTTTGAATTGGGCTTTGCTTGCACTGCTTGAACTTCTTAGCTTCCTTGCTTGCCAAGACTGATATTGTCTTGTCTGGCTGCTTGCTTTTCCTAGAGCTTTTTAGCAGGCCTCGATCTAGTGGAAGCACTATGATAAGTTATGCAACTTACCACTATACTGCAACGAGTGCTCCCTTTGTAGCGATTCTTGAGTCGAGCTAGCCTGTGTTCACTTTAGCACACAATCTACAAAATTCTATTTAGCTGGGAAACTTTTTCACAATGAATGCAAAAATCCTTGATGTACCTTTGACGGCCACACTTGTTCCTTGAGCACCTTCCAACGGGTGGCCAATGGTTTTCCCAAAAGATAATTTCAATCTGCTAACTTAGCAGTCTTCAAAACCGTGACCGTTTTCTCACAATTCTTTCGAACTGTCGGTTTTAGACACTCCTGACTTCCGGATGCATTTTGAGGCCTTAAACGATGTTTTTTTAGAAGTTGAACTAAATGGTTGCCGTCGGCATCCATTTAGTTCAAGTTTTTCTCTAAGATCTATAGAGTCTCTCTCAAGCTACGTTTTGATATAAAAAAATTTCCAATCCGATACCGTTTGTGAAAGTTATGGCCAAAGCAGTGAATTACAGTTTAGAATGGTCAAAATGAGTCCAAATTCAATTTTAAAAGAAGATTTGGGATCTCTGTGACACTGTGAACACTCCTGTATGGTCAAAAGTACAGTTGGACCCTAAAAATGGCCTAGAGACATCCTACGCGTAGGATGTCTATATGCTCAGAATTTAACAAAATTTGGTCCAGATCCTCCCCTTAAGTCCAGCAATACAATGGTATGCTCAGAATTTCATTTGGACCTAAAATGGCCTTGAGACATCCTACACGTAGGATGTCTTTTTGCTCAGAATGACTTGAAATTTTCACCCCAGCTTCTCCTTGATGTGCTGATCACAGTGGTGTGCTCATAGGTTGGTTTGGAGTCCTAAATCAAGCTGGAGACATCCTACGTGTAGGATGTCTAACTGCTCAGATTTTGTCCGAACTTGATCCCAAGATTCTCCTAGTGCTCAGCAACCCAATGGTATGCTTAGAATTGATTTTGGATGCCAATAGGTCAAGATTTAGGTTGCAAGAGCTTCTAGTGCACTCCAAGAGTAGGATGTCTGACAATTCTTGTCTTTGCTTGGTAAATAGGCCAAACAAGGTCCAAATTCACTTTTGAAAAAAGTTCTAGAATCCTTGAGACACTTAGAACCTCCCTTTATGGCCAAAGTAGAATTTTGACCACTTTATGACCTAGGAGACATCCTATGCGTAGGATGTCTTTTTGCTCTATTTCAGCTCAAACTTGCACTGTAGCTTCCCCTTGATGTGCTAAGCTCACAGCTATTTTCACTTTTTGACTCTGACACCTATAGGTTGGTCAAATGATAAGGAATCTATTCCAAAAGCTCGATGTCCATTCTGATGAATTCCTTAGTCAAATCAACTCCAAATTGGACCAAATTTGCCTAGGAGGCTTATCTAAGGCTATGTGACAGCATGGTATGGTCACAGGAGAATTTTGGTTTCAGAATTATGCAGTAGACATCCTACGCGTAGGATGTCTTTTTGCTCAGAATGAACCCAAACTTGGACCAAAGATTCCCCTAGTCTTCAGCAACCCACTGATATGCTTAGATTTGAGTTTGGATGTCAAAAGACCCCAAAACTAGCTATCCTTGCCTTTTTTCAATCAAAAATGCTAAAGTCTGCTTAAAATCCAATTTTCTCACCCAAATGAGCTGAAAACTCTCACATGCACTCAAAACATCATGTATAACATGCACATGAAGTCACCCTATGGTTTGGTCTCAAAAATTATGCCTTGGACACAATTTGAGTGATGTCTGGCAATTTTCGTCTTTTGGTCTTATCCTGTCAAGATATGGTCAAGTTCCCCTTTCTAGGTGAAAATAGGGTAAAACCTACCTTCTGAACACACTGGTAACCTCATATTTTCAAAAAAGTGCCCAGATCACCCTGTAGACATCCTACGCGTAGGATGTCTATTGCTGATTTTTTCAGATTGAAGTGTCCCTGATGCTTCCTTATGCTCTCAGCAAGTGCAAGAATGCTTCACAATTGCAAAAACATGCAAAAAAACACTCAATTTAAGCCTTTTCTGCAAAAATCACTCAATTTAAGCCTTTTCTGCAATTTTACGTTTTCTGACTCCGCCTTTTGGCTTTTGGTCAACAAAAATAGGGAAAAACACTCAAGTCAATATGTTACTAGGGTAAAACCTACCCTCTGAACCCACTGGTAACCTCACTTTCCCCAAATTCCCTACCAAAAGTGCCCTGGTGACATCCTACGCGTAGGATGTCTACTGTGTTAAAATGTAAATTTTCTCCTGGCAGTAGTATTCCCTATGCTCTGTAGAGCTCTTAGCAATAATCACAGAAACTTTTGTACTTCAAATCAGCTTCCAAACACAATTTACCGTCTTTCCTACTTAGCGTTTTCCACTTCTTTCATGAGCCTAACAGCAAATAAGACATGCATAAAGTAATCTAGATCAGGAATCAAGATATCCTACTTCCCCTACTCCTACTCATCATGTGAGATGGTGATTTTGATGTCGTTGTTGTTTCCTAGCCTCACACGGACTCTCAAGTCAACCTACCACCACATCTACCACTCCAACTCCTACTCTCCTACCTAATACTGCCTAAGTTGAAGGATCTAGGCCAGACACACGCTCCCCAGACTCCTCCTAAGACCTAGAGAGTCCACCACTCTCCGATCCTATCTAAATGTAAAATAGTACTATGGCAAGCCAGAGGGACCTCTATCCTCAAGGACTAATCTCGGTCACCTACTTAGGGCCCTCGTCCCTGGCAACGGCGCCAATGTTGGACGGATACGTCGTGATGGACGCCAGCATATCGAGAACTCACCTAACATATAATGTCACATGAGGACGAAGCTCGACCTGCAGGTGTATGGAAGCAAGCAAAGGGTGTCAACCTCTACTCGACCGACTAATGACTACTTCCTACAGAGATATCAAATCTACATGCCATCGGTTCTGTGAATGTGAGAGTTTCCTATGATGCTACAGCAAGCCAAAAGCTCATTAGACGTTCTCGAAACGTTACGAAACTTGAGGGATATCCTATCAACACCAATAGGCCACTCTCCCTAAGGTACGTGACCAAAAAAACCTACCCAATACCTTCTGTGTAGAAAACGCGTAGGATGCCTGGCCAGTTTCTGCAGGTCAATGTTTCCAAAAACTAAAGTGCCTAATGTGTATCTCTACTCACTCTGATCGTGTGGATATGCTGAAATGCAAAAACAGACAACAGTTACTCACCGAAACTCCAAAAGTAGCTCGCGGGTGAATCTGCCGAAACACAGACGAACGCGCATGATGTAAGCATCAACGCGTAGCTCTCCTCGTGGGCAACACACTGCTGCTCTCCATTTGAGATTCCGACCACCATAGCTCCTGTAGCGCACACACACACTCTCTCACTCTATCGCAGTCTCCCAACGACACAGCAGATAAGATTATTAGAAGTCTCCTTACAAAGATTTAGGTTTTGGCTTATATTCTAAGCCTTAGAAAACCTAATGTCCGGCCAGAATGACCTGATTTGTCCCTAGGCTTCTATAGAGATCAATTACAACACTGTGAGCTGGCTTTGCTCATCCAAAAAGCATCTCTAGCCAAAATACAATTGCCGACTTAAAATATGGAGTTCCCGTAAACATTACAAAAGTGGCCGTAATGTCTCAAAATAATAATAACGCGATATTCGATGGTGTCCATGAGCTTGTATCTTCACATTGCAGCATCCATCTTCTTCTTCATCACTTCATCAACATCTTTATTTGGAATCTTTAGAGAATCTTTGAGGAATCTTTATGGAATCGTTGTGGAAGCGTTGACCTTTCAACACTTGGGAAATTGGGATAGATCACTCAATTAGTACTCAATTGTGTAGATTTTTAGTGTATTTGCATGCTAATGATGAATCAATTTGCAAATGAACATGGAAAAAATGCACTAATGTGTGTGCTGCCAAGGGCATGTGATATCCAATTGTGAATGAATGATTGGTAGCATTTACCAATTATAATGATTAAATTTGTCAAGCATTGGTGTAAGTGCCACAAAATTGGCTTGATTATTCAAATGAAACATTCAATTGGTAATCAATTTTGGAGGTTTAAAGCACAATTCCATTAGATGATTGAACAATGAAATGTACATATCAATTATTGCATTTTTAAGCACCAAATTGTGAGTGTAATCATGCAAGTACACTTATGAACATTTCCCAATTAGGTGTAATTGATATGAATTTCAAATGAAAAATTGGGGTTTTGTGCTTAATTCAATTCAAAATATTAATGTTCAAACAAGCAAGGAGAATGAAAGATATGAATGGTAACATGCCTCAACATTTGGAAGTGTGAAAAATGCTA
Source organism: Adiantum capillus-veneris (assembly GCF_014529385.1). Lineage (NCBI taxonomy): Eukaryota > Viridiplantae > Streptophyta > Polypodiopsida > Polypodiales > Pteridaceae > Adiantum > Adiantum capillus-veneris. The sequence continues at coordinate 57,164,073 of NC_140958.1, forward strand.
GTGCTTCATTGATAAAGATGTAAAACATATCAAAATTTCATTAACCTTTAAATCATTAAAAAATTGTAGGGGGGCACAATGCTCAAAATGATAAGCTTTTAGCAACCTTGTTGAACTCAGGCAAGCCCTTTTGTGGGCACCCTACACTTGAGGCGATCCCTTTTTTGCTCTCTGCCACTCCACATGTTGTGTGAGCTAGCACTTCCTTTTTTGGGGAATGCCACCTCTCCCGGTGTTGAGCTTGCATTCATGGCTTGCAAGTTGCACATGCCATCCTATCATTGAGCCTACCTTATGAGAGTTCACCAACCTACCCACTTGCTCGCAACACCACACACACACACATCGACTCTTGAGCCTGGCTTGACGCACGCCACACACACACACGCACGCGACAACCATGATTAGCTTCGCTCTGACCACAGTGCACCACACACGCTGCTGCTGGCCCGGAGCCGACCCCACCCAATGAGCTCAAGTCGTTTTGGCTTGGAGGATCACACACACGCACACTCGTTATGCCACTGAGGGTTCCCAAGAGAACACACACACACACACACACACCTGAGCTCAACCGGGGCTCAACCCCTCGCATTTCGACAACTCGCATTTTGATTGTCGCCGTACCCTAGCTTGTAGCTCATCGATAGAGATTTTTGCTTCCATTTGAAGCTCTCGTACCTCCATGACAGCTATGGCTTCTCTCTCTCTCTCTCTCTCTCTCTCTCTCTCTCTCTCTCTCTCTCTCTCTCTCTAGTGGCCTGCACTCAGAATGGGCCCCAGCTGGCTGCAGCTGGATCCATCGCCCTATGAATTTTTTTAGGAAATCAAAAAATTAAAATTTAAAAAAATGTAAGCTTGAGTTCCCACCCTTCAAATTGACTCATCGGGAAGGATATTAATGAGCCAAATATTGGCTAGAAATAGGTGACAAGGATTTTAAATTGCAAGTCCAAAGACTGATTCCATTCGACGTGAATATTTGGCTATCTCATTGAGTTATGCATTCATGAAATTTCCTCGCTTTTTTTCTATGGAAAAACTTGCAATATGATAGCATGCAAACATTGATCCATTGAATCGTGAATTGAGATCCATGATTGAACAAAAAAATTCTTTGAAGCTTGAGGTGTACTTAGCATGTGCTTTCTCTCCCTTTTTCAATGTATGCCATATTTGCTAGTAAGAGAGCAAGGATATGGGCTACAAATTTGAATGCATCCATTGTTGATTTGATTATGGTTTGATTCTGGGTTGATTTAGCATTTTCATTGCAATACATGACAAATTCTTTTGGGAATGTATATGGGTCTTGTTTGAGAGTTATGTTGTTACCGCATTCATTTATGGTCAAGACAAGTGCACAAAAATTGGAGTTGAATGTTACATTTTTAAGTGCTTGATTTGATTGCAAATTATTGCATAGCACTAAAGTTGAGATTCTGTGAATGGCCATGGGAGAGTAAAATTTCAAGGGTTGTGGTTGATTGTGCATCTTTTAGTGCTCGTGTTAAATGACCAAATGCTTAAGAGCACTAATGATTTGAGCTTTAAATTGATTGTACATTTTAGTGCTTGAATTGAATGTATACCATTACAAAGCACTTAAAAGTTGGACTTTTTTGAAGGGATGTGGGCAGGTTTGTGATTTCATTGATCCAAGAAGGGGTCATCATTGAAAAATTTTGCTACTTAGAGCCATTCCAATTGTTTGAATTAAAAGTTCTATATATATGCTAGCTCATAGCTTGGTCAAAAGTTAAATTTTTCATTTTGAGCTAATGTGTACTCAACTTTCTTGAGAGCTTTCAAGTACAAAATTTGGCTATTAAGAGCCATTCATTTTCATTTCATCAAGTTGCAGTCATCTCTAGCTCATAAATTGCTCTAAATTGTAAAATTTAATGTGAGCACTGTTGTTAGCCAACTTGTTTGAAGCTTTAAATTGTAAAAATGGCTATCGAGAGCCACTTCATTTCATCAAAGTTGCATTATTTTCAGCTCTTGGCTTGTTTTAAATTCCATACTTCAAGTGAGCTAGTGTTGGGTTTGCAAACCCGGTCCGGTCGTCCATAGCCATGTTGGGCACAGTCCCCTATAGCATGCAGGTCAGTTTTAGTTGTAAGTCAAGTCATGCATGGCAAGTTTTTGCTATTGTAAGGTTTTTATACACAAATGATTATCAATTAGAGGGCGTGTTATTTATCTTGCAGAGTATCGAGTCTTTCTCTCTCTCTCTCTCTCTCTCTCTCTCTCTCTCTCTCTCTCTTCCTCGTCTGCTGCACACCATGCTTGCAAGATTGTACCTTCCATAGCTGTGCTCATCAACTAGAAACTAATCAACTTTTGAACCATGCATGAGAGACTAAAAATTGCAAAATTTGCTTATGTAGAAGCTCATTCTCTCTCATTTTGATGTGTATGCATAAATTTTCTACAAAGAGAATCATGTGCATAAGCAAAGACACTTTTTTCCCTTGGATTTTTTCCTTTGGCAAATTCGGTATGCAAGACCCTAGTTTTAGGTTTTCACTAATGGTTTTTTTTTTGTGTTTTTGGCTTTCAATAATTGGCTTTAGTAGCTTGTGTTTACACTTAGTTTCAAAAAGCTTCTTTTGCAAATAAAAGGATCAAGAGACTTCTCTACAAAGGGGATGCTTGCTCAAGGATGCTCAAAAGAGCATGACTAGGTGTAATCCTTCCATGATTTTTCTCTTTTTGTTCATCACTCCATTCTCTATGCTTGGCTTAAGTAATTTTTGCTTCTAAGATATGGTTCTCGTATACACTCTTCTCTTCTTTCTGCAGGCTCCATATTCCAAGCGTAATTAATATGGAGCATACGCAACTTGTCAAGAATTTGTAGACGGGCATGAAGGGTGTACACATGCACATTTATCAGTGGTATTGGAAGAATAGGATCCCAATTTGGATCATCCATGTTTTGATTAGGGGGTACTTACTGGTCACAATTGAGGATACCTTACAACCATTTTTGTAGTGCTTTACCCACTGCTTGTGTAGTGGGTACGCCTTTTTCCGAGTTGACTATAACTTTGCCTCCCTTACCCTTACCACCTTTCGACTTGCTGGCCTTTGCATCCTTGCCATCAGTTCCCATTGAGACTTTACTGTGGCACCAATAAATGCATGGAAAGAGGGTCATTGCACCTTGCTTGTACCATACACTTGAGTGTTTTCAAATCTCCTGCCAAATGACACTCAACTTGGAATGTTCCAAGACCTGAAACATGCAATCTCTGTCCTTCTTGCTATTGTCGAATGACATCAACGATTGTTGTGTGATTGAAATACCATTTCAGAGTCTCATGTGTCTCATGTGGGAGATGAAAAGTTGCCAACCACCAAATATTTTTCTCTAATTGAACACTTAAACAAGGGTTTCCCTTCTCATTGGTATTTAGCTCCACATTGACACCCACCAAGGCCCTGCTCATCATCAACGTAAACAAGGGTTTCCCTTCTCATTGGTATTTAGCTCCACATTGACACCCACCAAGGCCCTGCTCATCATCAACGTAACACTTACCCTTTCGAGTCATTGACCTTTAAACAACTTGGCACTCATCAAGCTTCATAACAAATATCACTTTCCCATCACACTCTTCTTGTGTCAATGCATAAAATCTTATCATTGACTCTTGAAGCTTCAACAAGTCAACATACACATTGTTGAACTCATTGTAGCAAAAGAATTTGTTGTCTTCTTATGACATGTCATCCTCCACATATTGAAATCCTCCCAAAAAGCTTGCAACATCATTATTGGCGCACTTTTTTGCAGCACTAACATTGTAAGGCGTTGGCAAAAACTAAAACAAACCTTTTGTCCGGTGACCAAGTGTGACACTTCTATACAGAGCTTCATAGGCCTTGAAACTTATTCATGCGCTGTCACACACCTCCATCATCTCTTGAGGTGACACAATGCTCTTTAGCTCACTGAAATACTTTTGCCACAAAACATTAGCAATGCCAGTGTTGGATGGATCATCTAGTAGCACATCTGGTTGTTTGAGCAACGGGATCAATTCCCATAATCATTCGAGCCAAGGTTTTGCATATTGAATTATCGTTACACCAACCTGCAGAACATGTAGGAAATCAAAATCTTGCATCAGTATTCTTATGAGTTTGACGGACACGTTTCTTTTGAGCTCCACCACTTGAGGATAGCAAGGACATCACTTGTATCTTGCACTTACAAATGTGGTAGTAGAGGGGAATGGGTGTGAGATGATCGATTTGCTGATGCATATTCTGTGAAGTGTGTTGTAGTTGAACATAATTGTCTAGTCGACGCTCCTGCTCTTTTTTTTGTCGCTGTACTTTTTCATTGAGATTCGTCATCTAATCATTCATTTGCTTCATCTTCTTGTTGTCTTCCTCTCTAGCTTGCTATAGATATTTTGCAGACTTCTCTTGCAGTGATGAATAGGCATCCAAGAGATGTTTACATGCTTCCCTTTCATTGACAAAAGCTAAATACAATCTCTAGCAGTAGTCAAACAGTCCATCTCTTCCATCTCCAATAAAACTCAGAAGCTCAGTGACATTATGAAAGGGTAGTGGTGCATTAGTTGTTGGATCACCTGGGTAAATGTGGCCATCAACCCATAAGTTTATTGACTTGCACCCAATGCTTATTTGTAGCTAATTTGTAGCATTGAGATTCAATGTGCCAATCACACAGTATCGAACTCCTACTCCAAATCAACATTTAATCGATATCATTTTGGCATACTAGTAATGTCTTGTAGTGGAGGGCGATTGAATGACATGTTTGTTAGCTAATAAAGCAAAATAGAGAGAGAAAGTGTAATGGTGACTGCTGCAAGCAGGGAAAGTTGGCTATGGTGGGAAAAAGTGGAAGGTACTCAAAGATAGTAGAAAAGGATTATGTTGTGGAGGGAAGAAAGAGAAGAGTATAGATCAGTCTCCTTTGAATTCAAAATGTTGATCATGAGAGTTTTAGAGAGAGAAATGCAACCACAGAGATAATGGCACCTGAAGCTCGAGTGGGAGGGGAGAGAGAGAGAGAGAGAGAGAGAGAGAGAGAGAGAGAGAGAGAGAGAGAGAGAGAGAGACATAAATGAAGAGAGTGGGAGAGAGAGTAGATTTGCAGCCTTGGAGGATCTGGACTTTCTGTCAGATGTTGTCATAAAATCTAATATCTTACCAACCCAAATGATTTTCTCATATTAAACTGATCATTTAATGTGGGAGAATAAACGGGAACAAGGGTTAAGATATAGATGTGCTTATAGATCTATTTAAGCACGGGGCCAATGGTAAAGGGGCCCAAATGAGAAAAGGTCTATCAAAGAGAAAGGTTAACCAATGGAGCAAAAGACCTTAGGGTTGTCTTCATTAAAGCCTCCAAAGGTAAGTGTTAAAAGCTTTAAGACATAGTCTTTAAAATTTTACTCTTTAGTCACTAAAGTCCAAGCAGGCAAGGGGGCAGCTTGCTTAAGCTAGGGCTGTGCTTAAGCAGGGGGGCTGCCTGCTTACCAAGTTCAAAGTACTTGCTACTAAAGAGGGGGTGAGCCCTACAAAGGGGGGAGGTAGATAGTAAGTGAGCACCTCACCAAGGACCCATACCGTTATGAAAGGAAAGGGGCCACTTGTCAAGTGTAGAGACACACTACTCAAGCAAGTAGGGGTTGTGCTTAAGCAGGGGCTGTGCTTAAGCAAGGGGGGTGCTAGCTTAGCCTCACAAAGGGAAAGAAGGACTTGTCAAGAGGCTACACACCTTGCCCAACTCTCATTGGCTATAGGGCTAAATGGCCCAATCAACTTCAAAGGAACCCTAGGAAAGGGGGTCGACCTAGCTAGCTCTCTCTCTCTCTCTCTCTCTCTCTCTCTCTCTCTCTCTCTCTCTCTCTCTCTCTCTCTCTCATTTGAGCCCCCACGAGCTCTCTCTCCTTCATTCTTCCCTTCACACACTCTTGTGAAGCAAAGGATTCCATCTCCTTCTCCAAGCCTGAGAAGTTGAGTGCCTACTACCACAAGCTCTTGGCTATGGATGCAAATCCACACAAGAGAATGCTTATGCTTGCTTATCAATCTCTCTAATCTCCATTAACTCTATGCTAAGTTATGCTACAAGAGCTATGAGTGATTATGTGTAAGGGGTTATTTCTTTCTAGTAGAGCTAATTCTACTTCTCTCTTCTTCCTCACTCCCTGCTAGCTCTCCTCACCTTTCATGGTGTTTGAGGTCTTGGGATTGAGGCTAGGCATTTTCCAAGTTCATGCTAATCATGTTTATTGTTGTAGTTATGCTAATGCTTGGTGAGTGAAGCTTACCATCTTTATCTCATCAAGAAGCTCTCAAGGAACACAAACAATTGTATTGTAAACAAGTCTTCCATCATGGAAGAATCTATAATACAAATGCCTATTGGAGGGGGGACCGGCTCCAACTAATCCGGTCCTCTATTGGTGTCAATTTCTCTAAACTCTCACTCTCTTTTACAAGTATTGATCATGCCTTGATCATGCCATGTTAATGAAGTAATGTGTTAAGTGTTGCTCTCTCTATCCAAGCACTTTCTTTCTCACTATACATCTACACACTAAATAATACTCAAGGAAATGCTCAATATGTTATTTACTTTCCGCTCCAACTCAAGTTAAAAGGCTAATTGCATTACAAATGTAGGCAGCATAGAATGTCCTCTTGATGATTAGGAGGTGGAAGTGACAAGAGAGAAAAGGGGGGGAAAGAGAAAGAGTTGGCTCACATTTTAGAGAGAGAATGCAATGAGAGAATATGCAAAATCTACCTTTTTGGCAGGGAGACTGAAAAGTGCTTCTTTTAATGAGAACTAAGTGAGAGAGAGTGTTTTATATGTTAGAGACAGAGGAGAGAGATGGGAAAAAGGCATTTTAAAATTCACTTACCCACCTCTCTTTTGTGTTAAAATAGCCTATTTTTAGAATACAAAATATACAAATGGTATTTTTAAAAATCTCCTCATAGGCCTTTTTTCTCTCTTTTAGGCTTGGTCAAACTTGGCTTAAGCTTTAAGCATTTCCTTAAAATACCAAATAAAGAGGCCCTCCTATACCCCATTCCCTTCCTAATGTTAACAATCAACGTCCATTTCTCACATAGCAATGATTTTTTTTTTTGAACTTCCAGGATGGTATTCTGATCAACAAACTCCTTTGAAATAGACATGCTGATAAGAGAGCAATGTGTGTACTACCTTCACATTACATGGGACAAGATACGTCGCCCTACTCTTTTGTAGCATTGGTTGAGGTATCCTACTATTGTGCAACATCAGATGAGGTACCCGACGACTCTTGTGCAACATTAGATTATAAGGTACCACAGATGAAAACACGAAAAATTGCAGGACCCTTTCTACTGCAATCAGATCGGCGTAGCCTATGGCTAAAGTGGATCATGTAGCATCGATGCATGCACGCGGATCATTTGCATGCGGTATCTCATGGAGAAACTTGGCACATTGGGCATCAATATTATAGTGACATATCTTGCAGTTGAATTGCCACCCCCTCTGCTCTTCATTGAACTCTGAGCATACAAAAGACCTTCCATTGTGCGGTAGTTAGAGGAGTCTAAGAATGTGAATTGGGTTTCGATGTTGATAAATATTGGGCGACAGTGAGTCATAGAACTGGTGTAACCCATACTCGCACTCGGTACACTGCTAAACTTTAGCGGCTTCATACAAGTGCTGCTTCATACAAGCGTTGCAATGGCATGAAGACGACATTGTCGATTTGAAGGTTTGAAGAGGATGTGGATGGCTATTGTCATAATAATCAATATCTAATTCTCCTAAATGATTTTCTCATATTAAACCGATCATTTAATGTGGGGAAGTGCCAGGGGAGAAAAAGCTAGAATATTGGTTAAGCTAGCAGACCAGCCACAATAGGGATCCAAAGGAGTGAAAATAGGGATCCAAAGGGGGGGCCATCTGCAAAAGATCCATGTGCAACAATGGGCTAAAAAGACCCTAAGGTTCAGCCCATTAAGACTTCCAAAATGCTAAGGTTCCAAAATTCAAAGGTTGTGTCCAAAGGTCAACCCTAGGGGAAATTGGATGCAATGTGTGTAACTAAAAAGTCTTTGCATATCCCTACATGGGAGGGGGCGAGCCCTTCTTCTAGGGGATGAGAGAGAAAGTCACACACACACACACACAGGCTCCCTTTACACAAAGGCCAGATGCCCACAAGGTGTGCCCAATTCCTATTGGATTGCCTTGGAGGTGGACCAATGAGAATTAGGCTAGAGTAAATCTAGTTTAATTAATTTAAAAAAACTTAATAAAAGAACCAATGAGACTTAAGTCTCCTAGAAGACTATTGGACAGTCTCCCAAGGGGTCCACTGAGCATTCAGGAGCCCAATGGCTTGCCTGATTCCTATTGGCCAGGAGGCAAAGGGGTCCAATGAGAGTTTAGTTTAATTATTAAATTACCTAAAGCTCTCACAAAAGGGGAAAGGGGGACACATGTCAGAAGGCTATCACTTATGCTGCTTAATAGCCATTGGCTTGATTTGGGGAGGTCCAATGGGGAGCCTGCAAGAGCAAATAGCAAGAGGGCTCGCCCAAGAGAGAGAGGGGGCTGATTTTTGCAAGGCATTGTCACACACACACACTCACACAATCTCATGTGTGAAGAAAGAGAAGACTATCTCTTCCCAAGCTTTAATGGAGAACTCATCACCTACGCCAAGCTTGTGAGATAGAAGCCTACATCGACACACTCTTGGCTTGTGGATGCAAATCCAACCAAGAGCCAAGCTTCAATGCATGCTCATCTCCTCTACCAAGCTAATTACTAAGCTAAAGCTATGCTAATATGAGTGATTATGTGAGGAGATGTACATCTTTCTCGTAAGATACTCCTTCTTCCTCTCAATCTACTCTCATACCCTGTTAGCTCTCACCATCTTCAAAGGTGTGTGAGGTCTTGGGTCTGAGAACGGGGATAATTAAAGTTGTGTTTACTAAGTGTTTTTCTTAGTGCATGAAGCTTTCATCTTCATTGCACTAGTTAGTCTTGAAGGAACACAAAGAATTGTATTGTACAATGTCTCTCTTGATGGGAGAAACCATAATACAAAGCCTTTTGGAGGGGGGACCGGCTCCTTGCAAATCCGGTCCTCAATTGTTGTCAATAGCTTAATTTCTCTCTCTTTTGAAAGTATTGTTGATGCTATCTAACTAGGTGTTATGCTTTTTGTTGCTCTCTCCACCCAAGCACTCTTGTAATTCTCATTGGGAATCTATTCTAATGAAATTCCCACTATGTTCATGCTTATTTCCGCTACACACACAAGTTACTAGGCCATTAAATGTTACATTGGTATCAGAGCACACGGTTTCTCTTTTCTTGCTCAAGAAGGGAGGTCCTCAAGCTAGCTATAAATGGTTGGTATTATTAATTTCCTGTGAGTAAGTAGAATAGGGATTTTTCAGCCTTGCAGTGTGCGTGCCTTCGTGCAGTTAACGGGGCATCACCGTCGAGAGCTATGGTCTTAATAGTGGACTCCGATGGGGCTTGCCTATGGCTTAACCACTATTGAGCTATTAGAAGCTTGAAAGGAGCCGGTGCTGTTTTGGTGTCGAAAGACCCTCTCTTCTATTCCTTGCAATTAATGGTATTCGAGCCATGGGTACAATATCTTGAGTGCTTTTTCTAAAGGGGTAAAGAGGAGTAGCAACTAGGGATTGAAGTGCCAAAGTACACCTAAAAAGTTTACACTTAAAAGTTGTTAGAATGGCTGACAATAGTAAAGAGAGTGAAATTAATGTTGATAACTTTAATTTTGCTCATGAGCAAGCTACTAATGATGCTTCAATGCTTGTTAACTATCTTGTTTCTAGGCTTCAACAAGCCATGGGCAATCCATCTCTCCAAATCAAAGTGCAACGGCAGCTCCGTGCTCACGGGATTCTCCAAGCTCATCACCATGACGAGAGAACTCCTAGGAAGCCTCCTTGTGAGACTCCCAAAAGAGGTCTCTCTCCGATTCGGGAAGAAGAAGAGAATCCCTACGAAGGGCTCAAGAATTTACTTCTTGATGATGCATCTCCTTCCCAAAGGAGAACTCAAGAGCCTCCATCGAAGGAATGAGAAAGAAGTGAGTCTCCCGCCACCTCGGCGGAGATGGCTCCACGAAGACGGCGGGCTAAACGCTCTCCATCACCACCAAAGCGTAGAAGACCATCATACTCTTCTCCACGCCATAATTCAAAGAGGGATGATAAAAATCAAGAGAAGAAAAACGCGAGAAAGAGGACACCCTCTTCTCCATCTTCTTCATCCTCTTCCTCTTATGAAAGTGATGGTAAAGACGACGAAGATCAAGACAAGAAAAAGGCGAGAAAGAGGTCACCCTCTTCTCCACCTTCTTCAAATTCTTCACCTTCTGAAGAAAGTGATGGTGCAACCTTTGAACCATCTAAAAGAAGATGCCATAGGAAATTCAATGCCGCATGGAAGAGGTCATCCAAGCTGAAGAAATTCAAAGAGGGAGGGAAGAGCATCTCTTTCCTTACCTATGATGGTACCTTTGGTGCTACGGACAAAGTCTTGGCCTTTATCCAGCAATTCGATGCGGCGTTTGGAGATGAGGGCTTCACGGAGTCCTCTAAGCTATGCCATGTAGCTATGCACTTTCAAAAGTCCGCCAGGCAATGGTGGTCTAGCCTACGAGCCAACGGTGAAGCTCCACGAACATGGAAAGCTTTAAGAGCTTCCATTATGAAGCAGTTTTTGGCCATCGATGCCAAAGACAAAGTACTCACCGAATAGCTTAAAGCTCTCTCCCTATGAATCCATCCACAAATATGTAGACAAGTTTTGGGACCTACAACTCAAAGACACTGTCTTCAAAAAGTTGGATTTTGGAGAGCAAAAGCAACAATTTTGTGCAGGCTTAATCGAAGAAATGGCGGAGTATGTCAACTCCCAAAGGCCATGTACCATATCGGCGGTAATACACCATACTATGGTGGCCTCTCGAATCAATTTCCAAACGGGGGCTAAAAGAAATAATAAGCCCACGGAAAACAAGGGTTGCAATGAGCCTAAGGGGAAGGACAATGTCCAAAAGTCTCCTAAGGGCAACTCCAACAAAGCTAAAGAGAAGGGAGTTTACAAAGGTAAGAATAAACTCTCTCCTGAAGAGCTTGAGCGTTATCGCAAGGATAACCGGTGTTTCAAGTGCGGCGAACAAGGGCATTCGTACCGCGCTTGTCCCCAAAAGAACAACCGCCAAGATCCTCCTATAGCTTCCTTGGTTGAAATCCAAGAGGAGGAGACTCACCAAACTCACCACAAAGGATCTCCTCTATGCCATGCTTGGGGAAAGGTAAGAGAACATGATGCTTTAATTCTCTTTGACCCTGGTTCTACTCACAATTTTATATCTATAGAGTTGGCTACCAAGCTAGGCATACAATCCTACGAGATGGGAGATGTCCTACCCGCAGACAGTGCCTTCAAGGGGCAAGAAGCTTCAGTCACTCCCTTAATCGGGAAATTGAGGCTTCATGTCCAAGGCTATGTGGACAAAGAGGACTTCTTTATTTCTCCTCTCAAGCATGAGGATGTAATCCTAGGGGCACCATGGTTTGATCGCCTGGCTGCCGATGTTAAATTTCCTGAAAGGAGAATCTCCTTTAAGTTCAGGGAAAAAGACATGTATATAGATGCTAAGGAAATGGGTAACACTATTCCCATTGTACATACACCAGCTTTCAACAAGTCAATAAAGAGCTCTATTTCTGTGTACATGATTTTTGTTAAAGATTCTCAAAATGAACCTAATGCTTTAGCAAAAGAAAATAAAAGTAACCAAAAGGAATTAGAGCTATCCATTTTTCTCAAGGGGTTTCAAGATGTTTTTATTGACGACATCCCTTGTGAGCTACCTCCTAAACGAGGTAATGATGACCATGCAATTGAACTTCTTCTAGGAAGTTCACCGCCTAACAAACCTCCTTATAGAGTTTCTCAAGCTCAACAAGAGGAGATTATGCGGCAAGTGCATGAGTTAGTTGAGAAGGGCATGGTTAGGGCTAGCTCATCTCCATTTTACTCACCGGTGCTATTAGTGCAAAAGAAAGACGGCACATATCGTATGTGTGTTGACTATAGAGCACTAAATAGGATCACTATCAAGAATAGGTTTCCCGTTCCACGGGTAGAAGACCTATTTGATAAGCTACAAGGATCGACCTACTTTAGTAGGATTGACCTAAAAAGTGGCTATCATCAGATAAGGATAGTTGATCAAGACATTGTAAAGACCGCATTTTGCACCACATTTCGTCTTTACGAATACATTGTCATGCCTTTTTGCTTGACCAATGCACCAGCCACATTCAACCGCTTGATGGAGAAGCTGTTCAGGCCTCATCGAACCTTCACTGGAGTGTTCTTTGATGATATTATCATCTACTCTAATTCATTAGACGAACACAAGCAACACCTCCAGGTAATATTTAAGAGAGAATAAACTTTATGTTAATCGAAAGAAAAGTGAATTTTTCTTAGGTCACATTATCTCTCAAGATGGCATCCAAATGGATCCATCAAAGTTAGAGGTAATAAAAGGATGGCCTAAACCAAGGAATCTTCATGAACTAAGAAGCTTTATAGGTATGTGTGCATACTATAGAAGCTTCATAGAAAAGTTCTCACAAATTGTGGGACCATTACATGACCTAACAAAGAAAAGCATTAGGTACACATGGTCTGCTAAGGAAAACAATGCTTTCGAAAAGCTTATATCTCAACCTGTGCTTACACTACCAGATCTCTCAAAACCATTTGAGGTCCAATGTGATGCTTGTGGTGATTGCCTTGGAGCTGTTTTACTCCAAGAAGGGAATGCCATAGGCTATGAGAGTCGAAGGCTTGACCCTGTTGAGCAAGCTCTAGGCATATATGAAAAGGAACTCCTTGTACTTCTACATGCCTTAGACTCATGGAAGCACTATTTATTGGGGACTCCTTTCATTCTGCGAACGGATCACCAAAGTCTTAAGCACTTCATGACGCAGACCAAGCTCTCCAACAAACAAATGAGGTGGGAAAATTTCCTTTTGCAATTTCATTTTCATATTGCTCACATTGCTGGCAAGCATAATAAAGTAGCTGATGCACTCTCAAGACGGACGAGAGTGAATGCGGTTTCCATAGCAACTCACAATGATCTATCTTCAATGATAGATGAGTACGCTATTGATCCCGATTTTAGAGATGTGGTTTCAGCCCTTGCATTAGGGAAGAAAGAAGAACCATTTACTTTACAAGATGTTTATCTTCTCTATGGCAATAGACTATGAGTTACTAACTCACTACGTGAGAAAGTAATGTATGAATCTCATGCTCCACCGTATGCGGGGCATAGAGGGATTCAGTCCATCTTAAATGGAATTGAAACATATTTCTATTGGCCTACCATGAAAGTGAACATACAAGAGTATGTTTCTAAATGTGTGGTATGCCAAAAGACAAAATTTGATAGAGGGAAGAAACTTGGATTGCTTCAACCCTTGCCAATCCCTAATTCACCATGGGAGAGCATATCCATGGATTTTATCTTTGGATTGCCTAAGTCTATCCATGGGAATACGGGAATATGGACGATAGTAGACAGGTTCAGTAAACAAGCTCATTTTATACTTGTCAAAAAGACTATCAAAGCCCATCAAATGGCAACCCTCTTCATTTCACAAATTTTCAAGTACCATGGCTTGCCAATGTCCATAGTTTCGGATAGAGATCCTAGAATGACCAGTAATTTCTGGAAGGGTCTCTTTGAGAATTTAGGGACAAGGCTAAACTTCTCTTCGGCCTATCATCCACAAACGGATGGCCAAAGTGAAATAGCTAACCTAAAAATTCTTGATCTACTAAAAGCCTATGTAATGGAAGTAGATCAAAGATCCCAATGGGAGAAGTACTTACCCTTAGTGGAGTATGCTTACAATAACACTGTACATACTTCCACGGCAAAAGCACCTTTGAGGTAATTGAGGGAAGATCAAAAAGTCCCTTGCTACTTAAAGTACATGGGAAGATCTTCACTGCAGATGAGTATAGCCGAGACCTACAAGAATCTTTTCAAAAGATTAAGGATGCTATCTCTATCTCACAGCAAAGGCAAAAGATTAAGGATGCTATCTCTATCTCACAGCAAACTCAAAAGGCTACTGCTGACAAGCACAAAAGAGCCCAAGCCTTTAAATAAAACGATTGGGTCTTGTTAAAGTTTCCCAAGGCTCGATTAAGGCACACGACGGGCAAGAATCCTACGGGCCACCAAAATTACTATGCTAAACTAGCAAAAATGTACTATGGTCCCTTCCATATTCTTAGGCCAATCAATGAGATGGCCTATCAACTCAAGTTGCCATCATTGGATCATACACAATGCTTTCCATGTGAGCCTATTAAAGCCTTACAAAGGAGAGCCACCTCAAGAACCAACTATTGAAGACCCACCGGAGATCGAGGACCAAGAGGAGGTGCTGCAGCCCGAGTCCATTCTCCGACATGAAGACAAGGTATTAAGAGGCGGTAAGATTATCCGACAATATCTTATTAAGTTTAAGAATTATCCTTTTGAAGATGCTAGATGGATGCAAGGCATACAATTAAAGGATAACCTAAACCTTGTCAATGCTTACAATGCTTCCCAAGAGTAAGAAAATGTACAAAATGTTAAAAATGAACAAAGTTTTTTTGTCTTATAAGACTCTCTTTTTCTTTATTGTGCACAAAAATTAAGTAGTATGCATGCTTAGATCAAGTTTGCGGAGACGACGTCTCCCAAACACCAAGTAGAGCTTATCACTCTACTATGGAAGGCTGATAGGACTAATGTGCAAACATGCTTGCGACAGCCTCAGGCTCTCAAGCGCCAAATGGACTAGTCATCCATTGTGGAATGATGTCATAGGGTAACATAGGGATCCTCTACCCGCTAAGAAAAGGACTCATGAATATGCTTTATCTTCTCTACACCATAGTCGAGGACGACTATGATTTCAAGAGAGAGGTAATGTCATAATAATCAATATCTAATTCTCCTAAATGATTTTCTCATATTAAACTGATCATTTAATGTGGGGAAGTGCCAGGGGAGAAAAAGCTAGAATATTGGTTAAGCTAGCAGACCAGCCACAATAGGGATCCAAAGGAGGGAAAATAGGGATTCAAAGGGGGGGGCATCTGCAAAAGAGCCATGTGCAACAATGGGCTAAAAAGACCCTAAGGTTCAGCCCATTAAGACTTCCAAAATGCTAAGGTTCCAAAATTCAAAGGTTGTGTCCAAAGGTCAACCCTAGGGGAAATTGGATGCAATGTGTGTAACTAAAAAGTCTTTGCATATCCCTACATGGGAGGGGGCGAGCCCTTCTTCTAGGGGATGAGAGAGAAAGCTACACACACCGAGATGCCCACAAGGTGTGCCCAATTCCTATTGGATGGCCTTGGAGGTGGACCAATGAGAATTAGGCTAGAGTAAATCTACGTTAATTAATTTAAAAACACTTAATAAAAGAACCAATGAGAATTAAGCCTCCTAGAAGACTATTGGACAGTCTCCCAAGGGGTCCAATGAGCATTCAGGAGCCCAATGGCTTGCCTGATTCCTATTGGCCAGGAGGCAAAGGGGTCCAATGAGAGTTTAGTTTAATTATTAAATTACCTAAAGCTCTCACAAAAGGGGAAAGGGGGACACATGTCAGAAGGCTATCACTTATGCTGCTTAATAGCCATTGGCTTGATTTGGGGAGGTCCAATGGGGAGCCTGCAAGAGCAAATAGCAAGAGGGCTCGCCCAAGAGAGAGAGGGGGCTGATTTTTGCAAGGCATTGTCACACACACACTCACACAATCTCATGTGTGAAGAAAGAGAAGACTATCTCTTCCCAAGCTTTAATGGAGAACTCATCACCTACGCCAAGCTTGTGAGATAGAAGCCTACATCGACACACTCTTGGCTTGTGGATGCAAATCCAACCAAGAGCCAAGCTTCAATGCATGCTCATCTCCTCTACCAAGCTAATTACTAAGCTAAAGCTATGCTAATATGAGTGATTATGTGAGGAGATGTACATCTTTCTCGTAAGATACTCCTTCTTCCTCTCAATCTACTCTCATACCCTGCTAGCTCTCACCATCTTCAAAGGTGTGTGAGGTCTTGGGTCTGAGAACGGGGATAATTAAAGTTGTGTTTACTAAGTGTTTTTCTTAGTGCATGAAGCTTTCATCTTCATTGCACTAGTTAGTCTTGAAGGAACACAAAGAATTGTATTGTACAATGTCTCTCTTGATGGGAGAAACCATAATACAAAGCCTTTTGGAGGGGGGACCGGCTCCATGCAAATCCGGTCCTCAACTGTTGTCAATAGCTTAATTTCTCTCTCTTTTGAAAGTATTGTTGATGCTATCTAACTAGGTGTTATGCTTTTTGTTGCTCTCTCCACCCAAGCACTCTTGTAATTCTCATTAGGAATCTATTCTAATGAAATGCCCACTATGTTCATGCTAATTTCCGCACACACACAAGTTACTAGGCCATTAAATGTTACATTGGTATCAGAGCTTGTATGGCATGCTTTTGTCACAAAGAATTTCATGTAGCCATCCATGTTGCCAAATCCTCTTCACCCAAAAACCAAAGCTAGTGCTTATGGAATTTCCCTTTTTTCCCACCTTCATTGCATGCACCCATCTGTGTTGGCAAGCATACCTACAATAATAGAAAGCGATGATTTTTTTTTTTTGGGTTATGCAATTCATATGGGCATGTGTTAAAGAATATGTCCACGACACTGATTATACTATGTTGTAAATATACTTTGGTTAATAGTTCAAAGAGAAGAAGAGGAGAGAAGCTCGTTGAATGGTTGCTATCACCTGCGCACTCTACAAAGTGGTGTCAGAGCTCAGTTTAAAGAGCTACATTCAATACACAGATTTCCACAGCTCTAGAAAACAGCCAAAAAGAGAGGTTTTTTGGTCATAACTCCCTCACCCGAACTCGGAATACAGTGATCCAGGAGTCTATCTTTATGTGTTTAGGAATTCCGGACGCATTGGCATGCTCAGATTTTCCAAAATCTACAATTTTTTATAGCAAACAGCCAGCTCACACAAGCATAGGAGATTTACAGGTTACAGGTGAAGAATTCGGTATTTACACAGGTTTTGGAGAGCGACATAGAGCTTTTGCATCATGATATTGTGTTATCAAAGATTATGTTTGGTTGTTGTGGGTCCGTTATGGGGAGCCGCCTATGTAAGAAAGGTTGTGGGAAGAAGTTGAGGCGGTTATATTGTCAGATTGAGTACTTTGTGGTTATGTATGGATATGCGGTTAATGTATTTTGGAAAATTGCAGCCTTTGTGAGGGTCGAGTGAGGTTTCTTGAAGCCTTGCCTTGGGAGCTTTGGTACCTTGGCAAGGTGGATTACATACTAGAGCAAACCCCCGACTAGCTCTGTGAAAGACCTCATATGTCGTTTACGACTATGGGATGAAGGTAGATGTATGGATATGTGGTACAGGACAGCGTATGGATTGCATTTGCATAAAGGTCCATGTGGACATTGTTTTAGAGTATTTATGCATAGTATTGAGTCAGTCTGTGGCAAAGTGAGTTAGTGGATTTTTCCTTGGCAGTGAGAGATTTTCTGTCAGTGCTTATGAGCACTTTGGTTGAGATTGTCACTTGAGATATTGTCCAAATACAAACAAAACTCTGCCGAAATTTTGTCAAAATCCTTTGGAAGAAATTGAGAGAGTAAAGATGGCAGAAAGTTCAACTCAAGTCACACAGATTGTTGGAGAGAAGTTGACCAGAGAGAACTACAGCATATGGTCTTACAGGATGGAGAACTTTATCATGGGCAAAGGTTTATGGGATTACATTACAGGTGAACAACAGTGTCTTGAGGTTGGTTTGGAACCAAACCAACCTAGAGAGAATGTTGAAGCACATAAAACATGGCAAGCAGGAGTAGAAGCTTACAAGAAGTGGATCAAGAATTCAAGGAAAGTGATGCATTGGATTTCACTATGCATTAGTGACTTCTTTATACCACATGTGAAGAAGGCTCAATCTCCAAAGGAAGCATGGGAGATACTAGCAAGAATGAACAGCTCCAATACAGAACCACGAAAAGTTCACTTGAAGCAAAGGTTACATTGTGTATGGCGAGGAAATAGATCCATATCAGTTATGTGACAGAGATAAATCAAATACAGGAAGATCTTGCAAGCATTAATGTTGAAGTTCCAGATGATGACTTAGTTTCAGTGACATTGAATGGTTTGGGACCGGAATACAAGTCATTGGATACATCTATATCTGTTTGAGGACACATGCCTGATTTTGAAGAATTAATAAACCTTTGTTTGCAAGAAGAGGTGAAGTTAGGCAAGTTAGGTCCTTCTACATCAAATAACCATTCCAGAGATCATGTATTTTATTCTAGAGGTCGTGGAAACAATAGAGGTGGAAGAGGAAACTATGGTTGTCGAAACAATGCTGGAAGAGGTCAATGGCAAAACCAACAAAGTCAAAGTTACAATGATTATAGCCAAAGAGGCAGGGGGAGAGCCCGACCTCGTGGACGTGGAGGTGGACGATTTGTACATCCTCAAAGAGATGGATATTGTAACAGATGTGGCATTTATGGTCACTTTGAAAGAGAATGTTACACGAGGGTAAATCAAAATCGTGATCGTGGTGGAAGAGGCCGAGGTTATGGCAGACATGGAGGAAACTTTGTTGGATACAATCCTCATGATCAAAATATATATGACAATAGATCGAGTCGACATTTATTTCCTATGGAGCATGTTGTTGGAAGCATGGTGGAGCCACATCATACGGATGATTGATATTTAGATAGTGGTGCCACAAATCATATGACATATCATGGTGAATGGTTTGACAGAAAAGAGAAATTATGAGAGGATGAGTTTGTCGCTACAGGTGATGATGCTATGCATCGGATTACGCATGTTGGTTCAGTTCCATTGCTAGAAAAAGACGGGACATACAAAACATTGGGAGATGTTCTATATGTGCCTTCAATCACAAAGAATTTAGCATCAGTTGGACAAATGACAGATCAAGGGTTGCAAGTCCGTTTTAATTGTTATGGCTGCTTCATAGAGGAGTTTCACAAAGGCAGACCAGGCAAGATATTGGCACGTGGAAGAAAGAAAGGTCGCTTGTTCTCATTGGAAGCTGGAGATCCATGTTTACACAGTGGTATGTATGCAAACAAATCAGTCACTCAAGATGATTGGGCAGAGTTATGGCATAAGAGGATTGGTCATGTCAATTTTAGAAGATTAAAGCATATGCAATCAAATCAAATTGTACGTGGATTACCAAAGTTTGGTAGATTGAATTTTGATCATGTTTGTGAAGCTTGTCAATTTGGAAAGCAATCTCATTTACCATTTCCAAAGAGGGGGAGAATTAGCCAAAGTCCTTTGGAAATTGTTCATTCAGATATTTGGGGACCTTGTGATCATGCTACGCCAAATGGTTGTTGATATTTTATCACATTCACGAATGATTACAGCAGAATGACATGGGTTTACTTTCTAAAGGCAAAGTCAGAGGCATTTGAGGTATTCTTGGAGTTCAAAGTTATGGTTGAGAAAGAGAATGGTTGTCAAATTAAATGCCTACGTACAGATGGAGGGGGAGAGTACATGTCACACAGTTTTGATGATTACTTACGTGAACAAGGCATAAGAAGATAGATTACTTGCAGATACACACCACAACAAAATGGAGTTGCTGAGAGAAAGAAAAGAGTCATAGCAGAGATTGCAAGAGCCATGATGAATGAGATGAATATGCCATTAACATATTGGGCTGAAGCAGTTCATACAACAGTATACATTATGAATCGAACACCAACAGCTGCCATTCATGAAATTTCACCTTATGAGAGACTTTATGGGATGAAGCCAACAATTTCCTACATGAAAGTTTTTGGATGTGTTTGCTATGTTCATGTGCCAAATGAAGCAAGAAAGAAGATGGAGCCAAAGGCAGTGAAGTGTATATTCTTGGGCTACCCAGTTGAAAAGAAAGGTTACAAGTGCTATGATCCTACAACAAGACAAGTTTATGTCAGTAGAGATGTCAGATTTTGTGAGCATTAACCATGGTATAAACCAATGCCAGTGATGATAGAAGATGACTATGAAGAGCAAGAGAATGTGCGTCATGTTGTTGATAAGCCAGGACCATCAACAAGAACTATTTCAGGACCACATATGGTAGAGGAGAGTACATGAAGTTTCAACCCATGGAGTGGTCGTTTGCGAGATAAGAAGCAAGATGAGAAAGGAAAGAAGAAAGTGGTTGAAGAGAGTTCTAGAGATGAAAGCCTCAATGAAGAGCATGGTTTACCACATTTGAGGACACCTGGCAGTAAGCATATTGAGAAATATGTACCCCCATATGCAAGAGTTGAAGAGAAGAGTGCACCACAATTGAGAAGATCAGAGAGGATGCGTTATCCAGTTGATAGATTGACATACAACGGTTACATGCGTACACATTATGCATACATGGTTTCACGTGTGCAACATAAAGAGCCTACATGTTTCAAGAGGCAATTGGAAAATTAGAATGGGAGTCAGCTATGGATGATGAGATGGATGCTCTTGTGAAGAATGACACTTGGGATTTGGTTTGCTTGCCAAGTGGAAAGAAAGCAATTGGTTCAAAATGGGTATACAAAGTCAAGTGCAAGTCAGATGGTAGTGTGGAAAGATACAAAGTGAGGCTTGTTGCTAAAGGTTATGCACAAACAAAATTTCTTGATTATGATGAGACGTTTAGTCCAGTTGCCAAAGATGACAACAGTCAGATTGGTGATAGCAATGGCAAGTATGTTTGGTTGGAAGTTACGGCAAATGGATGTCGATAATGCATTCTTGAATGGTGACTTGGAAGAAGAAGTTTATATGATACAACTAGAGGGTTATCAACATCCATAGTTTCCATATTATGTGTGTAAGTTGAAGAAAGCATTGTATGGTTTGAAGCAAGCATCTAGAGCTTGGTGTGAAAAGATAACCAGATTCTTGAAGAAGATTGGATTTAAACAGTCTACTGTTGATCACTCATTGTTTTTGAAGCATGTTGATGGAGAGATCATCGTTATTGTTATCTATGTTGATGACTTGATTCTCACTGGAAGTCATGATGAGCAAATTTTGCATGTCAAGAAGAGTTTGTTGAGAGAATTCAACATGAAGGACCTTGGTGAGTTGAGATATTTCTTGGGAATTGAAATTGTCAACACTTCATCAGGAATTTGGATGATACAAAGACAATACGCGTTGGATATGCTTGAGAATTATGGAATGACAGCATGCAAACCGGTTGATACACCTCTTGATCAAAATGTGAAGTTGATTGATGATAGAAATTACATTGAAGATGTCACTATGTATCGCAAGATGGTTGGAAGTCTTATTTACTTGACAATAACAAGGCCATATTTGAGTTATGCAGTGGGTGTTGTGAGTCAATTCATGCAAAAGCCATATAAAAGTCATCTTGATGCAGTGAGACGGATTATGAGATATGTGAAAGCCACCGTTAGTTATGGAATGTTTTATGAGAAAAGAATGGGAAGCCTTGTCTTTATGGTTACACAAATGCAGTTTAGGCAGGAGATTTTATGGATAGAAGATCTACAAGTGGTTATGCATTTTCCATTGGCAATGGTATGATAAGTTGGAGTAGCAAGAAGAAATCAATTGTAGCATTGTCAAGTACATAAGCTGAATATTGTGGAGCAGCTTTGGCAGCATGTGAAGAGTCATGGTTGAGAGTACTTATGGTATACTTTGGTTTTGACTATCTTGACAGTGTCATTATATATTGTGACAATATTAGCAGCATCATGTTGGCAAAGAATCCAATTTACCATGCTCGCACTAAACACATTGAAGTACATTATCACTTCATTAGAGAAAAAGTTTTGGCAGGTGAGATTGATTTGGTGTATGTGAAGACAAATGATCAAGTTGCGGATATATTCACAAAAGATCTTGGAAAGGAGAAGTTTTACTACTTTCGTGAAGCATTGGGAATCCATCATATGCAAGCTCACTCTGAGCTTGAGGGGGAGTGTTAAAGAATATGATGTTAAAGAATATGTCCATTGTGCTATGGGCGGTCGGACACTGATTATACTATGTTGTAAATATACTTTGGATAATAGTTCAAAGAGAAGAAGAGGAGATCAGCTCGTTGAATGGATGCTACAGGGTAACGATTGTGTGTGTGTGTGTGTGTGTGTGTGTGTGTGTGTGTGTTGGTGTGTGTGCGTAGTCTTCTTTCCTACCTTCTCCATCACCTACGCACTCTACAGCATGTAGGTTGTTCAATGCCTAACAATATTCTTGGGTTAAGCTCTTAAAAAAATGTATTTTAATTGAATGGATCACTTTCATGTTGGCTTAGATAAGCTGATGGTCAACTCAAATCCAATATGGATTGATGTTAAAACAACATTGGATCTTAAGCTCATGTATAAACCTCCATTACAAGCCTTGGCCAAAAACACAATTTATAACTTGGATACTAATAATAGGACTATTTCTTGGTGAAAAATGATTACAAAAAGCTTCTCTAGTATTATGGATGAAAAAATTTGAGGGTGATTTCTACCATTATAATTGACCCAAAAAAGTGCCCAAAATTGCAATGCTTTTACTTTGCAATGCATGAACTTTTGAGTTGATATGTCACATTAAATTTTGATGGTTTTTTGAATAGAACATAGTGATCAGTAACCATAATTTATATTGATATTGATGCTCTAGGCTATAGCATAAGCACAGAGGCTCTCATTTTCATGCATGTGCAAGATGAGCTTAAAAATTTCTTGCATATAGGTGTCGCAAATTATGAAGATTATGTGGGAAGCCTACTTGAGAAGGATCAAAGATAGCAAGAACGGGCAAGAAATATTGTTGAGGCAGAGAGTCTTGGTATCCACTTACTTATCCTTCAAAGTAGAAATTCAAAATCAAGCGATATCCACTCATCCAACTAGACACATCTCTCTCTCTCTCTCTCTCTCTCTCTCTCTCTCTCTCTCTCTCTCTCTCTCTCTCTCTCTCTCTCTCTCTCTCTCTCTCACATTGCTCGCTCGATTTTATTTTTGAGTCGAAAATATTCGCTCGCCATATGGTAGGACTCCCCTATCCCAGGTGTAGACGGTTGGATAGTTCACTATGTGGGAACGTCTTCTTAGGCGATGGGCAGTGAATTACTAAGTAGTTACTATGGTAATTACTACAGTAAACCCGAAGTGTATAAATAGGGACCATTACATTGTAATCGGGTTGGCAATTGTTATCATTTGGGTTAGCGCCTTGGCTACACTTGTACTTGAGAATAATTGGTAGTATTGTCGGCTGTACTCTCTCTTTGTAAATCATATTCGGTGTAATCTTGATCTATAATTCCAATCATGGCATATATTCCAGTTACACTTACTACTCGTCCAGTCTTCTGAATCTGAATATGAACCTTATTTCCAGTACATAAGTCTGATTCTTATTTCAGTATCCAAATTCTAGTCGAGTTTCTGATTCCTGTCCAATATACTGTCTGAAATCTTCCTACACTAGTAGCTGAAATCTTCTAACACTGGAATTAGCTGTCTCAAGAGATCAGCTCCAATTCCATTTTGGCGATCATGATAGCTTGAGTTGAAGCTCGTTGACTGAAAGACCCTTCTCCCAGTTTGGAAGTTTTCAACAATGGCACCAAAATTCAGTCATGGCCGGAAATCCACCATTCGTGTTGTTCCCATTCCTGAGGACTCAGGAAGAGAGTCTGACCCCAAGCAAGAGAAGATGACTGACACTGAGGCTCAGGAGGAGCATAGTCAGGTTGATGATGCGCAGGACTCACAGCACTCCAGTCAGGCTGATGAGGCACAGGACTCACAGCACTCCAGTCATTCTCGACGTCGATGGCCGGGCAGAACGGGAAGCACGAAAAGCCAAGAGTTCCAAGAGTTCTCGGTCCCGGTAGGGGGATGAGGGTACCAAGGGGAGTAAAGGTAGTCATCGTACTTCTAGCAGACAAACCAAAGAAGACACTAACACTGAGACAGAGATAGAGATTGATTGGTATGTTGACACTGACAATTGCAAGAAGACTCCCAAGCGCCATTCTGAATACAAGAAGAGAAGTGGCAGGATCAGTGGTAATCGAAATGATTACACAACTTCCCTGAAAATTTATTTTCCAATATTCAAGCGAGGGAAGAAGGATGATCAAACAGAGAAATTTATCAGTTCGCAGTTATGTGGAAAAGATCAAGGAGCTAACCAGGCAATTACAGGAACCACCATGTGAGAAGAGGTTGAGGGCATGGTTTCTGAATGGGTTCAGAAGCAAAAAGATTAGGGAATAAGAGGTACCAGCCCCTACCAAGAAATTTAATGATCTTGTCCAAAGGGCATTAAAGCTGGAACAGCAGGCCAAGAAGGAAAAGAGCCACAAGAAGCGAAGGACCAATAGTAGTAGCTCTGCTACACTGAAAGTTTTGATTCTAGTGAGGTGTCCAGTAGCTCCAAGAGCAGCTCTAATGAACGAGCCAAGGAGAAGTCAAAGAAGGGATCTTGGACCAAGAAAATTGAAGAAATGGCCAGACAGATTGCCGAAATTAGCCACACAAGACAGCCAGTTCGGAAGATGAAGACTTGGTGTTCGAAATGCAAATCCAAGGACCATATCTCCAATGAATGTCCACAATGTACCTACTGTAAGGCTTTTGGTCATCTATGGAACAATTGTGGCATCAAAATCCACCATTTTAAGAAAGGCAAAGATTTGTCAGTGGTTGCCTACACTGAACGAGTGAAGGTAGAACCAGTCAAAGTAGCTCAAGAGGAGAGACTAGGTACCAATGGTACTGGTCAGGGACGTGGTAGATTCCAACCAGGTATGGGCAGAGGCAGAGGAGGCAACTTCCAGAATAGGAGCATGAATTGTTACACTTGTGGGAAGTATGGCCATTTTGCAGCCCAATGCCTAGATGCACCTGCAACTACTACTACTGAGGCTAAGGGACCAGAGCTAGTCCCAGTCAGGGTAGTTACTAGAAGCAAGGGTGTAGTCATTGAAGAAATTCCAAACACTTCAGAAGCACCACTCAATCCTAACAGCAGCAAGTGGGCTCAATAAAGAGAAATTTGGAATGCCAAAGGTAAAGAGAAGGTGGTAGATGAGTGGCAAGAGCAGAGGGAACTAGCGGCTAAAATTGCGGAGGATTTAGCCAAGAAGCTGCTAGAGCAGCCAAAAAGTTCCGAAGCTAGAGTCATTCAGAGGATACCAGCCCAATCGACTGATAAAGATCAGTTAGTACCGCCCATAACTGAGACCATGCTGGCTGTGGTACATGGACTAGCTGATGAACTGAGAGTGGATGGAAAGAGTGGAAGCATTGCAAAAGAGGAATGGCAGTGTGAAGATACTAGTTCTTCAAGCTCTGACAATCAGTCTGACCAAGAGAGAGAAGAAATTCATGTGAAAATTTGTGATAGGATTCAGAAGCTGACTGTAGAGCTGGAGGATATCAGAAAAACCTTGCCTGAGGTGGCCAACTTTATGAGACAGCGCAAGAAAGCTGAGGCAGAGGCCAGAACAGTGGACCTAACGGCCGTCCGAGATGATGAAGTTCCACTTATTTAGGTGGACTACAAGGTTAGGAAGCAATGGGAACCTCTCTCAAGTGTTATCTTGGATGGAGGAGCAAGAGTCAACATAATGGGAGTCCATCTCAAGCAAAGAATGAGTATCACCAATATGAAACCAGCACCATTCAAAGTACGAATGGCAGACCATAGAGTGGTATGGGCGATTGGTATGACTGAAAACATGCAGATAAGAGTTGGGAGGGAGAAATTCAAAACGAGTTTCTTAGTTTTGGATGTGCAAGGGGCATGTGAGATGCTACTAGGGCGCCCATGGTTGAGAACATCACATGTTGTTCATGACTATGCAAACCAAACATTAACCATAGAAGGGGCCAGTGGTGGCAGAATCCAAATCCAGACAAACAATACTAGGAGCTGGAGAAAGGAAGTGAGGCCGAAGGAGTTATGTCAGAAGTATAGGGCCAAGAAGATTGAGCAAATGCTAGCAGCCATGAACATATTCCCTTTGGCAGAGATTGACTTGAATGCAGTCTTGCTGAATAAAGAGCAGGCTGACAAGCAGAAAAGACAATTCCCTAATTAGTTTATTGAAGTCAATACAGGGGAAAGAATAGTTCAGCTAACTGGAAGGATGGTGGAACCAGCTATTACTGGTATAGTAGAGGAACCAGTACGTTCTAAAGAGTACCCAGTGGATCAGAATACTAATTCAAAAATGAATGGACCATCCTGGGATTACGCTGAAGAATCGACCAAACGAAAAGGATGTGGGCCTAATTGTTTGCTTCCAGACGACCAAGAAGTGGAAGAGTGGAACCTAGGATCGGAGGATAATCCTAGGATGATCAAGGTCAACAAGCACCTCAACCCGACAATGAAATAAAAGGCACAGAAAATGTTCTAGAACTATAAATATGTGTTTGCCTGGGAAGATACAGATCTGAAGGGAGTGGATCCTGAAGTATGTCAGCACCGGATACCGCTGAAAGCAGATGCTAGGCCAGTACGACTGCAAAGATACCGGATGAACCCCAACTATGCAAAGAAGGTCAAGGAGGAGATTGATAATCTTCTCAAGGCTGGGTTCATCACAGAAGTGGCAAGCAGCGATTGGCTATTTCCCATAGTCATCGTTCCCAAGAAGAATGGAAAATTGAGAGTTTGTGTCGACTATAGGAAACTAAATGCCCAAAATATCAAAGATCCATTTCCCTTGCCTTTTACTGACATGTTGCTTGATGAGATCGTAGGATATGAAATGTATAGCTTCATGGATGGTTATAGTGGCTATAACCAGTTACAGATCGCTCCTGAAGATAGATCCAAGACCACTTTCATCACTGAGTGGGGAGCTTTCATGTATCTCGTGATGCCTTTTGGCCTGTGCAATGCACCAGCTACCTTTCAACGGTGTATGATGGAGATGTTTAAAGAATTCCTTCATCGGTTCTGTGCCATTTTCATGGATGACTTTACTGTCTATTCAGATGAGGAACAACACCTCCTATTCCTAGAAATGGTTTTCAAACGCTGTCAGGAGAATCGGATTTGTTTGAATCCATTCAAACCTGTCTTTCTAGTCTGAGAGGGACAGCTACTGGGACATGTGGTTATTGCAATGGAATAGAGATGGCCAATGAAAAAATTCAGTGTATTCAACAAGCTAAAGCACCCAGAACTGCTTCAGAGTTGAGCTCTTTCTTGGGCTATGTGAATTTCTATAGAAGATTTGTACATAAGTTTGCTTCTCAAGCAGTACCACTATATGAGCTTACAAAGAAGACCAGTAAGTTCAACTGGACTGCTGAATGCGAGGAGAGATTCCAGAATCTGAAAAAAGCCATTACCAGTAAACCAGTCCTTAGGCAGCCAAACTGGGATATTATTTTCCACGTACATGTAGATGCTTTGGGATTGGCAATGGGGAAAATATTCGCTCAGCCAGACGGAAGAACTTATTATCCGGTTTATTTTGCCAGTCCTCGCAGATTCAGTCAGGCTGAACAAGGCTATACAACTACTAAGAGAGAAGCCCTTGGAATGGTTTTCAGTGCTACAAAGTTCAGGCATTACCTGTTGGGAAAGTTATTCCATTTTTATGTGCACCATCAGGCTCTTTTGTTTCTGATTAATAAAGTCATTATTCAAGGCAGGCTGATAAGATGGATGATGTTCCTAATGGATTTTGAATTCAGAATTTTCCATAAGCCTGGCAAAAACCATTGTGGAGCTGATTTTCTCTCAAGAAGTACGGAAGGATATTCAGAATCACCCTTGAGAGATGAACCAGTGGACGCTGATTTATTTTAGTTAGAGGCAGAAGAATCAGTTGATCCTGAATGGTATGATATTTATCAATTTCTTTCCCAAGGTTCCTTTCCAAAGGATTGGAAACAGAATCAGAAGAAATCTCTGATCATAAAAAGCCTGAAATTTATTATCATAGGAGGATTACTTTATCGACTAGGTGCTGATGGTATACTTCGACATTGTGTCCCTATGGAAGGAAGAATACAAGTGATTTCAGAAGCGCATAATGGTGAATCTGGTGGACACT
Source organism: Adiantum capillus-veneris (assembly GCF_014529385.1). NCBI lineage: Eukaryota > Viridiplantae > Streptophyta > Polypodiopsida > Polypodiales > Pteridaceae > Adiantum > Adiantum capillus-veneris. The sequence goes on from NC_140958.1 coordinate 57,192,391, forward strand.
TTTCCAACGAAGTAACCTGCAAGAAGATTTTGCAAGCTGGTCTGTGGTGGCAAACACTGATTGCTGATGTCATAAGTTTTTGTAAAACTTGTGACATATGCCAAAGAATGGGTCGACCAATAGCTACAGATATGACTCCTTTGATGCCAGTACAACCACTGGGAGTGTTCATGAAACGGGGACAAGATTTTATGGGACCTTTTAAGAAGGTTACCCCCAGGAAGAACAAGTACATAGTAATGGCTACTTGTTATTAACTAAGTGGGTTGAAGCTAAGGCTCTTCCTGACAACACAGCCAAGTCAACTGCAAGGTTTCTATTTGAGAATATTGTCTGCCGATATGGACGTCCAGTAGAGATTGTGACCGATCAAGGAACACATTTTATAAATGACACTATGGAAATCCTATTGGATATGCTTTTAATCAAGCATCAAAAATCTACTCCTTACTATCCTAGATGCAATGGACAGGCTGAAAGTAGCAACAAGACAATAAACACTATTCTCACTAAGGTGGTGCAAAAGAAACCAAACCAATGGGATTTGAAACTTCATACTGCTCTATGGGCTTATAGGACAGCTTATAAGGTCACTACTTGAATGACACCATTCAGAATGGTGTATGGAACTGAAGTTGTGGTTCCTATGGAGTTTGTGATCTCAAGTCTGAGAATGGTTGTGAAGTATGGCTTAGACTTCAACCATAATCTTAAAAAACGGCTAGATGAACTGATGCAGTTAGATGAACTTATGCAAAGGGCTATGTTGGAACAAGAAATTGTTCAACAACGAAGGAAGCACTGGAATGATTGTCGAATTAAAGTTTGGGAATTTTAGAAAGGAGATTTGGTGCTTCTATATCAGTCTAGACTGGGTCCAAAGAAGCCAAACCTGAAGATTGCCTGGGCAGGACCATTTGAGATAGACTGGGTCTTCTCCAATGGCACAGTCAGACTGAAATATTTATCTGGATTATTGTTGCCAGGAGTATATAATGGGGCAAAGATCAAGCTTTATTATTCAGAGGCTAGAGAAAATGGGCAAGAACAAGGTACTAAGGAATTGGGACTTGCTGATCAAGAGATACCAGAATCAAACTTTTTTGGGCTTTTTCATGTGCAACCAGTTCCAATTTCAGAACCAGTACCAGAAGAACTAGATCAGAGTGATCTTAGAATTAGTACCAGCATGGTTGAGCAAGACTGGAAACCAGTCTAGTACCAGTGGGGACACACTTTTCAATTTTTAAGCGCCCAACGGTCATATGGCACGCCAATAGTAATTATTGTGAGGATGGGTCGCAGTCTTGTCCAATGCATGTCTGCCACAACAACAACGACGCACACAAGTCTAGGAACGGTGAGTGGTGGAGCTTTTATGGTGCGAACACGTATAACAGTCTCAGGAGAGTTGGCATTTTTTCTCACAAATCCCCTGTGCGACACTTTCCTCGTGTTAACCATTCGCCATCGCCAAGCTCCGAGGTTTCTTCGCTATAGCAGAAAACCTCGACCTCTAAAGAGATAGTTAACTGTCAGCTAGCCTTGCCAGCGACACCAGGGTACGGCTTTGAGATGTCAAGTAAGTCTTCTTCTCCTTCGCATGTTTCATCGTCTTCACAGTGTATGGGTAGAAGGAAATGCTCAGAGAAGATGTAGGAGTCTCTTGAGGAAACCCAGGCCATAGTTGCTGCTACAAAGGCAAGCCTTCCCATCATACCCTACAATAAAATCCAGCGTTATGTATTCACTGACCAAGCAATGACTCTGCTACAACTATGGGATCTCCAAGTTGTGTTGCAAGCTACAAGAATTTCTTTTGATGCAGACATCATCAAGCAAGTTCTTGATTCTTTTGACGTTGAAGATGGCAGTGCCATAGTAAATGGTAGAAAGGTGTCGGTGACATCAGAGACCATAGCTTTTGCATTCAGAATGCCCAACGAGCCCAAACCATCTGTGGCAACTCCAAAGCAGATAAGTATAGCTCTGAAGGAGGATGAAGCGGCTAAACGTAAGCACAAGGCAAGTGGTCAAGGAGTTCCAGTAGCAGGACTGGAAGCTTCCACTGCTTACAGGTTTGTAGCTGAAGCAGTAAGCCTTAAAAACAACCCAACGTATGTATCGAGAAACTTTTTTCTATGCTATTGGCCAAGGTATTGGATCCAAAGGTTCCTATTAACCTTTGTCAAATCCTGTTGCACAGTGTACTCCAGCAAACTGCCAAGCTAAGATCTCAAAATGTTTTTAAAGCTTGGTATTTTTGGCAATTTCTATATTGGGCCACTACTACAGATGTTCATGAGTAGGTAAAAAATTCTTGGAGTGAAAAGCTGGTTTCGGAGCCCAAGAACATTGAGTTGTCCTCAGACAACGAAGCAACGGATAGTCAAACTACTTCAACAGACTTGAAAAGAAAAGCAATTGAAGAACAGGCTGGCAGTTCAAAGAAGCCAAAGACTACACTGACAAAGAGCAGTGAGTTTTTGAGGCAGATAGAAAGCCATGTCAAGAAAGTGAATACTGAGAAAGCTGTAGTGAGCCAGACAGAGAAGCAATCTGCTCAGAAGACTATGCCTAGCCAGTCAGTAGCACAAAGTGCAGTTGCTACTGGTTCTGGAAAAGATCAAGCCAAGGTAGCCACTTCTGAGAAGATATCAAACCAATCAGTGGACAAAGGCAAAGGTCCACCTTCTTCGACTCTGCGATGTAAAGTTTCTACTCCAAATACTGAACACATTCTGCACCTGGTGAAACAGGACAAGTTGCAGCAAATGCAGACCCATCAATTGAAAGGGTGTCTTCTTCTACGCAAAGCTGATTATGCAACTTTACCCTACATGGCTCTAGTGACAATATATGAGCCTACTGATTCTGATCCATCTACAGTTAAAGACAGATGTTCACTTCTCATACAGTCTTCTTGGAATACCATTGTCAGTTGTATGCGAAAACTGATGGAGGCTGCTGGATTAGAAGATGAAGTGAAAAAGCTTAAAGCTGATTTGAAGGAGGCTGAAGATCATATTGAAAAGCTCCAAAAAGCCCGGGAAGAGTAGAACATACAACATAGGGTACTGGAAGCTCATTCAGAAAGGGTTAATGAGTTGTTAAACAAGAAACTGGCTAAGGCTGAATCTGAGATAATGATCATCAAGAATCAAAAAAATGAAGCACTGAGAGCTGCAGAACGGACTGAAATAATGCTCAAAATGAAGCGGGTGGAAGTCAACTCCCTGTTCATTCACCATACAGCTCCGAAGGCCTCTCTTACTGAAAGATACATCTATAGCAGCTTGGCTGAAATTCTAAATCCAACAGGCAATGCTGTTTTTGATTTAGAGAATTTGAAGTCCTTGATGGAAAGTATGCAGAGTGATTTGCAGGACAAGGTGACTAAGTATAATACTGCTCTAATGAATCAAGCTATATTGGATTATATTGAGCAGCAGACTTCTTCGGATGAGGTAGAACTATGAGAGCTCCACCTTGGCCTGGTGAGAGCTCTCCCTTGGCCTTTTCAGCTGCCTCTCGCAATCTTTGTATGGCCACTCTGTCAGTGGTCAAGCCAGATTCCCTACATCAGAACCAAACGGTGGATTTTTTAGTCTCACATCAGAATCAGACAAGGGAATTTTTTTCAAAAATTTTGGAATCTTGCCAAAATTCAAGAAAGAAGAGAAGGATGTAGACGGTTGGATAGTTCACTATGTGGAAACATCTTCTTAGGAGATGGGCAGCGAATTACTTAGTAGTTACTATGGTAATTACTACATTGAACCCGAAGTGTATAAATAGGACCCATTACATTGTAATCGGGTTGGCAATTGTTATCATTTGGGTTAGCGCCTTGGCTACACTTGTACTTGAGAATCATTGGCAGTATTGTCGGCTGTACTCTCTCTTTGTAAATCATATTCTTTGTAATCTTGATTTGTAATTCCAATCATGGCATATATTCCAGTTACACTTACTTATCGTCCAGTCTTGTGAATCTGAATCTGAACCTTATTTCCAGTACATAAGTCTGATTCCTATTTCAGTATCCAAATTCCAGTCTAGTTTCTGATTCCTGTCCAGTCTACTCTCTGAAATCTTCCTACACTAGTAGCTGAAATCTTATAACACTGGAATTAGCTGTCTCAAGAGATCAACTCCAATTCCACCAGGCATTATACACAATGGGTCGATAGTAGGCCCATTGTGAATGGACCTACTATCTTATTAAAGAGATGAGATTATTGTGGTTAAAGTGTAAGCTAGGCCAATCATTTTGAGAAAGAGACTGTGTGATTTTATTAATTATGTCACATCTTTTGAATTCATTAAGGCAAAGTTTGTGTATAAGTATCTTGATATCTTCCCATGCTAAGCGGTAGTTAGAAGACGAGTATACTATTAGGTAAAGAAAACTGATGCAGGTGCTAAGAGCAGCTTTGTGGGGTCTATTACTGTTCTTTTTTATGAATTCAATAGGTGGGAAATTCAAAAGGTCTCTCTTCCAAGAAACCTTTGGTCATAATCTTCTACACATGGTATATGAAGAGAAATTGAAAAGTTAAGGAATTGTACCAAAGTGGAGAAGAAGTCGTTTGATGTAGTAAATTCTTTTCCATAAGTTGGTTCAATTTTTAAGCAGTCAGGATAGATATGATTGATCTCCTCTGAGAAAGATCTATTGTTGAGGCTTAGTATGTTATCCATATATCTATACGTATGTTTGAATAGTGAAAGTTTATGATTTTTACTTTTGTCACCCATGGTTTTGAGAAACCATTTGTATTCAAAGAAGGCTAAGTGTATATTACACATAAAAGGAGAGTAGGAGAAGCCCATGGGACTGCCCACGCTTTGGTTAAAGCACCATACTCAAGAGAGAAAATAGTGTAGTTATCAAGTATCCATGATATATTCAAACATAGTTTCTCCTCATTGAAGTGTAAGGGATGAGATGAGTGTGTTTTTTTAATCCATCTAGGTTTTCTAGAAAGAGAAATGTAGAAGAAACCCTTCTTCTTGGCATTATTAAAGGCTAGTTTAATTACCTGAGATAGAACATCTTTTAGTCCTAAATCACCTTCTAGGGGAATATTCTCATAGCATTGAGTAATAGCTCTTGTGAAAAGATGAAAAATCTGTTTAGGGAGGTTAACAGTAACCTCTATGGAGTTTTTTCTAACCAAAAAGGTTTATAGTGTATTCGAAGAAAGTTATAGCAGATTTTTTGCTTGGAAGCAGAGACAAATTCAAATTCTGACAGTACAAGGTCAAGGAAAAGGGTGATATCTTTGGTAACATTAGTAAAAATGCTATTCGAGGCATCAAATATCCATCTAAATTTATGCTTATGAATTTTATAGGTGGGAAAAAGTACTGGAAGTTTGGTACCTTGAAGAGAATAGCCCATATTCCCTAGGTGTCTTGAAAAATTATTGGTGACCTCACATAAAGATGTGTTAAGTGGTGTGAATTCCTTCCCAGAAACCCAAGAGTGAGCTACTTTCCAAGCCAGGTTTTTACATATAAGAGTGGGGCAATTGGAGCTTTATCTAGCCCTAATATGAACCAATTCTTTGAAAAGCTTTTGAAATTCAAGAGCCAGTTGTGCTGTAATCCAAGAGCTTTCAGTGGACAACCATTTACGGGGTATGAGTGAGATTTTTTGGAAAAAACATTTTTCCACCAATTTTGCTAAGTCCAGTAGAACTGTCTTCTCTAGTCGGAGAGCACTGAGAAGGTTAGTTACACAGCTAAGTAAAGCTGATAAGGCGAGATATATGTTTTAGGGGAAGCTAGGTATGTGATTAAGCCCTTTAGCCAAGTTTTTCCAAACTGTGGTATTTTCAATAATACTAAGATCACAAGTACAGACATGCATGCCATAGGTATCAAAATCTTTACAAAATGTGGCAAATTTGTTACAAGCACATTCAAGAATGGAGTTGTGTCGTAAAAAGCATTAAGGTAAACCAAATTCTTAATAGGTTGGTGATATTTCCAACCAATAAGTACATTATCAAGTAGTTCATGGTTTCCAAATAGTCAATCAAAACACTCACAAAAAAAGCATCTTAGGGTGTATCCAATCGAGAAGCTCATTCTAAAAAGACAATGTTCATAAATATAATATTTGCAAGAAGTTTTTTGTTTGAGATGCCTCCTTCCACATGGGCCTACAGCAACCTGCATATTCATAAGTGATTATAAGTCAAGAAGGTTTCGGATAGGGGTGTTTCTACCTCTTCCTCTAGTGTAGCTACGAGATTTTCCTCTATTAAAATTAGAAGAAGATCTAGGTGTCAAAAATGAAGTAAATGAATTGGTAGTGGCAAGAGAATTAGGTCTTTTTAGTGAGGGGGAGTCATCATCCTTAATACATGGCTTGAGTAATCCAGTGATAATCTTTACACCTTTGTAGTTAGCATAAGTAGTCAAATATATCCCAGGTTCATCAGATTTTAGTTCCTTTAGGAATCCCAGCATTAGCCCATGAAAGATGTTGAAAGAAATATGAGCAATCACTATTTGTTTAGCTTGGTCACCTAACCAAGAACAAATAAGGGAAAGATGGAAGTCCACTGGTTTTTCGGGAAAGAGTATATCCAAATGGTTGAGGATAAACCAGATAGCATGATCAAACCACATAATGTTGGATTTGCAAGATGCTTTAGGGTCAAGAATTTGCAAGCACATTTAACATATGGTCAAAAACATTCCAAATGGATTCTGTGTAGAAATCTGGATTACATTCGGAAAACTTCATGTTCCCTTTTGTACAAATGTAAAGACTTGTATTGGAAGAGCATTTGCAGTGGTCAATAAGGTTGAGGTTGAAGGGGGATTTAATGAGTTCCCCTTTGTCTAAGAATTATCCTCCTTTCATAATTTGAGTCTACAATCCTCATCACTGAAGGCAGTAAGATTAGCCAAATACACCCAGGTTTCATTAAGAATTGGTGCCAGAAAAGCTTTGTTAGGTAGGATCCAGAGCTTATGGTCCACACCAAAGGATTCAATTTGAATTTGTCTAGCTGGTAGGAAAGGGAAAACCTTGGATATTTTTGGTACCATTTTTAAAAGGTTAGAGTCACTAAGGGAGCAAAGATTACTCTAAAATTCCTTGACGGCTTCAAGAGCCGCACTATCTCTACAGAAGATACCACCGGTTTGAGGGATAGTTGGAGCAGTAGGGGTTTTGATGAAAGAAGGATTGAGGCCACATAATTTTTTCAAAAAGTTAGATAATCCAGCCCTAAAAGAAGAAAATAGGGCAAGCTCTTGTTGATATTCTATAGAGAGTATAGGTAACTGGGCTATGTACTAGGAAATCATATTAACTTCATCTTTGGGGTCCTTGTCCAAGGTAGCTAGAATCTTGACCCAATCATTAACAAATAACATGTGCAAGATAGACAACTTTTTGTCTATGGTGAGAGTCGAATCATATATTAATTGAGAAGCATCCAAGCTACCAATACATCTGAGGACAAGAGAGGTTGCCACAGAGAGGGGTTCAGAAGATAGTTCCAGGCCATGTAAGAGAGAAAGGGTTTGAAATATAAAAAATTGTTAGTAAGTCTTTGATTACTTATAGTAGTATGTAACACAAAATTTGGCCCTTCTAGCCAAAAAAGGTCGAGTTCTAACTGCTAAGGATTTTTTTGGAGTATGGTCTTTTAGGTAAAACCTAATTAGCTCTAAAATTCTTGTATGCTTCTCTTGATCATAGTCTACTCTCATGTGAGCTGTCATTTTTTAGTGTTTGTGATCTTAAAAGAAAATATATATTTATACACAATTCGTCTTGTGGATTGGGCCTGCAATCCTTAAATCCGCAAAGTCAGAGACTATAACAGTCATGAGCAGGTAACCAAAAAATTAGTCTATGAGGGATCACCTAACACTAGCCAACCAATCAAGGGATTATAGACTATGGGTCCAACTTAGCACTAAGATTCAAAATAGTTTCTAAAGCTAGTACCCTGGTTTATCCAAAAGGTATGGAAAAAACCTTATGTATAGGACGTGTGTGTAGCTATTTTTACTTAAATAATAAGACATAATTGAACTTTAACATTCAAAAGACAACTGGCTTTAGAGGAAAGGCAATGATAAGTACAAAAATAACTCAGTCTTAGAATTATCTTTGTACAAAGTTTATGAGAATGAAGCCTCATTCCAATATAAACTCATATTAGAAGTACTTCCCAAGCAGTAGGAGCAACTGTAATCATGGACAGACATTTGCTATAAGCCAAAAAATTTACAATAAAGGATAGAGTCCTCACCTGCGTCCATCCAAACAACACAACACATATGTTAGCCTTGGATGTGTTTAACAGGTGTCAATGGACTATATCAATTGTTATCCATGTCCAACTTACAACTTTTTAACTTAAAACCAATGTCCAGAGTTTTGTTGGGTGTTTGAGATTAGTTTGTAAGAAAGTTTTTATTTATAAGTTTGGTCCTATCTTTTAGTTGTTTCTTAAACAAAACATATTACCAGAAGGTCCTTTCCAATCCAAGCAATTCATTTTAAAATTAGATTTTGCCAAATTTGTCAGGCGCTAATTCCGTTAGTTTTTTTAAATATTATGAAGCTATGAAGTAACAAAAAAATCTTTAAAATGTCTCTTATCAACCCAAACTTCTAATTAGTAAAAAAATTTAACTCACTCGGCCATGCTTATCTACCTCAAAAATATATAAGTCTGTTAGCAGCGGTGTCGGAATGTGTACGGTCTAGCTGGGAAGGTGCAAAACCTCGGGCTGTGAGAGTTCTAGATGAGAGTCACAAACACTTTGCAAAAAAGAGTTTGTGGAGAAGCACCAACCCTCTTTCTAAGGGTGACAAAAAATCTAAGAGCGCTCATAACAGCAAAGTCACAAACCCTCTTTCCTATCGTGCTTGGAGTCTACTTGTTTTTGTAGTCGAGATTATGATGAGAGGATCACCAAATCACATTCAATTTCACTTAAAAAGACCATTGAAAAACACTAAAGTTTCAGCCATGAAACCTTGATGCTCATACAAGCACAATTCTCAATCAAAACCCAAACCTCTTTCATGGTATTGAAAGCCGACTTTCGAAAATCAAAGGAAAAAAAAAAAAAACTCATTTCCCCCCCCCCCCCCCCCCCCCCGCCCCCTCCCTACGGGCATTGGATAAAAACACCCTCTCTCTCTCTCTCTCTCTCTCTCTCTCTCTCTCTCTCTCATTTTCCCTACATACCCCTTCCCTAATATCTCTCTCTCCCAATTTACCCTCCCCGGCCAGGCGGAAACTTTGAAAAAAAAAAACCCCCGACCCCTCTCTCATTCTCCCTCGGTGTGAGCCGTATGGAACCCCCCCCCCCCCCCCCCCCCCTCTTTGGCCCGCTGATATATTCCCTCACTCCCACCCATTGACTTGTTTCCCCCCCCCCCCGTCCTCAAGCTCCCATGCAAGACAGTAGAACCCCCCCTCTCCCTCTCACCCACACATCTCCCCTACCCCACTCCAAAGCCTCACTCCTCTCTCTCTCTCTCTCTCTCTCTCTCTCTCTCTCTCTCTCTCTCTCTCTCTCTCTCTCTCTCTCTCTCATTTTCCCTACATACCCCTTCCCTAATATCTCTCTCTCCCAATTTACCCTCCCCGGCCAGGCGGAAACTTTGAAAAAAAAAAACCCCCGACCCCTCTCTCATTCTCCCTCGGTGTGAGCCGTATGGAACCCCCCCCCCCCCCCCCCCCCCCTCTTGGCCCGCTGATATATTCCCTCACTCCCACCCATTGACTTGTTTCCCCCCCCCCCTCGTCCTCAAGCTCCCATGCAAGACAGTAGAACCCCCCCTCTCCCTCTCACCCACACATCTCCCCTACCCCACTCCAAAGCCTCTCTCTCTCTCTCTCTCTCTCTCTCTCTCTCTCTCTCTCTCTCTCTCTCTCTCTCTCTCTCTCTTATCCACACCTCACCCCTCCCTCTCCCTCACAATCTCTCTCAGCTCAGTCCGCGGACACTCTCTCTCTCTCACCCAAGCGCTCAGGCCACGCAAGCAGCGAAATTCTCTCTCTCTCTCCTTCCCACGGATAGCAGCAGTAGATAAGACCACTCTCTCTCTCTCTCAACCCCCCCCCTCTCCCCTCTCTCCCTTCGGCGTTGTGCGCGCAGTCCGCAATACACACACACACCCACCCGGGCGCTCGCGTAGGCAGCAGGCCATACACACACATACACACACACACGCAATACACACACACACACGATACCTACACACACACACACACACACTCTACCCCTACCCCATATTCCCCCTGTTAAGGCGGTTACGCCGCTAGCGGAAGCTAAATAGCGAGAACTCAACCAACAACAGAATTTGTCAGACGAGGACGGAGCTTGACCCGCAGGCGCATGGAAACAACTAGGTGGCTGTCAAATCACCTACTCGACCTTCTAATGACAATCACTACTAAGGAAATCAAATCTAAGTTCTAAAATATGCAAGTGACTGAAATCCTTACTACGAACGAATGCTATACGAAACAGGATCTAGAATCATTGAATCGATCTCAAACTCAAGGGGAAGTCTATACACTAGGTAAGAACAACACCCTAAAGACTTGAACTGCAAAATCAACCTATAACCACTCCGTGCGGCAAACGCGGCCAAAAAATACACGTGATCGAAACTTGACCCCGATGGTACCAATGTGTAGCTCTATTCGTTGTGGTTCTATAGATATGCTGCACGCTCCATTCCGACACACGAGTTGGAAGAAAACTCACACCGAAGCTCGTAGGAAATTACCACACATAGAAGCCGATAGCGCGCACTCTTGGTATCTGTGCATAGCTCTCGCCGTTGCTAACACAATGGCGGTGTCGCTTCTCCAATGGCGGCTTCGTAGCTCACGTAGCAAGTAGATAAGACTCTCTCTCTCTCTCTCTCACTCTCTCTCAGACACAGTCACGGCGCTCAAAAACTCACTTTGATTAATAATCTAAATCCCCTTAGGTTACAAAAACTTTGGCTTATATACCTCAGCCTTGGAGGTGAGAACATCTCTAACTAATTACATCAGCAAGTGAAATTACTTCGGAATTACAAGCTGGAAACTCAATTGAGTCCCGTTACTTAATGAATGGCTCAAATCAAAATTAATGTTGGAAAGACATTTATTACAATCAATGGTTACAAAATGATGAGTGTGAGAAAAAATGTGGGTGTGATCCTCTGCTGGCTCAACACTCCCCCCCTCCGCGTTCATGTCGTCCCTGACATGACTTTTATGCTTGGTGAATAAAGTCCTGTCGTCTTGAGCATCTGCAAATGTGATTCGTATCGTAGGTTGCCGATGGTCAAGGTTGGGCCGAATATTTTGCTTTCGTGGGTGAAAAAGCCGGTGTAGACAGCTTCTTCGAATGTTTGCATGTGGAAGCTAGGCAAAAACATAATCCTTTGGTATAGGAGGTGCAACACTTTTGGAGAAGGCTGCAATGAAAGATCATATATCATATCAATCACTATGTCGGCCGTCGATAGTAGACTCGAGGTCGTGGCTTTATCTGGCGCGAACACTTCAATGCAAGCTAAGAGAGTTCTGCAGATTTTCTTGAGCATCTGACACAAAAGGTCAGGAGAGCCAGTAAAGAGCTTGATGGTGCCCGTTAGGGTTTTCACCATGTAGGCTTTACCTATTCTCTCTCCTGCCTTTGGTCCTGGCATCCTGGGGTAATTAAGCCAATTTGGCTTCTTTTCTGCAATCCTGCCATGCTCTTTCCAGTTTCTGACTCTTGGCACCGGGCAGAAGGTTGCATCCTCCCGAATCTCCTTTGATGCCTCCACCAAGTAGATGAGGTAGGCTGGGTATTTGTTCAGCCAACCTTTCCTCCATTTAGGTTGTGAATCTACTATCTTCTTTGATTGTTCCTCCTTTGTGATGTCGCCTTCGTAAAGAGCGACATACTGTTCCTCCTCTATTCTCTTTTTCGTCTTTAGCACTTCAAATTTCATCAAAGGGAAAGGCAGGCTGGGTTGCATCCACTGTTCATGGAGCACTTTTGTGTTTAGTCCCTGAAGTCTAATGGAGATTAGGAGTCTCCTCTCCCATTCCATTTCCGCCTTGGCACTCTCCTCTGCTGACTTTTCTATTTGGTCATGGAGCCTTTGTTCTTCTTCTTCAGAGATTCCTGAAGTCGAGACCACCTCTTGAGCTGGGGCTGGATCTTCAATTGTGGTTGCCTCTCCAGTTTCTGGTAGCTCTATGGCTGCTCCACCTGATTCTTCGTGTGGTGTCTCTGTCTCTCTTCTTTGTTGCTCTTGTAGATCTTGGAGCTGTTTGCGGAGGGCCTCATTCTCTGTCCGTAGTGTTTGATTTTCTAATGTGAGCCTCTCCTCTGCGGCCAATGATCCCTCCACAATGTGCAACCTTTG